>NC_054868.1:6983864-8183864 GCF_018320785.1 Cheilinus undulatus
ATGTATATTACATATATCATAAAACTTCAAATATAAAAGCCGATCCAAATTAAAGGCCCAGTCCTGTTTAGTAGAATGGTTTAGGTGTACAATAACATAAAAAATGTCTGCATTAGAAGGTCCTGTGCATTTAATGTTGGTATAATTTGTAGATCAAAAACAAGGTGAAGCAGCAGGATGCTTGGAAAAAAAACAAAGATGATCTTTAACATTCACTTGTGATTGACCTCCAATACTAATCAAATACCAGTGTTGTATTAATGAACTGTACAGGTTCATTGCAGATGGTGTCACAAAGCAGCGGGGAACTCTAGATGTGAAAATAAATGAATTCTTAAGATGCTTTTGTGTCCTTAAGATGTAAAATATTTAGAAAAAGTCAAAGTAAAACAACAGCAGGCAAGAATTATAAAAGGCTCCGTCTAAAGCCTGGATGAGTCGTATCATGCTATGATTGTGTATGGTCTGTTCCTACAAAGCAGTCTGGTTTGGTTCAGTTTTGCACATTAAACTCTGATCTTGCTCAGCTGATGTCCATCCAGCCTCACTCATTGTGACAGGAAATCCGTTTCTGTTAAGAGATTCAGATCATTTGGCTCAGCTTAGTAGAGCTGGCTGTTTGGCTGCCAAACAGCTCTTCATTTGGTACCAGTTTGAGTTTTTAAATGTGGATAAAATAACATTAAAAATGGAGGACAGAAAACTGGTACTCAAACAAGAGCTAGCTACAGTGGCTCACATTAAAGAGCTGTTTTGTAGCACAAGCTCAGCTAGCCTCTTAGCTCAGTACAAGACTTCAAGACTCTTGTCTCCTTTATCTGGATAGACAGTGCTAGAAGGTCTAAAGGACTGAGTAATTTGTCATTCTGAGTGTTGCCACACCAGGTAAATCAGTTTAACTGTGGGAAAAATCCCTTTTTTGTAAAGTGTAGGAATCATACTCAATGTATGTAGAAATTTTCAGATGACAATTGCAGCTTAGAGATCCGTTTAGAGCTGTAAAGTACAAACTTGTCTCCACTTGTCTCTCCCCCACTTCCCACTCACCAGGATGTCATGGTTGCAGATAGCCTATTTCTCACTGTGACCATGACACTGGGAGTCCTTTATTTGTAAGTCTGGCTGCAGGCTAGATGATTTTAGAGAAGCAAACAGGCTAAGCTAACTTGCTTAGCTATTCAAATATCTGTTTGTATGTTAAATAACCTGTTTATTTTATCTAAGCATGCCTTCTAACTGTTCATTTAAATGTTTAGATATATCTGACACAGCCAAAATGATCTTATAGCACTTCATATTGACTTGTAAATCATGATATATTTCTCTGAGAATTCCACCGCAAAAGTCTATTTTTTCAACATACTCACGGCACAGTCCAGGTTAAAATATGTATGTAGAAGTGAGGTGTAAGGCTGAACTCAGCCATTCTTTCTGTCATTACCCAAATCTTATGACAATAGATGAGGGCTGGGGTGAAGATTGCATTTTTGTAATACAATTTTTTGTTTGGCTTGCCTTCCCTGTTGGTTTGAACTCATGCATTATCACTTGTCAGTATGCACAATTTTACATTTTTTGCTTGCAATCATAGAAGTTCTTGGTAAAACTAGTGTGAAATACACCCAGACTGCTTATCCTTTGTTTGCTCCCTTCTACTAGTGCACAGCTAACAGTCATTTAGCATACATATATTTAACATAAGCATAAGCTAGCATAGACCTCAGCGGTGTACTTAATTGGATCCTAATGGATCGGCCCATTGTTGCAGATACCTGGTCTAACTATCAGAGTCAGGATTGGACCAATATCCAATACCAGGGTTGGATCAGATCGGCCCATCTATACACAGCTGAAGATGTGGTGATATGTTATCACAGCTTTAATAAGCAGGGTCTCTGGTCTAGTTTCTATTTCAGTACAAGTTTTGTCTAAAAATAATTAAAGGCCTGCTTCAGACTGATGCCTGTCCCAAATAAAGTCAGGGTTACTTATTGCAGTAAATAAAAGCCCAGGCTATTACTTGAAGTTTTATGGTGCATAAGCAATACACACTGAAGAAAAATAATGGACTTTAACTTTGCCTTTGATTCAGCAACCAGGAATTGTCTAGGAGTGTAAAACCTCTGTGAATATTTGGTAAACATTTCTAACACACTCTTCAAATATTGCAAACTTTTCTTTGAGAGATGAAATATGTTGAATGAAAAAAAAAATGATAGCAACAAACAACAGCATCTTAAGAGCATTTTAAGAGAGCTGTATATTTTCTATTAACAGTTTACTCAATATGTATTCTGTCAGTTTCTGTTCATAGAATAATTCAATGTTATTTTATTTATTTTATTTAATATAAGACACAATAGATCTTCAAAACTAGCTGCCTTTGTTTTTGTTATAAAGATGTTTGTGTAGAAATGAGTCCATCACATCATTTCTTCCCCCTCTCCCAGCAGCCATAGTCATCAACACTGTACAAAGAGTCTTGACTTTGGTTTATTAGCAGACTGTATACACTCAGTCTCTTTCTTTTATGTTATAAAAATGATATTACTGATAAAACTATTAAACAGGGCTCTTCATTTTGTTTGTTTCAACACCAGGTTCCCACTCTCATGGTGATATTTACAGTCATTGTGCACAGACAAAAGTTCAGTGTCCAGTTTTGTAAATGTCTTTATAAGGTCAAAAATTATTAAATTATTAAATTATTAAATGATGGATTAAATGCTGTGTTGAGGTGTTTTTCACCTAAAGGGTGTAAGAGGATTTTTCATTTTAAATGTTTAATTCAATTAATGGATTGCAGTTTATTTTTGTGAAGATTTCTGTATTTTTCTTTTTGCTTCTATGTCTCTCTGCTCTATGATGAATGTGTTTAAAATAAAAAAAAGAAGATATTGGGGAATTTTTGTGTGACAAGTTTTATTTAAGCAGCTGTGACTTCTGTTTCTGATGGATGGATGGATGAATGGATTTGTTCATCTATCAAATGATGGATAAGTTAATCAATAGATGAACTGGTTTATGGATGGATGAATAAGTGGATTTATCAATGGATGGGTTGGATGGATGGAAAGATGAGTTGGTTTATTGATTGCTGGATGGATTGGTTCGATTGGTGTATCAATGAATTGATTCATTTATGGATAGGTTTATCAATGCATGGATGGAATGGTTTATCATTGGATGGACTGATGATGGATGGATGTATTGCATGCTTTATCTATGGACTGACGGATGGATTGGTTGGTTGGATGTATGAATGGATTGGTTTATTGTGGGATGATGGATGGATTGGTTTATTGTGGGATGGATTTTTTTCCCTCACAAATTTTTTAGAATTGTTTCTCCCTTCATAGTCTATGCATCTTCTGGGAGTCTAACAGAATTAGTTAAATATAAAATAAAGCTCTTTCTCAGCCTTAATCTCATTCCCTGAAAAACACTCATGCACTCTAACTACAGCATGATTACCACTCAACACTGAGGTAACAACTTCACTTTTCTCCTTAATGACTGAAACAGAGTTAAGATCTTCAGCTTAAAGCAAATTCATCTTCAAAGGTAGTTTGTCATGAAACAATCATCAGAAAGATGTTCAATGTTCCTCCTCAAAAAAGGGGGTTTTAAATTCAAAGGATTATGAAATATTCCAATTAATGAAATTAGAATCAGAGATGTCCATCGATACTTCTCAGTTCCCAAAGCGGTGAAGAAGGAGAAGAAGCTGCAAAAAATTATCATCATTAATTTCCCTCTAGAAACTGTTTAAATTTTTTTCTCCACTTTTGGTTAGAAAAGGAGAGCAGAGATCATTATTTTTCCTCTCTGATGCTTCGTTTTCTCTAACGCTTTCTTTCACACTTCTCTGGTGCCTCACATGCAGCATTGCTTTAAGTTTCTCATCTTGTTTTTTTCTTCTTTGTTTACAGAAAAGCTTGCATGTGTTTGACAGACAGCAGTGTGCCAGCAATTAGGACAAAATTAACAGTAAGGTTTTTACTCTGAAAGAAGGCTAATGCTAATTAAAGCAGCATCCAAGCAGGAAATGTCTATATTTGAAAAATGATGATAAAGTAAAGGGAAGAGAAGGCTCCAGGAGAGAGGTGGTGCGATAGATGTACAGTGACACATTCCTCCTTCTTTTTATCATCTATCACTTAAGTGAACAGAGTTTCATGGTCTCTTTTTAAGAGCCAGGGGTGAAGGGAGAAAAATACACTCACAAGCAAGTTAATTAGGTACACCCTGCTAGAAGTGGCTGGACTTAGTGTTGCCTTTAGAACTGCTTGAATTCTTTGGGCCATGGATTTAACAAGGTGCTGGAAAGATTCCTCAGAGTTTGGCCATTACCAGAGGAAACATACATGATACAGACAAAAGTATTTGGTCCCCTGACCATTACACCAACAGGGACTGTAATGATATTGTATTCAAATACATGTACTTTAATATGGATTTGCCTCCATCTTGCAGCATAACAGCCAATAATGGAAGGCTTTCCACAAGCTTTTGGAGTGTTTCTGTGGGATTTTGTGCCCATTCATTCTGTAGAGCATTTATGAGGTCAGGCACTGATGCTGGCTCACAATTGTTGTTCCAGTTCACCCTTAAGGTGCTCAGTGGCTTCTCTGTCCCCTTACAATGTACAGAAATGGCACCCTTAAGGCCATGGCTCTGTGTGGGCCAGTCAAGTTCTTCTACACTGAACTCATCAAACCATGTCTTTACTGTCCTTGCTTTGTGCACTGGGGAGTCAGGCAGGTAACGTTTTCCTGGCATCCACCAAATCCAGAGTAACCCATCTGACTGCTAAATGTAGAAGTGTAATTCGTCACTCCACAGAGCAGGTTTCAAGTGGATGGAGTATGGGTGGAAAAAAAAATCCTCACTACAACAGAATGATAAAAATCATACTCATAATCTAAGGGGGCTGAAAACGTCTTAATTGTAAGAGTTAGGTCTTTCTTCCTTTAAGGTTGTTCGTGCACAGACGTGCTAATTACTTCATAACTTCACTTAAAAAATGGCTTCGGCCCCATTTTGAGCAATGAATCCATCATGATGATGAAACACCATGAAAGTCATGGAGCTTTACTCAAGGACCCCTGAATCCCACACTGTTCAGCTGGTATGTTTAAAATATGCTGCCTTTATAGAGCCAGTCGACATTATTTTCTTTGAAGACGGCCAAGTCTTTGTCCATTCACAACTCCACGTGCATTTCTATTCAAAAAGAGAGAGTGAAAATAACAGGCCAGTATCAAACCCCAACAAAGAATCTCAGTTCCCTCAGTTATTTTTGGCTCCATTCAGCTGGTTCTGTTGAGACTGTGGATGTTTTAGAAACTCAGGGTACAAAAGAGAACACATAATTATGAAAATCCAGAGTATTCCCTATGGTGTTTGAGCTGGATGTGCTCCAGCTTTTTATGTAACTTGAAATGTGATTGTCTTTGTTTGATTCTGATTCTTATTCTCTGAAATATTTGACTTTTATACCTTTCTGTCAGTTGCCACAGAAGTAACATTTTACAGGTTGTTCATCTGCTCATCAGGGACATTCTCATGAATATGTATTCCAATCAAGAAAATTATTTGTCTTCTTATCATGATAATTTATCCTGTTTCTCTTTTTTTCAGAAAAATAAATGAAGGAGGTGTTTTTTTTGTTTTTTTTTACATTTTTGACATGTTTCTACTGTCATCAGCACCACGCCTAAGAAGAACAGCTGGTAAGAACACGTCACAGCAGTCAGGTGACTGCAGAAGACTGCTGACGGTAAAAAAACATCTACTACATTATTTGTCTGAAAAAAGCGACAAGATAAATAATACATCTCAAGAAAGCTGCGAGGGATTTCCTCCAAATGTTGTAGAAATATCCACGCTGACTGAAGGATCAACTCCTTAGATTTTGGCCGAGACACCACATTTTTTACATCCAAATAAAGACACTTTAATTTTGTACAAACACACATCTATGAGCTCATGGATCTTTCAAGAACTTTGGAGATGCCTCAGCAGATAAAAATCATGTCTCCCAAAACTAACCAGAATTTTATCTGAAAAATGAAGATTTAAAAGCACCAGTGAACAAAATACAAAAAGATTGTGTTGAATACTGTGGTTCACTGGGCAGTGAATGTGTCCTCTTAACGATTTTGCAAAAATACCGACCTGAGCAGTCTGTTTAAAGAGGATCTATTATTCTGATTTTCTCCTGTATTTGTGTCAGTCTTAGACACCTACAGTGTATAGAAGCTTTGCAAACACTGTCCTTGAAAAGATGGATTTCAGCCTCTGTCTGAAAGCCTTCCATTAGTAGAGAGCATTTTTTTGTTTATATTGTGAACTTTTATGGGGGAAATTGGAAAGAGCTGCTGAGTGGCTGGTCTAGAACATTGAGGAACAGGGGGAATACTGGGTCAGACCAGTAATAACACAAAATTTTGTCCAATCTGATGCCAGGCTCAACTAACTATGAACCTGCTGTTGAGAGAAGCAGAAAAACAAATCCAGGGGTTACACAAACAAAGATATATCTCAAGTTTTGAAACTTTGCCAATGTTTTGTATCACCATCCAACATTTTAGCATACTTCATATGGCAAAGACTATTTGGCCACACCTGTTTTGGACATTTTGGACAATGCTATGATTCCAACATTGTGGCAACAGTTTGGGGAAGGCCCTTTTTCTTTTCCAGCATGACTGTGCCCCAGTGCTCAAAGCAAGGACTACAAAGACATGGTTTGATTGATCTGGTGTGGAAGAACTTGACTGGCCCACACAGAAGCCTGACCTGAACCCCATCAAGCACCTTTAGGATGAACTGAAATGGAAGCCAGGCCTTCTTGTCCAACATCAGTGTCTGACCATATAAATGCTCTACAGAATGAATGTACACAAAATCCAAAGAATACATGCACATGAGAGTACATGTATTTGAATTTCATGTCATTATATCCCTGTTGGTATTATGGTATGGCGTCCAAATACTTTTGTCCATCTAGCGTATATAGCGTAAGTTTCCTTTAAGTTGGTTTTCACCAGTGTTTGCCTCTCTGAAGTCGGTCCCAGCATTGCTGCTTTCAACCTGTACTCTTGGTTTGTGTTTGCTAGAGTAAATATATCTTTCCTCTGTGGGCAACTGAAAATAGACACTATCAGTAGGTGCAAAACAGCATATCAAATACCTGGTCTGTTGTAAAGGAAGTGCTACCTCTCCTGGAGATCTACAGAAAACACTGGTTTCTTACTTGTATGGAAGCTAGCTTAGCTTACTTTACACGGCAGATCAAGTCAGTATGAAAAACACACCCAGACTGATTGACACATGTATCGACCAATCAGTCATGTGTGGCGTATTATTGATGTTTTTTGTATTGGTAAAAACAGTATAAGACTTGGCAACATTGACTGAACGTGATGCAGGCATGGGGCATTATTTCAGTATTTCTGTTGGCTAAAATCAGGACAGGGGTTGTTCAAAACTGGATGTAATAGTGTTTTATAGATTCTCGTTGGGACATGGGGCACAGAGCCTGAAGACAGGACATCCTGGTCAAACTTGGATGTAAGGTCACTGTAATTTGCAAGGTCATATGCAAAGTCAAAAGGTAAAAATCTTTGGGACTCAATTATCTTGCTTGTAAAGGTGATATGTCTAGAGCACTATGAGGGATTATCTTTAATCTTTGCACAAATATCCACCATAACTAAAAGATAAACTGAATACATGTTGGAGGTGAAAAAAAAACACCCTAGCCTTTCTTCTCGATCCACCACTATACTTTCACTGTCTGGTACTTGTGAACCTCTCAGAGAATTATAACCACCAGGTAGTTGGGCACTAATGATCATCTTGTGTTATTCCCAGTCTCATAGGCTGATGGATCTGATTCTAAAACACACACAAGGTCCAGTGGCCACAACAATAAGTGGTTTGCACAAACCACAGTGGTTAGTTGCACAATATCCTGCAGCAAGTTAAATCAGAAAACAAAGCTGACTCATTGAGAATGGCTGTGCTCGCTGCACACATGGATTTCATCGGAGGGATAAAAAAATTGAAGCCTTCAAACTCTTCAGTGAGTTCAGGCATTCATTATCTGCAGGGTTACATAAGGCTCTGCTCCATTATTCTCATGGACTTTTTCTAATCTTCACTTTTCACAGAGGTATGAAGCAATGCTCCGTGTAATGCTGGTGGCCGTTCTCCATCTCTCTGTAGACCCCTGACGCCTGTAAGTCATGATATGTGTTCAGTGCATGATATAAAAACATTTAAGGGAGGTTCACAGAGAAGTCAAAATGAACTAATATATGATTTTTAACAAGTGTCATTGAGTACAAACACTTAATGTCCAAACTTTTGAGTTAATTGCTTATTTTGCTTGGCATAATATTTGACTAATGACACTGATGGACCTTAAAGGTTTGCTACCCTTCAAGTGCACTTTTCATTTCAGTGGAGAGCTATTTAAAAGTAATGTTCCTCTAAATGGGCTGCACAGCGATGCAGGGATTAGCACTGTTGCTTCACAGCAAGAAGGTTACCTGGTTCATTACCCAGTCAGGGCCTTTCTGTGTGGAGTTTGGATGGATTCTCTCTGGGTTCTCCAGCTTCCTTGCGCCACCAAAAACATGCTCATTAGGTGAACTGGTGACTCTAAATTGGCCGCAGGTGTGAATGTAAGCATTCCTGGTTGTCTGTCTCTAAATGTCAGCCCTGTGGTGACCAGTCCAGGGTGTACCCTGTCTCTCGCCCAGTGACAGCTGGGATAGGCTCCAGCCCCCTATGACCCCCAGCAGGATAAGTTTTATAGAAAATGGATGGATGGGTTCTTCTAAATCCAGTATTTTAATGAACGGTTTTACAACAACTAGGGATAGGCAATACAAATTTTCAAAATCTTATACAATACAGATACTGTTTGATGTAATTTCCCCAATACTAATACTTGCAAAGAAAGATTAGAATATTGGACTAGCAATCTTTTAAAAGGTAAAGATTTCAGGAAAGTTATATGATGTATCCAGATCACTCAGAACTCTACTTCCATTAAATTTAACTTAACTTAAATTTACTTCAATTTGAAAACTTCACTTGGATTAAAATATTTGTGCAAACAGATTCAAAATAAAATTGATGAAAATAAATAATTATAGCACAAAAATTAAAATAAAATTTAAATATCTACAATGTGAAAAAATGCCCCATTTCTTTATATTTTAAAAAAAGTCAGCTAAATTAAAAATGAGAGAATTTAAGAAATACAAGTCATCAAAGATTTTCCTAGAAATATTTATCTTAGTATCTTTCTACAATTTGGTCTTTATACAGTTTGTGGTATTTAGATTTGGCCTCAGTACTTTTTGTTATATTTTCTTACAGTTTTAAATTGACTGGGGCCACATTGAGCAAGAAGGATGGTCAAGTTCATATACATGGGAGTAGAGATTTGTTACTTGTGACTGACTGGTCCCCTAAGTCACTGGTTCCCAACCTGGGGTCCGGGAACCCCTAGGGGGGCGCCAGAGATCTCAGGGGGGTCACAAGGCTTTGTCTGATCTGAGGTTGTCATGATTAGATTGGCATGTATTAACTAAGATCATGGCAGAACTTTACTTAAATAGTTTATACACATGTATTTTGGGATAATAAACATAAGTAACCTATTTTCTTTGGGGTTTTTATATGAAACAATTAAAATTATTGTTGATTTTTGACAGCAATCAATCCCTTTTTAGTTCGTGTGGGTCTTGGGGGGGCTCGGCTTTTCTTGAATATAAGTGTGTCGGGGGGGGCTTCAGGAAAAAAGGTTGGGAACCACTGTGCTAAGTCACATGGTAAGGTAGGTAGGTAGATGTCTGACTGGTCTCTAAAGTCACGTGACCCGTACAAGCAGTGAAAGCAACACAGTCTGGAAGAGAGAGAGGGAGAGAGAGACAGGGAAGAACTCGGGGAGAAGCAGTGGAAAGATCATTTTGATATTTGATACTTAAGTATCATTACTTCCACCACTAACAACTACTTTAGTGTTAGGAAGGCATCCCATACAACAACCCCATCTGTCAGGTGACGTTAGTGCACCAAGAATCAAATTCCAGCTGATCACCAGAAGGTCACCTTGCCATGCACCTCAGGAATATCTTGCAAACTTTGGCAGTTTACCATGAAGTAAAGGTCAGCAATTATCTGAGGCCTTTAGAAATAGTTATTAAAGGTGTAAATTAAATATAGGGCTCACATCAAAAATATTCCAATTGTTAAGATGATTGTTTATGATATAAAGAAGGTGCTCAGAGTGAATATGATTTTTTAAAAAGTAATTGTGGGGGACCCTGGCCCCAACAGCAAGGTCCCAGCCCCTCAAAGAGCCCCAACATGTCTTCATATCAAATCACAAACAGTCAGGTAGATCCTATAGTCACATCAAAGCAATGAATTGGTAGATTACTGTGTGGTAAAGTGGCATGCAGTTAATACAAATATATGATTCAGGGTGCTGTTTGGTATTAGTTTGTCACTACAGTATGTAAAGCCCTAATTAAAAAAACTGTTGGGGCGTTGTGTAAAATGTTTTCTTGTGAAATCTCATAAGCCCATATTTTATTCACGATAAATTACAGAAAAATAGTAGCTAATTCTGAATTTGATGGAAGCAACACTTTCCAAAAAAGTTTGGACAGGGCCATGTTTACCATTGTGTCGCATCCCGTCTTCTTTTAACAACAGTCTGTGACCTAGAGCACATGTTGCTCTAAAACTTCTATCCACTTTTTAGTCTTGATGGTGTGTTTCCAGATGTGTAAGGTGGCCCAACTTTTTTTTGGAACTAGGGTTGTAAAAACTAGAAGTACACCTGGTGGTTCTAGGCTTCTGCAAGGTAAACAATTTCCTGACAGTGGAAGCACAGTGGTGGGCAAAGACAAAGAGCTGGGGTGGTTTCTGTGGTAGTGTGATTTATAGGAATCTTATAAAGATGGACATTAGGCCTTATGATGTCGACCTCTGACCATCAAAATCCAATCAGTTCTTCCTTGTGTAAAAGTTGACCAGTAAAATCAAATCAGTGGGAAAAAATTCCCTCAAAATATTCTTGAGATATTAAAAGTCTTCTGTCAGAAATGCTCTGACAGATGGACTGACAACCTGGAAACATCCTCCCTTCAGCCTCAGCTGTTGCCACTGCAGAGGCATGAAAGTAATTCTTGCAGCAGTCTTTCCTGCTGCTAAAATTCAAAGATAATTCACCAGCCCATTGAAAATGCAAGAACTAACTCCACTTCTGTAACTCAGTTGATTTCATCTGTGGTTTTCCGCCATTTTCAGGAGGAATTCTTGTAAATCTGCTCTCCCAGACCACAGTCTGACCAGTAAAAAACTCTTAAGGTAGTCACTTCACCATGAGGAGCAAACATGAGTCTTTACCACAGCCTGTGAGAGGACAAGAACTTACTTTCTCCTTGTTATCACAACTTTTCAGCTCACTGGTGCTCTACAGCTGACAAATATCCTTAGAGTAAGGCGGCTCTGTGTAAAAGTACTGTCATGTCTGAATACAGCTTTTACAGAGCATGTATAGACCAGTGGATTACAGGAGACATCGCTGTGACAGGAGCAAACGGGATCACATATTCCAAGTAGTTTGGTTTCTAGCTGCCTCCCACTGTGATTATGTGCTTTATTTAGTTGTAGAGTACTTGTAGAAATCTGAAAGTCTGTTAAATGATAAGCCAACTAACTAACTGAGGCATGCCTGCAGATTTTATCACCTCTTTTTTGTCTGAGCTGTGTTATTTCTCCTTTACAGAATTAGTGAATATTTTTGTTTAACTTTGTTTAGATTTTTAAACATGTTCAAAACAGTTTTAGTGTTATCATCCGCAAAATGGATGAACAGTTTACTTGGTGGAGAAGTCCCTGTTCAAAAGATACTCCTTGGGTTAGTCAAGCAGCATGCTTTGACTTTCCAGGGAGTGCATGTCTAGAAACCTCCATATGGATAGACACATTAATGACAATGTGTATTGAATACAATAAAATTAGTTCAAAAGCAATTAATCCATAGTTGCATGAATCTGAATATGAGGGTGCAACAAGCTGTATGCTTTAAAGGAGGCGGCTGGGGTGGAGGAGGTTAAGCTTTGCTGCAACAGCAGCGTGGTGTGTCAGCATTAAAACAAGCAGGGATAAGTGACCAGTATGTCATATTTAAATGTACTGCTGTGTTCAGAGAAAGAGCTGGGACTGGCTGTGGGAGCTGGGAAGTGATAATTCGGTCAGCTGATGATGGTTTGACGTATGACTAGGGTGTCCTGCATGAACTAAAACTAGGCTTACTTTATAGTATCTTCAGACCTAAAGTTGTGGCATAGCACATCAGTGTGCCTCAATATGGTGCCACACAAGGTCAGCTTTACCATGCATAATGTGTGCATGATGCTTGGTAAAGCTGAGGTCAGACTACATGCTATAATCATGACCGTAAACCCAATCCAGCAGTCATAGGGTTTTAGGACCTATCAGCCCTGAAAATGGATCATCAATAGGCTGTTTGCAGTCACATGATCGTGATGACGCTAGATGAGGGGGTCAGGTGGTGGGGGGCAGACATAAGGAATGAATGGGAATGGAGGAAAGTTAGTATCAGCTGAGGCAACATGAGCACCATGGAGGTTTAATGTGCTAAACCATAAAAAACTGTACTGAACTAAGCCGGACCGCTTTGTGGAAACGGACTATACTTGAGTGTCATGTGACACCACTCCTCCACGCTTTAGACCGGGGCTTTTTAAATTCCTGCCAGCTGCTGTTCCTCAGTGAGATTTTTAAAACATTTTTTGCCTGAATATTTCACTCCTTTGGTGCACAAACTTATCCAAAGAATGTTTTTATTTTCACATGTGGTGTTAAAGTCATTAACAGTACAAAGCATGGCCTTATAGTAGCGTTTCAATATGCAGAAATTGTCTTGCCCCCTATCTGGAGTTCTCTACTGCTGCGGGATGTCATCTACCATACCCTATGAAGTGAGTCCATTATATAGGATAATAATCCTAATAATCCATTCAGTTTTCATATCACTGCAGAATGGCTGATGCTTCTTATAAGTGCACTGTGTAATGAGCAGTGTGTAATTTCAAACACAGCCTTGGTGGTGTAACAGAAAGAGATTGCATCTCTTTGCTAAGTGGGATATCTTGTTAGATCACCTTAAACACTGAGATCAGCTACAGAGTTCTGTACAGGTGAGAGCAGCTCCTGTATCTGATCTGTGCACTGTAGATTAAGATTAAGAGTGTGAGAGCAGCCTGGGAGTTAAGCCAGAATATTTACTGCCCCCCCTGCTGCCTGCAGTACGGGCTGTAAACTATGGGTCAAGCTTGAGTTGAGCCACACACAGAGGTATGTGCTGACTTAGGCTGCTGCGTGACTTCCAATCTTGGGTTTATTACAATAATCACATTTTTAAATGAGCCAATATAAGGAGAAAAGCAGGTTGAAAACAATGTGTAGTAGTCCTTTCTGACCAGTGGGGAACACTGTTTAGTCACTGCAGTTGTAGCTTGGAGGCTACAACACAGGGGGAACAGTTTAAGATATTATGAAGTGATTTTATTTGAAACACAAGAGGACAAACTGATCTTCTGTGCAAAATCCAAAGATGTTCTCTCCATTTTTTCTAGACTCTTTGAGATCACCCATCCCCTTCTACTGTCTTCTCCCTCCTTCTTCTCCTTTCAGGTTTATCTCCTGACCAATAAAAACAAGTGGCGTTATATAAAGTTCATCAATAAGTTTGCATGTTTTTCATTGCACAATAGGGCATTTAGTCATGCACTCTTTAACTTCTTAACCATGTTCATTTGTTCATTCTGTGATTTCTTCATTACAGGGGATCTTTTATTTGTGTCTAAACATCTGGACTTCAATCTTGCAGACTTGTAAACTTGTACAATGCATTCTTTCTTGCACATCTTGAGTCCTTCAGGCAAACCAGACCCACAATTTACAAAGTTAGCAGAGGATTTCAAACTGACTTTTCACAGGGTTTAGAGAGAGTACACAGGTGGTGCAGATTTGTCATAACTTCACAACTCAATCGCAATCAGATCCTTGCAATATTGAAGTGACACTTCATTGAATTGGCAACTGCAGTGCACTAAAATGATATTAAGGTAATCCTGTTGCTATATGAAGCATATTGCTAAATCAGGAAGAGCAGTAGACAAACATATCGTGAAATGTGCAGATGTGCAAAAATATGCAAAGTGCACAAATAAAGTACAAATAGTTCATAACTGCCCTTGAATTAAGTTGAATGTATGTGGACTTTACTTTGGTATAGGGGTGTCCAAACTCCAAACAGAGAATATTAGGATGACAGGGCAATTTTGACATGCCTTATCTTTAGTCTATTGAAGTCAGTTATCCAGTGCAGGTTAAGATGTACTTATCAGACATGCTTAAGGAAAGAACAGCCTGCATCACAGCTTTCTATAAGTGGCTGACAAGACAAATAGCCATGCATCCTTCCATCCCTCCATTTTCCTCCACTCATCCAAGGTTGGGTCGTTGCTGCAGCAGGCTAAGCAGGTCAACTCAGACATCCCTCTCCCCAGCATCAATTTCTGACTCCTCCTGGGGCATCCCGAGGCATCCCAGACTAAAAACGAAATATAATCCGACCAGGAGGGGAGGGGGAGTTGCTTAGTAATTGAATATGCTTTAAAAACAGCCTATCACAGCCTTCCATTCAGGGCTGATGATACCAATGACAGTTGACTGTGGAATATCCAGCTGGGATGAAATTTCATGAACCATCTTATTGCAAAGGTGGCATCTATCGCAGTCATTCTGTAGAGCATTTATGAGATCAGGCACTACTGTTGGACAAGAAGGCCTGGCTTACAATCTCGATTCCAGTTCAGACTAAACGTGCTAGATGGTGTTGAGGTCAGAGCCCTGTGTGGGCCAGTCAGGTTCTTCCACACTGAACATATCAAGCCATAACAGTGTAAGTGTGCTCTACACCAGTGGTTCTCAACTGGCTGGATCCCAGGACTCCACATCAACTCCTTAAGGAGAACAGCGACCCAAATTTTGGAGATTTTTTTGGTCAATCAGATGTATTTTGTAAAAAAAATAATAGAGCTTGTGCCTAAGACAGTACAAAAGGTGAAACAAAACAATGAAATAGGACAAAACATGTAGGTTTCATAGAGTCTCATAGACAATTGCTACAATGTTTTTCCCAGGCACACATCCACGACCCACTGAAAAGGGCTTTGCAACCCACTTTTGGATCCCGACCCACCAGCTGAGAACCATTGCTCTACACCACTCTGTCTGACACTTGGCACTGGTCTTTGTAATGTGAGGCTTTCTGTGAAAAGACTGTTTAGTTGGCTATTAAATGTTTTGTCATTAGGTCAGCTTTATAACTTTTAGTGTCCTAACCCACTCCTGCTTACCCCCCCCCCGGTCCCATCCCAATCATGTGATTGAATGGTGGAATGACTTCCATCCTGTGGGAATCCTGTGGGACACCCATGACCCATGGGAATCCCAATAATTTCAGCCTCTAGCGTACAGCCATTCAGGCCTTTCATATGGATCCTTTTTCAGGATCTGGCCCTCATTCCTAACTAATTGAATTTCCATCTGGGAAAGCTTCAACAGGAAACGTTTGAGAAAAGATAGAGGCTTTGAAAAATCCTCGGAGTATGATTGGGTGAACATTCTGTCTGTCACATCTCTATGGGCCAATCAGAGCAACAAAGCCCATGACGTAGCCGCTAGCAAGTTGCCATGAGCAGCTACTGAGAACTAATGTGAAACATGGCGACTAAGACATGTAAGTACACGACTTTTGTCATTTTTGAAAAGGAAACAACTCACTACTGTTCTTTGTTCTTCTTTTAATGAAGAAATGTCATCAAGTTCTGATAAAACTGGCGCTTTAGTAACATCCACGCTAATCTCTTCCTCCATAACTGCACCAGCTCTTGCTACTTGTTAACATCACGACTCTGCTGCGCCTGAAAGTACTGCCCCTTGTAGCTGATTGGTCCTGTCACTTTCTAACCAGGCCCAAACGGTTCAGATGGTAGATTTGCAAGATGGATTCACCAGTGGAAAATTCAAGGAAACAGGCATATCCACCTGCTTCAAGGTTACCTCCTGGTGTTGTAACAAAGAAATGCAATGAATACAGTCAAGCACAACTTCATGCAGGATATTTTTCAATAGACTTTTAGAATTTGCTGCACACTATTTACTGTAAATATGGAGCACAGGGTGCAGCTGGCCTGCAGCAGTGATTTGAACATCCCTGCTCTAGAGCAGTGGTTTTCGATTTTTTTTTTCACCAATCACACATCTAAGGTTAAGCGAAAATCTCAAGGCACACCATATTCATATCAGTACAAAATAGACTTTTTGAATAATATAACAGTCAAGGTGGCCCATAAGGGGGGATAAAGGGGAGAGGTTTCTGAGGCCCAGCCAACTAGGGGTGGCAAAAGTGGGCAATAGGTGGCTGAAAGATGGCAAGAATTGGTTAAAGTGATGAAAAAAACATGGCAAAATTGAGCAAAAAGTGGCAAGACAAAGTCAAAAATGGGTAACAATTGGCATAAGGGACCAAATAATGGATTAAAAGTGGCAAAAACATGTTGCAAGTGTCAAAAAAGGTGGCAAAAATGGCTCACAAGTGGCCAAAAAGGTAAGGGTCCAGCCAGATCCACACACCTTGACTTGCCTCAAGGCACACAAGTGTGCCTTACCACACCATTTGAGAACCACTGCTCTAGAGTATAGTTTTATTACCACTGTTTAGTATTTTCTATATCATTGTTAAATAATCTTCCAGTCAGTCTTTCACTGTAACTGCAAGTAGAAATGTCATTCATAGGAGACTTCGTCTTACTTAACAGTTTCCCATCATGACTTTAGTGATTATTTTTCTGTCAATAAATGCTGACTATTATTTTTTGCTGTTGACATTGTTGTGTTAATGTCAGCTTTGTAAAATGAGTGAAATACACAACTGAAAAACAAAAATAGGATGAATCATTGTCATGTAGATATTCCAATGTGATGAAGGAAAGTTATGACCAGCAACCAAAGTTTGCCTACTTACCTAACTAGCTAACTGCATTATAAGAGAAGCTTTAACATGATTAAGAAGGTCTTGATGTGGACTTTGTCTGGATCAGGTGACGCTGCACATAAACTCCTCTCAGTGCTTCTAAATAGCCACAAGACAGTCTCACCTGAGACTCACAGTCTATTCTTAATCTCTGCAGCATCTATTTCCAGCTCTGGCCTTAATCTCAGGCTTTATGTCAGCTTCTGTTGACAAAGAATGCTCCTCACATAGCACATAAGCGTAAAGGCTTAGTGTACTCTGCTTTATATTTAGCCGTGTCTCAGCGGAGCAGGGTCTGAGGTAACAGTCTCACTGAGGAGAGAGCAAGGAGCAGCTGCTACAGAAACACCCAGTTCATGCAAATGTATGCCATTTTTTCATTAAATCCCAAGTGTGTCTGGATTAAAATCACTTTTAATCAGGAGGAATATTTAGCACAGTAGCATTACTGCTTTAATGGCTAAGTGCAGTGTTACTCTATGGTTCATCATTAAAAGAGAAGGAAGAGTTAGAAAGAGAAGAGCTGGAACATGAGCATTCTCAGAGTTCAAGTCACGATGATGACTGGTGTTTAATGGTCGATTAAGACTATGGTGTTGAAACTTACCAAATTTTTTAAAGCTTTATGATGAAAAGTCATTTTCCCTGGAACTATAACAGGAAGCACAGAGACATGGGTGAGACATAGAGACCATGAATGAGCAGAGGATGACATTTATGATCTTTTGGCAGATTCTCTCTAACAGGAGATTGCTTCATTTTTTTTTTTTTTGCAGCATGTCAGCAACAGGAGAGTGAGTCAGTTTTTCCTCAGCTCCATCGCAAAATAGCTGGGATTTTGACTGTAACAATGGTTACAACATCCTTCTCCTTTTTTTATGGAGGTCAGGGTGCCATATGGAGTAGATTTTCAGGAGTCAAGGTAATGTGAGTCAGGGCTGGAGTAGGATCATTTTGTCACCAGCCTACTTTAGTTCACAACCTTTCAGTTACTCAATTGCTGATTGAGTAATGTTGAATTAGGCTAATAATGATTTTTGAAGGGCATTAAAAGTTACTTTTAGTGTTCAGATAGAGATATTCTTGAACCAGTTTTACCATGTGTACTTCTTCACACTGTAGAACAACAGCTAGTCTGGGCTTTGTGTGGTACTGACAGCAACAATCACACTGAGCTCTATCCTGGGGCCTGGTACTGATGCTGATACAAAAATTAGGTTTAAAACTGTAAAAATATCTTCTTTAGTCATTAAAGGCCAGTTCCCACAATTAGAAAAGAAAAGGACCAGGTGGGCTTCAGTCTAACCACTCTGCCATGAAGCCCAGATCGGTGGAGGGCTGCAGTGATGGTTGTCCTGCTACAACTTTGTCCCATCTCCACACAGGATCCCTGGAGCTCAGAAGGACCATCAGGTTCTTGGTCACCTCTCTCACTGACAGCCTAAGCTTAGGCAAGCTTAAGCAACACAGAGCCTTTCTGGGTGAAAATAAAACACTTCAAAAATTTGAGATACAGTTTACAATTGAGCCAATGTTGCTTTTTACCAAGTTTTACCTAAGGCTTGCTAAACTACATGGAGCAAATATATCCATCTGTGGCACCGTATGGCCTGGCTTCCCCAAACGCATCCTCTTTAAAAGAGCTTTGCACATTAAAATCTCTGGAGGCTAATGCCAGTACTATTGCCAAGTTTCTTATACAATCTAACTTCAAAAATACTGGAATATCCCTTTAACAAAAGGAAGATGAGGCAGCAGTAGCTGATGTGGCTGTCACCATTATGTCAAAGTAAACCTGGGTTGAAATAGTTTTCATGCCTTCTGTGGACATTATTAGCCATACAGTAAAATATCCTACACTTTGATAGGTCAGTAGCCCAAAGATTATCTCTACACTTACACTATTAAAAAATAAGATTTCTACCAATCACACTACCACAAATCCCTAAACCAGACCCACCACTGTACTTTCACTGCTAAGCTATACATGTAGTTGTTTTTTTATTTTTTATTTTTCAGTCATGTTATTTGGAGAGATGCTGAGTGTGCATGATGGGTTTGGCAAGAATGTTGTTGATAACTGACATTGCTCTTGGAAGTTTTTGTAATTTTACTTGGCCTCTTAGTATTATTTTATTAGACTTATAGCATGTATTTCAGCAATAAAACCGTTTTTATATCATTGGCAAAAGTGCAGCTGAGCTTTAAATATTTCAGACACAGATATTTTCTTAAGTTGGATTCTTTTCTTTGGTTGCCTGGGACTGGCACCAGACTGTAAAACTAAACTCTTGACTCTTATTGTTTTTGGAGATGTCTCAGCTCAAGTTCAGTTGCTCGACTGTTTGTGTTGCATTGGGCAGAGTCCATGAACTGTCTGAAGTGGATCAGCTTGGTCTTCATGCAACAGAGTATGAAAGGTTTTCTTTATTTATAAAGTAACAACTTAAACCCATTTTTATAAAATTCTAAAAGACGGTTTATCCTACTGCTCAAAGAATAATGTGACATCACCACGTCTTTGTGGAACTGCTGTGTTATGTAACAGTACAAATAAAATGAAAATATATGGAAGTCAGAGGCAAATGGGCAAAGATTAGCAGTTCCTATTTTTTAATGGAGGCTGAGAGAGAGTCCAGAAAAGAGGAACAAAATCAGATAATAATGTTGGACCGGTTCTCTTTAAGAGCTGTTCAAAATGGATTAATCAGTGGTGAGGAATCAGTCACAGTTCATCAACAAAGCTAATTTTAAAGATCATATACATGCTTCTTCAGGCAAGTTCTTCACAATAAATGTCTGTAGTTGTTTTTTTAGGTGCTTTTACACCAACATAAGGAAATGTGGTGTCAGCAGCAGATCGACCAACCTCAGTAGGATGCAGGTCACCTGAATACACATTTAAAACTGTCATCCTTTAATTGTAACACCATGATATAATAGCATTCACAGAAAGGCTTAAACAAATACCATTCTACAAATTTTACACCAAACCACTTCTTGAAAGTGACTTAAATTACAGAAAAATCTGCTTTTCTCCTTCTCCCTCCCAGTTCCAGTGAAAAAATCTTTGGCTATGATGACACTAGTTGGATGAACATGAATTTAGTCTGTGATCCAGTTCTTCAGTCTGCTGCCAGTGAGGGAAGAAGTTTTGCAACTCAGCAAGGGGATCTTCCCCCTCAAGCTTAACCCAGGTCCACTGGCTATTTTTCCATTTTGTCAATATTTTTCCTTTGAAAATTTAAACCACTCAGAAAATGTAGACTATGCTCATGTTTGGCATCATTTTTTCTGCACTACCTCAGCTTTAGGAAATGAAAATTATATTTTTTTAAGTTTAGCTTACTGCATTAATAAAGGAACAACAAAAACACAAACCACCAAAAATGTTTTTATTTCAAACAATAAAGTGTCTTTTTTTTTTAAGAAATTACAAAATGCTGACATTATGAGAAAAAAAAAAAACTACCAGTGCCAGTCCTGTGCAGTAGGGTCCCCTATGTGTAAAAACTGTTTTTATATCAACTTCAAATTATCATATTTCCTGTTTTACTTGGCCTATTGACATCAAACAAAAATATGGAAAGAAAGCTCAAAAATCACGCGTTTCACACTGACTGCAATGCAAAATGTGGCTTTGCTTTCATGCTGTCATGTGACAAAAAAGCAGATGATGAAATCACAAGATATCAAGTCTTTATGATTTTTTTCTTGTATGAAATTAAATTAAATCAAAAGTGAATGTCAGGCGGGGCTGTGTGTCAGTGGTTGAGAATAACAAAGTCAGGTAATATCTGACAGAGATTCTATCCAACCGTCTGTCCATCCATCCATCCATCCATCTACTAAGCAACACATCAAACTTTGCATCCACGTGTCCATCCGTCCGTACATCTGTCTGTCTATACACCCATCATCTATCATCCATCCATCCATCCATCATTCCATCCATCCAACCATCCTGCATCCATCCATCATCTACTAAGCCACACATCAAACTATGCATCCATCCATCCATCCATCCATCCATCCATCCATCCATCCATCCATCCATCCATCCATTCATCCATCCATCCACTAGGCGACACACCAAGATTTGCATCCATCTATCTGTCCGTATGTTGGTCCGTCCATCCATCCGTCCATCCATACATCCATCTTTCCATCCGTCCATCCATACTTCCAGCTGTCCATCCATCCGTCCGTCCATCCATGCATCTGTCGTTCATCTGTCCATCTGTCCGTCCATCCATCCATCCATCCTCCATCCGTACATCTATCAATTCTTTTATCCATCCATCCGTCCGTCTGTCCATCCATCCATCAATCCATCCATCCATCCATCCATTTACTAGGCCACACATAAAGCTTTGCATCTATCCATCCATCTGTCCGTCTGTTGGTCCATCCATCCATACATCCATCCATCCATCCATCTGTCAATCCATCTGTCCATCTATCATCCATCCGTCCGTTCATCCATCTGTCTGTACAGCCATCCATCCATCTGTCGTTCATCTGTCTGTCTGTCCATCCATCCATCTGTCTGTCCATCCATCCATCCATCCATCCATCTACTAAGCTTCATATCATGCTTTGCATCCATCCGTCCATCCATCCATCCATCCATCCATCCATCCATCTACTAAGCCACACATTAAGCTTTTCATCCATCCATCCATGCATCCGTCCGTTCATCCATCCGTCTGTCTGTCTGTCCATCCATTCATCCATCCATTCATCCATTCATCCATCCATCTACTAAGCCACACATCAATCTTTGCATCCATCCACCCATCCATCTGTCCGTCCGTCCATCCATCTGTCCATCCATCCGTCCGTCTGTCTGTCCATCCATCCATCCATCCATCCATCCATCCATCCATCCATCCATCTACTAAGCCACACATCAAGCTTTGCATCCATCCACCCATCCATCCATCTGTCCATCCATCCATCCGTCCATCCATCCATCCGTTCATCTGTCTGTCTCTCTGTCCATCCATCCATCCATCCATCCATCCACTAAGCCACACATTAAGCTTTGCATCCATCCACCCATTCATCCATCCGTCTGTCCATCCGTCCGTCCGTCCATCCATCCGTTCGTCTGTCTGTCGTTCCATTCATCCATCCATCCATCTACTAAGCCACACATCAAGCTTTGCATCCATCCATCCACCCATCCATACATTAATTCATCCATCAGGCCACCCAGCAGGCAAGTTATTCCTCCGCTCATCCAGGGTCAGATTGGTTAGCAACTTGCTAATCAAGTTGACCCAGATGTCTCTCTCTCTCTCTTCAGTAACTTTTTCCATCTACAAACAGAACTTTACCTAATAAAATAAATGTTGAATGTATGTCATTTCTAAATTTAAACTGTGTCTTTGATTTTATAACTTCATTTCTCCCAGAAGATGCTGCTGTGAAGTCAGTCTTGTTAGGCCTCAGTGGACAGAACACTTTATTGAACTGAACATCCATCAGAAGAAATTTAAAGGTTGACATTTTTAACCACAAGCTTAGCCGATCAATGCACAGAGTTCCCGCTGAAACTCCTGCAGCCACAATCTGTCTGGATAATGACATTAACTTATTGACATTAACTCATGCTCTGTCACAGGCCCCCTTTGACCATCCTGTTTCCCTCCTGTTCCACATCCCAACCCACTTCCACTGTTACCACACAGCTCTCCCTCTGTGCTCTCAGGGCTATTATTGGCTCTGTTAGCCTAGTCTGGCTAATGCATTATAAAAGCTCCCCTGGCCGGGCTTATCCTCCAACAGATTCACACCTCCATGTCGCCGCAGCATGTTCTGTGCATGCTGAGAGCCTCAGCCGAAGCAGAGCTGACGCCCACAGACTGCTGGCATCCCGGGTGACAACAGACAAAGAAAGGAAAGAAGGAGGGAGAGCTGGCAGGCAGGAAGGCAGAAAAACGAAGAGAGGGGATTTCTGTCATAAAACAAACTAACATCAGGAGGACTCACAGAGACTTCTTGAGGTGAGTCTGTGCCGGAAAGTTCAATAGAAAAAGCCTTAAGTCTTAACAAGCCCTAAGCCACCAGAAAGGTTAGTTTTTTCTGGTATCATGGGGCCTGGGGAGGGTAAATATTCAAATCTAAAAATATACCCTTTTACAGTGTTTCTTCAACAGGATAAAACTGATAAAACCAAAGTGGTATCCTCTACAGCCTAAAGATAGCTCTGCAAATATATTTTGATCCTTATGTAGGGAGGGGAAACTGTATTTTTAAATGTATTTGGCTGTTATAATGTGTACGGAGAAGTTCTCACAAAGTTTACCCAGCAGTGACTTAAAAATTGTGAGTTAGCAAGTTTTCTGAGTCAAACTTACTCAGCAATTTTTCTAAAGAAATCCAATTACATCCATTTAGAGAGAAATAAAAAAGCCCTTAAATATAGAAATAAATGATGGCTCTGTTCTTAAACCATGTAAACGATGGTTAACACTTGGTCAAGGTTAAAGGCCCAAAATGTTCATCAACAAAGCTAATTTTAAAGATCATATACATGTTTCTTCAGGCAAGTTCTTCACAATAAATGTCTGTAGTTGTTTTTTTAGGTGCTTTTACACCAACATAAGGAAATGTGGTGTCAGCAGCAGATCAACAAACCTCAGTAGGATGCAGGTCACCTGAATACACATTTAAAACTGTCATCTTTTAATTGTAACACCATGATATAATAGCATTCACAGAAAGGCTTAAACAAATACCATTCTACAAATTTTACACCAAACCACTTCTTGAAAGTGACTTAAATTACAGAAAAATCTGCTTTTCTCCTTCTCCCTCCCAGTTCCAGTGAAAAAATCTTTGGCTATGATGACACTAGTTGGATGAACATGAATTTAGTCTGTGATCCAGTTCTTCAGTCTGCTGCCAGAGAGGGAAGAAGTTTTGCAACTCAGCAAGGGGATCTTCCCCCTCAAGCTTAACCCAGGTCCACTGGCTATTTTTCCATTTTGTCAATATTTTTCCTTTGAAAATTTAAACCACTCAGAAAATGTAGACTATGCTCATGTTTGGCATCATTTTTTCTGCACTACCTCAGCTTTAGGAAATGAAAATTATATTTTTTTAAGTTTAGCTTACTGCATTAGATATAGGAACAACAAAAACACAAACCACCAAAAATGTTTTTATTTCAAACAATAAAGTGTCTTTTTTTTTTAAGAAATTACAAAATGCTGACATTATGAGAAAAAAAAAAAAACTACCAGTGCCAGTCCTGTGCAGTAGGGTCCCCTATGTGTAAAAACTGTTTTTATATCAACTTCAAATTATCATATTTCCTGTTTTACTTGGCCTATTGACATCAAACAAAAATATGGAAAGAAAGCTCAAAAATCACGCGTTTCACACTGACTGCAATGCAAAATGTGGCTTTGCTTTCATGCTGTCATGTGACAAAAAAGCAGATGATGAAATCACAAGATATCAAGTCTTTATGATTTTTTTCTTGTATGAAATTAAATTAAATCAAAAGTGAATGTCAGGCGGGGCTGTGTGTCAGTGGTTGAGAATAACAAAGTCAGGTTATATCTGACAGAGATTCTATCCAACCGTCTGTCCATCCGTCCATCCATCCATTCATCCAACTATCCATCTACTAAGCCACACATCAAACTCTGCATCCATGTGTCCATCCATCTGTACATCTGTCTGTCCATACACCCATCATCTATCCATCCATCATTCCATCCATCCAACCATCTACTAAGCCACACATCAAACTATGCATCATCCATCCATCCATCCAGCTTTTGCTGTATAAGCCATAATAAGCTCAGTAGCTTCTGCAGCACGAACACACCCTTGCAACTTAAGTGGGCTAGTTCATGTATGATATAATCATTTCAAGAAAGATGCGGTTGGCTGTCCACATCGAGACGACATGGTAAGTGTTCACGGATTTGTTCATTCTGGAAACATCGTTTCCATGTGGATGAAACGCTGATATGACAAAAACTTTTGCATCTCCATGTGGACGGGGCCTTAAAATCAGATCGTGGGTGAAAACACATAAAGACAACGTACATTTTCAGGTGATTTAATAGAATAAAGGCTACCGATGATAACCAGAAACAAAAACACGGTGAGGGAGAGAGAAAAGCTAAACGGAGGAGCTGCTGTGTGTAAGGGGGGCAAGATGAACTATTCCATCCATCCATCCATTTTCTATACCACTTATCCCGTTGGGGATCGTGGGTCAACTGGCTGATGTTGGTTTTATTTTTAGGGGAAAGACCCCAGTAAATCAGATAGCTAATTTAGTGGGATTAAAGTTCATATGAAAATAATGAAACCAGAGTGATGACCATTATTTACAAATAAAAGACAGATGGAAATTAGAAATATTACATGTATGCATATACCTGGCTAATATGGTTAAATTTATGCAAGCTTTTGATTTGTGTGCCCCACAGTGGGCACAGCATCAAAGACAACAAAGCCCACCCACTAAGAGGAGAGATCTGATTGGTTAATTTTACTGTTATTCAAAAATGTTCTCTTACTGAATGTATTACTAAGGCCCAATGAAATGTTGTAGTGGTAATCACAGAGGTAAAAATAAAGTGCTATCCTGCCTAGTAACAGCAGTGACAGAAAATTCTGATGGGACGAATTACTGATGATGAAACACAAACTAAAAAAGGAATGTTTTAAGGGTTTTATTTTCTCAGAATAAATTTTGTAAAGATGTTGATTGTTAAATAATGAAAGGATGAAATAAAAAAGGAAGTAATGGCTTTCCAAATATATATATTTTTTAATACTAAGGCCATCTTAGAGAGTCTACAGCAGTGGTTCTGTAGCTGAGCATATGGACCCACCTCCTTATGAGGCTTCAAAATGCCCAATCACTTAAATGTATTCAGTAACAAAATCCCCAGGAAACTGCCTAATTGTAACACTGTCTTGGCCTCCTTAGCCAGCATTACACATGATACAGATGTGACAGATGTGTGATGACTTGACTTTATTTACTGCTGTCTCAATGAATAACTGGCTCACTGCAGCACAGGGAACTGCCTCAATCTGTACATCTCAGTATCACAATTGCATTAATTTAAAGTCCTGTCTTTGTCTGCAGGATGAAGGCCAGATGCCTCCTCTCCATGGTGGCCAGACTTCCCACCATCAGCGAGGCGCAGGAGAGCGACACTGAGGATGCAGACCTGGACTACTCTCTCCACACCATGGAGGAGTACGTGGACTCCATCAGAGAGCTCTCCCAGCCGGCCCCGTACCCGCTCCACGGTCCCCTCAGAGGTCACCGCCGTTGGATGATACGCACCAACCCCAGAGTTCTTCCCGTGGCTCAACCTGTATATTTGCATCCCACAATGACCTGCGCTCCCTGGGCCCCTGTTGACCTGACGGATGTTTCACTGATTTTAAGAGACGGATCAAACTGTGACTCATCTCTGCGCCCTAACCAGAACCTGCTGAACAAGATGGTTGCACAATCTGTATTTGCAGGCCTGGTGTGAGCATAGGAGGACTGAACTGAATCAACAAATAACTTTTATGACTTTGTCATCAGCTACATGCTGTATGGTTAGATTGAAAAAGTGATATAGCACAGCCACTTTCTGAAGTCATGAATACTCCCTTTACAGCGCATAATGATTGCAACACATAAGACACACAATGGAAAAGTGAAATCAAGAAGTAGAACAAATTGCAAGCAGAGCCTGACTGAGCTACAAGCTGGTTGCATTTGGTCCCAGAAGGCTCTGAATCACGAAGAATTAATTGTGACCACTTATGGCACTGAGAATTAAGCATAATTACCCCTCTATTTGCTCCAACTGAATTTCTAACTCACAAAGCAAATAGTACAAGTGATGAAACACCCAAAAAGTTGCCTCAGCAAAATCCGACATGTTTCTGTAGGGAGTTGTGAGGTATCGCAGATGTGTTCTTGACCGTCAGTCTCAATGGCACACTACAGGAGATGAAACAGCTTTTACGGGCAGACATGTCCCAAAACTGAAGTGTGAAACCCTTTTTAAACTGAAAACATGTCATCTGATGTTGGCTTTGGCTACTTTCTTACAAAGTTAAGAGACAAAACAATACAAGCTGTAGGAGAGAGACACCCCCTGCTGCATCAGTGTGCCAAAAAGGTGGAAAAGCTACCGGGAAGAAGAAAGCTAGTGGCACTTTTGTACTTTTAGATTCTGCACTTCTGGAAAAAAAAATACAACTTTTAAGAAAATCATTTAACCAAGCTTTTTTCTGATAATGCATTACTGAAGAGTAAACAAACCAAATCAGATTATTACTATTTCCTGTCTGTGATCATGTAAGCAAACATACATGGTACTGATGTACATAATAATGGAGTTGTTTGGTCTAAAAACTTTTTGCTCTTTGTTTTTGCTGCTTTGTTGACTTTGCTACACTCTGCTGTCTCTACACTTCTCCTAGTGGTCATGTACGCTTCTTATAGCTGTGTTTTTCAGGTGCAAAGCAAACACTCCAAACAAATGCAAGGAACGTGTGGCAGCCATGATGCAGAATGCAGTGTTTAAAGGATAACTTTATTTATTAAAGGGAAAAAAGTCATGCAAACCTGCCTGGCCCCCTTTTGAAATCATGCACTTACTGTGATTTACCACATTTTGGGGGAAAAAGCTGAGTTCAATTCCACTAGCTACACTCAAGCCTGATTACTGCCAGACCTATCAAATCAAGAAATCCCCCGAATAGAACCCGTGAAGTGAAGTCGGCTATAAGGTCTCAAAAGCAATACATCATTAACCTTGCAAAGCAGATAGATTCACCTGTTTCCGTGTTTCTCACTTGCAAAGCTCTTGTCTGAACCGTCTGGGCCCAGGACCAATCAGCATTGAGGGGCAGTACTTTCGGGCAGAGTCAAGCAGCAACAAGAAGGCCGGTGCAGTTATGGTGGAAGACATTAGCGTGGATGCTGC
This sequence comes from Cheilinus undulatus, assembly GCF_018320785.1. Taxonomy (NCBI): domain Eukaryota; kingdom Metazoa; phylum Chordata; class Actinopteri; order Labriformes; family Labridae; genus Cheilinus; species Cheilinus undulatus. The sequence goes on from NC_054868.1 coordinate 7,012,005, forward strand.
CAAGGCGTACGTTTTATCAGAACTTGACCACATTTCTACGTTAAAAGAAGAACAAAGAACAACAGTGAGTTGTTTTCTTTTCAAAAATGACAAAACTCGTGTACTGACATGTCTGCAGTTGCCATGGTTCGCGGCATTATGCAGCTCTCTATGGAGTTTACTCCTCTGTAGTGGCGAACCTCGGTAGCAGATACATCACATGTTTCTGTTGCTCTGATTGGCCCGTAAAGATGTGACAGAACATTCATCCAATCGCTCTCTGAGGTTAGGCTCTGCTTTTCCCCAAACGCCGTCTATGGAAGGTTTACCAGATGGACTTGTGAAACACATCCATTTGGTGTGCCAGGTTAATACATCATTGACATCTTCCAGTCTTGAAAGAGTCACAAAGCCATTTCTAAGTCCTTGGGACTCCAGTGAACTACAGTAAAAAGCCATTATCCACAAATGGAGGAAGCTTAGAACAGTGGTGACTTTTCCCTGGAGTGGCTGGCCTACCAAAATTACTCCAAGAGTGCATCGACGACTCATCAAGGAGGTCACAAAAGAACCCAGAATAACATTAAGACCTGCAGGCTTCAGTTTACTCAGTTAGGAGAGTTCCAAGGCCAAAACCACTGCTTACCAAAACGAACACAAAGGCTCATCTCACATTTGACAAAAACATCTTGATGATCCCCAAGACTTTTAAGAAAATATTCTGTGAATTGAAGAGACAGAGTTGAACTTTTTTAAAGGTGTTAATCCTGTTACTTCTGAGGTAAAACTAACACAGAATTTCATCAAAAGAACATCATACCAACAATCAAACATGGTGGTGGTAGTGTGATGGTCTGGGGGTGCTTTGCTGCTTCAGGACCTGGATGGACCATGGATTCTGCTCTCTAGGGAAAAATCCTGAAGGAGAATGTCTTACCATCAGATCATGACCTCAAGCTCGAGCACACTTGGGGTTATGCAGCAGGAAAACTATCTGAAACACACCAGCAACTCCACCTCTGACTAGCTTACAAAAAAAGAAAAATAGAAGTTTTTGGAGTGGCCTAGTCAAAGTAAAGTGTGGCATGACATTAAACAGGCCGTTTATGCTTGAAAACCCTTAAATGTGGCAGAATTAAAACAAGTCTGCAAAGTACAGTGGGCTAACATTTCTCCACAGCAATGTGAAAAAAATCCAGCGTGCGTTAACGCAAATGCTTGCATGCAGCTGTTGCCACCAAGGGGGGAACGACTTAATCACATAGGGCCAGGTAGGTTTGGATGGCTTTGCTCCCTGCACAAATGAAATCATCATGTCAAAACTGTTGATAATCTGAAACATTTAAGTGTGACAAATATGCAAAAAAAAAAAAAAAAAAAAAAAAAAAAAAGGGAAATCAGGAACTGGGTAATGTTTTTTAACAGCATTGTAAATAACCCTTCAGGTTGCACATTCTGTAAATCTTTAAATATGTTTTGTGTAAAATGAAATAAAACATTTGTTACAAAAACAGGAAACAACTCGAGCATCAACAATGACGGTGTGTTTCACCATGTAAACATCCTTTCTCCCTCCAAACACTTCTCTCTTCTTCATTATCTTTGGGACTGTTTTGTGCTCAGCCATCTACTTTTAGTTTCTTCTTCCCTGAAGTTCTGTGACCATGTGGAAAGTGTCTCCAGCTGGGTCTTGGCAAAAATTCGTCCAACAAACATGTGGTAAGGGAGAGTGGGAGCAGAGCAGCCCCCCTGGAGACGTTTCCACAGAACAAGCCTGCATGTCTTTATATGGCCGACCCTGAACTGCTCTCACACATTGTGAAACACTGCACACGTCACACACAAACAGAGTTACAAAAAGAGTGTGGTTTTTTGTTTGAAAGATAAAATTGCAAATAACTTAAAACCTAACATAATAGTCCAAGGAAACAGCCCGACTGATTCATAAATGGGAAGTTTATTGTGCAGATTAGAGGTGTAACTTTGACTGCTGCTTCAGCAATATGTCTCCTGACAACATTTCTTTTTCTCTTAATTAGATCCACATATAAAGCTGAGGTGCAGATATCATCGCCTTTTCCAAAACTCATTAAACCAGGAGAGGAGTGAGTTATTGTAAGCAATCACTCTGCAATAAGATCCACTGCTGCGTGTCAGAGGAGTGATATAAAACAGATTTTCTGCTTGATTCAAAGTTTGGTTGCAAAGTTCCAAAGACCCATGTGCTCCGTAAACACTCTGAAGTGTGGCGTTTGATATGAAATACAGCTGCAGTGAAGCAATCAGCGTTTTGTGTCAAAAGTAAAACTAAGATGTCCGTTTAGAGGTAGTAATATCAGAAGAATGCATTTCAAACACTGCTTATCAGCAGCATGAAATGGAAAATAATACAAATATAAGTTACTGCTGCAAGCTCAAGAGTGGACATGCACTGAAGTCAAAGATATGATGGAGAAGTCCATGTTTTGGCATGGATGAATTCATGTTTTCTCAGAGTGAAACAGAAAGTTTGTTCACTTCATGGGAAAAAAAACTTTCCCTTCATCTTAGCCTGATTTTCAAGTATTTGCTTTACTGCAGAGTATAAACAACTTAACATTTCAAGTGCCTGAGATATGATTTAGCGTCTTGGATGTTTACCACTTTGTTGATTTTAGAAAAAAATCATGGTCAATAGAATTTTGCTTTTTTGACAAAAAAACACCTCTTTAATGTGAAAGTTAAAACAGATTTCTACAAAGTAATTTCAATGACATTAATCTATATCAGATCAAATATGTGACTGCATAGATTGAAGTTTAAAGCAGTGGTTCTCAAACTTTTCAGCCTGCGACCCCCAAAATAAAGGCACCAGAGGCTGGGGACCCCCACTGTACCCGGAGGTGGTTGAACACAACCATGCATATTCAAGTATAGTGCAGAAAGGCTGTCCATAAGGGGGGATAAAGGGGGAGGTCTCTGGGACCCAGCAATATTGGGGCCATGGAGGTTAGAAAACAATGGTCCATTGTGAAGTTAAGCTGTGAAAACCATATTTTATATTTGGCCTGAATAATAACCACTCTTATCAAAGAAACAGAATTCTTTATTTATTAATTTGTGTAGTGAATAGCCTTCTTTACATGAAAATAGCTCTTTTTAAAAGCTTAATTAAAATGGGTTAAAAATGGCTAAAATAGGTTAAAAATGGCAAAAAATGGTGGAAAAGGTGAAATAAGATTTCGAAAGAATATATCGTCGCTGTCCGATGAAAAAAACGTATCTCTACTTTTGATGTTTTTGACATTTTACGATGTATGGCATGTCCGCATTCCACCCTAGCAACTGATGTGTTTGGTACCTACATGGCCAATAGAAAAATGCTTCATAACATCATCTATTTAAAACGTATCTCCATTGAATGTCAGAGTGTCTGCTGTGTCTGGTCTTATGGCTCCGCCTACTGTTGTTCGTCTGTGGAAGGGAAGCCGGCATCGTTTGCTGTTAAGGTAAAGTATGACTTAATGTTTGACAATTGTATTATATTCTTTTGCTGCTGTTGACCCCCACCAACATTGCCTATGTGTCAAACGATGTGCCATGTCTGTAAAGTTAAACACACGCCATTCAGACACTATGGTAGCCAACGCTAGGCTAAGTAGCCTAGCTAAGTTAGCTTTGCCATCCTGGCATCGCTGTCTGTGTTTGGATCACGACAGTGTTGTTTACTTGTACATTAGATTTCTGACCGATATGTAACGTTATTCATCAACGTCATGTGCCTGATATATGCACTGTGTTCTCTTTCAGGATAGATATGTCTCTCTCTTTAGAGGAGCTTTGTGAAATCGCTGAAGTATGATAGGGCAACTGAGGCAGAGGCAAGAGAGTGTCAGAACAAGTGACAAAGGTTTGTGGAGGAAAAAAATATGGTTAAGTCAGCCACTGCAGAGGATGCAAAGAATGCACATGTTTAGCTTATTATTTAGTTTAGATAGCATCAGAGGGTGTGCTGTTGAATAGAGACAACAAGTGTATTGGAAAAAGGCACCCTTTTCATGCACCTCGTTGGTTGTGGGAACAGGGGTGTGTTTCACGTTGGGTGTTTTTTTTTTTTTCAGGCGCATCCGTGTCCTGTAGTAGCTTACTTAGCGTCATTTCAGGGCTTTGGTATTAGCCTAATAGCTCATGGATGCACGTAGGTCACAAGGTAAGAAAAGCCAAGAGTCCAGAAGGATAATTTGGATAGGCTAGATATTTTTAAAGCCAAGGATAAACATTAACCCTCTTGGGACTGAGCCATTTTTTGTCAAAATTTCTCTCGCCTGGACTTACTGTCTTTAAAGGCTTGTACAAACATCGACCCAGTGGTGCACAGTCAAAGTTTAAACATCCTTTTTTTATGACAACCTGAGCTTTAAGAATATGAGGGCTGTAATAATGTTATTTAAATTATAAAAAAATTCATAGGACTCAAAATACAAAAGAAAAAAAGTGGAATTTGAAACTCAAGGATTTTTATTGAAAACACATAGTGAACATTAGTGACTAAGCCTTTTCTTTACATACTCATTCTCATGTCTTGGGGACAAAAACGGGAAAAAAGTAACATCCTGTGACCAAAGGTTTTCAAGATATGTACACAAAATATGTCCATGCGTTTTCTCCTCCAGATACTCCAGGGCTTGCTCCCTGTTCATATTTCTTTGGTTTGCCTTCACTGAATGCCTTCTTTCTCTGTATTGTGACAGGTCTGTCTGCTCCCTAGTCCGTCTCCAAAGCATGACGTAAGAGACACACCACCTTCTGATTGGTTGAATGTCCTCCCAAGATGCATTGTATGACCTCTGACCTCACTGCCCAAAACAGAGATGGCGGCACCCGCGGACGATAATCAAAACAGGATAGAAAAATGGATTAAGAATTGATAAAACGGCATTTAGAATCGGCTCCATTGCGGTGGATTTAATCTTTAAAGACCATAAAAAGTCATCGAAGTTCCAGGCTCACTAGAACGGCGTCCTTAAGGGCTACAAGGGACTTAAAAATGAGACCGGAGGTTCGTAAATAACCGGACGTCATTGAAGCGCAAACTTAAAATAACACTTATGTCCGCTATCACCCACAACAATGCACATAAGTCCATTTAAAATAATTTCAACAGGTCAGTGATGACTGTGTAAACAGAGTTTCATTTCCGATCCTAAATGAGTCTATTTGAACAGTTTTGGGGTTTAATTTATAAGTAAGTTTGGGAGAAAAACAGTTTTTTCATGCTCCTGGAAAAAATGAATTTTGGAGATATGTTCTTTTCACTGGGCAGCGGCGATATTTGGGTTAAAGTGGCAAAAGTGGGCACAAAAAGTGGTAAGAGGGGATTAAAAAGTGGCTAAAATGGCTTTTACGTGCAAAAATTGCTGGAAATTAGGTGGAATGGGATGAAAATTAGTCAAAATCTGGCAAAAATTGGTTAACTGTAGTTAAAATGGGCAAAAAGGGTTATAAAAAGTGATTGATAAAGGCAATAATGGGTCAACAGATTTAACAACAGGAAGAAAGTGGCAAGAATTGGTTTAGAAGTGGCAAAACAGAAAAAATGTGACTGAAAGGCTTTAAAATGGAGAAAAATGGGTTTTAAGGGGCAGAAATGTTCTAAAATTGGCAAAATTGTTGCTGAAAAGTGATGAAAAAGGTTGGACATTTGGTAAAATTGGTGTAAGGTGGCAACAGTGTAATCTCCAAATATTCTTAGTGTTTTAAGGCATCTGGTGACCATCTCTCAGCGTCTCGTGACCCCCAAGGGGGTCCCGACCCCAAGGTTGAGAACCACTGGTTTAAAGACACCTGTTATTGGAAGGTCCAGTCCCTGGTTTATCGGTATTCCTGGCTACCATTACACCATGAAGACAAAAGAACACTCCAACAACTCAGAGAAAAGGTAACTGAAAAGTACAAGTCACTGAATGGATATGATATAAATCTGCGTGGATCAGGCCGTCCTCACAAACTCAGAGAGCGTGCAAGAAGGAGACTAGTGAGAGAGTCCACCAAGACACCTGTGACTACTCTGAAGGAGTTCCAAGCTTCAGCAGCTGAGATGGGAGAGACTCTGCAGACAACAACTGTTGGCCGGGTTCTTTACCAGTCAAAGCTTTATGGGAGAGTGGCAAAGAGAAAGCCACTGCTGAAGAAAACTCAGATGAAATCTGGACTAGAGTTCACCAGAATGCTTGTGGGAGACTCCTTGGTTAAGTGAGAGAAAGTTCTTTATTCATCTAAACAAAGTGAAAATTTCTGTGATTTAATTGATAATAAACAACAGTGTGAAAACTGATGTTTCAATCTTTTCCAGATGGGACCTTTATGCAGGGAACTGAATGATTCAATTATTTCAACAGATGAGTTCACAGATTTTAAAGCTTTAGACATTTAGCCATTAAAGGAAATTAAAGGAACAAGAGGTCCGACTCTCAAGATTTTCTGGTGGAGATTTGTCAGAGTGAGAACAAGAGATATTTAATAAACCAGCTGCAGTTTTTATTTTTATGATAGTAAGTTAATAGCCAATGTTTTATTTTTGATATAAACTAAATATCCATTCAAGAAAAAATCCAGGAAAAAAATCAGTTAGAACAGGAAGGCCCACCATCACACTATGAATGTTCAGCAGACACTTATTGATCAACACAGACACAGACATGAAGTACAGCCCCAATTTCAAAAAAGTTGGGGCGCTTTGTAAATTGTGAACAAAAAAACAATGCAATGATTATCGATCTCCTAAAACCATATTTTATTCACAGTAAAACTTAAACAACCTATCAGATGTTGAAACTGAGAAGTTTTACCATGTCACTAAAGTTAATAGCTCATTTTGAAAATAATGACAGCAACATATCTCAAAAAAGTAGGGATGGTGCCAACAGAAGGCTGGAAAAGTAAGTAGTACTAATGACAAAACAGCTGGAGAAGGACTTTGTAACTAATTAGGTGAATTTAAGACAGATCAGTAACGTGACTGGGTATAAAAGGAGCGTTTAAGAGAGGCAGAGTCTCTCAGAGGTAAAGATGGTCAGAGGTTCACCAATCTGAGAAAAAAAACTTTTCTTCAATGTAAACCTTTAAAGACTTTGAATATCCCAATATCTACAGCACATAGCATCAGTGAAAGATTGAGAGAATCTGGACAAGTCTTGCGGGACAAGGCTGATGGTTAATCAGGCAGTACTGCAAAATCAGGACACTAAGGAATCATCAAGGCCCCTGATGTGCCACAACCAGAGGGGGCAGGAGTCAAGCTTGACACATGTCGACATAATGTGCCACTCCACCAAGGTCAAGCTTAATATAATCTCTTTTTCTCCACATTTTTACCCCTGGGAATATGCTGACGGTTTTTGGGCCCTTGGGACATCCACAGCACAATCTGGGGTTCGTGGTAACCCTACTATCCACCTAGACGGTACCCTTGGCCATCCTCTTACCTGCCCCAGTGGCACCCTCAGGCATCTTACTCCCTGCATCTTTGCCTTACTTCTGCCCATAGACTGTAAAAAAAACAATTGGACAAAGCCTGTGTGACGTTAGCCATCTACTTGATATAGGTCAGGGGTGTCCAGACTTTTTCCATTGGAGGCCACATACAGAAATATATAAGGATGGTGGGGCCACTTTTCATAAGTTTCATAAAAAATGCTTAGTGATTGACGTTTGCTTAAATTGCTAGGTGATAGCTGACAAGGTAAATCATTTTTTTAGGATTTTGGGAAAGCCAATCAGATTTCAGAGGGTCCTGGTGGGCTCTGGCCACCACTGACTCCGCCCCTGGAACATCATTGGTGCTGCTATTTGCTGCTGTAATCCATTAGGTTGTTATAAATCAAGATATCTTTATAATTGTGGTTGCCAATGTTTACTATCAATAGTTGTCTCAAATTAATCCTTTGAAAAACTAGCATAAAAACTTGTCAAAATGTTTTTTTACAGTGTTAGTATGGTAGCATTGCATTGTGCTGAAACTCAGGCCCCTACCACACGGAGATGAAAATAATATAATGCTGTTTCGTTTTGAAAAAGTTTTCCATAAAGACGGGATTGTTTCAGGAAATATCCATGTAAGCACAGAACCACTAAAAACAACTAAGAACACTGCAGTATATATGCCAAGCCTGTACGTGGCACTGTAACGCTGCCACGGAAATGCAGCAGAAGAGAGAAGAAGATCACAGAAAATTGACACAAACTTTCTAATAGTTGCCTTTCTTGTTGTTCTCTGTGTTGAATTTATGGACATATGGTGTGTGCGTTTCGCTGTGGTAAAGGAGCATCAGATTTTGCTGTAAAAGCCATAACAAGCTCAGTAACTTCTGCAGCAGAAACACAACCCTGTGATCCACCACTGTTGTTCTGGCCGGACCCGCGCAGGCGTCTTAAGAGAGCACGCAATGTGTGATGTAATTGTTTCAAAAAAAGATGCGGTTTGCCGTCCACACGGAGACAAAACGGTAGTTGTTTACGGATTTGTTTTCTGGGACCCGGTTTCAAAAAGTATTGTTTACAGTCACCCAAAATGCCATTTCCGTGCGGATAAAACGCCGATTCGACAAAAAACTTTTGCGTATACTCCTAATTTTGTCTCCTTGTGGACAGGGCCTAAGAAGAATAATACAGTCTAGAGCAAGCTTCCTGCTCTGTTGAGGGCCATATTTCATTCAGTTTAAGGAATTTTTTGGCAGTCAATTAAAAATGGGCCATGGGCCACATTTGGCCCCTGGGCCATACTTTGGACAGCCCTGCAATAGGCGGACTCAAACAGCTTTTGAAGCCAATCTGCGATGGCTTGCGTATTGTCATCACTGTCTCAACCCAAGTTTCGATCAACCTAACAGCCCGTCCACTAAGCTGGACTTCCTGTCAGTTTGCTAGCTAGCATTCTGGTTTCCAGAAAAGCAGCTTCTGCCTGTGGAGCAATCTGTCAGTCAAACGAGATGAGCCAATCAGTGTGCAGTGAGGTTTTTCCTAAATACAACCTAAACCATTGTGGTACCAAAAAATTCACCCTCTTAAAGTGAGAGGACATGAAGACATTATTTAATAGACATGTTTGGTTTTTTTTAACCAGGCTGTAAACCAGTTTATTTCTAGTGTAAAAAACAGCTTTTAACATGTGTTGTGTACAGGACCTCTGGTGTTCCTGCAGCCAGCCTCAAGTGGACACTCGCGGTATTGCAATCTTTTGCACTTCTGCATCAGCTTCATTTTTCAAGGCTGGAGGTTGCCGCTTGCTTCCTCCTCAGTCCTTGGCCCAAACATGCCTACAAGTACTGCACAGTACTGGAGCTACGCTGCCATGTTTGACAGGACGTCTTTGACTGCCCTTAAGCCAGACCCAGCCCAGGCCCAAGGGTAGGGATGGTGGATCAGGTCTGGGCAGAGGATCTAACCTCTACCAAAGTGTAATACTATGTAATTACGCCTCTGCATTCACAATATTTATCTACACACCTACACTTTACAGAATAACATGACTGTACAAAGCAGTGTTAAATATACAGAACTCACCAGTGTCGACAACTGAAGAGAGTGAAAAGTGAAGTGTGTTTTCACTCTGCTGCACATAGTTAGATGGACACTACTCTCAAAAATATGCACTCAGTATAAAAAAGGAGCCCGCAGTCTGTTGGCTTTGCACAAATACTGTAAACGTGGAGAACTGACTCCATCCAAAGGTCACAAAATCTGCCAGCCAGCTCCAGTAAAACTCACTAATTAACACATTCTGTTTTGTGAGTCTGGTTAAACTGGATACAAGTGAGAAAATGATATGTCGCAGTTTTACTAGGGTTTACGTGTTGGGTTGGGTAAATGTGTTTCTGCGGCCTGGTGTGTGTTCAGTACTGTCATGTTGTTTCTTCTCTGTGGGTCTTTATTGGAGTCGGAGATCTGCTGAACTTTCTGGGTGGTTCACTTCTGTTTGGATCACTGCTTTCACTTGGCAGCATTTGGCTTGAGTTCACATTTTCATTTCGAGTGGAGCTGGCACGAGGCCCAGATGTGGAAGTTTGTTTTGCTTATTAAGTTGGGTTTGAAATGTTTGTTCCAGGTCTAAGAGGAGGCATGCAGTGCATGCTTGACTTAACAGATAAAACTGCTCCTGGGTCACGTGCTGAAAGAGAGCTCTTTCTTCAGCAGTAACAAAAATACTACAAACAATTGAGGATATCTCATTTTGAAATTGTGTTGCATCTTCCAGGGCTGAAAAGTGAAGCTAATGCATACTTCCTTAAATCTGCAGTTCCCTATGAGACCACTTGAGGCAGTCTCCAAAAGCATATCGTCCCCATTTGACCTCATATTAAAATGCAAATCTTTACTGCACAAACTGAGCATTTTACAGCCTCATACAAAATACCTGCTGTGGTCGCTTTGGCTCATTTCTGCTTTTCTTGACAACTTTACAGGCTATAAAAGTCTAAAGCTGGTTATGGATTAAATTTAAGCTGAATTCGGTGCGTGGTTGCAGTGAGTGACACGATGGTGCTGCTAGCTGTCTGCTGTGAGTAACCTGAATAAATTCCAGTAAATGAGCTTATCCTCTCCGTCTTGCTGTGTGTGTTTATGTCCCAGGTGATACAATTCCAAAAAAGTTGAGGCACCATGTAAAATGAAAATAAAAACAGATAGCAATAACTTGCAAATCTCATAAACCCACATTTTATTCACAGTAGAACATAAACAACATATCAGAAGTTGAAACTGAGACATTTGACAACTTTTTCATGAAAAATATTAGCTCATTTTTTATTTTATGGCAGCACTATATTTCAAAAAAGTAGGGATGGGCCAACAAAAGGCTGAGAAAGTAAGGTACTGCTGAAGAACAACTGGTAGAGCGTTTTGAGACCAATTAAGTTAATTGGCAACAGGTCAGTGACATGACTGGGTATATGAAGTGCATTTTAGAGAGGCAGAGTATCTCAGATGTAAAGATGGGCAGAGCTTTTTACTAATCTTCAAAAAACAAAAAAACTGTCTAAAATTGTAGTAAAGTTTTAGAAAAATATTCCTGAACTTAATTTGCGACGACTTTGAATGTCCCACAATGTACAATACATGATATCATCAAAACTGAGAAAGCTCTGTGCCTCAGGCAGCACTGATTCTGTACTGGAAATCACTGCATGGGCTCAGGAATACTTCCAGAAATCCTCACCAGTCAACGCAGTTCACTGTGCCATTCAAAAATGTAAGTTAAAGCTGGATCATGCTCACCCCAAATTTCCATATACAGCGTCACGCCACGCACCGAAGTGCTGCAGGTTTGCTCTGTTCGAAAGGCGAGCAACCTCGCCCACTGGAATCGAGTCTAGAGCGGTGCGCCGTGGAGCGCGAGCCCTGATCAGATCACGGGAGAACTACGAGTTCATGCAAGTATAGCATGTCAACAGCGGACTATTTTACCTATTGGGGTTAATTTATCATCCTTTCTAGTATAAGTCCATGATATTATTGCTTCCTCCATTGAGTGTGTACATTAGGAAGTTAAAAAGTTCATGTTTGCTGAAAGGATCTGTGGTTTAATGCAAAATTCTTTGGCTAAAATATCCCCAAAAGTTAACTTTTCCTTGTTAATAGCGCCATTGTAGCTCTGTGACCCACTGACCTCTCAGTGACCCTTTGCTCTTGCTGCAGGATGAGACGTAATGTTGATATAGTGATGATTTACGATCAGGAATCCGTGCATTGTGTTTTATTTTGAAAGAACCAGATGTTTTACGCTTGTGACTTCCATGGTTGGTGCTTTCTAAACGACAGTGAATTTATGAGGTTTGGCAGCAGTCGGCGCTGAAATAGACCTGCAGCTTAACTGAAACGAAGCAGAGCGAAGTGCTGCTCCAGGCACGCGCCACTGCTGGTCTAGAGCGCCGGCTATGGAAATTCTCTGATAGACTAGAGAGGGAGCAAAGTGCTCCGCAGTACAATTCGCTGGCATTCCGCAGCGCGCACGCTGTATATGGAAAACTGTTCTGGGGTCAGATGAATCAGAATTTGAAATTTCTTTAGGAAGCCATGGATGTTGTGTCCTGTGGACTGAAGAGAGGGACCATCACCACCAGTTTGTTTTCAGCACAGTTCTAAAGCCTGCATCTCTGATGGTATGGGGTGTCTTTAGTACCCATGGCGTGGGCAGCTTACACATCTGGAAACGCACTGTCAATGCTGGAAAGTATGCAGAGGTATAAGAGTAACATAGTCTCCCATCTAGACAACATCTCTTTAAAGGAAGGCCTTGCATATTTCAGCAAGATAATTTACAGGCTTAGAGCAGAACTAGAACGTCAGTTGTCACAGCCTTGTTCACCTTGAATGAGGTTGATTTGTCTGGTAGTCCTCTGACCAGAAACAAGCATCTTATACTGATGTTACCTAAAGTATCAAAATATTTTCCCCAGCTAGTTTAACTCTAGTATTAAGCAGGTTCTAAAGTCAGAGTTAATCTACAAGACAAAAAAAAACCAAAACAAACAAACAAAAAAAAACAGTATATGTCTGCACTCACCTCACCTTGTTATTTTTATATGTCAATAATCAATGTTGGGAAGTTGGTATGGTATTGGCTTTTACAAAGAGAGATGATGGCAGGCAATAGTGATGATGGGATATATTTAGAATTACTCAGTTTTAGCTTCTTTTCTGCTTCTTGCTCTCTCACCAAGATTTAAGCAAGTGTTGAGTCTGACCAACCGGAAATTAAAAAAAAAAAAAAACTCCTCAGGAGGCAAATCATGAATATTAAAAAGAAAATGTAGAAAAGGTGAACAAAGCAACAGAGTGCAACAATTAGGTTTACTTACTTCTGCTTTATATCTATGCTATGTTAAGTTGGATATTAATAACAAAAGAGCAGAGAGGAACATGGTGGTGGTAAAAATAATGTAGCACTTTTATTATGTGCACAGGGATCACACCAATCCTGTGCTACAGTCTATGGTCATGCACCATTCACATAAACCTGTTTGTGGACAAACCCCGTCAGTCCCTCAGGTGACACTGCATCTAAACCTGGCATCATTCTGAGGTAGATATTACAACATAATCTCTAAAAAACATAGAAGAACTTTTGTCAATACACAGAATGTCACTGTGTCTACAGAGTTATGGGAAATGAAAGCTGTATATCAACAACCATCATAAGAGCTGCCAACTTCTCTGGGCCTGAGCTTGTCTGAGATTGACTCAGTTCTGACAAGTCCCTATTTCCACATTTTTGTAAATAATGGCTGCCGAGTCCTCCGGGCTAAAGAGTCAAAGGACTGTTATGATTCTTGTAAATGCAAAGTTTAAAAGCAATCATCTGTAATAGTGTGGGGGTGTATGAGTGCCCATGGTATGTGGATAACTTGCACATCTGTGAAAGCACCATTAATACTGAGTGATAAATACAAGCTTTGCTTACATCCAGATGACATCTTTTTCAGGGATGCTCCTGCTTTTTTGTTCCACAGAGAGATTGCCAATGCCTACATTCTGCATGAGTTACAGCAGCATGGCTTCACATTTCGAGACTGGTCTGCATGTATGAAGACATGTCTACTATTGAAGATGTATGGGGCATTGTGAAGCATATATATATGTATATATATATATGTGTGTGTGTGTGTGGGGGGGGGGGGGTGTGCATGTGTGTGTGTGTTTATATATATTATATATACGGTGCTTAACAAATTTATTAGACCACCTGTCATATTCGTCTCAGAGACCATCCAGCATCATGAAGTGCTTTACTGCAGACCCTTTCATTTCCAGTGAGCTCTCCACATTTTACCATTTTGAACAGGAATGAGGAATTTCAAACTGAATTCACCCAAATTTGAGCCGGCTCACTGGGCTTCTCTGAGAAGTCAGAGATTAATCAAGCATAACATTCAAGCACTAAAACTCATTTTTCTGTTCAGGAATGCAAGTAAATAACTATAATTTGACATATTAATCAAGAAATATTAATGTGCTTTACTATTTTTTCAGTTTTTTTGTTAATCAGTAAATTTGAAAATTCATGGATAACAATAATAATTATATTTTAGCATTAAAAATATCATTTGGGTTAAAGAGCTTCTACATATTGGTGTATTAACCATTGCTGAAACATAAAAAATGATTTTGGAAATTACCAATGCTGTTAATTTAGGGCAGCTGGGGCTTAAACCTTACTTTGGGTGGTGGTCTAATAAATTTAAGCACTGTATACCTATATATACAGTTTATCGTTTTCAACATTAAATATCTTGTCTTTGTGTTGTATCAATTGAAAATAGGTTGAAAAGACTGATCAAATCCCCCTAGGGCTGTTAAGTGGGAATCACCCTTCACAGATGTTTTATCCGATTAGTCCCATAGCACCTTGGGGAGGCTGGGCTATGACCTCCAGCATTCCAGGGCCCCCTGCCCCCAGGCTAGCTATCACCACCCACCAAACCAGAATGAAGAAATCCTTTATCTTACCTACCTTACCACATGCTCACCACCTTCAGTGGACATTCCATACATGCAAGCTCTGTGGGGGCTGCAGGAAAAATGACTCAGTTGAGGTGAAATGAAAAACACTGGGCGTTTGTGTTTACACCAGTGTTACTCAAACAAAGAGCCAATTTATTTAAAAATACCTTTGCAAGAGCCAATATCTAAGTGGTGGAAAGTGGCAAAAAAGGGTTAAAGTGGCAATAAAATAAGTTCAAGGTGGCAAAAATGGGCAAAATAGGGATAAAGTGCAAAAATGGGTGAGAAATGACAAAAAAATTAGATACAGGAAATGAAAATGGAAAAATATGGCATATAAATGGCAAAGGCAGTTTGAATGGGTGAAATGTGGCAATAAAGGGGGAGGAACTGCAAATAGCAAAAAGCAGGATAAATGTGGCAAAAATGGGCTAAAAGCAGCAAAATGGAATTAGAAAGGGCAAAAAATGGAAAACAGGGCAAAAATTGGATATAAGAGCGGTGGAACTATCCCAGCAAAAATAAAGGCTGACAGTTCAGTTTGACAATTTAAGCCTACTTTGTAAGAGTGAGAAACAAACTGACGAATGTGACTTGCAATGGATAATTTCTGAGGTCAGTTTCCCTTTTTTAAGGTTTTATGGGCGAACAATATTTCAAATTAAGACATAAAAGAGCTAACCTGACACGCCATCCATCTGGAAAACCTGTCATATACAGCATTTGGGAAAGGGCAGAGGCTTTGAAAAAGGGTGAAAGGTGATTGGATGAGCATCCTGTCTGTCACATCTTTACGGGCCAATCAGAGCAACAAAACACGTGATGCAGCTGCTACCGAAGGAGTAAACTCCATAGAGAACTGTGAACCATGGCGACTGTAGACTTTTGTCTTTTTTGAAAAGAAAACAACTCACTACTGTTCTTTGTTCTTCTTTTAACGTAGAAATGTGGTCCAGTTTTGATAAAACTGGCACTTTAGCAGCATCCACGCTAATGTCATCCGCCATTACGATGACTCCACCAGCGTCTTGTTGCTGATTGCTTACGTCATGACTCTGCCTCGCCTGAAAGTACTGCCCCTCATCGCTGATTGATCCTATCACTGTCTTACTGGGCCCACACGGTTCAGATGGGAGCTGTGCAAAATGGATTAACCAGTGGTGTATCCATCTGCTTTGCAAGGTTATAAAAGATTCACGAGTCATCACAAAAGAGCCACAGTTTGAGTAATACTAGTTTACACATACTCCCTGAAATTTCAGGAAGTTTTCCTGAGTTTATTGCATTTGTGAAACACTAATTTTCTGATGGGAGCACAATGATTAACTACCTATTTAGCAAACCTTGTATGTTTTTAGCATGGACTGTTCAGCTTTACATTTGCCACCCTTTTCTGTTTCCAGCTCCACGCCCACCCTCTCCTTCATGATTGTTGAAGTAGAAATGGCTTTAGGAGCTGATGATGTGTTCAATAAAAACATAAAAGTGAGATATGATGATCCTTTTAACTGCTGGCGTGTAATGCCTTATGCAATCATATTGACGTTTATATAAAACTGTTGATGAAAGAACAACTACAAGTAAACTGCAGATGAGATATATTGTATTCTTTTATCGACTAAGAAACTTGAACAACAAAAGTGATGATGGAGCCGAATAATTAAAGCAGAGAGAAACACCTAATGAGGAAACAGAGTGTCACAGTGCAAACCAATTCCCATTTATCAATTTTTTTTATTCCTGCAATCAAAATCTCAGCTGGGCAGCAGGATGCCGCTGTGCAGACTTCTGATTATTTTCTGACTCTGGGTCTTCTGCTACAGCAGAAGGTCTGTCAGGTCAGACACCTCTTTTGTTTGTTTGTTGTACAACACAGGAGTCTTCTTACTCCTGTGGGATTAAAATATTGTTTTGAATGCTGGCATTTGCTGTCCTCAGATGACTGTCCAGAGCAGGAATGTGTTGACCTGCCTCTTTCTGTTTACAGGTGAAACCTGGCCAGAGAAATAAGCTTGTATCAGCTCTTGAAACTCCCAGCCTCATACATATGCTGCTGGCCTTGTTGCAGAATGGGTTTGTCCCTGTGGCAATTATCTCATGGGAAATAAATCCATGAATACTGTTATTTTAATCCTTCTTATCAGCAAAAAATATCCCTGGTAGGATTTATGTTCTGCTACACCATCACTGATGTATACACTTAAAGCTTCTGTTATAAAAAGGGTTGCTAAAGCCAAAATCACTTGGTGAATGAATCAATAAAGAATGTATTTTTGCAGTGCTCTAGTACGGAAAGAAGTGAAACAACATGGTATGATGCATACACCAAAGTTGAATTTCTTGACTCAAGTGGGAAATTTGTACACTGTTGCACAAATGCCTTTAAGATTGTCATGACGTTGGACTTTTTCCCAACATGCTGGAATATTTTGTCATAAAGAGTAACTCAAAGCAGGTTGGAAAGCATACTTTGCCAGCTTTTCTTGTCTAAAGTTTCAGGCCTGGTTTACCTCTGCCCACATGATGCTTGATGTGGTCCACATGAGGCTTTACTGAGGAGATCCACATCAAAGTCACGCCTTTATTTATGTTTGGATGGATGTTAAGACCATAGCTTTTATAAAAGAGAGAATTCAGCAGCTGTGACATCAGTTGGTGGATTGTAAACCCCCTGTTGTAGCCTCAAGTTTGGGATTTTGGTCATTCCCACCTAGGTATGTTACAACCAAAGTGACCATATAATGAGCATGGAGTGGATAAGCATTGCTATATCATGTTTAATAGTTTCCTGTGTTGCTGACTTGTCAATCATACCATACACTGCTGTATTGAAAGTTTATTCCAATGCGCTGATGACGTTGGAGAATGTGCCTCAAAAATTAAGCATATAATGTCAGTTAAAGCAGTCCACAGTGTCAAGCATTATTTAATTGAAATCAGCTGATCTCACAAGCTCTCATCAGCTGACTGCTACTGCCATGTTAGCTTTTCTTCAAAGGCTCGTAGAAGGGCAGGAGGATCCCAAAACAGCCACACCGCCAAATATGAAAAGAAAGCAATTTGCTTTCAGGGAAGGCCTTTCACATTTCAGCAAGTCATTGCTAAACCACATACCGCATTCATCACAACAGCATGGCTTCACAGTAGAAAAGTCCGGATGCTGAACTGGCCTGGCTGAAGTCCCATTTGGACATTTGGAGCTTCATAAAAGGAAAAAATCGGCCAAAGAAGACCCAGGGTCCAGACATTCCTCTCCCCAAACTCCAGCAACTAGTCTCCTCTCTTCCCAGACACAGACTGTTGCTGAAAGAAGATAACCTGGTATGCCAGATCCATCTGGAAAACCTCCCATAGACTCTGTTTGGGAAAGGGCAGAGCCTTTAAAAAAAAAAACTCTGGGTGATTGGATGAACGTTCTGTCTGCCACACCTTTATGGGCCAATCAGAGCAACCAAACGCGTAATGATGTGGGTGTGCCCCACTAGGGAGGAGTAAACTCCATAGAGAATTGCATAACGCAAACCATGGCGTATATAGACATGTCAGCACACAACTTTGTCGTTTGGAAAAGAAAATAACTCAATGTTGTATTTGTTCTTCTTCTAACGAAGAAATGTCGTCAAGTTCTGAAAAAAACTGCATGATAAAGCCACACTAATGTCTTCCGCCATAATTGCTCTCGTCCCTGCTTGCTTACGTCATGACTCCACTGTGCCCGAAAGTACAGCCTCTTACTCCTGATTGGTTCTGTCAGTTTCTTACAGAGCCCAATCTGTTCACATGGGCGCTTTGCAAGATGGATTTGCCAGTGGGAAACATGGAAATGGGCAAATCCATCTGCTTTGCAAGGTTAGATAGAAGAGGCAATGTTACACAAAATGGCCCTGTCCCTACTTTTTTGAGATGTGTTGCTGCCATCAAATTCAAAATGAGCTAAAATTTTTCATGAAAAGGTAAAATGTCTCAGTTTCAATATCTGAAATGTCATTGATGTTCTCTTTACATTATAAACAGTGTACCAACTTTTTTGGAATCAGGGTTGTTTTTTATTTACTATTGGCCCAGTATTTACATTCAAAATTCATCTTTTAAACCCTTAAAGCCTGTTGTATCATATTTGATAAATACTTTTATGATACCTCTATCTCATCAATATTATCAGTAAATAAAAAAAAAACATCTGAATACAATCTGATAAATGAGAAAGAATGCCTTCATTTGGATTATCAGTTACCAAAAACACCTAACATATCAAATGAGATACAAAAAATATATATGTTAAATGTTATGGAAATTTTGATTTTTTGGATTTCAGTAGAAAGTTAAATCATCATTTCAGTCCCAGAAAATCTGAATTTTCTGGCTATAATTTGTGTTTTTAGGCTTTAATGGGTTAATCATTGAAAGTAATCTTAGACGTGTTAATTGGAGCAGAAAGCTCTAGATCAGGGGTGTCCAAACTATTGTCCGGGGGGTCAAATGCAGCCCTTGGCCCATTTTCAACTGGGCAAAGCAAACTCTAAAACATAAATGAAAAATGACCCACATTTGATCATGAAGCTTGTGCTTCACTTTAAATTTTATCTGTGGTTTCTTATTGACAGACATAATATTACATAATAATAATAATAATATATCAATTAAATAATAATAATAATAATAATAATAATAACAATAATATATCAATTAAATAATAATAATAATAATAATAATAATAATAATAATAATAATAATACAGTGCCTAACAAATTTATTAGACCACCTGTCATATTTGTCTCAGAGACCATCCAGCATCATGAAGTGCTTTAATGCGGACTCTTTCATTTTCAGTGAGCTCTCCACGTTTTACCATTTTGAACAGGAATGAGGAATTTCAAACTGAATTCACCTTTTCATACCCAAATTTGAGCCGGCTCACTGGGCTTCTCTGAGAAGTCAGAAATTAATCAAGCATAACATTCAAGTACTAAAACTCATTTTTCTGTTCAGGAATGCAAGTAAATAACTATAATTTGACATATTAATCAAGAAATATTAATGTGCTTTACTATTTTTTCAGTTTTTTTGTTAATCAGTAAATTTGAAAATTCATGGATAACAATAATAATTATATTTTAGCATTAAAAATATCATTTGGGTTAAAGAGCTTCTACATATTTGATGTATTAACCATTGCAAAAACATAAAAAAATGATTTTGGAAATTACCAATGCTGTTAATTTAGGGCAGCTGTGGCACAAACCTTACTTTGTGTGGTGGTCTAATAAATTTGTTAAGCACTGTATATATTATACAGACAGAATATTTTTGTGTCACCTTGGGGGCTCATCCAGGAAGGTAACACAAAACTATACTCTTCTGTCAGTAAGAAAACAAATGAGAGTTTGTAAAGATGGTATGAATTACCTACTGTGCTAATTCTGTATTAAAAAACAAAAAACAAAAAAACAAACAAACAAAAAAAAAAAACAACAACATTTTGACGCAACAATTTATTGACATGCATCTTTTCTGGACTTAAAATCATCTAAATTAGACTGGATTGACTAACTTTGATATTATAAAGGAGATAACTGCGTTTGCCTAATGTTAAATCTGCAATGTGGACTAGCCCAACATCACTTTAGGGACATTTATATTAAAACTTGATAGGATATTAATATGTCACTCACACCTAATTATCTTTCTTTTCTTTTTTTTTCTTCCTTATGAAGACAGGAGTGATTTCTGATTCATTAAAGTGCACACAGTCTGATGAAATAGTGTGTAAAACAGGAAGGAGAGTGTCACCTTTAAAAACTGTCTTCATGCTGCAAAAAGTTGAATCACCAGCTCCTGGCAGGGCAGTGTGTTTATTGTGAAATACAGTAAAGCCACTGTGTGTGGTATGTTAGAGCATGGTCTCTTTACTTGCTGTGAGTTGTTCACTCATGAATTAGGCATTACTTGTCACAGCTTGTTTATACTCCATGCAAACACGCTTGTAAATACCGGAAACAGGCTCAGATTTATCACAGGATAAACCATTATCCACAGTGAGAGTGTTTCAGTGTGGCCATTAAAACAGGTGCTGGTCTTCTGGCTGCTGGCTGGCTTCCATCTCCACATAAGCTTGCTCACTAACCCACTGTAACGGCTCTGTCTGTGTCATCATGTTTTTGTGGTTGCCAGAAACTGCTAATATGCAGAAGGAATGTAAGGGTGGAAAAAGCAGAGCCAAAATGTTGTTCCTCAGAAGTTTCGTCATTAGTTTTCAGGGCATCAGCTGATAACATAATGTACCAAGACCAGGAAGTGGTGTTGGCTAATGTTACTTTTTAAAGTGATTCATTTTCTCCACCACCATTAAAAATACATTAACATTGCTGCATGACATACTGAAGTAGAACCGAATCTACAGTGCTTTCAGAAAGTTTTGATACAGTATGTTGCAGCCTGATACTACAATTACTTCAATTCATTTTAAATTAAACTGATTGGACAGGATTTGGGAAGACCCACACCACATCTGAGAATGCATATCAGAGCAAAAACCAAGCCATGGGGTCAAAGGAACTGCCTGCAGAGCTCAGCGACAGAATTGTTGCAAGGCACAGATCTGGGGAAGTCATTCAAAGTTCTTAAGACCACCATAAATCCTCCATAAATCTCAAATGGAAGTTTGGCACAACCAGTACTTTCCCAGAGCTGGTCACCTGGCTACAGGCATGGTGGTGGCAGCATCATAATGTGGGGGTGTTCTTCAGCAGCAGGGCACTGCAAGACTAGTCAGGGTTTTAAGTGAAGCTGACTGGAGCAAAGTACAGTGATATTTTTCATAAAGTTATAAAACGTCTCCGTTTCAACATCTGATATGCTGTTAATGTTCTATTGTGAATATAGCATATTAGCCACTAACGTAACACAGCAGCTTACAACAGTCAAATAACAGAAAACACCAACAACAGATAGCTAACCAGAAGTCTGTTAATGTTACGCACTACTCTGCAAAACTCAGCATTTAAAATGAACTTTGTGTCTTACCCATGCCAGTGTCAGTCCTCAATTCATTCATTTATTTGTAGCAGAGAAAAAAAAAAAAGAGGAAAGTGGCACTGTGGATAGTTTAGGGCTGTCCTCCTCTGTTCGAGCTCAAGTTATGTTTACTGCTGCTGCTAGCAATATTAGCTACACAACTAGCCTCGGGTGACTGAGATGGCGTCGTTGCCACTGTCTTGATTCTGAGTTGAATACAGTTCCACTTCATCTGAGAGTTGGTCAAGTAAATTTTCCCAGTCATCTAAATCCTTGGTTCCCAACCTGGGTTCCAGGCCAGAGATCTTAGGAAGTGTGTGAGGCTTTGTCTGCTCTGAGGCTGCCAAAATTAGATGTGTAAATATTGACTAAAACCATGATAAAGCTGTTATTAAGTAGTTTATACAAAAATCTTTTGATAAGAAAAGCATGCATAGGCCATTTTAGGGTTTTATCAGTGAAACAATAAAAATCTGTTGATTTTTGGTGTCAGTGTGTCACTTTTTGTTCTCTCTCGGGTCCTGGTTTTTCCTAGGTACATGTAACCCACAATTTCCAGTTAGGATGACTGTGCCATGCATCAAGCACCGCGGGTTTGCTCCGACCGAAGGCGAGCGACCTCACCCACTGGAAGCATGTCCAGAGCACTGCGCCATGGCGCGCAGCCCTGATCGGCGGGCAGAGATAATCTTTTTAATTGCTGTGTCTGATTGTCTGAAAGCTCAATAAAATGTCTGAAAGCTCAATAAAATGTCAGATCCAGGTCTAGCAGCATGAGAGAAAGACACTGAAAATGCTCTTTTATGACAATTATTTGCTGCAAAGCTTGACAGGATTTAACAACGCCATCAGAAATGGGAATATGTGCTTCAAATTTTTGAATTATGTTTTCACTTTGCTCATAATTTCTTGACAAAATGTGTTGTATTCTGTGTATTCATTGCCTTAACTGCATTAAAAACATCAGATATTTTGGGCTGAATTTATATATAGTTACATATAGTTATATATAGTTAAAGCTGTTAAACAGCACTGCACAATAACTTTTACAAACTGGGATGTGTGCAAAGCAATCCTTGTTCTTTTCATTCACCCTAAATCTTCACCACTGGCCAGAGGAACATTCATCATCATCAGACAGTAGTGTTTGTTTTATTGTAGCTTTGGTTTGCCTGGACATGTCTGGGCAAAGTGTCACAAGAATTTATAACCTTGGTATGTAGCTGAGTCACTTCTCATCGAATTAATGTATCATTTACTGTTTCTCAGTCCTAAAAGGAATGAGAGCACATTCTTGCGTGTGCTTCTGGGGAGCAAGCGTGGAAATTCCGGAGCAAGTGGCAGGTTTGGCTTGACGGGAAAAAGCATGGGCTCTGAAAAAAAAACCTACTCCATGTGTTGCCTATAAAAGGAAGGGAGGGTTTTCAGCTCTTCACTCGTTCTTCTTGCTCTGCTCCAGTTTGCACTTTCTCCTTCGAGGAATCTCTGGACTTTTGTCTCTGAACTAAACAATAATGGCCTTGTTGTCAGGGAAAAGCTGCGCTCTACTGCTGGCCTTTGTGGCTGCAGTTTACATTCAGCTCTATCAAGGTGAGTTATGATACTTTTGATTATTTTACTGAACTTTTCCGACAATAAACAACGCTAAAGATTAAGAAGTAAAGATGCAAGGACAATTTATACTTTAATAGTCTTACTTACCCATGTTTTTGTGCTTTTGCTGAGAATTCACACATGAACTGTCTACAACTTTCTTCTGCAGCTCATGACATTCCTGATCGGTGCTACTGTCATGAATTCATCACGTTCATCAAAGCCAACATATCAGATTTCCAAGTCCATGAACAGCGATCTGGCTGTGACAGAACTGAACTGATGTAAGATTAAATACCAGATGTCAGCATCTTATTTTTGCATTTTGAATGGCATCAGGAGAGTGTCTGATTTCCTGTTTTTGTCTTTTTCAGTCTAACGCTGCACACGGCAGGCAACACCACAGAGGAAATCTGCATGAACACAGAGAAGAAAATGGCAAAGGCCTTTTTGAAATGCTGGGAAAGGTAAATTACATCCACACTACAACATCCTCTTTAACTGATAACATCATTAACATGGATGTATTTGAAAAGAAAGCTGCATTTGCATCAACAATTCTTTTTATCAAGGCACCTGAGCTTCAGTTTCTAACTATTTTTTTTCGACAACGTTTGATTCTGCTTAATTTCGCAAGCTAAAAGGCATTTAAATTGTTTGTTTGGCCCTGAGATGAAGCTTCACTTAAGAGCCAAAACTGCTGAAGTAGTTTACTCTGCAACAAACACGCCATCAATGACACAAATCTCTCTGCAAATAAAAGCGCCTTAAAAAGAGCCGTTGGCTCCGATTTTCTAATCACATTAACATGTGACTAGTTGCACAAACCTACAGATGTTTCGTATTAGCTCACTGGCCTCATCCCAGCTTTTCTTCCTCCCTTCTTTCAGGATAAACAAAGACGAGAGCCGTAAAAGGGAGTGCACTGACAGAATGAGAAGGGCCGAGTGAAAGCGCGCAGGGAGGCCTGACTGGGGAGGAAAGTCATCTGGACCAGGGTCCCGGAGGTGACATGAAGAGTGAGCCCATAAGTCTGAGAAAGCTGAGAGCAAAGCTTTCACTGAACTCCTGCACTGCTGAGGAGCGGGAAATGACGACGAGAGGGGAACAGCCATGGGAGAGGAAATAATTTACAGCTTGCAGGCAGGACTGGAAGACAAAAGAGTTATATTCAAGTTAGGGGATAGGAAAGAGAAATATATGTACAATATTATAACAGCAAGTCTGCAAGGAAGCCACTGTAAAAATGAACACCATTGTTTCTGCCTGTTAACAGTTATTTAAGATGCCTTATTTATTGTAAAGTTCTATCTGTATTTTCTTTTTTTTTACAAATGTGTGAGTCTAAGAAATAAACCTGATTTTGATATAAATCTATGCTTTCCCTGTGTTTTCTGCCAAAAAGTCAAATCTAAATTAATAGAAAGGGAAACTTCAAACTATGAACTCCTCTAATGAGCATAAAGCAGTTACTATTCTGCAACCAACACTTGAGGACACTGAAGTGACTTTGCTGCAGGAAGAGACAAATTAATTGTTATCATGGAAAAGCGCTCTCTCCTCAGGGAAACTTTGCATGATAATAGTGAAATGATGCTTGTGAAAGAATCTGACCACAGCTGTTTGCAGCTGCTGCAGGCCGGCTGACGGAGAGGAGAAGGATTCCTGGAGCATCTTGTGACTCTGTCAACAAGGTGAAAAGGGATTAGTTATGACTGCTAGAGTTTGGAGTCAGTGAGCAACAAGGAGATCATCTTTCACTTGCACAGAACTGTGGAAATGTCTCTTGTTTTTGTGTTTCCACAATGCAGACAACATACTTACAAGGTTCCAGAAGGACAAACATCACTGCAGCACTCCACTGATCGAGGCATTATGGCAGAGGGGCTGTACAGAAGCCACAGGTCAGCCAGGACATAAAAAGCCTGCCTGGAGCAAAGAAAACTACATGTGAAAGCCTGCAGGCCCATAACATGACACACACGTCACATTTATCCCCCGGTATAGTTTGGACAATTGTGTCTTAAATGAATAAACATTACCAGTTACCCAATGATTTAAATCATATATACCGATATACCAGCTGCACAGCCAACACTATGGAAGCAGACAGAATTTTTTGCTTTCCCTCATCAAACTCATCAAATACACAATCCAACAACTCCAAAACACTCTTGTGGACAAGTTCTGACCTGTACATTCACCACTACAGCACTGAAAGCTCTGGTGTACATTTATCCACTCAGTGATACATAGGTGAGGTTGTGCACATTTTGTGCACCTTTCATTCTTCTTATTGTATGAGGTGTCAATCTGGGCTTTTGCCTTGGAATTGATGATTTTTACTACTTTCTACCAGATGGTGCCATTTTGACCATATTTGGCATATGGAGAAAAAACATGCTAAACATCCATTTTCTATACCGCTTATCCCGTTTGGGGGGCTGGAGCCTTTCCCAGCTGTCATTGGGCAGAGGTGGGGTACACCCTGGACTGGTCGCCAGTCAATTGCAGGGCTGACATATAGAGACAGACAACCATGCATGCTTACATTCAAACCTACAGCCAATTTAGAATCATCAATTAACCTAACAAGCATGTCTTTGGTAGTGGTACACGGGGAGAACATGGAAACTCCACACAGAAAGGGTCTGACTGGGAAGCGAACCAGGGACCTTCTTGCTGTAAGGAAACAGCGCTAACCCCGGTGCCATGCAGCCCCATGCAGCCCCATGCTCAACATGCTGAACATGCAAGAAATAATAATCCATGAAAAAAAAGAAAAGAAAAAAAAAAAAAATCAGCGTTGCTGCTAATTATTGACAATATCCCAGGCAGTAAAAATTCAACACAAAGAAATATTTTGCATAATGAATATTTGATATCAATAATAAGGTCAGTTAAAGGTGAAAAAAATCAGCTAAATTAAAGTAAAATTAAAAATTCCTGTATATTTTTCATAACTATTGTATACACTTTGTGCAGCTTGAGAGTCAGTATTTTACAATGCACAAAAAAATGATAATGCATAAAATCAGTGTTGCTGCTTATCACCAACATATCACAGGTCTTAATAATTTAACACAAAAAACTTTGCATGTTGTAAATTGATTTTTTTTTTTTTATTGAAAAACATGGTGGCATCATGACAAAAGAACTGGCAGTAAAAGGGTTAAAATCTTTTAAAAAATTATAAAATATTGATGTATCATATTTTTATAGCTACTATATGAAAGCATGTTTGCGCTTAACATTTTTAGTTAAAACAGGGGTGTCAAACTCAATCACAGCAGGGGCTGGTTTCTGAATTTAGGTCTAACCTGAGGGCAGAACAGGGTCAACATTTAACCAGAAACTGTCATCATCATATCATCAGTAATGAATTTTGGAAAAAAAAAACAACTAGGCACTGATGATATGATGATTTTGAGATTAAAAAAAAGTCTAAATGATAAGTTTAAAGGGTCAAGATCAAAAGGTCCGAACATGAAATTAAAATTAAAAAAAAAAAGTCAATAAAGGCAATTACATGAGATAAATTCAAAATCATGAGTTTTAAAGGTTCAAATATGAGATAGAACAAGTTATGAGTTTAAAAGGTCAAATTATGAGATAAAACTGTAAATCATGAGTTTTATCAGTCAAAATATGAAAAAAAAAAATCAAAATCATTAGTTTTAAAGGTCAAAATATGAGATGAAATTCAAAAGATTACATTTTGAACTTCACAAATAGAGATAAAATATTAAAATCATGAGTTTAAAAGTCAAATACACAAAATAAAATTCAAAATGATAAGTTTTAAAGGTCAAATTATGAGATAAAATTGGAAATCATGAGTTTTATCAGTCAAAATATGATGAAGAAATTCAAAACCATGAGTTTGAAGGGTCACATTATGAGTTAAAATCAGTTTATCCATGAAAATATGAGACAAAATTCAAAATAATACATTTTAAACTTCAAAATATGAGATAAAAAGTCAAAATCACAAGTTTCAGAGGTCAAAGTATAAGATAAATTAAGAAATCATTGACAAATTGACAATACATTTAAAATCACAAGTTTAAAAGGTGAAAATATGAATTAAAATTAAAATAGTGAATCTAAAAGGTCGAAATTGTGGTGTTTATGTTGTATTGAGCATTTTATTTTTATGGAACTTCCGGTTTCCGGAGCTGGCTGCTGGCTGTTAACTTTACTTTGTTTCTCCTGAGGCGTTCACCCTTCCCCCCTGGTGCTGTGGAGAGGCTCACCTGCAGCGAATCATCTAATCACTCCTGCTATTTAGGACCGGCTGCAGCTCTCTACAGCGCCTGAGTCTTGTCTACATTACCTCACGGTAAACGTCGTCTCCGGGCTCCTTCTCGTGATCCTTCAGAGAAGTTCTTTGTGCTTTTGATGATTCCAGTGATCTCTACTGTTTGCATTTTGTGTACATTGTCGCTAACGTGCCTCTCCTCCTTTTTTCCAGTGCCTCCTGCTCAATTCACCACAGCCAGCTCCAGCACTCCCTCACTCCCTCCTGGACTCTTGGAATCCCCTTCCCTGGTGCACTTATCCTTACAATAAAACTGTTAAAACTGCTTCCGTCTCCGCACCTGAGTTCAACCCTTACACAAAACATCACAGAAGACTCAGGCCAGAAATGGACTCAGCGGAATCGGACACCCTCAAAACAGCCATCACCCACCAAGGACAACGACTAGGACAGCACGAATCCATGTTAAAAGGTATCATGCAATCTCTTCAGACTCTCAACACCCAGGTCTCCAACATATCCGAGCAGTTACTCTCAGCCACTCAGCCTCACCACCCTACTCCTGAGCCTCCACCTGTTAGTGTTCAGCCACCCTCAGTAGATCCCTCACCTTCTCCTCCCCTCCCCCACTATAGAGAGCCTCATGTACCTCACCCTGATTTCTTTTCCGGAGAAATAGGTAGCGCTAGTGGGTTTTTGTTAAGATGTTCCCTTGTGTTTGACCAGCAGCCCCTGAGTTACCCCACAGACAGGGCCAAGATAGCTTTTGTGATCAATTTGTTACGTGGGAAAGCCTCCCGCTGGGCCACTTCTGTTTGGGAGAGAGAATCCCCAGTGTTAGCTTCCTACTCTTTATTTTCTAGTGAACTATGTCGGATTTTTGATCATCCCCTCCAGGGCCAGGAAGCAGCCAAACGTTTATTTTCCCTCTCCCAGGGTCACCAATCCGTAGCGGATTTCTCCATTGATTTTCGTATTGTAGCCTCTGAGAGCGGGTGGGGGGAGACCGAGCTCAAAGGGGTTTTTCTTAGAAGTCTTTCTAGTGAGCTTAAGGATGAACTCGCTTCCCGGGATGAACCTGACTCCCTTGAGGGTTTAATTTCACTAGCCATTCGCATTGACAACCGTCTGAGGGAGAGACGCAGAGAGAGGAGTCAACAAAGGCCCTCCAGCTCCCGTCCTGTAGCTCCCCCCCTGGTCAGTCTGCTCTTCAGTCTCCGGAACACACTAGGTCTTCCCGTGATTTTTCCTCCACTCCTGTTGATGAACCTATGCAGTTAGGTCACACCCGACTAACCCCCAGTGAGCGCCAAAGACGTGTTAGCCTTAGATTGTGTATCTACTGTGGTCAGACTGGTCACTTTCTCGCTAATTGTCCCCAGACGCCAAAAGACAGGGCTCACCCGTGAACGAGGGCACTCGGGTGAGCCAGACCTCTTCCTCCTCTAGCCCTCCCCTGCGCATAGCCGTTCCCTCTAGTGTCCTCTGGGGGCGCGATTCCGTGCCCATTAGAGCGCTTGTAGACTCTGGAGCTGATGACAACTTTATTCAGGACACGTTAGCCCAACAGCTCCAGCTCCCCCTTGAACCCCTACCGACTCCTAAGAACGTCACCGCCTTAGACAGCAGGTTGCTTGCTAAGGTTACTCACCGGACCGTCCCCATAACCCTCATTATCTCGGGTAATCACAGTGAAAAGATTCAACTGTTTGTCATTCCATCCCCTCACGCTCCCGTTGTTCTAGGTCTCCCCTGGCTCCAATTACATAATCCTCAGATCAATTGGAAAACCGCTACCATTACCAATTGGAGCGTACACTGCCACTCTCACTGCTTGCGTTCAGCCAATCCACCGGTCAGTCGCCCTTCCGTCACTCCCACTCCTCCTGATTTATCCAATGTCCCTCAGGAATACCACGATTTAGCCCCGGTCTTCAGCAAAGACCTAGCTGTCTCTCTCCCTCCTCACCGTCCCTATGACTGTGCGATCGATTTGTTCCCTGGCGCGTCCCTGCCTAGTAGCCGCCTGTACAACCTCTCCGCCCCGGAGAGGGTGGCCATGGAGACATACATTCATGACTCCTTAGCCACAGGTCTCATCCGTCCCTCCTCGTCTCCTCTAGGAGCTGGTTTCTTTTTTGTTAAAAAGAAAGACTCCACACTCCGCCCCTGTATCGATTTCAGAGGCCTTAACGACATCACGGTGAAAAACAAATACTCACTTCCCCTTATCGACCCCTCTTTCGAGCCTCTCTGTTCCGCCCAGGTCTTCTCCAAGCTAGATTTAAGAAATGCCTACCATCTCATCCGAATTAAGGAGGGAGACGAATGGAAAACAGCCTTTAAGACTCCCATTGGCCACTTCGAATACCAGGTCATGCCTTTTGGTCTCACTAACGCCCCCGCAGTTTTCCAGGCCCTCATAAATGATGTGCTCAGGGACATGCTCAATCGCTTCGTGTTTTTATATCTTGACGATATACTGATCTTCTCACGGTCACTCCAGGAACACCAGCAACATGTTTGCTTAGTCCTCCAGAGGCTCCTTGAGAACAAGCTTTATGTCAAACCCGAGAAATGTGAGTTTCACACCCCCTCTGTCAGTTTTCTAGGTTTTATCATTGCCCAGGGCCAATTACAACCCGATCCAGCTAAGATTAGGGCAGTCACTGATTGGCCTGTCCCATGTAACCGTAAGGAACTCCAGTGATTTCTAGGCTTCGCAAACTTCTATAGGAGGTTCATTAGAGATTACAGTAGGGTGGCTGCTCCCCTCACTAGGCTCACCTCCCCTAGCTCCCTCTACCGGTGGTCACCTGAGGCTGCTGAGGCATTCACCAGGCTCAAGACTCTGTTCACGTCTGCTCCCGTCCTCAAGCACCCGGACTCCTCCCTCCAATTCGTGGTGGAGGTGGACGCCTCGGAGACCGGAGCCGGGGCTGTACTGTCACAAAGAGACCCCGTAACTAAGAAGCTTCACCCTTGTGCCTTCTTCTCTCGTCGTTTGTCCCCGTCGGAGAGGAATTACGACGTGGGAAACCGAGAGCTGCTGGCTGTGGTGTGGGCATTACAAGAGTGGAGGCACTGGCTGGAGGGCACGCGACAGCCCTTCATCATTTGGACAGACCACAAGAACCTCGCCTATCTGCGCACGGCTCGCAGACTCAACTCCCGCCAAGCCTGGTGGGCTCTTTTTCTCAGCCGTTTCCACTTCACCCTCTCCTACAGGCCGGGCTCCAGAAACACTAAACCGGATGCCCTTTCCCGTGTGGACTCTCCTCCTCGTGAGAGTGTTGAGCCGGACTTGATTCTTCCCCCCTCCTGTATCGTCGGTGCTGCCACATGGGACATCATCCAGACGGTCAAGGACGCCCAGAAAACCCAACCGGATCCCGGTACTGGACCCCCAGACCGTCTCTTCGTCCCGGACTCAGCTCGCTCTCCAGTGCTCCAGTGGGCTCACGCATCTAGACTCACCTGTCATCCCGGTTTCCAGAGGACCCTCGGTTTCCTGCAGCAGAGTTTCTGGTGGCCTGGCATGACGAGAGACACCCGGGAATTCGTGGCTGCTTGCTCAACTTGTGCTAGAGGAAAGTCCTCTCATCAACCCCCTGCTGGCCTGCTGCATCCCCTGTCCACTCCTGGTTGTCCCTGGTCGCACATAGCCTTGGACTTCGTCACCGGCCTCCCACCTTCTGAGGGAAACACCGTCATCCTAACTATAGTGGACCGGTTCTCCAAAGGCGTCCATTACGTCCCTCTCCCCAAGCTTCCCTCTGCCTTGGAGATGGCTCACCTGTTGGTCCTCCATGTCTTCCGTATCCATGGAATTCCTAGCGACCTCGTGTCGGACCGCGGGCCCCAGTTTGTATCATGTGTTTGGAAAGAGTTCTGCAAGGAGCTGGGGGCCACAGTCAGCCTATCCTCTGGTTACCACCCACAGAGCAACGGCCAGACTGAAAGGGCCAATCAGAGTCTGGAGGCTGCCTTATGTTGCGTTGCTGCCCATCATCCCTCCACCTGGAGCTCTCACCTCCCCTGGATTGAATATGCCCACAACTCTCTCACCTGTTCTGCTACTGGTATGTCTCCGTTCATGTGTTGCCTCGGGTATCAACCTCCCCTGTTTCCAGAACAGGAGATCTCGGTCTCCGTCCCTTCCGTGCAGCA
The DNA here is from genome assembly GCF_018320785.1 of Cheilinus undulatus. Lineage (NCBI taxonomy): Eukaryota > Metazoa > Chordata > Actinopteri > Labriformes > Labridae > Cheilinus > Cheilinus undulatus. The sequence goes on from NC_054868.1 coordinate 7,043,497, forward strand.
CCATCTCCAGCGCGTCAGAGAGGTGTGGCGGACGGCCAAGGTGGCACTCTCGTGCACGACTGAGCGCAATAAAAGACTGGCTGACGCCCACCGCACTCCTGCCCCGGAATATCTCCCTGGCCAGAAGGTCTGGCTCTCCTCCAGAGACCTACCCCTCGAGACAGAATCCAAAAAATTGACCCCTCGCTACGTTGGACCTTTCGAGATCACCAAAGTCATCGATCCCTCTGCCGTACAACTCAAACTCCCTGAATCCATGAAGATCCATCCCACCTTCCATGTGTCATTACTCAAGCCGGTATCCTCCAGTGACCTGAGCCCTCCTACCGTCGCCCCTCCTCCCCCCCGGATCATCGATGACCACCCAGCCTTCACCGTGTCCAAAATCCTGGACGTCAGACCCCGAGGCTGCGGTTACCAGTTCCTGGTCGATTGGGAGGGGTACGGCCCGGAGGAGCGCTCCTGGATCTCAAGAAAACTTATTTTAGACGACAACCTTCTTCGGGATTTCTACAGGGAGCACCCGGACAAGCCCGGCAGGACGCCAGGAGGCGTCCGTTGAGAGGGGGGTACTGTGGTGTTTATGTTGTATTGAGCATTTTATTTTTATGGAACTTCCGGTTTCCGGAGCTGGCTGCTGGCTGTTAACTTTACTTTGTTTCTCCTGAGGCGTTCACCCTTCCCCCCTGGTGCTGTGGAGAGGCTCACCTGCAGCGAATCATCTAATCACTCCTGCTATTTAGGACCGGCTGCAGCTCTCTACAGCGCCTGAGTCTTGTCTACATTACCTCACGGTAAACGTCGTCTCCGGGCTCCTTCTTGTGATCCTTCAGAGAAGTTCTTTGTGCTTTTGATGATTCCAGTGATCTCTACTGTTTGCATTTTGTGTACATTGTCGCTAACGTGCCTCTCCTCCTTTTTTCCAGTGCCTCCTGCTCAATTCACCACAGCCAGCTCCAGCACTCCCTCACTCCCTCCTGGAATCCCCTTCCCTGGTGCACTTATCCTCACAATAAAACTGTTAAAACTGCTTCCGTCTCCGCACCTGAGTTCAACCCTTACACAAAACATCACAGAAATATTACATAAAAAGTAATATTTATAGTAATTTAATATATAGTAATAATTCTTTCTACTCTTTACTTTTTCACATTTTTATGACTTGAGGATATTTTAAATCATTGAGGTTAAGTTTACATTTTTATACTGTAGAAATCTGCAGACCTCATTCTTGTGGGCCAGTTATAATAAAAATATTAGTGGTCTTGCGGGCCAGGTATAACTGTACTACAGGCCGGATTTGGCCCCTGGGCCTTGAGTTTGAGCAGCCAATGCATGCATTCATGTAGGCATGGTCAGTGTAGGCAGAAATTCAACCAGGCATCGGAGTGAGGAAGAAAGGTGATTTAAGTGTTTTTAAATGTGCCATGGTAATGCCAGACAGACTGACCTGAATGTTTCACAAACTGCTTATCTACTGGGATTTTCAAGCCACCACAGCCATCTCCAGGGTTTACAGTAAACGATGAGTAAAAGAGGAAATATCCACTATGCCTTTCAGATGGCAGAGGTCAGAGGAGAACGGCCAGGCTGGTTTGAGCTGTGAGAAAGGCGTCAGTAACTCAAATAACCAAAAGATACAGCCAAAGAATGTCGAGGAGCCTCTCTGAATACACAACATGTTGAACCTTGAAGCAGAGGAGCTACAGCAGCCCACACAGTGCCCCACTCCTGTCCGCTAAGAGCAGGAAACTGAGACTAAAAGTCACAAGGACTGGGAAAAAATGGACAATAGAAGATTGGAAAAACATCGCCTGTGTAATGAGTCACAGTTTCTGCTGCGTCAGTTGAATGGCAGGGTCAGAATTTGGTGTCAACAACATGAAAGCCTGCCAGACTACCAACAAGGACGGCACGTTCAGAGTCCCCTTCCTCATTCTAATGCTCAGTTTGATTTCAACACATTGTCATGACCATGCTGCAGCAGTTTGATTGGCTGATTAGATTTTTGTTGTTTTAAACAGCAGTTGAACAGGTATATTACTACATAATCAGTGAATGTAGGTTAGTGTCTTTTCATCCTATGACAGTACAGTCACCACATATTTGTGGAAACAGAAATCTAAACTTAAAACTTCTGGGTCAAGGTCTCTAAAAACCACAGCTGACAGACTTTTAAAGCAACAAGATGTAAGAATTTATGTTGAGTGGTTACTTCGGCGCCCTCAGTGTCTCTGAGAGCAACCACCCCATGGTGAAACACAAAAGTTGTGTCCAGATCACATGCTCATTCCCTACTTCCTCCTCTTTTTCAGCCCTGGAGTGGCATGACCTGGACCACTTTAGCTCGCACCATGTCAGAGTTATTTAATTGTAGTTATTTATTATAATACTTCTCTTTGAATTAAGAATGTCAAAAAGCATTAAAGGTCATTAGTAAACACGCTGGAGCCAAAGTATATTTATTTGTAAGACTAATGCATGCCTACGGCCCTTTTGCTGTATTGTAGTATTAAATTGTTGTTTGATAAATGCCACTGTCCCTGCATTTGTTGTTTTTTTATTGCTGTCATAATCAGTGTATTGTGGACTTGTTGCCAAGGCATTACCACATCGTCAGATTATGATGCTGTTACATCCTTCTATGCAAATGCTCTGTTTGGCATAGCATGAGCTTATTTGACATCCATTTTAAAAATTATGGTGGTTAATGCTAAACTAGTGGGAGAGCAATCTAAAATAAAATACAAATGGATAAATGATATTCAAATTTGAGTTACTGGTGTGGATTTTAACTTTGAAAACCTTGAAAGTCACCCATGTTCCAGGCTCCTCTGTAAGGCCTACAAAGGCATAGATAGTCATAATGGCAAAACGGTCAAAATGGTTCAAAAGCTCTTTAACTTTAACACTGGTCTCAGAGGGTTGATGCTGACTGAATCCTTGAACGTCTCTTCCTCTCTCTCACTGTAAACAGCACACAGGGTGAGGGGCTGCGGTTGAGGCAGACGAGGGTCATGGTGATGTTTCAGATTCATTTCTGGCTGAAACATAGCCTCTGTTTGGACTTTTCCCTATATATACACTGTATAACACCACACAATAAACTAAATTCAATCATAAACTCGGGCAGTGGATTGGCACTGTTACCCCCAGCCTAGGGGATACTAGAAGGTGACCACTCCTGTCCCACTCCCAAGATGACCCAGCTCAAAAGAAACAAGAAACGAGGTTGCAGTCCATAAAAACCAAAATTTAATTGTCTTTTCTTTTTTTTTTTTTTGTGTAACAAAGTTACCTTTGGTAGAGAAAGCTGACATAATAAACAAAACACTCCTATAAATCAAATATCTTACCTGTAAATAAATGGAGGAAAATATACAAATCTAGACTTGTCCAAGTCAGCAGCTGGTGCGGGCCTTCAGCTCCTATCCAATCAGGAACCACCACACCTGCAGTGCAGTGTAAAGTGGAGAGAGAGGAAGGAGGAAGAAAACAAGCGCCCTCCTTCACACAATAACCATACAACACACTAAATAAACAACACAATAAATTCTGACTCACAGTCACAACAGGCACGTCTAGTACTATCACTTTTCAGCACCTACCTTATTTTTTATGATCTTGAGTTTCTTTGGGCAGAGAGATTAACTACTTTAACTCTTACGAGTCCACTGGCTATTTTGCCATTTTGTTAATTTTCTTTTGACAAAATAAACCACTCAGAAAATGTATACCATGCTCATGTTTGGTATAATCTTTTTTGGCACTTCCTCAGCTTTATAACATGACAACTTTATTCTTTTAAAGGGCAATTTACTGTATTAGATATAGGCTCTCCAAAAAACACAACACCCCACAAAAATGTACAGCATGGTCCACTGACCCCTATGTGCAACATTAATTTTATGTCAAATTAAAATGATTATATTTCCCGTTTTGCACTGAAAGAAAGCTTAAAGGTCGTGATTTCCACACAAAGTGATTGCAATGCAGAATGTGGTTTTGTTTTCATGCTGTCATGTGACAAAAGTAGATATCACCCCGTGAAATCACCCCGGCATGATCATGGACCCCTAAGAGCAACAGAACAAAGGTAAACCAGATGATTTCCAGTAAGACTAGCATGGATGGGCCTCCTCAACCAAGCGTACTGACTGGCTGCAAGCCTAGAGCCAGAGACTGATTTAGTGCAGGAAACTGATATTTAATTTGAAGGATATTCAATAAATGCTCAAGCCTAGTGGCCTTGCAAAGCAGATGGATACGCCTGTTTCCGTGTTTCTCACTGGCGAATCCATCTTGCAAAGCTCACATCTGAACCGTTTGGGCCGGGTAAGAAAGTGACAGGACCAATCAGTGACAAGGGGCGGTACAATCAGGCGCGGAGAAGTTGTGACGCAAGTAAGCAGCAACAAGAGGCCGGTGCGATTATGGCAGAAGGGCTTAGTGTGGATGCTGCTAAAGCGCCAGTTTTATCAGAACTTGGCGATATTCCTTCATTAAAAGAAGAACAAAGAACAGCAGAGAGTTGTTTTCTTTTCAAAAACGGCAAAAGTCAAGTACTTACATCTGTCTGTAGTTGCCATGGTTTGCATTATTCCTCGGTAGCTGTGCACATGCACCTTGGTCGTGGCTACATCACGTGATTTGTTGCTCTGATTGGCCCGTAGAACGTTCATCCAATCACACTCCGAGTTTTTTTCAAAGCCTCTGCCCTTTCCCATATGCTTAGTATTGAAGGTTTTCTAGATGGATGTGTGAAACACATTCATCTGACATGTCAGGTTACAAGCCTGGAGCCATTGATAAACATTTTGCATGTGACGTCCCAGTTTGTTCCGTCCCGCCCCGACCCCACCTGGGTTGCAAAAAGGACATTCTGCTCACTTAATGGTGGTGCTAAATAAATTTTCCTGTCCATAGTTCCCTGTGGTAATCTTTGCAAAGCAAATTTTGTAAATAAAAAGTGCAGAAGGCATTAAATATCAGTCTCAGAAGCTTGCAAATTAATTTAAAGAAAAACAAAACACATCCTTCTTGTTTAGAGATGAGGGTTGTTTATCTATGTAATGCAGCAGATGGCTAATTTGAGAGTATTTATGCCATCAAGTGGACTTCGACAGCTGGTGGGCAAATATCAGGATAGTATTCTACACAGAATCACTTCAGGCAGAACAGCATGGGTCTTTGGGATTACTGGCAAAAGCACCATCTCAGTAACCTGAGGGTGACTGAGCCAGGATATGACATTTTAAATAAAGCTCATAAAGAGAAAGTGAAATTTACTTAAGATAAAGAATCTCCTTTAGAAAACCAAGTGTCTAACAATGTGCTCCCTGGAAAGCCAAAGCATGCTGCTTGGCTGCCCCATCCTTTCAGACCCTCCACTCCCTACTAAAACTTTATATCCATTATGCAGTAAATGGTTAAATCTACAATGAGTTTTCCTGACTGAAGTGAGGTTTTTAGCTTGTGAGCTGATGCAGCCAGAGACTGATTTAGTGCAGGAAACTGATATTTAATTTGAAGGATATTGAATAAATGCTCAAAGGACTAACCACAATCTGGGGCCACACTCTCCCTCCTGACCACAGCCGTTTCCTCTGAGTGATCAGTTGAGCCAACGCATCTTGATCTTTTTGACCATTAACTTTGCAGGAGAGATAAAGTTTGCTGGAGAATATCAGAGCTGCTGTGGCTTCACTCCGGGGAAATCAGAGGCGCTCCGGTTTGGGTCAGAGCAGGAGAGTGTGGGAAAGAATAGATCCTCGATAAGCTCACTACTTTCTGTAGGTCCTGAGGCTGTTCTTGCCCTGTCTGGTCATTCACACACGCATCGATCGATGCAAACGCAGCAAACACGTGCTAAAATTAAAGTCGCTTTGGTTCAAACGGCAGGGCCTCTTCAGCCTGTCTGTGCAATTGTTCATTGTTTGGTTGTGAAATGAGCACAAAACAGAGAGAAGGAAACACATAAACCTCTGCTGACACGTCTCTGACCTACTGAGAAAATCTCGTCTGAGCTGTAGTAAAATAAACTCTATGTTTATGGCTCAAATCACATGGGTCTCAAAGGGCTTGACAGTCACATATAGTACCAAATAATCTGCTATAACTCACATCGATTTGCACTGTCTGTCAACATCACATCTCTTCCTCCACCAATGAAGTTTACAAAGTCCTTAGGGCTCTGTTTTTCAATAAATAATGTGATTGGATGAAAGTTGTCAGATTACATGGAATATAAAAGAAAGGCTGGTCAAAAGATGAGGACAGGCCTCATTCACCAAGTTCTTAAGAAAGTTCTAAAGGAAAACCTCGGTCACATTCACTAAAACAGCTGAAACACAGTTCGGTTCCTAAACTAAACTAATGAATACCATGTCCTCTAAGATAGAAGCACATGCACATTTTTCCAAATAATTAAATGCCTCTGCAGGGTCGTGTTCACGTGGCACACAGGAACAAAAACAGAGGCAGAGAGACTTGGAGGAGACGACAAATTACAGTGCCGTGAAAAAGAATGATCCTCCTTCTTGATTTTGCAAACGCTTCAGAGCATGAAACAATTTCTACTTTTATACCGAGATAATCTGAGTTAATACAAAGTGCAGTTTTTAAATGATGAGTTCATTTATTCAGGGGAAAGGTTATCCAAACCTACCTGGCCCTGTGTGAAAAAGTCATTTACCCCCAAAACCTAATAAGTGGTTATGCCACCCAAATGAGTCCTGCAGGTCTTTAGGGATCCAGTGTTGATCTATTTTTAATTTTAGCCTTAGTCTTTTGTTTACGTCTTTTAGTTTTAGTCACATTTTAGTCATTTTTACCCTTTTTTGTTTCAATCTTATTTTAGTCGAAGAAAACTCAAAAACATTTTGGTCTTGTTTTAGTCCATAAAAAGTCCTCACATTTTAGTCTTTACTTTTGGTCCAGGCATTTATTTTCTTGCCTAAATCTGGTACCAAATCATGGTAGTGTGTTCTCTGCACTCTTCTAAACCTGGGGTCCCTGCTTTCTACACCTGAGAGGCAAAACAGATACAGGTGCATTGTTTTTTACAGATTTACCCACAGTGGAAAGTATTACAGATTTTGAATGTCCAGTGAAAACTACATTACATTTTAGTCTAGTTTTAGTCCTGCTGTCAAATGCTAAAGTTACTTTTAGTCCATTTCAGTCATCACAGATCTATTTTTGTTAGTTTTAGTCTAGTTTTTGTCTTGGAAAGGAAGGCTGTTGAACATTTTTAGTCATAGTTTTAGTTGATTAACACTGTTGGGACCTCCTGTATGAGTCATTAACGCACTCATGAAGTAATTTTAGTAGGCTGGCTACTCCAGGGAAGGTTCACCATTGTTCCAAGTTTTCTCCATTTGTGGGTAATGGCTCTTTCCAGGGTTCACTGGAGTCCCAAAGCCTTGGAAATGGCTTTGTAATGCTTTCCATATTGATAGATTTCAATGACTTTCTCATCTGCTCTTGAATTTCTTTTAGATGGTGCCATGATATTTTGCTTTTTGAGATCTTACAGCCTACTTCACTTTGACAGACATGTTCTATTTAAGGGATTTCTGGATTCTAAAGGTCTGGCAGTAATCAGGCTTGGGTGTGAACTCAGCTCTCCAAAATATGAGATTCATCACAGTTAATTCATGATTTGACAAGGGGAAATGACTTTTTCACATAGAGCCAGGTAAGTTTGGATGGCTTTGTCCCCTTAATAAATGATATCATCATTTCAAAACTTTCCACTGTTAATTTGTTTCTGTTTTCTGTTAATGAAATAGGTTTTTAAAGTGCAGTCATGCTGCACCTGTTGGTGTTTGTGGTGTAGCTAATGTATTTGCAACCATCTTTTCTGTTAATGCAAAGCAACTTGAATATGCATTAGTGTGAGACTTCTCGACCATCATACAATGCAGTCAGTTATTGTTCTCCTGGCATCTGCCAAACCCAAACTCGTCCACCTGACTGCCCAACAGAGAAGCATTATTCGTCACTCCACAGACACATTTCCACTGCTCCACAGTCTGGTGTCATGTGCTTTACAGCACTCCATCTGAGGCTTGGCATTAGACTTGGTGATGTGAGGCTTGCCTGCAGCTGCTCGGCCATGGAAACCCATTCATGAAGCTCCCACTGCACCGTTTTAGTACATACATTAATGCCAGTAGAAGTTCAGAACTCTTCAATTATGAATTAGGAGAGCGTTGGTGACTGTTACGCCCCGTGGCATTGCTGTTGCTCCTAAACGCTTCCACTTTGTAATAATATTACTCACAGTTGACTGTGGGATATCCAGCAGGGATGAAATCTCATGAACCATGTTTAAAGTCACTGAGCTCTTCAGAACAACCCATTTTGTATCAGAAATGTTTGCAAAAGAAGACTGCATGGCTAGGTGCTTGATTTTACACACCTGTGGCAACAGGTCTAATTCAAAACACCTGAATACAACAGCTGACAGATGTGGCCAAATACTTTTGTCCCTATAGTGTATGTTAAGGGTGAAAAAGACCACCCTTAAGTGTAGACAGAGGTTTTGTTGGCTGCCAGTACCACTCTTATACCATGACATGCTCACTTATCTAGATGCGTTATGTCTGTACTGTGTTTTTCCATGTAATGTGGGGCAGAGGAGTGTGTGGGTTTTGAAACAGTTGCCTTTTTGGGCCATTTGGAGGCGCCAAAGTGTTAAGTTGAAAATGCTGCAAAGACAGTCTCTGCTCTGACAAACACACTACTAATCATATGATTGCAACAAAAAAATCCCTGAATCTATCCAGTATTTTAAACAATGTCTTGGCACAGCGTTCAGCTGAAGCATGAAGTCTTAACCATCAGGACACACGGTTAGAGCAGTGATACAGGTTACATATTGTAGGTACAGACATTTCATTGCATCAACATTGGGATCATATTGCTGGTCAAATTATATTTGAACATACTGTGCTAGTCACACATGAGAAGAGTTTTAAATCTTACAGGATTCTACATATGTCGGAGTCTACAGACATGAGGACAGTTTCAGCACATTTGTTTCATTATAATCCCCCAAACACACAACTTGGCCTGACTGAGAGCACACACCTGCCACTTGTCATGATTTCTCAGCCGACATCCCACACATGAAATCTCACAGAAACTCTCATGACTCGAACATGTCTCAGAAGACAAAAACAACATGGAGAACTAGAAAAGCACTCGGAGAGTGCAGACCTCCGCCATTAGCCCTATCTCCCAATAGTGAAGAATCCTTTAAAAAATTCCTGGATCCAGACGGTGGTCCGGATCAGTCCCAAAATCTAATCAGTTCTTCCTCATGCCATTTCTGACATTTCCTGAAAACTTCATCAAAAACCGTCCACAACTTTTTGAGTTATGTTGCTAACAAACTAACAAACAAACTAACCAACGAACAAACCCACCCCATCACATAACCTCCTTGGCGGAGGGAATGATTAAAATGAATTTTGAAAGCACATAACATCCAACAGGTGGCAATACCTGGTCTTATCACTCGTGTTGATTTGTGTTGGTGTTCTGTAAAAGGCAGTCCAACCTTGAATTAGAGGTTGGTATTGAAACCACACACTCAGGATTGTTTGGACAAACAATTATCAGCAACAAGCCCCCAAGATCATTTGGGATGGGGTACAGATCTGGCCTAAAATCAGGCTCTTCTTACAAACATATGTGTTGAGTTTTAGCCATGACCAACAGACCTATATGTCGGCTCTGTTCATCCTCATTGCTTCAACTTTAAAGTGTTCTAATGACTGACATTTTAGGTCGAAACACTTTTGTACACAGATATCAATTTCAGTGTGGGCTTAAATAATTTTGTATATATTTGCATACCACATACTGGTAAAAATTTTCATAAAGGTTGTTTGCAATCACAGGGCAGGAAATGGAGGACAGTCATTAGAAATGAATGGGATCAGAGGAAAGTTAGCATTTTGAAGCTTAAATGGCATTATCATCAGAAATGTCTACATACATTGAGTACAATCCCTTTACACTTTACATAAAAAGTGATGTCTTCCAAAGTCTAACTGATTTACCTGGTGTGGAGTCATCAATATCACAGACTGCAGATCTCCAAGTGTCTTCTAGCCAGATAAGGGGAGACAAGGGTCTTTAGGAGTCTTGTACTGAGCTAAGAGGCTAACCGAACCCCTTTAACCTTTTAAAAAAAAATCCTCATTTTGTTATGAACATGCTTCAAACTGAAACAGTGATATACTAGCAACCAAAAAAAAAAAAAAAAAAGGATATCTTTTATGTGAGTCACTGTAGCTAGCTCTCATTTGAGTGCCAGTTTCCTTTCCTCCCTTCTTTGGTGTTGTTTAATCCCCATTCATAAACAAACTGGACGACATTGTGTGACGTCCAATAGACAGAGGCTTTTCGAACCTGCCTGCTGCCCTTGTCCCGTCAGCTTTTCAAACTTTTATTTGCCTTAATATTGCTCTAGTTTCAGGAAAAAAAAGTATTTTAAGAATGTTTTGATTTTTGCACCTTGAATGCAGGGCATTGCACATGGTAGCATTTCTCTATGCAGAAATCACTTCTTGCCTCCCAACGGAGGTTCTCTGATGCTGTCTGACATTATCTGCAAAGAACCTATCCCTGATACAATAGATTAACTGTAAGTGAAAACTATTCCACAATGTCCCCATCCCAGGCCTCAGCCTCGAAATCAAACTTAAAGGCCTTTGTACAGAATGCAACAGCCACATCTCAACTGAGGTGTTTTCTGCTCCATGCAGCTCAGTGGGCTCCAGTTCCCAGCAGGTCTTGCTCAAGGAAACTTTGCAGAGTTATACTGCTGGCTTCCATAAAAAAAGAAAGGTTTTAATGTTATTTTTCTAGTTTGGATGCATGCTGGTGAGGCGGGGCTCCAAAAGAATAAGCATCAGGCAAGAAAGAGAGGAAGAGGCCCATCTCCTTCACAAATGCCCACCCCTACAGACTTCAGAATATTCAGGGCATCAAACACAGGTAAAACCTCAAACATCCACAGAGGAGTGGAGGACTTCCTGATCTCTCAGAAACAAGCACACTCCCTTCTATATTCACAACAGTCCAGCTCACAGCAGAATTTACTGCATGCATGCCAGAGGATTGCAGAGAGTGTAACTTTAATAGTCACTATCATTATGTATAGGGATGTTCAACAGCAGACTAAAAGGACAGTCTATACACACTGGTCAAATATTCGAGTCAAGTTTAACTCATTTAAAGAATCAAATCGAATCAAATCAAGATTTATGTACCCAGTACGCACTGAGGAAACGCCATCTTGAAGGTTTAAAAGAATCAACTGAGACAAATCCCTTCAGGTTCGACTAAAGTAATGCACGTGACTTGATATGATGAATTTCTCCCATTATCATGCTTAAAAATGTTGTTTGAAATAAAATGAACAAAAACTCAAGTCCATTTTTCCCAATTGGGGTTTAGATTAGCTGTAGTTGTGCAGATTATTAAGCACTGATTGCATTAGTGACAGTAATGGGCAGTCGGGGGGCCCCCAGAGAAACTTTGCTCAGGGCCCCAAGTAAGCTTGGCTTATTTGGGGCCCTGGCTAAAGGGCATGTTTTTTACTTTGTGTATTTTCCTGTTTTTAAACAGTAATTGGGAAATAGCTTATTTTTGTTTCTTATTAAAACCCCATTAGGCCTAAAACACACTCATCCAATCACCTCCGGGAGGCATGTGACTAATGGAGGGTATTTCTAGTAAACTTAAAACAAGCAATTCAAGCCTTTTTCTTTTAAGATATCTTAAATTAAGATGTAAACATAATTCTGAGTGGAAATTAAACAAATGCCCATGCTTAGATTACATTTTTTGCTGTGCATGAAATCCAGGGATTGAGGTTTTCTCAGTGCAGGATGCAAATTTGTGTTCTTTGGCGTACTAATACAACATCTCTACCTCAGGTAAACTCACACATATGGATCTGATCATAATATCATGTTTATCAAGCCCTGCCATACCAACATTAACACTTTTCCATCATCCTGACCACTGAGCCATGTGGAAACGCACCTCCTGCATGTATCGCTGTAATTGCCTTGCAGTGCTCAGGCCTCTTCTCCATCTCTCTCTCTCTGCAGCTTACAATCTGCGTTCACGGCCTCCACAGTAAAACACAAACCAGCAGATGAAAGAGAGGTTACCTCGTGCTAAAAAACCCATCTTTCCCCCAGGCAAAGATGAAGCCTGTGCATCTCTAAGTCAAATTGCTCCCAAAGACACTGATCCTTTGCATGTGTTTCAGGCCTGAGTGAACCGCTGATCGAGTTTGGCTTTCACCTCAAAGACAAACGCTTTTAATCCTTTTGCCGGACCTCCGTGCGTGCAGCTCAAAACGTCTCTCAGACTCCTTTTAAGGTTTCAGGACAAGTGGTTCTCTGAAGAAGGTGCCGGCTCTCTTCCTTTATTGATCAGACAACATGACGTATAGAAGCGCTGTCATCCTTTAGCTAGGTGTTTCAGCTGTTAAAGCACTTATTACATGGCTCTCCTCGGCTGTCAGACCGATGGAAGCTCTGTGAAATGATCTCTCACCAACAAAGCAAACACTTCACCAATGTACCGTCTCCATGCTATTAAAAGCATTCGATCTGGGGAGGCATTTCATGTCCTCACAGTTGCTGCTGATAATTTGTCAGGCACTTTGTAAAAGCTGCGACAAGCATGTTTAAATTTTAAACATTCTGCGGCAAGCCCTGAAAGTAGACTCTGCATTTTATTTCCATGATATTATGTGTCCTTCTTGGTTGCTTTGAAGTTTATATATAGCTTTTTTGAGCAGAAAAAGACCACTGCAACTGCCTCCCATGGAGCATAATACACTTTTGTATGCTAGGCCAGATAAAATCAAAGCTATGTGAGAGCTGTCACTCTCTTCTCTGTAGTCCAGCACAACCATGCCAGGCATCAGACAGAGAGAAACTTTTTAAAAAGAACACATTGTTCCACCTGATTTTTTATTTATGTGGATGGAAACCACCCAGCTGCTTGTTGATCGAGCTGTCAAACTAAAAGAAAGTGTAAAATGGACAAACATGTTTGTGTGGTGCAATATTTATGGAGCAAAGGCTTTCATGTTCTCTTCCATGTCTGCGGTGGGGGCGGGCGACGATCGCGGACACAAGTTCAGTAGTAAAATACAACAGCAGACACAAAAATATTTGTAAAGAAGAGCTACAAAGTAAGACTTGTCACAGAATAAAAGTGTGTCTGTTCATGTGTCTGTCACTTTAAAATCCAGGCGCTCGTTGCTCGCTGTTTTTCTGTGGGTTGTGTTAATGTCAGTGAACATGTTTGTGCTTCTCACCGCTCAGGTCAACATGTCACAGGGGACTTATCAAAACCTGGTATCTCCAAATGTGTTGACTTGCAGGGGTCAAAGTGGGCCTGTGCTATAAAAAAAAACACAATATGGCAGTGTATTGCTCGTACCCCTTGCTGCATTGATACAAGATGTTACAGAATCGACATGTCTGCAAATGCTGTAAAGGCACTTCTGAAAACACACCCCTCTCCTCTTGAGGTGCAACCTGTGGGACCTCAGCATTTCATCTCTGCTTTCTGCAGATGATGTGGTTCTGTTGACTTCCTCAGCTGAAGACCTCCAGCTGGCATCAGGGTGGCTTGCAGCTGAGTGTGAAGCGGTTGGGATTAAAGTCGGCACCTTTCAAGCCTCTCTGCCTCAGATGAGGGAGTCCAAGTATCTCAGGGTCTTGCTCACAGATGAGGCTAGGAGGGAGCAGGAGATTGACAGGTGGATTGGTGCAGCAGGTCTTGTGCTACCTCCCAACCCTTATGAACCCTCATGAACTCTGGGTATTGACTCCTTTTGTCTGCCTGATACAAGTGGAGGAAACAAGTTTTCTCTGCAGGGTGGCTGGGCTCAGCCTTGGAGATGAGGAGTTCAGACACAAAGAGCGCAAAGAGTGCAGCTACTGCTTCGCATCAAAAGGAGCCAGTTGAGGTGGTTCAGGCATCTGGTAGCCTCCCTTTTGAGGTCTTTGGGGCACGTCTAGTTTGGAGGAGACCTCGGGAGAGACCTAGAATTCACTGGAGGTATTATATATACTGTCTGGTCTAGGAGACCCTTGGGATCTCCAAGGGGGAGTTGGAAAGTGTTGCTGGGAAGAAGGCTGTAGGGGTGGACTTGCTCAGCCTGCTACCACCCATCCCTGGCCTGGGATAAGTGGAAGAAGGTGGACGGGTAAATGCTATGCTGGTGGCAGCCATTGCTACTGGCTTCCAACATTCCACAATTGTTTCAGACTGGAGCTTTGCAAGATGGATTTGCTGTATGACAGACATGTGATCTGGCCAATCCATCTGCTTTGCAAGGTAAGGAGTTGAACATGAGTAATGCAATACTCATGCTGTGCAAAAATGAAGTAAATGCTGCAGTACATGATGAACCTTCATCAAAACATAAAAATAAGACATGCTAGTCAACAGTAAGCAACTGCAGCTGGGCTCGCTACATAAGGTTGGTTTGTGCCATCTCAGTGACATTAAACTTCTCTCGAACTGTAAACAGGATCAGAAGATCAAAGGCTGCACTTTCTGCTTAATTTGGGAAGACTTGCACTTTACAGTGGTAACAAAGGCTCCAGGAAGCTGCTTGAAGAGAGTGAGTCACACAGTTTAATCCCCAGTATTCATTACAGAAACTTTAGTACCCAAATTTTATGCGAACAGGAGGACAGGACATCCCCCCAACCCCCAGTCTAGACCCTGGAGATGGGGATGGAAGCAGTGGGATGAGATGTGGAGTGGACTTCTGAGGAGCTTGACCTGGACACTTTGGCTTGGAGGTGGTGATGAGGGATGCAAAGTGTACTTACAAGAACCTGGACCCTTGCACAGATGAGATGTCATGGAGGTGGCTGGGGTGGAGGAGGGGAGACAAATTTTAAATTATGACGGCAGCTGCATGATTAGATTAAGAGACATCATTACAGAATTGATTGGCTCAGACCTTAGGTGGGTAGTTATCCATACCAGTTCATTACCAGAGTGGGGAAACAGAGGGAGTGGGGAAAGGGAGACGTGGATGAGTGATAATTAATGACTGAGAGGATTAATGGAAATAAAACAGTTTTCCTGCTTGAACATACACTGAGCTTTCTTTCCAAAGTAAAGTCAGTCCAGTTTATTCAACTTCAGTCAAACTCTGATACTGCCTCTGTATATCAGACAGAATAAATGACACAAGGTGAGAAGTGGGATGTAGATGGTCTTGTGTGTTTAAGTCATGGTCCAGGCTCCTTTCCCACATGCCATCCCCAAATGTTTCCTCTCTGTTTCTTCCTGGATTTACTGTCCTTTACAAATGAAAAGCTGTAAAAGCAGAGACAAGAAAGTCAGATTTTCTGACTGTTTTTGGTTGATTCTGCAACTTAAAATGAACATGTACACTCCATGCAAGAGTCAAGTGGGCTTTCATGTGTTTTGCACTGAGGAGAGACTGTTTAGTTATCTGTTGTTGGTGTTTTCTGTGTTACTTTCTGTATTACGTTAGTAGCTAATACTCTTTATCCACAATCGAACATTAACAGCATATCAGATATTGAAACTGAGACTATTTATAACTTGCTGAAAAATATCACTGTACTTTGATGCATTCAGCTTTTCCACAACCCTGACTAGTCTCCCAGTCTCTGCTGCTGAAAAACATCCCCACAGCATGATGCTGCCACCATCATCCCTCACTGTTAGGATTGGGCAGGTTTCCTCTGGACATAACATTTAGAACTAGAGTCAAACAGTTCAACCTTGTTTCCTCAGACTAGAGAATCTTGTTTCTCACAGTCTCAGGGTCCTCAGGTGCAAACTCCAAGCAGGCTTTCATGTGTTGCACTGAGGAGAGGCTTCTGTCTAGCCACTCTGCCATTAAATCCAGATTGATAGAGGGCTGCACTGATGGTTGTCCTTCTGGAACTCTGTCCCATCTCCACATAGGATCTTTGGAGCTCAGTCAGGGTGACCATCAGGTTCTTGGTCACCTCTCTTACTAAGGCCCTTCTCCCCCAGTTGCTCAGTTTGGCTGCACAACCAGCTGTTGGAAGAGTCCTGGTTGTGCCAGACTTCTTCCATTTGAGAATTATGGACTGATTTTGTTGTAGCCTGTCTATGGCATCAGTATTATAGTTTGACTTTTCCTGTGGAGCTGTTGGCACCAGTTACAAAAAGGCCCATTTTCAGTTACCTTGAAGTGCTCATCTGCTGCTCAATGAGATCCACTGACAACTGTAGGGGGGATCAGTTCTAATGAAAGACTCCATTTATATAAAAGTTAGACATAATCAGGTTCTATTTTTTGTTGAATCACCAGGGAAATGGATAAATCGGGTCACTTCACTCTTTTTGTAAATGTGTGATTAATTCTTTTTGTCCAGTTTCCACGTTTTGCATGGTAGAAACTGTTACAGACACCTTTTCTTCTGTTTGTGACTTTGTGAAGTGTCACTGCTCACATTACTTTATTCATTTGTTTTTAGAGTTTAATTACCTTGTGTTTTTGTTTTGAAAAGAAAAAGACCCCCAGGGAAAAATCTTTTTAATCTACAAGCTGCTGCTTGATTAAAGCAAGCTTGTGTTAGTTATTCTGGCAGCTGTATCCTTCACTCATTTTAAACATGATTATTGGATTTGTTTTTTCACAAGTTTGAATTATCTTTATTTTTGAAAAAGGATAGATGCTTAGTATTTTTGAAAAACTTTACATGACCCACTATCACAGCTGTGATTATCAGCTTCAAGTAAACATTTGCCGATGGTGTAACCCATTATATTAAAAGATACTAAAAAGTAACTGGTCCCATTACTGTGTTAGTTACTGAGATCAATGATATGAAAGTACTTTTGTGTTGCAAAGATTATACCTTTTAGATTTACATGTGACAGTGATCTTATCATACATGTAGCCAAATGTAAACTATATGGACAAAAGAATGCAGCCGCCTAGGATTGCACCAACAGGGACTATGTTGACATTGCATTCAAAAACATATGGAGTTGGCCTCCATTTTGCAGCCTCCACTCTTCTTGGAGTGATGTTGGAGTATTTCTGTGGGAATTTGTGCCCATTCATTCTGTAGAGCATTTATGAGGTCAGCCTCTGATGTTGGACGAAGATCTAGCTTGCAATCTCTGTTCTTTTCATCCCAAAGGTGCTTGATTGTGTTAAATAAAGGTTAAATAATAATAAAAAAAAAAGTCAGGACTCTGTGGGGGCCAGTCAAGTTCTTCCGCACTGAACTCATCAAACCATGTCTTTATAGTCTTTGCTCTGTTCACTGGGGCACAAACATATTGGAATACGAAAGGGCCTTCCCAAAATTGTTGCCACAAAGTTGGAAGCTAAGCATTGTCCAAAATGTCTTGGTATGCTGAAGCATTAAGATTGCCCTTCATTGGAGATAAGGGGCCTGGCGTTATCCCTACTCCACCATGCTTCACAGTTGGCACCATGCAGTCAGGAAGGTAATGTTGTCCTGGCATCTGCCAAATGTGTCCAGTGTTGGAGTGATTTACACCACTCCATCTGACACTTGGCACTGGACTAGGTCATGCGAAGATTGCAGCTGCTCGGCCATGGAAACCCATTCCATGAAACTCCCGTTGCAGAGTTTTTGTGCTTACATTAAAGCCAGTGGAAGTTCAGAACTCCTCAGCTGTGGAATCAGCAGAGTGTTGGAGACTTAAAAGTCATTGACCACACTTTGTGATTTTATGTGGTCTTTCGCTGTGGCTGAGTTGATGTTATTCCTAAACGCTTCCACATCACTTACAGCTGATTGTGGAATATCCAGCAGTGTTGGAAATTTCATGAACTGTCAAAGGTGGAGTCCATCACAGTACCACACTTGAAGTAACTGGGCTCCATTTTGTATCACAAATTTTTTTTCGCTGGAAAAAAATATCTTGCTCAAATTTGCACATTTTATCAATATAGGGCATTAAAAACGCTACAAATGTGGGCTATAAAATGCAACATCTTGACAAAGGTTTAGTGTTCAAGATTTCTTAGTTCAAAGCAGACCAGACCAGGTCCTAAAATAAGCACCTCTTTAAAACAAATAGGATCTGTGTTGTGAATCTTGAATTAGTTTGAATGAAAAATTCTGAATTGAATCAGACCCCCAGAGCTAGAATCGAATCATGTTTTATTGAAAGTTTCATATGTCTGCCAAACACTGTTTGCTAAAAATGCTTACATCCATTTGAAAAGAGCATGTATTTTCCCCATTTATAAAGTTTACCTGGTCATCTCCAGGTTTCTTCTCCAGAGAAACACACAGAGGCTGTCAAGCAAAGTGCAACCCTGACGAGGTGACATTTCGGAGATAGGAGGTTTCCACCCCACAGTGGTGTTGTTTGTGTGTGTTTGTGACAGCATCCCGGGTGTGAGACAGCCTGAGGCTTTTTTGGGGGGGAGGGGGTGTTGGTTGAGACAGGAGATGGACCTCTCTGCTATCCCAGGTTGTCAGTCATGGCTGTTTCCAGCTCCATAAATAAAGAATGCTGCATCCACCCCGGCTGCTCCCTGTCTCCCCCTCAGTGTTGACTGGACGCCATCCCGCTTGGAGGGCCTCATACGCGCCGCTTGCCATTTTAAGTGCGCAGGGGGGGTTACTACACGGGGAGTAAAAAAACACAGAGCGTTGATTCCACAGACTTCATAACTACTGAGTAAACGCAAAGCTGCTGGCCCGTGACTCTGAATGCTGAACCGTGAGCCACATTGCAAAATGAATGATACAGCCTCATGGGATGCAGAGCAAAGATACGCCTCTGAAGGATGTTTTTTTTCTCTGTGTCACGCTTGGCTAAAGTATATCTGCAGCCAATAATGTGGTTTCTGCTCTGCTGGCCTTCCCTATGATCTGATTTGGAATGATTGTTTTAATCATAGTCGTAATAGCCACAGCGTACACACTATGCAAATAATGTCTCAATCAAATAGATTGGATTTTCTTCCACCTGATGTACCACTGGCTGCCTCTGGAGCTGCGCTGTGCTGCATGTAGCTTTGATTTACAAAGGAGGGAGGAGGGGCAGGGATGGATGGAGGGATGAGTGGAGGGAAAGCAGAAACACAGCCTGCCTGCCTGCCTGCCTGGGGATTGTTTCTGGTCACTGGTTCAGGTCCCTTGCTGCTGACGCCCTCTGTCAAGTTGTTGAGATGCAGTGTGAGATGCAGCTCAGACACTGAGACACAGGAATACACAGACACACAAATCTCCTCTGTCTGTCTCTCTCTCTCACACAAACACAGTGGCAAATTTAAACAGTTTCTCCCCCTCTCTCTAAGCCTCTCCCTTCCTCTTTATCTCCCTCTGCTTGTTGCTGAATTTGCATATGCTGCTGCTTTCTGACAAGATTAGAGGTTGGAGTGTGATCTTACAATGCAGCACTGTTCACACTGCCTGTTTGTTAATTCTACCCCAGCGCTGCGACACTGCAATGTAGCCAAGGCAATTGTAATTACTTTATATTTGATGCAAAAAAAATTCAAGTTTTTGGAGACAAAAGCAGAGTCTGATTTTGTCTTTCTTGACCAAGAAAGGATTCTCACAATTAGTAGAGGTGATGGAAAAAACTGATTCATATCAGGAACCTCAGAGAAAGTTTTTACAATTCTGGATTTGTTATAAGATCCAAAGGAGCTCCATGAGTTTAAGGTCAGGGCTCTGTGTGGGCCAGTCAAGTTCTTCCACACCAAATTCATCAAGCCATGTCTTTATAGGGGTTGCAATAACATCCCCATTCTTTTTTGCAAATCTTTTCTAGCTCAGTTGGGTTGGATGAGGCAGACAGCCGGCAGACAGCCATTTGCAAGTCTCTCCAGAGACGTTCAACGGGGTTCAACTCAGGGCTCTGTTAGGGCCACTCTAGGACATTCACAGAGTTGTCCCTAAGTCACTCCTGTGTTGTTTTGGCTGTGTGCTTAGAGTCAACATCATGTTGGAAGGTGAACCTTCAGCCCAGTCTGAGGTCTTCAGTGCAGCTTAAACACATTTTCATTGAGGATATCTCTGTAATTCCCTCAACACAGACCAATCTCCACCCCTACAGCATGATGCTGCCACCACCATGCTCACTGTTGGGATGGAATAAGGCAAGTGATGACCATGCCTGGTCTCTTCCAGACATAATGTTTATAATTAAGGCCAAAAATATTTCATGTGTTTTGCATTAAAAAGAGGCTTCTATCTAGCCACTCCCAAACTTCTTCCTTCTGACCCCGAATTTCCATATACAGCATGTGTGCCGACACTGAAGTGCCGCGGGTTTGCTCCGGCCGAAAGGCAAGTGACCTCGCCCACTGGAAGCGAGTCTAGAGCGCTGCGCAGTGGTGCGCAAGCCCTGATCAGCAGGAAGAGATCATGGGCGAACTGCGAGTTCATGCAGGAATAGCATGTCAACAGCAGACTATTTTACCTTTTGGGGTTAATTTATCATCCTTTCCAGTATAAGTCCATGATATTATTGCTTCCTCCATTGAGTGAGTACATTAGGAAGGTAAAAGGTTCATGTTTGCTAAAAGGATCTGTGGTTTTATGTAAAATTCTTTGGCTAAATATCCCCAAAAGTTAACTTTTCCTTGTCAATGGCGCTATTGTAGCTCTGTGACCCACTGACCTCTTGGTGACCCTTTGCTCTCGCTGCAGGATGAGACGTAATGTTGATATAGTGATGATTTAAGATTGGGAGTCCATGCATTGTGTTTTATTTTGAAAGAACCGGATGTTCTACGCTTGTGACTTCCATGGTTGGTGCTTTCTGAACAACAGTGAACTTACGAAGTTTGGCAGAGACCGACACTGAAATAGACCTGCAGCGTATCTGAAATGAAGCGGAGAGAAGTGACGGTCCAGGCCGCTGCCAGTCTAGAGCGCCAGCTATGGAAATTCTCTGATAGACTAGAGAGGGAGCAAAGTGCTCCGCAGTACGATTCCCTGGTGTTCCACGGTGCGCATGCTGTATATGGAAATTAGGGGTGAGTATTATGGAGGCCACTGTGCTTCAGAGCAGCAGAAATGTTTTTCAGATCTGTTCCTTGCAACAATCCCGTCTCTGAGCTCTGCAGGCAGTTCCGTTGCCCTCATTGCTTGCTTTTTGCTCTGATATCATTGTCAGCTGTCTGGCCTTCTATAGAGAGGTGTGTGCCTTTCCAAATCATGTTCAGTCAATTTAATTGGCCACAGGTGGACTCCAGTCTGAAGTAACATGTCAAAGATCCAGAGAATTGGGAGGAGCTTGAGCTAAATTTCAAGTACACTTGCAAGGGTCTGAATACTTATGTGAACAGGATATTTCAGTTTTTTATTTTTTATACATTTGCATAAATTTCTGAAATTCTGTTTTCTCTTTGTCATGATAGGGCATTGAGACTAGATTGATGACAGTGAAAGTGATTTTTTTAGCATCAGGATGCAACAAATACTTTCTGAATGCACTCTGTACCCTCTTTAAAGCTTTGTTCTAGTATGCTAGCTTTAATTTAATTTTTCTCCTTTTGTTGAAAGGGAGTTTTTTACAAGAAGTACCTCTCTGACCTCTTCTCACAGACTTTTTAATTTTGAATTTTTATGCAGTTTTAAGTCTGCAAATCCCTAAAAGAGATAACCTTGAGGAAAACTATTCTGTGTACCTGCAGTAAATGGCTATTCATCTAAAATGAAGTATTAATAAGCATTTTTACATTTAGCAGTTGGAAAATAATGATGCCGTTTCAGGCTTTGCTTTCATTGCACATGAGTCTGTTCACCTATAGGGGGCAGTGACACTCTCCTTTATTTCTGCGCCTTCATCAGCATGCTGCTGCAGCCCCATGCACCCGCCACTGCTCCCTGTGCCCACTGTAAGGGGAGCCGTGGCTTACAGTGTTGAATTCATTAACCTTTTCGCCACTCCCATTGAAAGTGCACGGCAGCGATTGGAAATCACCCCTTTAGCGCTTTAAACTGTTTAGTGAGGGGGCCGTGGACAGATGAAACAGGGGGCAGGACCCCATTTGTTTTTATCTCAAACAATGTCATCTCACATCAGACACTTAGTTAGTCAGCAGAGCAAGGCGTGTTTATGGGTGTGATGCACAATCATAGACTGTCCCAGAGTTGACACAGCATGCTATCAGACAGGCGGCAAATTTGGAAGAGGACTTATAATTGTCTCACTGGAGACCATCTGATGGGCTTTCTTCACTCCACAGTGAGCTTTCAGTGTCTGTTTGTGTCACTGTGACCAGCGTAGTATGGCATCAGAGGACGGATTCAACCACAAGCACAGTGAGTGACAGAGAGGCGCACATGAACACAAATAAAAAACTTGGATCTTTGTGGGTGCACGCACAGATACAGCTTTAAAGTCCAACGTAGCTCTGAAAGAGAATTTCTAACAAATCTGTCAGCTATGAATATTTAACACTTGTCAAGCAACGTATTCAGCACACAAGGGCTGAAGATAAACCGTAAAAACAACCACCATAGCAAAGTGTTGGCTGACTTTTTACCAAAATAAATCACAGCTTAGTTACTAATGGTATTCAGGGAAAATAGAGCACCTCCTCACTGTGTAAAACAAAACATTTAAAAGAAGAGGAAAGCCTTAAACCTGTGTTTGGCTCTATTTATTTCTCTTTCTTCCATGGCTGTGCCAGATAAATAGCTCTATTTATCATCTGTAGATGGGGAATATTTCCTGTTTCGAGAGATGCAGCATCCAAAAACATTGAAATGTTTTTACATAACCTGCAACATCATAAAGAGAACAGTTATTTAGATTTAAAGGCCTTTGTACATCAGCCATGCTTTTTCTGTGCAGCTATAAGGCTGGTAATGCACTAGGCAATTCTTAAAAAGCTTAAGTGATTTTAAAGGGATAGTTTGCTATTTTTAGAGTTCAGCTGTACATGCACTTGACAATAAGGTATGAGCCTCCACAGATTTCAGTGAGTGTTGCCCCTTTAAGAAAGACTCACTAGTAGTTCCAGTCGAGAAGCTAGGCTATACAGCCTTCTCCACATAAATCAAGCAAATTTAGCATCCTGATTCCCTGCATGTACATGGGGACATTCCATTTTGGCTTTCCTACAACACAGCAATAATTTCTGCTGTAAGAATCTTTGAAATAATTGTCCAGAATGTCTATTTAAGTTTAAGTAATTTGCCTGAAATGTAGGGAGAATAGGCTATGAAATTTTCAGGAATTTTCAAGAAAATGTCTGGTGATATGTTTGTATATTTACAGTTTCATTGGAATTTATGAGGAAAATTTGCTTTGATGTTTTTTTTTGTTCATTTTATTTGGAAAATGGGAAATTAGTCTGGATGTTTAGGAAATTTTCATGGAAGTTTGAAAAATGTAATTGTAATTTTGGGGAAATTGCTTTTAAATGCTAGGAAATTATTTAGAAATTTATTTGGGAATTTTATTTGATTTGTTTTGTTTTGTTTTGTTTTGTGGAAATTTCAGGAAATTTATTTTGAGTTTTTTTGTTCATTTGATTTGGAAAATGGGAAATTTGTCTGGATGTTTGGGAACTTTTCACGGAAATTTGGAAAATGTAGTTTTAAATTTTGTGAAATTGCTTTTAAATGTTAAGAAATTATTTACAAATTTATTTTGAAATTTTTTGTTTGTTTTTTTTGTGGAAATTTCAGTAAAATTTGTTTTGATGGTTGGGGCATTTTCCATCATTTTGATGGAAATTTCAGGGACTGTATTTGTAAATTTTGAGGAATCTGGTGTGAAATTAAAGAAGTAATTCATTTAAAAAACATGAATTTACATGGATTCTTTGGGGATTTTTTTTTATCAGAATTTTTAGGCTTTATGATAACATTTCACTGAAACATTTGGAGAATATTTGGAGAAATTTTGAGGTACTTTCAAAAGGTGCTACATTTTAGGGAATTTTACATTTTGGGATTTGATAAGAAGTTTAAGGGGGGAATTTTCTTGGAAACAAAATCTGGAATTTACATGGATTCTCTCAGGATTTTTTATTGTGATGTGTAGGCTTTATGATGAAGTTTCACACAATCTTTTGGAGAATATTTGGAGAAATTTTGGGGTACTTTCGAAAGGATGCTAAATTTTAGGGAATTTGTGTGGATTTTGGAAAGTAAAAATTCTAAGGAATTCACAACTTTCAGAGTAAAATTAGTAGATGCTTGATCTTTTTTATTTTTGTATTGGGTGCTAGTGTGTAATGTAAGCTTCGACCACTGGTTACATGTTCTTCTGCCTAGGCGTATCTGATCGACTGTTTCAGCTGAACATTAGAAGAATAAAGCCATAGACTTACTTGGATGAAAAACTTCCATTCAGCTCTTCTGGCTGAAGCTTAAAAGGTCATTAAAACACCGGCGTTCAGTAAGGCAGGGAACTCTGGATGGGGAGTGATGCAGGCTGCAGGCGCTGGTGAGCCGCTATTCTCAATCAGAAACATTCAGAGGAAGTGTTGCCCAATGTTTAGAGTATATTGACTTTATCTTTGGCCTGTCATTTTTTACCTCTATTTCATTAGGTTTTTCCTTGTTATTAATTCATACTTAGTCTGTAATTTTGTTCTGCACACCAACTTTTAATTGTGATGTCAGACTGAAAAAAAATGTTTACAATAAATTTGAAAACATGGCATGCAGTGTATCTTGGGATATGTTGGGCCATGATGGAAACAGGATGAGTCCTACATGGGACAGGGTAAATATGGCCCCACTGAATCCTTCCAAACTGTTTAAAGATGAACCACTGAGCTCGGTTAATTTCTTGGGTTTTTGAATTGAAACATCTTAAAATTCATTAAACAGTGAACCAAAATTTCAATTTCATGAATTTAACATAATAATAAAGAAAAACTGTTTTAAAAGTGGTTAAACCTGGCTCTGGGCTGCAAGCTACCCACAAAGCATTCTGGGAGCCCCTTCAGTGTGAAGCTGGAAAGTTCTTGAAGTAAAAATCTCATTCCTTACAGTTCCCTTTGAGTTAACTCAAAAAAGAATGACATCTGCATTAGTAGGTATTTAAATTCTAATTGAAGCACATTTGGTGTGCCATTGTAAAGTCGTGATATTAACTGGATTTTTATGCAGCATTTTAGCATGTAAAAAACACATTAGAACAGTAAAATCACACACTTTGTGCCTCAGTGTTGTCAAAATTTTGCTTCTGTCTGCTGTCATCATTAGGCGCCCAGAGACCGATGCAGAACACTGAAGTTTTCATGAGAAAGGAAGATGCTCTGCAGCACAAATATTACATTAAAAAGATCCGTAAAGCTGACAGGGTTCTGCTTCTGTGTGAAGCAGAGTCCGTGTGAATCTGTCCTGCAGGCACTGAAGTCTGCCTGAGAATTAGAGGAAGACAGCCCCGAGATCAAGAAGAATTAAAACTAGTACAGGAGGATGTGCAAGTCTCCTGTGAAAGGAGGGTAATACATGAGACAGTTGGGGAGAAACCAGGATCAAAAAACATGAAGTGACAAGAGGGAGGGGAGGAAGAACTCCAGAGTTTGAGTTGAGAAAGTTCCAGAGGCCAGCGGGGGGACTAATGGGGAGGAACCGGTGTGATGGGGAAGATTTTAATGAGCAAGAATGAGAGAGGAAAACGAAGCTGCATGGAGCAGGAAAGGAGCAAACAGTGAGCATTCATACACAATAAACATGATATTTAATGTCTGGAAGTGTTCACAGAACCGATTCTTTAAGACAATCACAGCCAGACCATGATAATTAAGCAGAAATGATCACTTTTGCATTATGGGTTAACAATGAACCAGATGGAATTACTAACCTGTAAGGTAAAAGCAATTCAATACCAGAAAAAAACGTGAACTTTATTCATCGCCAGAGCTCACTTGAATCTGTCTCCAATTTAATTTTTGGTTTAACAATTGATGTGTAAAATATTTTTTTATCTGTTCTCACTTTTCCTGATGGGCCTCATAATGGGGCTGAAATAAGCTGAACTGTCAAAAGAGGAAGGGGCTGTTAATTCTCATGGGGTAAATATTACCTGTGGGCTTTTGTCATCCTTTCGCTCATTCACGTCTCCCTTTCCCCACTCTTAATCAGCTGGTATGAGTGTGTTGAAATCTTTTCTCCTCTCCTCCACAATCCACAGTTTGACCACTGCGACCCCCCTCCACACCAGCCACCTCCATAACATCTCATTGGCGTCCAGGTCTAGCTCCTCCATGCCATCCTGCATCCTTTCATCGCCTCCAAGTCATCTCTCAGTATCCAGGTCAAGCTCCTCAGAAGTCCACTCCCGATCTTATCCTACTCCCTCACCACCTACTCCTTCCTATCCTGCTGTTGTCCTCACCACCCCTTAAAGTACATAAAGACAAACCATGGCGTCTATTTGCAAAAGACATTTCACATTACCAAACTTTTAAAATAAATTATTTAAATGATTAAACAACAATAGAGACTGGGTGAGAAGCTCGGCCATCCAGGAGGGACTCTGAGTAGCGCCGCTGCTCCTCCACGTTGCCTCCTGGACACCTCCCTGGTGAGGTGTTCTGGGCAGGTCCCTCTGGGAGGAGGCCCCCGGGGAAGACCCTGGACATGCTGGGGAGACTATGTCTCCCGGCTGGCTTGGAAATTCCTTGGGATCCCCCGGGAAGAGCTGGACGAAGTGGCCGGGGAGAGGGAAGTCTGGGCTTCCCTGCTTAGGCTGCTGTCCCCACGACCCAGCCTAGGATAAGCGGAAGAAGACCACCACTGATGATTTGGAATTACTGATGTCAGTGTTTGGTGTGGTGCATTTAGACTGTTTATGGAAAGTCTGAAATTTGGTTGTGACAGAAAAAAAGACGTACATCTCTTGGTCACATCATCTGCAAACACAGTCTCAGCTCCCATTCCTACACCAATGACACACAGCTAGCTCCATCTACACACCACACCATCCCCTCTGCCCCCCACCCCACCCCCCACCCCCACAATCTCTGGTCAACTGTCTGCAAGAAATTAAAACCTGGATGTCAACCAACTCTAACTGAACTGCAATAAAACAGAGCTCAAGGTTGTGCCCCTCAGGAGCGCTTAATGTGGACAGTAATCCTATTTGCCCATCCTTCAAGGTCTGAAACCTGGGCATCATCCTGGACTCCACCCTTTCCCTCCAGTCCCATATTAAATCTGTGACTAAAACTGCCTTTTTCCACCTAAAGAACATCTCCAGACTCAGATTATCACTCACAGACTCAGTGGCAGAAACGCTCATACACACATTCATCACCACCCATTTGGATTACTGTAAGGAGTCCTGTACCTAACAAAGCCCCAGACAGGCTCCAATATGTCCAAAACTCCGCTGCCAGGGTTCTCACCCACACTAGGCCATGGCAGCACATCACCCCTAACCTCATCCACTTCCAGTAACTCCCACTTAGATTCTGAATCAAATACAAAATCCTCTTCCACACCTACAAATCCCTTCATGCCCTTGCCCCTCAGTACCTCTCTGACCTCCTTCATCCATACACCCTGACCAAGAGCCTCTAGTCTTCAGACACTGGCTCGTGAAAGGCGCTATATAAGTCCAATCTATTATTATTATCATTATTATTAATATTATTTAACATGCATTTGTGTTAATGTATTTATTATGACCAGAATAATGTGATTCACTTAAAAGTTCTCACATTTTACGTGTTCTTAAGTCCCTGTGAAGTGATAAATAAAATCTAGATTTTAGATTTGTTGTATGGCAGGGAGATGTGTTATGAACCACTAGACCAGATTTCAGTCATTAAAAGTCTCTAAGTTTTTAAAATTAAGCTGCAAAATCATGAAAAATTGGGCAGAAAAATCTGCTCTAGGGTGGTGTAGATGTGTCGGTTGAATGAGCTGAAGCCACGCCCACTTCCAGGAAAATTCCAGGTCTCAGTTTCAACTATTCCTTATATCTCATTTTCTGAGTTATATGAAGTTATTTCTCCCTCCCATTTATGAGATATCTTTGTTGCTAAGTTGCTGCGGAAAACACTGTTTCCTGATGTTTCTTTTCAAAATAAAAGTCTTCAATGATAAATTGCATTAGAGGTTTTTATTGTGATAGACTTAGCAGATAAAGAAAGTGTCTATCATTGGATGCTTTACTAAACTTTTAGAACTGTTGCTGCTTTGAGAGAGACAAAGCCACAGTCAGCCTCTTTTAATTATCCAACTAAAGACAAGTTAAACATGGACTAAAACACACCTTTAGCAGATAAGACGTTTGTTCCTGCTCCACCTGGTTCAAGTAAAAACTAAACAAGTACTCCAGCAATTTAGCCTGCACCCTGATCTTATGATGAACTATGGCCAGAGGAGAGAAACAGAAGTTGGGGATAAATTTACTGTTTTCTGGCACAAATTGCTCTGTCATGACACTTTTTTTGACCTGTAGGCCATCATGGCTGAGAGATTTGGGGACTTTACCTGACAATGAACAAAAACACAGCATGTAGCTGGCTGTTAACTTTCAGTGAAGGCACTGAGTTGAACTGCTCTGGGATTTTATATCGTCGTAGAGTTAGGGGGCCGGGGTAATTTCCAACAGGGACTGGTGACGTTTACTCTGCCCAAATTGAACCAAGCCAGAAAAGTGCTGAAGGTTTCAAATTTAAAATTCAGTCACACACAGATCTCAGTGTTTTCACATTTAAAGCAACACTATTCCTTGAAAAATTCCAACAGTTTTCAAACCTTGAGTAATAATTAACTTTTGTAATTGTAACAGGACGTTTCAGACTGGAGCTTTGTAGGGTGGATTTGCCGGAATGGAATCTGGCCAGTCCATCTTTTTTTCGCAAAGCCAGATTTGATAATCTTTTAAAACACTGGTAGGGCATTGAATGAGCATGCTGCCTGTGCGGTTTTTAGTCATGCTAAAGGGAATAAAAATAGAAGTTCTGACATGTACTCACTTAAAAGTAAAACGTTGCTGTCAGATTTCTTTGCCTTGGTCCATAAAAGCTCTTCATCTAGGAACAGTGGGGGGCAGCATGCAGTAGAAATGTCTGAAAGGCAGGCTGCACATTACTCCAACAAGAACTGCTTCATTAATAGGAGAGTTGGTAAACTGAAGTGCACAAGCATTACCTCAGTCCTCTGCAATCACCATTTAAGAGCCTTAAACAAGATGGCGATCTGCAATAAGCATTTGATCAATGCTGCGCCGTGAGGTCTCGCGTGCTGCAGCAAATGTGGACTAAGGTGAAACTCATTGGGAGGCAGCTGACGTAGTCACTAATCACCCTGTGGGCTGCAGCGTGTGTGCACATGTGTGTCTGAGCGTTGGCTTGAGCACGGCGTGCAACAAGTAGACATTCCATATTAATTGCGTCCCTGGGAAGAAGTGTTAGCTAAGCCGCAGGCTGGTGGACTTAAAGCACAATTAATGTGATCCGCAGTAGCAGGTCCTGGCCTGCATTTCTTTTCTCTCAATCAGGCAGCCGACACTTTATCTGTCCTGTGTCCACTAATCTAATCAGCCGGGTGATTGCTCTTTCTCCCTGTTCGGCTCCACTGAGTGATATTTAAAAAAGACTTATGCTGGTGAACACATCAAGCGCTGCACCCTCAAAGAAGTCTTAACATTGTCTTGGTATGCAGGATGTACACTGAGGACATGCTGCTAATAGCCTGGCATCTATCATGCTAATTGTATATATTTTAAGAGGAGGATTTTAACATTGAGCATAAGGGCATGTGCTCAACAATACAAAAATGTATTGGCTTCTTATGCCTCATTTGCCTCAGCACCACTCAGTGACCTCATCACTTCGAAACTGCAGCTGATGAAAAGAGAGAAATATCATTTGGCTTGAAATAGGCATGCTGCATTTCACACACAATTAGCTGTGAAGCCACCAGACTGGACTTTCTCCAATCTCACAGCGCGAGTCAAAGAGTCACACAGACCATGTTTGGCTCGAACAAATTAAATCCTCTTGTAGCTATGCAACTGTGAAATTAATACTAAAAAGTCCCTCTTGAAAAGTCTATTAAAGTGTCCACAGTGATACTTCACACAGTCCACTCTCTGAGAGGAGAGGCTGATGAGACCTCTCTTTAGCTACCTGTTCCTCTGTTTGATGAACACTTAAAAATTCATTATCTGTTTGCTGTTACTAAACTCAAAACATCGGTCAAATGTGCCCATAAACCACATGGTTTCATTTAATCCTGTTTATTTTGCATTCATTATGCATAAAGAGTAAGCTAAATTGGTGCATTTATGCTGAAATAAATGCAAAATGTTTATTTTTTTTGTATCAACAGCTGCATTTTTCTGTGACTTAATTGAACAATTTTAGTCCGATATTAAACACATTAATATCTCTGATGTTACATTACCAGCAGCAAGACAGATAGTTTTACACATGGCACCTCTCCATGCAGTCTCCATTTAGAAACATCTTCCATCCTAAATGTGTCATTCTGAAGAGCTCAGTGACTTCAGGCGTGGTGCTGTGATGGATGTCACCTTTGCAATGAGACATCTTTGAAATGTAATCTCTGGATATTTCATTGTAAGTGATACTGGAAAGTGGAAGCGTTTAGGAGCAACAGCAACAAAGCCTAAGACCAGCTTGTAAAATCCCAGAGAGGGGTCAACGACTGCCAAGATGCACAGTGCTTAGAAGTCACCAACTCTCTGCTGATTCCACTGCTGAAAATTTCTGGACTTCCTCTGGCATTAATGTAAACACAAACAATGTGGGGGCGGAGCTTAATGGAATGGGTTTCCCTGCAAACAAGGAAACATCACGCTGAGAGTCAGGGCTGGCACACACAAACATTTATGGATGGGCAGCACTGCTGCAAATGCTGTTAATGGTTATGTGGACAAGCATCATCTACAAAAAAAAAAATAATAATAATAATAAAAAAAATAAAACAAGGTTGGCTAGAACCGAGACATGTCTTTGTCAATGTGCCTTTTATATTTAAGGCCTCTATTGAGTCAAAATAATTTTTATGGTCTTAAATTTCAAACTTCCAATTTAAGACTTTGCAGGAATCCTGTAGTAGGAGCAGTGTAGGTAAACTGTCATACAACCACTTTACTGAGGGAGTGAGTGACCTCATTCAGCTATACATAGAGAATAGGGACATAACGGGTCACAGAGGTCACAGTTCAGTTCATACCCTAGATTTTGGGTCACAGTTTGGTACGGGTTCTCATTGGTAAAAAGAAAAGAAGTCCTGAATTTATAGGCTTATTTCTAGGTTTTCCTCATTTATTACTTTTAAACTTGACACTAGTGTAGCCTAAGTTTGATCCTTGTAGTATGAGAACTGGCTGTAATAGTTGGCACAGGCTGTGGAGTATTAAACATGAAGATTTTTTTTTTCAAAGATGCTAAATTAAAAGCAACACAGATGTGAAAAGTGTATTTTCTCCTTGAAATGATAAAATAATGAGTTGAATGATGAAAACAAGATTTTAGAGCCTTTGTAAGGTATCATATAAATGTGACATGTGGCGTGCCGTGACACTGTCACATAGTTATTAGTGAACAGCATATCAATGCCTCAGATCTACATGCGACTGAAATATACACACAATGCCCCCTGGGCTTAAATGCACTTTTTCAACGGATGGATAAAAAGCTGTAGCCATTGGGGAGATTATTTGTGCAGTTTTCACCATTGAGCAGCTTCTAACCTGTGTTTACTGGAATTAGACATAAACAGGAATAATATTGCATATCAAGAAATAATTGAAGAAGTTGGCTAAACAAGGAAAGCAGCATATATTTAATATGTAGACATGTGAATGACCAAAGGAGCTAAGCTAAGCTAAGCTAACTTATTTAGCCATTCAAATGTTTGTTAATATGTCAAATAACCCATTTCTAATCTAACCATCCCGTCCAACTGTTCACTTAAATGTTTAAATACATCAGATACTACCAAAATGACTTCACAGTACTTCATGATAAATCCTGTTATATCAAGCTGATAAATCTGACTTGTTTTAGCCTGTAGTGATGGGTAGTTCATGAACGAGCTGTTTCAAAGAGCCAACTCTTTTATGTGACCGATAAGAGCCGAATCCCATTTTAGAGCCATTTTATATCAGTATTACCGTTGTTATAATTATTATTATTTCAATGTAGATTTTGTATGTCTATGTTTTTATTTGATTGATTAGTAGGGATGATATTTTATCCTCTACCACAGGCAGACCATGTATTGAGGACTTGATGGTGTAACATTAATGCTTTATGTCAGGTGTGTCATACAGCCCAGCCAGTGAGTCCATTTTGAAAAGTAATTACATAATAGTGAGCTGGGGTAAAACACCTGCGCAAACATCAATCAAATGCTATAACATCAGCAAAATTGACTGATCAAATGAAGGCCAACTGGTACCATTTGGGAACTGAGTCAGCTGTTTTTGCTAAGCCGAGCAAAATTATCCAGATCAGCAGAAAGAGCTGGAGTTCCCATCACTGTTAGCCTGTTGTCTAGTTAGCAGCTTGGCCAGCTAACATGCTGCCATACGGTTTCTTTGAAATCTACCACAAATGTCCAATTGTTTCAACGTACTCGTGGCACATCCTGGGCGAAATTATTACAGAGGGGAGGAATTTCCCTCACAGGCAGGCCTGAGATTCTAGTAGGAATGAATAGACTTCCAGTTGACGAACCTCTGTAACCACAGGTATGTGGAAACCAGGCCTAAAGCTGGATATGTAGAGGTAGAGAACACTGAAGTCTGTTTTACTTGTGCAAAAGCCTGACTGGTGTTCGTCAGTGAAGGACCAGAGAATATCTCATGAACACACAGAATGGGACATTTTAACAAGGTGGCAGAGCGCCAAACTACACTCTTGTAGCCGCTGTTCTCTACTTCTGCACATCCATGTATGGCCGTTAAAATTTATTAGCATTGCTAAAGTCGTCGACCCTCTCTGCTTTTAGATCCATGTGGGCAAGAGGAGGAAAAGCCGGTAGATCTGCTACTGCACACACAGCTGACTTTTCTTCTTCGTGTTTTGTTTTGACTGCTTCTTCCTCTTCTTTGTTGGTTGTTTTAAAGCAGTTAGCGAACACTTAAGAGCATTACCTCCACCTCCTTGGCGGTAGCACTGTCATGGCTATTGCCGTTATTTGTCTTAAACCGTGACGGATCAGGATGAATACAAATACCATTCTACCCCTGATAGAGAAGTTAACCTGTAGGAAGACTGAAGGCTTGTGTTGCTATCTCTAATATCAGCCACACTCAGAAATCCATTTTGTCCGTTAACCTGCAGAGTAATTCACACTGCAAAGTGCCACACATTAGTTAGAGTGCATTAGCTGTTGATGTTGTTACTGATGATGTGTTGAGTGGATTACTGAAAAGTCTCCACATTGTGCTAAATAATACATTGTGCTCACGTTTGACCTATCTATGTATTGTTACCTGTAGACTCTGGAGTTAACTTGCTTTTAAATTGACAGGGAAATAATCTCTTGGAACATCCCTAAAGTGTGGTAAATAAGAGTAATAAAACAGTGTCAGGCTGTTAAAGACTATATTCTGGCACTGCTGTTTGCAACTTCCTTTCAAAAGCAGCAAACACAAAAGCTCCGTTTCTCATTCTCTCTTGTTTCTGATCTGCTTAAAGTTGTTTACTAACAGAGAGGCAGAGCTAGACTTCTTCACTGAGCTGTTTTCTGTTTCTCTAACTTTCTCACTGCAGTGTTTAGAGGAAAAATCATTTCACATCCAGCAGAAACAAATCCTCATAGATTTGCATTGTGTTGTCTGGTGGGACGTCAGTGTTTCTTTTGTGACTCGGTGAAAGCAGACCACCCTGCCCGCTCCTGCCTGCTGCCTTAAAGCACCAGGGGAGTCATTCATGAAAAATTGATCTTTCCTCATGGAG
The DNA here is from genome assembly GCF_018320785.1 of Cheilinus undulatus. Lineage (NCBI taxonomy): Eukaryota > Metazoa > Chordata > Actinopteri > Labriformes > Labridae > Cheilinus > Cheilinus undulatus. The sequence continues at coordinate 7,077,437 of NC_054868.1, forward strand.
CATTTACCCGCTCTCTGAGTTCAAGCCCTTTGCATTGTACAAACACTAAGTCCTGAGACAGAGGGAGGAAGGAGAAAGGGTGCATGCTAGGTGATTGAATGATCTTTTTTTCTGAGAATGTGACACTTTTGTCTCAAAGGATGCAAACTGAATACCCCCAAATTCTTTTTCTATGCAGGATCAGTGGGCCACTCAGGTCCCGTCCACATGAAGACGAAACTGATATATTGCCTTTTCATTTTGAAAAAGCTTTCCATAAAGATGGAATCGTCTCAGGAAATATCCGCGTGAACACGGAACCACTGAAAACGACTGAAAAATGATGTAGTGCATATGCCAAGCCTGTAAGTGGCGCTGTAACACTGCCGCGGAAATGCACCAAAAGACAGAAGAAGATTACGGGTCATGCGTTTAAAGGTTTTGTGCCGTATACAGTTTAACAGACGATTGTTTATTCAGTTCAGCATGTGTGGCACAGACTGACTTGATACTGGACTGTTGCGCGCCCAATCTGCATGGCTTTTTCCAGCCTCAACCGCCAAAGCAGCTCTCTACAGCAGCCACAGACTGAAGCCTCTACCCTGTCTACCCCAACAGGAACACGGACTCGAGAGGTAAAGACACATGTTGGACCAAGGCACTTATTAAAAGTTACAAGCACCTCTTTTTCATCTTCCCTCTCCTACCCTCAGTCTCTTACAGTTGCAAATCGCCCCGTTAAAGTACAACGCCCCTTTCATCAATATTGTTAAGCACTCATTGCAGTAGCAGCCCCCCTCCCCCACCAATTCACGCCTCCCTATTGTTTTGGCTGGACCCGCGCAGGCGTGGCGTAATTGTTTCAAGAAAGATATGGTCAGCTGTCCACACAGAGACAAAACAGTAGTCCTTCACAGATTTATGCACTCTGGGACCGGTTTTCAAAAAGTGTCGTTTACAGTCGCCCGTGTGGATGACACGCCGATACGACAAAAAACTTTTGCGTATACACCTGAATTCGTTTCTGTGTGGACGGGGCCTCAGATACAGGGCATCAGTCTGCACAGGGCAGCTCGGCCCAAACAGGAACCCACACAGAATGCACAGAAAATTTTCAAAATTAAACACCAGGCTGATCACATATCCCATCACCGAATCAACTGCACTGACTGATTCTGAACACTGATTTTGAGCATCCCTTGTCCTGGTTTAAACCAAATGATACCAAACACCATGGATGCTTGGACAATGCTTCAAAATAATGATGTGTGTGCATTTGTCTTTTATTCCCCCAAAATGTATTGAACATTCGGGACAGTCAGTAGATTATAAAACAATCAATTTGGCAACATCAGGCATAAGCAAATGTAATAAATATGTTTTAATAAATAAGTGTTTCAGAAAAGAACAAATAAAATGACAAAAACATTAGAATTACTTAAATATCGAGACTTTAATTCTAAAAATGGTCAAAATATTTCCATGGGGGAGATTACAGATATAATTCATAATAATATAATTACATCCATTCTCTTTTCTCATTAATATAAGGTAAAAAACATCTACATGAATATAATTTCAATGTTTGGGAATTTGGCTTCATATTTATGAAATTTAACAACTAAAAGTATAAGAGTTATGGCCACACATGACAAGATTTTAAGCCTGATTTAGACCAGATTTTCCTCACCAACAGTAGTGGGGGCATGTCTTCAGAATGGCTTTTCCCATGAAGGAAGTGTTTGTCTCTGTATGATGATACTAAGAAATCATAACAACATTACTACAAACTACCACTACAAATCATGTGAAAAATTGTGGACTTGGTCTGTTGGTCTTTAAAACTTTCAGCCAAAGGTGTCTATCCATCATGTGCATACCACATTTTGCATCCATGCCCTGTTAATTTTTGGGGTTATTCACAACCTACGTGTCATACACAGGCTGGGGGCACGTGGTAACCATGATACATCTGCATAGTTAGCAGTAAGTACATCTTTAACCATATAGAGCCTTATCAAAACAAACATGTGCTAGAAGCTGCAGCGTTGTTACCTCGAGTTTGGTGAGGAAATCCCCAGAACGTGTATTCCCTTTTACACCAAAGTTATCCTTGTAAACCTCATCTTTTTAATTGTAGTAGTAACATTGCAATTCCAAAAATGTTGGGGCACTGTGTAAAATGTGTTTATGATTTTCAAATCTCATAAGTTCACATTTTATTCACAATAGAATATAAACAACATATCAGATGTTGAAACAGACATTTTACCATTCCATGAAAAATAGCAACACATCTCAAAACTAGAAAAGCACTCGAAGCACAGACTTCCGCTATTAGCCCTAACTCCCAATAGTGAAAAATCCTTAAAAAAATTCCGGAATCAGTCCCAATGTGCCCCCCACCACAGCATTCGCCCATTACTCCCTCCCCGGTGGGATGGAAACACGGTGAGGCAAAGCATTGGCTTCGCTACAGGTGCCAACACATGCACCCATGGTTTTGACCAACGACTGGAAGTCATGGCAGAGGGTAAATATTGCTCTATTCCTCCCAGCATTGGGAGTATTCTCGCTACGATTTGCTGTCTTTCTCTCTGTTACGCTACGACTCGTCTCCTCAACTGGGCGTGCATCTTTCAAACTCTATAAACTCCAAAACTTTGAATAGAAACACACCCAAAAACTGCTGCTGGGATTGAAGTTACTCATGTCCGCCATCTCCTGGTGTAAAGTGGTAACAGCGCAGACCTCCACCATTAGCCCTATCTCCAAATAGTACAGAATCCTTTAAAAAAATTCCTGGATCCAGACGGTGATCCGGATCACTCCCAATCTCTAATCAGTTCTTCCTTATGCCATTTCTGACATTTCCTGAAAATTTAATCAAAATCCATCCACAACTTTTTGAGTTTTGTTGCTAACAAACTAACTAACTAACAAACCAACCAGATCATATAACCTCCTTGGAGGAGGTAAAAGTAGGGACAGGACCATGTTTACTACTCTGTAGCATCCCCTCTTCTATCAACAACAGTATGTAAATATTTAAGAAGTGAAGAGACCAGTTGCTGGAGTTTTCGGAGAGGAATGTTGTCCCATTCTTCTGATGTAGGATTCTAGCTGCTCAGCAGTCCTGGGTTGATGGATTTTTCATTTTATAATGCACCAAATATTTTCTATTGGTGACTGGTCACCAATAGAAAATACTGGTCGGACTGGTCAGGTCTGGACTGCAGACAGGTCAGTTCAGCACCTTCTCTTCTACTGTGAAGCCATGCTGTTGTGATGGATGTGGTTAGCATTGTCCAGCTGAAATATTCAAGGCTCCCCCTGAAATAGACGTTGTCTGTATGGAGCATTTGTTGCTCTAAAACCTCTAGTTACTTTTCAGCACTGATAGTTCCTTTACACATGTGTAAGCTGCCCATGTCATAGGACTTCATGCAACCCCATACTACCAGAGATGCAGGCTTTTTACTTTGCTGATATCAGGCTGGATTGTACCTCATCTCTTTCGTCTCCATGACACACTGTCCATAGTTTCCAGAAATAATAGCAAATTCAGATTCTTCTGACCACAGAACAGTTTTCCATTATGCCTCAGTCCATCTTAAATGATCTTTGGCCCACAGACAATGACTCCATTTCTGGATCATGTTCACACATGGCGTCACACAAGTCTCAGTTTCAACTTGTGCTATGTTGTTTATTTTCTATCGAGAATAAAATATGGGTTTAAAAGATTAGCAAATCATTGCATTCTGTTTTACTAACATTTTACACAGCACCCCAACTTTTTTGGAATTTGGGTTGTATTTTGTACAATAATTATGATAGATTAACAGTTACGCAGGTAGAGGCTGAACAGGCATGAGCAGAAATAATGTAGAATAACATGAAATATTCACATCTCTTTTTAAATCCGTAGAATGAAGCTTTGGTTGATTTTAGGAGACATGATTATTAGCTGATGGAAACCCAATTCTATCACGCTCATACATGTGAGTTTTAGGTTGAAAGTGTTCCTATTTAGAGGTTTTCTGAGGTTTTTGCATGCAGATGAAGTGACTGTGAGATAAGTTGGCTCCTTCAGCAGCTGTGGTGAAATGCAGAGGTAAGAATCCATTGTTACGATCAGAAATGAGAGATGGATCAACAATAGCACAACAATCGCCCCAGCGCCTGCCTGATAGAGCCAGTTCAGCTACAGGCCTAAACACATACTTTGGTGACAATTACCCTGCTAGCTTGCCTGCTGCAATCCCTGCCATCTCCTTACACCCACCCACACAAAGGTACAGAGCATTCTTCCTCAAATTGCAGCATTTTGTGGCATTGTCAGGTGAAAAATCAGCAAAGATATCAAGATAGCAATGTGAAGAGAGGCATAATGAATCATTTTGCGGCGCACCTCAGCTGATGATGTCTGTTTGCTACGAGGGGATTACATTTCTAATCCATTTAATACCTCTGAGAGGATATTGTCTCCCTCTGATGAAAATCTTCTTTGGCTAGAAAGTCAGCATTTTGAGTTGTGATGAAAAACCCTTGAAGCCTGTGTACAGACATAAAATACAGATCTGAGTATAACAAACTGTAAAAGGTTGCTGAACCTCAAAAGCGAGAGAAAGCTGCATTTCTGTGAAGGAAAAATGTCTTTTTTTGTCTGGAAAAATCTTCTCTCGAGCTCCCACAGAGAATAACTATAAAGCTTTGATACATAATAAATAAAACCAAAGAAAATTACCCATGATAATTCATTCTCAGAGTTCAAAAACTCTCAAGCATGAAAGAGTGGAAAAGTTTCTCCTCATTGGAGACATTTTAGTAAGCCAGCTCCAAACCTGAGCCAAAGCGATCAATGCTAAGAGGAGGTTTGTTGGCAGCTTCTTCACACGCCTCTGCCAGTGCATGTTTAGATCTGACCATCTCAAGTAAAAGTTCAAGACACACCCAGATAAAAGGAATCTAAACTCAAAAACATGGCTTAGACAGAGTCAGGAAATCTCAACAACCAGAGGAAAACATTTCTGTGAGAGATAGCTTACAATTCAGAGAGCAGTTCAGGTTAAAGACAAACACTTCTGATGTCAGTAAGCCTGAAGACGCCTGCCGGTGAAAAATGATGTAACATTTGTTAACTTAAATATTTGTCTTGAATATTGATTACAGAAACTCTGCAGGCTGAAAATCACACAGCTTGTCTGCGTTAATCTTACTTGACTGGAACAAGATCTGTGTCTTTCTATTTTTCTCTGGCTGTCCTGTTTATCTGCATTTTATTGGCAATCAATCTTCAGATAAACACAACATTTCTTTCGTGTTTTAGGTAATAATCTCATTTGATTTCTCCTGGTTGCACATTTACCCTATTTCTATTTTTCATGACAGGTTGTGTGCAGACAACTTCATGCCACAGTAAATTACTCCAGACGGGATGCAGGAAGTGATTTCTGCATAGAGACGCACTATCAAAACGCCAAAGTTTAGTTCTGTTTACAACCGTGCCAGCCATTCAAATTTGAGAAAAGTGAAGTGACCTATTCACAGTTTAAAAAGCTAGTTGACTAAAAGCCTCCGTTCAAAGCCTGGATGAATGGAGTCAGACAAAGCCCTTGCATGGTTGATTTCCACCAAGTGGTCCAGTTTGGTTTGTCAACCCTGATCTTGCTTGTGTTTTCACAGCTGACGTCCATCCAGCTCCGATAATTGTAATGGGAAATGTGTCTCTTTCTAGAAATGTAGATCATTTGGCTCAGCTCAGTAACAAGAGTCTGTCTTTTGCTCCCAAATGGCTCTTTATGTGGTTCCAGCCTGGATTTTTCCTTGTGTATTAAATTAAACAATAACGACAATGAAAGAAAGGGAACTTCGGAGCTCTTACAGAAGCTTTTCTAGGAAGCCTGGACCTTGGCTGACTTTCCAGGGCATTTAAAGGTTAAATCCACACCAGTAACACAGACACTGAACATCTTTATTTTTTTCATTTTTTTTATTATTAAATATTCATTTTGGGGCTTTTTGAGCCTTTATTGATAGAGAAGGACAGTGGACATAGTCGGAAACAGGGACAAGAGAGTGGGGTGAGACGTGGAAATGGTCTAAGGCACTCCTTAAACCCCTACATCCCCTTTTTTTTAATCCGTTTTTGAATAAATTTTTCAATCATTCCTGCAGCTTTAGCATAAGCCACCACGATGTTTCCCGCAATGCATTGTGAGGGGCCAAACTGTGCATGCTTCAACACTTTAAAACTGGATGAGACAGCCTGAAGAGTTCAGAATGGAGAGGCAGAGAGACAGAGAGCCCGTGATGTGGCCCTCTGTTCCACTGCAGACAGGAACTGCTTTGAATGATGGCCAAAAAGACGCCAATTCCAAAAAGTGCAAGGACTTTTTTTTTGTAAAAATGTGAAAATTTTGAAGGCTTTTTTGTCACAGAATGATTTTTTCCCCTTTTTTGGTCCCAAAGAGATGAGAGAAAAAGTTTGTGCAAAAATATGTCTACTGTGTGTAATACATAAAAAGTTTTCATTTCCATTTAGTTTTTTCATCATGAACAGCTTTCAGTGCTGTTTTCTGATCTTTATTTAGAAAAGAAATGTGGTCCAGTTCTGATAAAACTGCCACTTTTGCATGTTGTGCTTTGAAAGAGTTGCAGACACCTTGTTTTTATCAGTCAAATGTATTAAAAAGAAAACTAAAATTAAAGAGAGAATGCTCTTTATCTGTTTAATCTGTCTTGTTTTTTAAAATAGATTTTTTTATGGTCTTGGTTCGGTCTTGGTCTTGACTCGGTCTCGATCCCCAAAAGTCTTGGTCCTATCTTGGTCTTGGTGCACTCTGGTCTCGGGTGACTCTTGGTCTCGGATAGTGTGGTCTTGAGTACAACACTAGTAGCTACATCTGAGCTAATTGTTACACCAGTGGCAGACATTGCTATCGGCCTCTAGTACAACTGAACCCTGCTTGTAGCTAATTCTCCTCAAATGATGCTGATCAGTCAGGTCTGTTCTTAGACTGGGCAAAATCATTTCAGATGGTGGTTTTGCAGGTTGGATTTGCCTGATGGCAGACATGGAATCTGGTCTTGCTTCGCAAGGATAAAACCTTAACTATTGTCCTCCAAAATGTGTTCAGTTTATCCTCGAGTGGAGAAGACACCATGCAAAGTTTAAAAAAAGGCCTCAAAGCATTAGTATTACTTAGGACTTCACAAGCAATGGATGGACAGGAAGCTCAGTAAACCTGACTCTTATAAAGCAGGGGTGTCAAGCTCAAGGCCTGGGGGCCAAATCCGGCCTGTGGTGTGGTTATAACCAGCCCACCAGATCATATGATGTTTTTATTATAACTGGCCCACCAGTATGAGGTCTGCAGATTTCCTCCAGTATAGAAATGTAAACTTAACCTTGATGATTTAAGATATTCTTGCTGAGTCACAAAAATGAGAAAAAGTAAACAGCAAAAATTATTTGATAAATAGTCAGGAACATAGGAGAAATTTGTGTTTTTTTTATATTTTCAGTTTTGCATCTCACACAAACAGTTATGGTTGTGATGGTTTATTTAATATTTTAACCTTTACATCTTATTACTTTGACTTTTTCCCTGATATTTTTACCTTTCAGATTCATAATTTTACATTTTAAATCCTACTTTGACCTTCTAAAGTCATGATTTTGACTTTTATCTCATGTTTTGACCCTGTTCAACTCCTAACTTTGACTTTTATCTCATTTTTTTTAATCCTAAAAACTCACAATTTTTTTAATGTTATTTCAGATTTTGACTTTTAAAAGAATTGAATTTAATCTCATATTTCGACATTTTAAACTCACAATTTCAATGTTTATCTCACATTTTGGTTGTTAAATATCAGGATTTTGAAGTTTATCTCAGTTTTGCTGACCATTTGCTGATCATTTTTTTACCTTTAAAACTCATGATTTTGACCTATGTTTCATATTTTGACTTTTAAAACTCATGATTTTGACTTTAATCTTATAATTTGACTGTTACAAAATCATGTTTTCAGTATTCTATCTCATATTTTGCCTTTTAAAAACATTATTTTGATTTTAAATGTCATGGTTTTGCCTTTGAAAGTTAGTAGTGTGACTTTTTATCTCAGATTTCGAATTTTTGACTTATCATGTTGACCTTTTATCTCAAAATAATTTAGGTTAAATATTGACCTTGTTAGGCCCTCAGGTTAGACCCAAATTCAGAATCCGGCCCCTCTGGGATTGAGTTTGACACCCCTGCTCTAAAGGAAGGAAAGTCCCAACACAGAGCCATAAGAAGTAATTGGAATGGAAAACCAATTTTGAATTGAATCATTAGATATGAGACGTGGAATACTTCTACCTCTGCATGTGGGAGTTTTCAATGGAAACTTCTTGACTATTGTCAGTGAAATATCCTGATTATATTCTTGTAGACCTTGAGGACATAATTCATGGGCTTCAGCTGTGACATGATTCAAAGGTAGGGTCAGAGATGACATTTTATGGTGTAGCCTTTGTTGAAGTTGTGTTTTGTCCCGAGGTTATGCTATGTTGACCTCCTTGGGGCTTTTATACCTCTTATAATCTGAATAATTACATTTTTGTGAAGCACTTTCAATACTAAAAAGGTCTGATTATTGCCCTCAGAGTTTTTCTTTGTGCCTAAGCTGCTCACTGTGTGAATGAATGAGTGTGCACTAATAGACGTATTTGCCTGCCAGTGTGAGGAGTTTACGTCTGCAGATCTATCTGATTGTGTGTGCGTGGGTGTGTGTTAACAAATGTACATATGCATGTGTGGGTGCCGGCATATATTGAGTGTCGTAAAGGCAACAATAAATGCTGTGGGCCTTAGGGACTCATAACTCAGCAGTGGAGCCCTCTTCCTCTGCTCTTTCCCCCACTAAACCTACAGAGGGCAAGTCTGCACAGTCATTTCTTTGTGTCCTCTGGGGAAACAACCAGGGTGAAATATTGCAGGCTGGGATGAAGTCGTCATGTATATCAGAGGGTGTCTCCTCGCTCACTGGGTTTGAGGAAGAGAGGTTGTTTTCTCTGCTCAATAAGAAATCAATTCTCAATTCTCTATGCCTCATTTGTTGCTGCCGGCAAACTACCGCCAAGCTTCCAAATCCTATTTAATAATCAAGCATGAAAGCTGTGGATAATGGACTATTACGAAATGCAATTGAAAAAGGGAAAGATAAGCTTATGGTGTAATTGAAATATCATTTCAATCACATGTACTTAAAGGCCACCACTGTAGGATGTGTTCATTACACAGAGATCTGATCCCTGTTTTCATGGACAGACAGGAAATCCATCCACTTGTTAAACTATGAGACCACTTACGTGATAAATAATTTACAGATTAATTTACTAGACTAACAGTTTATATTCTGTTATTCCACTTGCATAAGGGAGCTATACAGAGCTGTTCCTATCACATTTTTAACACAACTGGTCTTTATTGACAAACTTTAACATTGTCAAGAGAAACACAATCTTAGATTTATTTATCCAGATTAAGAGGTTTAGTGTTCTTCTTTTGCTCTGATTTAGTTCCATATATTCTAGACTCATTTCATACAATGTGAAATATTTCAAGACTTTTTTTGTTTTAATGTTGGAGATTATGGCTTACAGCTCACAAAAATCTGCTATCTCAATAATATTAGAATATTACAAAACATCAATCAAAAAAAAGATATTAACCTTCTGGACAATTATGTTCCTTTATGCACTCAGTACTTGAGCATGGTCCTTTAGCAAGAATTACTGCAACAATCTAACATAGCATGGAGGCGATCAGTCCGTGGCACTGCTGAGGTGTTACGAAGCCCAGGCAACTCTGATAGCGGCCTTCAGCTTGTCTGTAGAGAGATTATGGGGTTCAGGTCAGACCAGTTGGCTGGCCAATCAAACACAGTTATACCATAGTCAGCAAACCAGTTTCTGGTAGTTTTAGCTTCTCTGTTTTCAGGTTCCAAGTCCTGCTGGAAAGGGAAATCAGTATCGCCATAAATTTATCAGCAAATGGAGCAAGGGTGCTAAAATCTCCTGGTAGACAGCTGACAGTGTTGACTGGACTTGATAAAGCACAGTAGACAAAAAGTAGCAGATGAATCTGCGTCTCAAACCATCACTTCACACTGGACTCCAAGCACCCTGGATTCTGTTCCTCTCTGACCTTCCTCTAGACTCTGGGAGGTTGATCTCCAAATGAAATTCAAAATTTAGCTAATCTGAAAGCAGGACTTTGGAACGAACGCACGAACATTTTGGAGACGGGTGAAACTTGCGGCGCATATGGTGAGGTGGTGAATTGGAGCTAGTTTCATCTCATACATTTAATGTCATCACATATCAGACTTATAGATCCACGTAATCATAAACTCCCAAGTCTGCAGTGTTATAGATGTGTTCCTTTAGTGAGCCATTAGGCCTACTACTGCATGCACAATGGCTAATCCTCCTTCCAGCGGGAATTAGCCTACAGGTATGTGTTTGATATGATTAACAATATATAATTTTACATTTTCTGTCTAAAGCCCCTTTTGGGTATGATATAATACAGTTAAATTCTGTCCTTAGGTCTGAGATATCGCAGCCATCCCTCAGCACACTAATGCCAGCTGTTTTGGATGGCATTATAAACATGACCAGTCGGGTTTCCTTACACTGTGGATGAACAGGCCAGCATTAAAAGGCAATTTGCAGCAATGTCCAGTTTCCCAAATGTAATCAGTGCAATTGACTGTACTCAGGTTGCTATAAGGACTCAGAGTGAAAATGAATTTGTCTACATGAACCGAAAGAAATGTGCATACAATCACTGTAAAAATTATTTATACCTTAAACATGGTTTTGACAAATTTAGTGGCACAGTGTCCTGGGTCAACACATGACTCATTCATCCTGTCGCACAGCAGTGTAGAGAACAGACTGCAGATTGGTCTGTGGCACTCACACTATTTACAGCAGTGATGACATGCTGTCACTCGCTTGTTTTTCTTTTATCAGTGATGCCACTACTGTGATCACCAAATAAAAGAATTTTTCTGGCCTCCACCTCACCCACAAGCACCTCATTTCGTTCTCTGTGAAATTCCTTTTGCTTGTCGTCTCTGCCATGCGTAAAATGCCGTTGATCAGCAGGCTTATTTATATGCAAAAACATTCCTGAGGTACTTTGCATTGACCATTCATGGTAAAATGTGGGTGTTTAGAGGGCAGGATGTGAGATGAATCCACCTGCGCAATCTTCCAGGTGGACTGTGATTTATAAAGGGAAAAGTGCTTGGAAGTGTGCGCACACAGGGTTTTACAAATCAGATTAATTTTTGGCACATGCCATTTTCAGCTTTTGGGCACAAGTACACTTTTAGTATGGATCCTATGCAATGTTTTATAAATGAAGCCCCAGTTCTTTGTCTCCTTAGCCCCGGTGAGATGCATCTGTGGTTCAGGAGTGGCTCAAGTCCATCTCCTGGACTCGTCTATATGGTGGCTCCTGATCCACTGACTCCAGCCTCAGTCTACTCTGTGTGAAGCTCCTCTAAATGCTTGAACCTGCTTTGTTTGACAATCCTCTGATGGCTTAGCTCATCCTTGTTGCTTGTACTCTTTTTCCTACCACACTATTCCCTTCCAGTCAACTTCCCATTAATCTGCTTTGATAGACTCAGAGAACGGCCTGCCCTTTCAGCAGTCACCTTCTGCTTACCCTCTTTGTGGAGAGTGTCAATTACTGACGTCTGGACATTTGACAAGTCAGCAGTCTTCCACATGATTGGGTTGTGTGTACTGAACCAGGGGGAGATAAATAGCTGACAATAATGCATAGTTCCCATTATTTATTTTTTTTTGACAAAAGGAGAAAAAACTCTTATATGTCAAAGTGAAAACAAATTTCTGCAAAGTAGGGTCAATCAACCAAAATGTAGCTCTGTTCTGCTGCACTGGAGGTATGTTCCAGGTCTATTTTTTTGGCTCCAGCTTTTTCCAAACAGGCAGTAAAACGTGCAAAACATCAACTTCAAAATACCTAACATAATGGACTCCCAGTCGTCAATCGTTACTTTATCAACATTACGTCTCATTCTGTGGCACAAGGAAAAAGTCATCATTAGGTCCCAGAGGTACTGTGGCATCACTGATGAAGGAAAGTTCACATGCAGAAAACCACTTCTTGGTAGAAAATCACTCCTTTTAACTTGATGTACTAACCAATGGTAACCTGGCACAACAGATGTATGTGTTTCACACATCCATCTGGAAAACCTTCAATTCACAGCGTTTGAGAAAGGTCAGAGCCTTTGGAAAAAACTCGGAGGGTGATTGGATGAACGTCCTGTCTGTCACATCTTTACAGGCCAATCAGAGCAACAACACACGTTTCGTTGTAGCCCCTACCGAGGAGTAAACTCCGTAGAGAACTGCATAACCTGAACCATGCCGACTGTAGACATGTCAGTACATGACTAGTCGTTTTTGAAAAGAAAACAACTCAATGCTGTTCTTTGTTCGTCTTTTAACAAAGAAATGTTGTCAAGTTCTGATAAAACTGTGCTCGTCGCTGATTGGTCCTGTCACTTTCTAACCAGGCCCAAATGGTTCAGATGGGAGCTTTGCAGGATGGATTCGCCAGTGAGAAACACAGAAAAGGGCGTATCCATCTCTTTGCAAGGTTAAACCAATGGTGGAAGCAGTAAAATCATGGAATCCTGTCAAAATGAACACCAAATCAACCCCAGGAAGGCAAAATATTTTGCTATTTACATGCTATTCCTGCAGGATTTCATAGTTCTCCCATGGTATTGTGATCTCAAGTCTCAATGCTGTGCAGCACAGCACTCCAGGGCGGTTCCAGTGTGTGAGGTCAATCTCCTAAGGGAGCAAATCACTGCACCTGGATTGCAGCGCAGGTAGAGTATGTAGAAATTGGTGGCTATTTCTAAGTTACCTTGTCTTTTTTTTTTTTTAAACACAAAGAAGCAGAAAATGTGCCATCAGGAGCAGAACAAACATAAAATTTGCACTTCTGAGTAGTATTTTTGAGGAATATTTTAGAACAGGGTGCAGTGGTTAGCGCTGTTGCCTCACAGCAAGAAGGTTGCTGGTTCGCTTCCCGAACGTTCTCCCGGTGCATGCGTGGGTTCTCTCCGGGTACTCCGGCTTCCTCCCAACACCAAAAACATGCTCAGTAGGTAAAATGATCACTCTAAATTGGCCGTAGGTATGAATGTGAGTGTGCCTGGTTGTTTGTCTCTATGTGTTGTCTGTCTCTATATGTCAGCCCTGCAATTGACTGGCAACCAGTCCAGGGTGTACCCTGCCTCTTGCCCAATGACCGCTGGGATAGGCTCCAATAAGGGGTATAGAAAATGGATGGATGGATGGATTTTAGAACAGTGCAGACACTCCAACCCTCAAGTACATGGTACTCACAATGACTTACTACAGTGAAGCTACAGTGTAGTTTCCTCAGGATTAATGCTCTCTCCTTAGCACCCTGCCAGTTGTGTGAACTTGTGAAAGAGGGTAGGGAGCTGGTAGTGGGAGTGGAGCTCTACGCAGCATGTGTAACAAGAACAACACCAAATTTAATTTAATTAGGATTAGATGAATGTAGCCATTTCAGGCATGTCGCTCTGCCCACAACCCAACCCTTAGTTAAGGAAAGGCTGATGAAAAGCATCATAGAGGCTTTGTTTTGCGACCAACTCATCAGATGAGAGTGGATGGTTGTTGCTCCATGTTAATTGTTACCCGCCTTCCCAATATGAGTCATGTGGCATCTGAGGGAGAAAGCCATGATTCAACTTAAAACCATTTGCTCACAAAAAGACACAGATTTAGGGAAATAATCCTTGTAGCATTTTTGATATAGATCCTATTTAGCTTCTTATCCGGTCCAGGTCATGGTGACAGAGAGAGCAGCATGAACAGAAGCACAAAATGAACCAACGTCGGGTAATTTAATTTTAAACTATGACTCATGCTCAATGCATTGTTTACCAGGGAGATATTTTTGCAGAATGAATAAAACCTAATGCAGTAAATTTAATATTCTGTGGTCACGATGAGGTTGAATATATGGACCCAAAACAAGAGTAATTACACCTCCAGGCCACTTCTTTCAGCTTAAAACCATATTTATAAGAGTATTCAGCTGTGCTGTTGTTACATTTCAGTCACAAAGTTTTTGAATTCAACATATTTTTTTCAGTCCTGTGTATAGTGACTGTACTACAGGTTGACACCGGACTTTTTAAATGTAATTTCTCAAGGCTGAGGCACTTTATCACTGCTCCAGTTTGATTAGTATTGTTAATGCAAATTGGATTTTAGTGTCATAAACTTTCACTGAAACTCATGGATGGTATTGTGTCTCAGGGCTCTCTGGATCACTGAAATCAATCTCACACACCTGTGATAATTAGATTGCCAGGTGAGCCCAATTAAAGGAAACTACTTAAGAAGGACATTCCACGCTATCAGCAGGCCACAGGTTTCAGCAATATGACAAAGAAAAAGGATCTCTGCTGCTGAAAAGCCTCAAATAGTGCACACCTAGGATGAGGTATGAAAACATTAGATATTTCATGAAAAATTAAGCGTGATCATCGTACTGTGAAGAAATTTGTGGCTGATTCAGAGCACAGACGGGTTCATGCAGATAAAGGCATAATGAGGAAGGTTTCTGCCAGACAAATTCATCAGATTAAGAGAGCAGCTGCTAAAAATGCCATTACAAATCAGCAAACAGGTATTTGAAACTGCTGGTGCCTCTGGAGTCCCACGGTGTAGGATCCTCCAGAGGCTTGCAGTCATGCATTAATCTACACTCAACAAAACTAGAAAATGCACAAACCTAAAACGATAAATAAAAATAGACTTTCATGAAACATGCTCAGATTTATGATGTCTTTGCTTATTGATTGATTTGTTTTGCTCAAACCCAGTGGTCCAGTGTCACCTGGCCACTCCCAGTGACTGTAATCCCAAGTTGAGTTTTTCAACCCACAAGAGTCATGGAGCATGACAGAGTGGTGGTTAATATGCAAGACCAGTACACAGACACTCCTTACTGTCTAGTCAATAAAAGGGCACACCAAAATGTGCACTTTTGTCACTTGTCAACATGCCACAGATGTCGCAAATCATGAGGGAGTGTGCCATTGGCATGCTCAATGCTGGGTTATCCGTTACAGCAGTGGCAGCACAAATGAATGTGCTTCGTTCCACTGTCAGCTGCCTAAGGACTCACTTCAGAGAGACTGATACCATAATGAACTGCGCACATGCCCGCTGGCCATGTGTGACCACGCCCGCTTAGGACCGGTACATGCGGCTCCAGAACCTGCGTGATCGGGTCTACCCAGCAACTAGAACTGCTGATGAGACTGTCATCTTCACAATAGGTGGATTTCAGTCTAGACAGTCTGGAACTGCCTGTGCGAGGCTAATGGTGGACACGCGTTACTCACGTCTGTGAACTTGGACCATCGACCCCCATTGTGCTCTTGCTGCCATTACTCCGGGACTATTGCTTTAATATTGATTGCAATGCTCACAAATTAAAGCTCATTTGTCAGAAAAAAAAAACGTCCTGTTATTTTGGGATATGTACTATATTTTATGACATAAAATTAACTAAAAATATTTATTCGTGCATTTATATTTTTGTTGAGTGTACTATTTAGCCACCCCTAACTAATGCTCACAAACAAAAACAGTTGCAGTGGGCCCAGAAATACATGAAGACTCATTTTCAAACAGTCTTGTTTACTGATAAGTGCCGTGCAACCCTGGATGGGCCAGATGGAGGAATAGTGGATGGTTGGTGGATGGCCACCATGTCCCAACAAAGCTGTGACATCAGCAAGGGAGAGGCATCTGGCTGCAGCCCTCGGGCAAACCTCTACACCAGGGCGTTTGGTTGGAGACCCTTATGCTGGGGCAAAACCTCTCCACTGGGGCGTGAAGTATATTGCCCGAGCCGGTAGACCTCTACGCTGGGGCGTGACGTATATTGCCCGAGCCGGCGGACCTCTACGCTGGGGCGTGACGTATATTACCCGCGACGAAATTTCAGCTCTATGCGCTTGCCGACAGGCTGACCCTAAATCTAACCAGTCGGATTTTAATGCTTAAACCTAACCAGTCAGATTTAAACGCCTAAACCGAACCAGTCGGGGTTTAATAGTGTAGACCCATTGCCCCAGCGTACGGGGCTATGCTAATGTGTCATAAGCACAGCGTTGTAGTCATGCTAACAACAGCTAGGTCATGCTAACAACAGCTAACATGCTGCACGCCCAAGCATAGGTTTGGGCAATGACGTCACACCCCAGCGAAGAGGTTTCGCCCCACCATAGAGGTCTCCAGCCGAACGCCCCAGCGTAGAGGTTTGCTCAAGGGCTGCAGCCAGACCCTCTTGCAGCAAGGAGGAGGCAGAGTCATGTTTTGAGCCTGAATCATGGGGAGAGAGTTGGTAGGCCCCTTTAGGGTTCCTGAAGGTGTCAAAATGACCTCGGCAAAGTATATAGAGTTTCTGACGGACCACTTTCTTCCTTGGTACAAAAAGAAGAATTGTGCCTTCTGTAGCAAAATGATCTTCATGCATGACAATGCACCATCTCATGCTGCAAAGAATACCTCTGTGTCATTGGCCGCTATGGGCATAAAAGGAGAGAAACTCATGGTGTGGCCCCCATCCTCCCCTGACCTCAACCCTACTGAGAACCTTTGGAGCATCATCAAGCTAAAGATCTATGAGGGTGGGAGGAAGTTCACATCAAGCAGCAGCTCTGGGAGGATATTCTGACATCTTGCAGAGAAATTCCAGAAGAACTCTCCAAAAACTCACAAGTTCAATGGATGCAATAATTGTGAAGGTGATATCAAAGAGGGGGTCCAATGTTAAAATCTAACTTGGCCTGTTAAGATGTTTTTGATTGAAATAGCTTTTGATTTCAGTAAATATGACCTCCTAATGCTGCAAATTCAATATGTGACCATTTTCAGTTGTTAACAACCTATAAAATGTTCTGAAACTCTGTTGTGAACAATAATGTGGGAGGTTCGTTCAATCAAATTTGAATTATGCTCTAATAGTTGATGACTTGAAACTTACACTGACTCTCATTTGCATTGAATATTTAGGAAAATTAGAGAAAAATAGTTTTTGCATAATTTTGAACAAGGTGTACTAACATTTATATTGCTGGAACAAAGCAAACCAGATCAGCAATAAAACACTTGGAAGATGCAGACCAGGACAAAGGTAAAAGACATGTTCTTTCAGGGGTTGAAGGAACCACACATCCCACAATTCATTATGGTTCCTTTGATTGATTGTGAATGAAAGTTTTTACAACAAGACCCAATTATCGATTCACACCTGGACAAATTGTCGGTAACCTTTCCGTTAAAGAGAGAAAAACCCTGAATGGTCGCTGAAATAACTTGAAACTGACAAAAGTAATAATAAAAAAAGTTTCTGATATTTATATCATGAAAATCAGACATTGCTTTTGAATTGTGGTTCAACAGAATCACAAAAAAAATGAAACTTGCCTGGACAAAAATCACGATACCCTTAACTTAATATTTTCTTGCACTACCTTTTGAGGCAATCCGTGCAATCAAGTGATTTCTCTAACCCTCACTGAGACTTCTTCATTCAGCCAGTCTGTTTTTAGCTGTGTGACCAAGTGTAGAACATGGGTAGCCCAAAATGCCTTGATAGTGTTGAGATTTTATTATAATGTTCTAATGTCTTTTAGGGAACCTTATGGCACAAATCAAAGACTGTTAGGGAAATATTTCTATATGTGAGAAGGAGTGAGAGGGCGTGTCTTCTCCCCATCAATGTTAATATTCTGATGTTCTTCAGGCTTATTTCTTCATCACATCTGAAACTCTGAGGTTTAGTTACCCTTTCATTTCTACTCCAAATGTTGTGAAGTTCATTCAGTGTGGAACACTCCAGAACAGAGTGTCACATTGGCATCGGACCCAGCTGGTCAGGAGTCAGGTCCTGCACAGACTGCCCCCGCAGTGCTCGACCATCTGCTGTCAGTCCTTAATATCACGCGGATGGTCGAGTTTCTGTGTGAAAGAGCAGCTTCATCTCCATCCCCTCTTCATTTTTTATTTCCTCTCAACGCTTGCACCTACTCATCAATCTAATGGCTGAATCATTTGGAGCCTTGTTGAGCTTGTAAGTTGATAGTTACACCTTTCATGAGTGATAAAGCTGCCATCTAAATCCTCATATTTCCGCTGCTGCCACTGCTGCTCTTTTGCCTTGTTGTGATTGCTTTCGCAGCAACAACCATTTC
The DNA here is from genome assembly GCF_018320785.1 of Cheilinus undulatus. NCBI lineage: Eukaryota > Metazoa > Chordata > Actinopteri > Labriformes > Labridae > Cheilinus > Cheilinus undulatus. The sequence goes on from NC_054868.1 coordinate 7,095,779, forward strand.
ATGTCTTCTTCACGGGTTATTCAAGGTGCAAAAAGGCACAATATATATTTACAGAGAAAGTAGAGTCAGACCTGGAAACAGATCTGAAAGAAGCCAAAGTACAAGGAGTCAAAGGTGTTTGCACAGATTTCTAGTGGGTGACACAAGTGGGTTTCTAACTTGGTAACCCACGCATGCAGGAGGTTACAGCAAGTTCAACTGTCTTTTTTGTTTTTAACTTTCTCTCTGTTCTGGCATTTAAAATCCCATAACTTAAACAACTAAAGGAGGGAACATGATAAATGATATTCTGAGGATCACAGACCTCCAGGGGAGCCTTGAGCCCCTGGGTCAAAACGAATTGTTTTCATGCGAACAAGAGCGACAGTTAAATAAGCTGTGGAGAAGGTTTTACATAACTGTCTAATGATGTTCTCTTTTACTTTTACCAGTATTAAAACTGACAGTGAGAATGGAACAATCATATTTGTTATTATTCTAACATTGTAAAGTCCCTTTACCATTAATTTATCTAGTTTTTCTCTGCATATTCATGCTGTCAGTCAGTACAGATACGCTATATTGCCAGAAGTATTCGCTCACCTTCCTTGACTCACATATGAACTTAAGTGACATCCCATTCTTAATCCATAGGGTTTAATATGGCGTCGGTCCACCCTTTGCAGCTATAACAGCTTCAACTCTTCTGGGAAGGCTTTCCACAAGATTTAGGAGTGTATTTATGGGAATTTTTGACCATTCTTCCAGAGGCACATTTGTGAGGTCACGCGCTTATGTTGGATGAGAAGGCCTGGCTCTCAGTCTCCGCTCTATTTCATCCCAAAGGTGTTCTATCAGGTTGAGGTCAGGACTCTGTGCAGGCCAGTCAAGTTCATCCACACCAAACTCTCTCATCCATGTCTTTATGGACCTTGTTTTGTGCACTGGTGCACAGTCATGTTGGAACAGGAAGGGCCCATCCCCAAACTGTTCCAACAAAGTTGGGAGCATGGAATTGTCCAAAATCTCTTGGTATGCTGAAGCATTCAGAGTTCCTTTCACTGGAACTAAGGGACCAAGCCCAGCTCCTGAAAAACAAGCCCACACCATATTCCCCCCTCCACCAAACTTTACACTTGGCACAATGCAGTAAGACAGGTACCGTTCTCCTGGCAACCGCCAAACTCAGACTAGTTCATCAGATTGCCAGATGGAGAAGTGGGATTCGTCACTCCAGAGAACGGGTCTCCACTGCTCTAGAGTCCAGTGGCAGCATGCTTTACACCACTGCATCCGACGCTTTGCATTGCACTTGGTGATGTATGGCTTGGATGCAGCTGCTCGGCCATGGAAACCCATTTCATGGAGCTCTCTACGCACTGTTCTTGAGCTAATCTGAAGGCCACATGAAGTTTGGAGGTCTGTAGAGACTCTGCACACTCTCACACTCTTTTAACTTAAGACCAAAACTAGAAGTTTGCGCTCTCCCTGGGACCCAAACCTCCAAAAATACACCATTTATTGCCATGATGTCTGCATAAAAAAGGAAAATGAAAAAAAATTACATTCCTGTGACTTGTATGTTATTTTTCATTTTAATTTGGATCTCTATCACAGTGGTTCCCAACTGTTTTTCCAAAGGCCCTCCTACTGGCATCTAAGGAGAGCAAACCACCCCCAGGACCCACTTCGAAAAAGTTTTTATTCTTTATTTTCACTTTCTGTATTCAACCCAGTTTAGTTTTAATGAGTTTTTTCCTGCTGGTTTGTTAGTTTAGTTTTTATTTTTATTATAATACTTCATTTTAGTTTAGTTTTAATTAGTTGTTACTGCTAGTTTGTTACTTTATTTTCTTTTTTGCAATAATGCTTCATTTTAGTTTAGTTTTATTAGTTTTAGTGTTAGTTTTTTTAGTTCACTTATCATTCATTTATTTAAAGATAATGTTTGAATACAACTCCAGACATAAAACTACCACTGTGTGTAGTCTTAACCAATTAAATCAGGGCGTTTTACACTCCTGCAGCTTGAGTGTTGATAAAACTAAGACTAACTTAGATTAAAACTGAGGATGTTTTGTCTCTATTTTTATTCTGTTTTATTTAAGTAAGTTTTGTAAGTGCACTATACAGTTTTAGTTAGTTTTGTTTTGTTAAGCTTAAGTTTTACTTAGTTTTATTAAACTTAAATTATTTTTAACATTTTTGTTATTTACTTAGTTTTAGTTAAGTAAAATAACCTGATACAGACTCCTGTTCTAAAAAATATATATATGTATAAACTACACATTATATTGACAGTGAATTAGGGCCATTCTAGAATAAAAATAAATAGGATCTGTTCATTTTAAAGAAAAAAATAATTATTCAAACCTGTATAATTGTCAGGTTCCATCCATCCATCCATTTTCTATACCACTTATCCTGTTGGGGGTCGCGGGGGGCTGGAACCTATCCCAGCTGTCATTGGGCGAGAGGCGGGGTACACCCTGAACTGGTCGCCAGTCAATCGCAGAATTGTCAGGTTTAAAAGTTAATAATTTATGAAAAAAAAAAAAAAAACACACCAAATTTTTAACTTTTAAGGTTGTAAATATACCAGTTGAGTTTTAGTTTTTGGATTATAAAGTCAAAAATCCAACCACTGTTTTCAGTTTGGTTTCTTTTAAATCTTTGACTTTACACTGGTGTAAGTTCATCATTTTAAAACCTCAAAATTGTTGAGTTTCTGATGTAAAGAAGATTTTTTAAAGTTGAAAATTGTGATTTATTTTTCTCATACATTTCTGTATCTTTTAAACTCTGAAATTCTTAGGTTTGATTTCTTATAAATATACAACCTCATAATCTGAAAAATGTGACAAACTGGTGTGAGGGAGAGTGACAGCTAGTGGTGCAAAAAGATCATCAATTTTACACATATTCAGAAAATATAAATTCAGAAAATTAATCTCGACATTTCTTTGATACTTGGTGACCTTAAAAAACACTGGTCCATGACATATTTTGGGTTCTGACCCAAAGTTTGGGAAAGGCTGACTGAGGTCTAACTATCTAACTTTCCTCTGCTCCAAATGATTTCTAACCAGCGTCCCTCATCTGACCTTCTTGGGTCTTTTGGCTGCAATCAACCAGTATGCTCTGGTTAGCAGTTTTTCTTTGGGTACAGTTTGTAAAAGTATTCACAACAATTTAAAAAAAGAATCTGAAGCATCAAATGTGACTTTGAAAAAAAGGGTGGTTTTATTAAGTGGCAAATAAGATAAAGTAATAGTCAGTTATTCAAAAGACAATACACTGTCACTCAATTCAGCAGAGGTCTGGATGCATTTTTCTCCTTAGCCTCAGGTTTTGTACTTAGACAAGTAGCTCAGCGTGGCTCAGGCAGTCTAATATCTGCAAACATCAGCCTATTTCTAAATGATTGACATTACTGAGGGAGTCTGCTGACTTCATGACTCCTCTCTACTTCTTTTACTTCTTAGCCTTTAACCGTAAAACTACAGCTACTACTAGTTGCTGCCACATTTGCTGCTGTTTGGTAAAAGTTTCTCTCAAAGATCTGCACAATGATCTTATCTGTTTTGACAGAGTTCAACGCCGAACCAGAGCGCTAGCTGCAGCCTTAAACATGACCAAGCCATGTCTGAATAATCATATAAATATATGAATCAATAAGTCAACCCTTTATCACCGGGGCACCCAGGAAAGGATGAGAATTTTAAGGCTAAGCCTGTCCTCTTCTGCCTCAGGGCCAGTCCTGTATGGTAAAGGAACAAAAATTCAAGATTTGAATGATGCAGACTTATAATGCAGCCAGTGTCCATTTAGGCAGTTTTAATCTTTAGAAAGATATATTTTTAGCTGTAGTCTCACTTAGTTATCTTTAATCTTCATAGTTATTTTTATAGTGTTGGGGGGGCCTCATATCAGAGTCTGCTTAGGGTCTCAGGTTGGCCGGGGGCGGCCCCGGGGGTATAAATGGATTAACAAAAGCAATAATAGGCGAAAAGTAGCAAAAATAGATTAAAATTGGTGAAAAAGGCAGAAAATGTGTTGGAAAGGAATATCGAGTGACAAAATTTGGTTATTAGTGACAAAAACAGACAGAAAAAAGTTGACAAAAGTGGTAACAATTGTCAAAAATGTGTTTACACTGAGTGGTTTACAATGGGTTTACCAAAACAAGATAAGCCAAACAGCAAGATGCAGTTAAAATAGTAAAAGATGGCAAAGGAAATAACTGAAAAGGGGTTAATGGGGGTATACATGGGTTAATAGAGATAAAAGTGGGTTAAAAGTGGCCAAAAAGGGAGGTGAGTTGGGATTTAACTTTGGAAAAAAATGGTGAAAGGAGCAAAAATGGGGTTACAGTGGCAAAAATGTGTTAAAGTGGCATAAATTAATTATTAAAGGCAGAAAAAATAGGCAGAAAATGCCTAAAGTGGTTAAAAAGTGGCAAAAAAAGAAAGAAAGGGTGCCGTAATGGCACCTTAATAGTAGCAAAATTTGTTTAAAGTGGCAAAACTGTGTTTAAAGTGGCGTGGGGGGTGATGGAAAGGGGGGAAATATGTCAAAAATGGATAAAAAGCGTGCAAACTGATGCCAGAGGATAACAACAGAGTAGCAAAATTGGTTAATAGTGATGATTAAAGGCAATAAAAGAGAGTGAAAAAGTGTTATGAGTAGCAAAAATAGGTTTATAGAGGCAAAAATAGGTCAACCAAATAATAAAATGCATTAAGAATAACGATGGGAATAAAAAGTGGTGGAGAGGGGTTAACACTGGCAAAAACAGGCAGGAGACAGTGTTGGAAAATAATAAGAACTGGCAAAAAAGTAGCAAGAATGGGCAGAAAAGGTGGTGAAATGTGATCAAATGTGACAAAAAATGATTTAAAGGAGGCAAAAAAATAGGCAGAATATGGCAAAATTGGTTAGTATTGACTATAACAGGCAGAAAACATGGTAAGAAAAAAGAAAGGGTTAGAGCAGCGGCGCCAAACTCAATCACAGCAGGGACCGGATTCTGAATTTAGGTCTGACCTGAGAGCCTAACGGGGTCAGGGACAAAACAAAACAAAACAAAACAAAACAAAACAAAACAAAACAAAACAAAACAAAACAAAACAAAACAAAACAAAAACGTTTTGAGATTTAAAAAGTCAAAATGATAAGTTTAACAGCTCAAACTGTTGATATAGCTATATATTAAAAAAAATTATTAAAAGAAAAAAAATTAAAAATAAAATATATATCAGATTGAAAGTCAAAATCATGAGTTTAAAATGTCAAAATATCAGTTCAAATTATACATTTGAGTCTAAAAATATGAGATTAAAAGTCAAGTTAGGAGTTGGAAGGTCAAAACATGAGATGAAATTTGAAATATTTAGTATAAAAGGTCAAAATATGATTTATAATTTAACTTTTTGAATCCAAAAGGTTGAAATATGTGATAAAAGTCGAAATTATGAATTGAAAAGGTTAAGATATGAAATGAAAAGTCAGAATCATAGGTTTAAGTCTTAATTCTGAGATGCAAAAATTGAAAGTATAAAATGAAAACACAAATCATTTTTTTCTCCACATTCCTGACTTTTTATCTGATAATTGTTACTCTTTATTTTTTCAATTTTTTATAACTTAACAAGGATATTTTAAATCAACAGGGTTGAATTTACATTTGTATTGTGGAGGGAATCTGCAGACCTCATACCAGTGGGCCAGTTATGATAAAAATAAGATATGATCATGCGGGCCGGGTATAACTGTACCATGGGCTGGATTTGGCCCCTGGGCCTGGAGTTTGACACCCCTGGTTCAGAGTTATAAAAAATGGATAAGCAGTGGGTTTACACTACAAAAATTGGCAGAGCAAAAAGTAAATACAATTGAAATGGTCAAAGATGGCCATAAAAGTTGTGGACAAAAGAAAATAGATTAAAAGAGGCAACAATAGGTGGAAAGTGGCAAAAGTGGATTAACATTGTCAAAAAACAGCGTATAAAATGGTGGAAGGGTTTAAACAGTGGCAAAATGGCTTAAAGTTGGCAGAGCAGTTGGTGAAGTAGGATTTATATATATGGGTGAAGGAGGCAAAGTGGGTTTAAAGTGGCAAAATTAGGAGGAGAGTGGTAATAAAAGGCAAAAAATGGCAAAAATGGGCATAAAAGGTGGTGGAGTGGGGTTATTAGGGGCATAAATGGGTTAGCAAAGGAAAAAACAGGCAGAAGAGTAGTTAAAATGAGTAATAATGTGTAAAATGGCTTAAAAGTAGCAAAGATGGGCAGAAAATGTGGTGAAATAGGATACAACGGGGGCAAAAATGGCAGAAAAGGAGGTGAATTAGGATTTAACAGTGGCAAAATTGTTTAAAGGAGGCAAAATGGGTTTAAGCGGCAAAAACTGGAAAGGAAGCGGTTAAAATAGTGCAGATATGTGTGAAAAGTATGCAAAATTGAGTAAAGAGGCTAATAAAAGTAGTAAAATGTGAAGTAAAGTGGTTAAAATGGTTTAGAAAGTGGCACAGATTAATAATCTAAACAACAGCTTGAAACACTTTTCAGCTCTGAATAACGTAACTGTTAGCCACATGTTCTATCCCTACTGATGTAATCACATACAGTTATACCATGAATAAATCACAGCTGAAGGCCCTTTCTCTGGCTGTGTCAGGGGCCCAGTCAACTCTCTGAGCAGGCCTACTTGCCACTCAAGTAAAAATGGCTTCGTTTTTTTGCTTTAGAATTTAACAGCATGGTGTACATTTAATCCAACGCTTTTTTTTTTTTTTTTTGGCCCAATTTGCTACAGAACTTGCTAAATTATGCAGTGCAAATGCAGCTGTCTGTTTCACATATAGCCTTGCCTCTTTGACCGTGTCCTCAGCATGCTCTCCTCACAGGGACAATGCAGAGTGAAAGCTCTTGTGGCTAATTTTGCTGCTACTACCCAGTCCCTAAATCAACCTGACTTCAAAAATAATGAAATACTCCTTTACTGGTGCACATCCAGCTGGTACACGCTGCTCCAGAATCTTTCATATTGCTGTTCAACACGCTGTTTACTTGAAACCGTATTCAAGATCCACGTTTGGCATAAAGAGATCTTTTTAGGTGTTAGGAAACATGATGGTTTAGAGCATCTAGTACTGCTGCAGATGGGTTATAATCATTGGCTTACAACGCTGTATTATGGGCAATTACCTAAGCTTCTACAGCCTCATGTAGTGTGAATGAGAACAGGAAATGAGAACAGGCTGTCCTGATGGGCTTCTGTGGTAATGTAGAGAAAAAGAGGTGGGAGGAGATATTTGATGTTAAAGTGTTAGAAAAGTCAAAGAGTGACACTTGAATTGTTGTTCCGTGAGCTTCCTCTAAGCTCCTTTTCTAAATCAATCACGCCCACAGCATCTTGTTATGCCTCCGTATGTCAATATACCTCATCGATATCACTCCGTCCAGACGGATAAGTAATGACCGCGGCCATTACTGGGAGTTTCCTGGGTACAGCTCTGAAATGCATCTGCACGAGCTTGTGCCAGCTTTCTCCTGCTGCTACATTTTCACATCCTGTTATTTTCTGTGGCTTCTTGTGTCTTGCCTCAGCTTTGATTATCTCTGTAAAAAAAAGTTCACTCAGCCTTCAGTTGAATGGAAATGCTCTCCAGCAAAACGATAGCGTGCCACCTCCGACTCAAGCTGGAGTGAATGTGATGGTGTAGTACGGCTCGGGTTGCACTGTATTCTGAAGATACGAGACAGGATGAGCTATATAAATCAGTCTAAAAATATTTTGTTTCATTACAGAAACACTTTAAACAATGCTGTCCCATAGAGCTGGCAAATTGGTTCCCCAGACACTCCTTCTTTGAAGAGACGAGATTCCAACAAGTCCTGGCTGCTCATTTTTAGGTCAGACATGCTCTAACAGCAAAACACAGCAGAATACGTATCCTGAAAACAATGTCAAGTGCAGCGCTGAGGCTTGTTTACGCTGCTGTTTGAATTGTTAATGGTTCATTGTGGGCTATTGTCACTGTATTAGCTTTGATGGTGAAGTCAAGAGTACTGTACGTCTGCGTTTGTGCTTAAGGATGGGTAAGAACAGAGAAGCAGCTGCTTCATTATTCACTCTGACAGAGGGAGACAGAAATAGAGAATCAAAGACCCAGGGAGAGGAAACAGCAGAGAGGACAGAGAGTGTTTTAGTCTTGGAAGTGTTTCCATGTAATGTCATAACTTATTGTCTTCATAGTGCTCAAATCCCATTACCACATGTGATCTGGTACACGTCAACTGAGGGACACTTTCCAGTCAGAGAGTATCAGAGCCACAACGGGAAAAGGTTAAATCAAAACCCACTCAGCAGGGGGTATTTCAGGCCACGCAGCACTGTGCAGTTCATAAGAATACAGATGTTGAAGGGGTTGTACTCCGACTTCAATGCAAACGAGGACTGCTACACATCTGAAAGCCATCTGCTTTCTTATATCTCTGCTTTTAGTGATCAAAAAGGCGCATACCGCCTCCTTCCTCTATTGAGTTTGATTTTGATTTGATAATTATGTCAAATATGACAAAAATCAATAAAGAGAACAAGCAGACAAGGAGAACAAAGGGGATTTTTTTATACAAAGAATAAAAATTATATTGGCTGCAGTTTTTTGTGGAGGCAGGGGATATGTCCGTTACAATGTCACACATCATTTTTAAGTTAAACACCCTATGCACAAAAAACAAACAAAAAACATAAGCAGAGGTTTTTGTTTTGTTTAGCTCACATCCTACATGCCTGATGGACAGAAGGCCATATTCCATTTCTGTCATTAGTAGGACCCGACCCACTGATCAGCCCTATGATTTAATTGGCTGATTATAGCCTATTAAAAATAATCCTAATAATTTTGCTGCATTCATTCTTCCCTGTACCTTTACAGGTGTTCCAGGGCCGGCTGCTGAGAAGCATCCCCACAGCATGATGCTGCCACCACCGTGCTTCACATTTGGGATGGTGTATTTGTGGTGATGTGCAGTGTTTGGCATCTTGTCTGATGGCCTAAAAGATCCATTTTGGTCTCATCAGACCAAAGAACTATTTCCCCACCATGGAGCCTCCCTCATGCCTTTTGGTGAACTCTAGCTGAGATCTGATATGAGTTTTGTGCAGTTTCTCTCATCTCCCATCACTGAAGTTTGTAACTTCTTCAGAGTAGTCATAGGTGTCTTGGTGGTCTCTATTACTAGTCTTCTTCTTGCTCGATTGCTCAGTTTGTGAGGACGTTCTGATTTAAACAGATTTACACTTGTGTCATATACTTCCATTTCTTGATGATGGATTTACCTGAACTTTGGGGGATGTTCAGTGCCTTGGAATGATTTGTATCCATCTCTTGACTTATACTTTTCATTGTGTTGTACTCAGAACCACACTATCCGAGACCAAGACTCGCCCAAGACCAGAGTGCACCAAGACCAAGACAAGACCAAGACTTTTGGGGATCGAGACTGAGTCTAGACCAAGACCAAGATCATAAAAATCAAATTTTAAAAAACCATGACAAGGTTGAACAGTCAAAGAGTATTCTCTCTTTAACTTTAGTTTTCTTTTTAATAAATCTGACAGATTAAAAACAAGGTGTCAGCAACTCTTTCAAAGCACAACATGCAAAAATCTCAAATCTTAACAAATGTGCAAATAACTTCTTGTAAAAAATAAATCCTTGCATGTATTTAAAAGCCACTGACAAGTCTGGAATTATTTTAAATATCTAAAATTGAGATGTTTATCTAGACTTGTCAGGGGAATGAGGCCTAAAGTAAGTGTTTAGCGGTATCTCTGACTAGAAATAAGATGGACTGATGTCCAAGTTTTTGCAGGCATAGCTATTTGTTGTTTTAGCAAGAGCTTCTCCTCATTATCACATTAATGAAGTCGAGGAATAGCAAAACAGTACTGGTCTCGACCAGTCTTGATGGAAAATCCTGAGTCCGGCCAGTCCGAGACAGAGACAAGACCGAGTAAAAATGCTCTGAGTCCGAGACAAGACCAAGACATTCACCACATTGTGGTCCTGGGTTTTATATTGCAACTTATTTTGTCAAAGAAAGCCAAATTTTATTGACCAAGATTGATTTATAAAATTAATAAAAGGGTAAAACAATGACAGGGGTAAATACTTTTATATCTACTGTATGCAGATGGCTATAAATGGAGTATGTGAAATTTGAGGGTTGCTTTCACTTCTCCACTGTGTAAACCTGCAATGGTTCACAGGCATTTTTATCGCCACTGAGAACCCTTTTTATGCATGTGGACCATGATTAACTATCAGTGTGAATATTTGGAGAACTGTTGACTGATGAGGCGCTTTGTCTGCACACCCTATTTGTCTTTGACTCATATTTTGTCAACACAGTTGAGTTTTATAACTTCATTTACATATTTATGCCCCTTGAATTAATCCTCAATGTGTGCATGTGTACAAAGCATGCATCATGATCCTGTTTCTCTCTCACTCCGCAGCACTTGGCTTCCAAAACAATTTTCCCTGCATATATTTTATCTCATCCTGTCTCCCCTGGTATATTTAGCCGGGAAAGTTTTATCACCCTCCAACAGCAGACGACTGTGGTCATTTGTACAATATTTCACATTTCAAATCAGCAAGGCACACATCCTGGAGTGACAGCCGTGGTTTGTGCGCTCCTCAATCACCGCAGAATGAGCACACAAAAATAATCACATTAGCATAGTAATCTGACAGAGGAGTGCTGGTAATGACTTATTTGCCTTGAATTACAAACGAGTGAATAGTTTTTTGTTCTGCATACACGCTATGACAGAATCCGGCATTTATGTGGCCTGAAAACAGCCTGTAGCAATTCATTAATCAGCCCTGCATAACAGATTCTATTTCAATAACTTCAGAATAATAGTAATAATATGTTTAAGGCCATAAAGTAAGTGCCTTTGGCAGCATTTACTAACAGTTCTGCTGAAGTTTAGTAGGCATTCATCTGCCCAAAGCTGAGACTGTTGTGTTTATGACACTGGGGCTGTGCTGACAGCTAAATTAAACTCTTGTGTCAGGATTAAATGTGACTTTTGGTGATTAAATGTTGTCTTTTACTTTCTAAGGAAGGAAGAAGAGGCTGTTAAGTCTCTTTCTCCATATTGAGCTGGCTGATCATCTGATCTGTGCTCACGACACAGCAGGATGCCCCACTAGAGGGAGTATTTACCTATTCTCCTCTCCCTCCTCACACTTCTCCACAGTATCAAGAAGAGGTTATTTTCCTCTGAATCTGAAAAGCCAGAGATAACAGAGAGCAATAGACAGAAGCTATTTGATACAACATCTTTGTGTACTATCATGTCTGCATTAAAAGGAATCACTGACAACCTCTCGGCATCATTTTATGTCTGAGCTAGGGGCTGCAGAGAGAACAATAAGGCTGCTGCTGCTGTTATGACAGTGGCTCTTGGTATCTGCACTGATCAGACCCCTAAGACTGATTCGACTGATTGGCTGCTGTGTTTCTGCTGCAGGTCATTTCAGTGAGCTACTAGCCTACTGAAAGCTGTCGGTTTGAACAAAGACACTGAAACTGCAGATTTGATGCTTCATGTTCACAAGGCAGGCCACATTTAAAGAGCTGTTATAACCATGGTGGAGAAAAAACACTCCAAAGGACATAATACCCTGATATAGGGTGAATGTATTTTCAAACCTGCAAAGGCCAGCTTAACTTGACAAGACAGTCTGGCTGCAGACAACAACTCTCAGACCACTGTGAGATGCCACCTCTGTGAGGACACACTAAGACTTTCAAAATAACATAGCAACCTAACGACTAAGGCTGTCAAGATTTATCACATTAATTGTGATTAACAACAATCCACAATTTGTGCATTTATGTATTTAAATCACAGTTAATCTCATGCTTATCGCCCCTTCCAACACATTAAGGTCAGTCAATGTCCATGTCTCCCTGCAGCCACAGTCATGTGAAATAATTCCACCAGAAGTCAAAAGACACATATGAATCTTTCCTCACCACAAATTTACCTTGTAACCATTCCCTTATTTCCTTTTCAGTCTGTAACAAATTCCTTTTTCCATTGTTAAGTTCATGTTAACATTTATGAGCAGGTCTGTATTCAAACAGGAAGTCATTTAAGTTTGAGACAGCAGAAAAATCCAACATGGCAGAAAAACAGATCTGAGTGCAAAATATTGGAATTTTAAGATGAATGAAAAGATGTGAATAATGCGATTTACTACAAAAATCCTTAAGTTATTCATGACTGAATCTTTTGACAGGCCTGCTTACTACACAAACCTAAATAAAGCCAAGTAAACAGTCTGCATACAGGAAAAAACCTTGTCCTCCAAGAAAACACTCTAATGCAGCTAACATAGCTAAGGCTAAAGCTAATGAAGCCAATGACTCTACGTATGCTACGTAGGAAACCCAGCTGGTGGTAGCTAATGCTAATGTAGGTATGTTAGCATTAGCTATTTTTGCTAAAGCTCATGATGCTGAAATTAACATTAACATTAGTTAAGGTTTACTGTGTAGCTAGCGTAACTCAGCTTATTTAAGCTAAAGCTAACGGAGCTCAAGTTAGCTGCTGGTCATGAAACTACCTCTATAACATCTATATTACCTCTATAATAGCTCTATAGCTCTAAAAGTAAGAAAAAAAAGTAAAAAAAAAAAAAAATCTTCGAAATGGCAAATACATTGTACAGACACATTACGTCATTTCGTCCCTGACAGAGGTGGTGTCTCACAGTAGTGGTCTGCAAGAGGGGGCCTTTGAGAGCTGGGTCTGCAGCCAGAGCCCTCATCCTTCAGATCCACATGTATGAGCTCACGGTAGGACTGGCTTTTTCATCAGTGCACCTTTTAACACCACAACTCTTTCTCTTTAGTCAAACAGTCTTTATTTCTATAACCCCAATTCATTACAAGTTAAACCAATTAACTTTTTTCGGTCAATTTAGACCCACAATCCTGGTGTAAGCTCCTCCTGGTCAGAAAATATTCAGTCCACCTTCACTTTTTTCAGTGTTTGATGTTTGCACTTCTAAAACCTTGTCCCATCTCCACACAGGATCTCTGGAGGTCAGTCAGAGTGACCATCACGTTCTTGGTCACATCTCTACTAAGGCACTGTTCCCCCAGTTCTTTTGACCTCTTGGCTTGGTTTTTGCTATGCTATGCATTGTCAACAGTGAGGCCTTCTATAGAGAGGTGTGTGGCTTTCCGAATCATGCCCAATAGATTTATTTTAACACAGGTTAACTTCAACCAAGGTGTAGAAACATCTCAGAAAAGATCTAGAAAAATGATATGAACCTGAGCCACATTTCGAGTGTTTTCACAAAGTGTCTGAATACTTATGTTTATGCGATAATTCAGGTTTTAATTTTTAACAAATTTGCAAAAAAAATCTGTAGTTTAGTTTCTCATGATGGGGTACTAAATGTAGGTAAATAAGAATAGAAATGTTTTTTTTTTTTACTGTCGCATCAGGCTGCAAAATAAGAAAACAAAAGAGTGAAGGGGGATTGAATGCTTTCTGAATGCGTTGCATATAATTTTAAATTGTAAGAAATTGCATTTTTCATACGTTTTGTGATGAAATTGAACAATCAGGTACTGGTGTTCCCTCTGGCATAGAGGTTTCCGTGCATAACAACCATTTGTTCAAAGAAATCTTAAAATAGTCTGACATAACCGTTGTACGTCTCAGCCTGCTGCGTTCTTTGACAAACAATTTCAGCTTTTAGGGGAGTTTATAAAAGCCTAATACTTCACATTTTGACACAGAAAAAAAATCCAAATGGGCTCATCTTACATCACAGTTTGTCTCCTGCTACACACCTGGACTTCTTTGAGTTTGGAGCTGAAAATAATCACACAGCATGTTATAAGATGAGAGCTTTCAGAGCAGGCTCAGAAATACGAGCGCTGTGATGAGGTCGCTGACAGTGACTTTAATGATGCATCACTGTCAGGCCACTTGAATGACTCAGTAGTTCATAGGAAAGTCTCGGAAAGCAAACTTTTGCATTGTGTCACATTCTGACAAGTATTTGATAAAAATAACAACTTGTAATTGAAAATATCTTTGAAATGAGAGATGCTCAGAGCTGTAAAGAAAAGGTCACCCTGAGTAGAGTGAGGTCTATACTAGTTTATGAAAGCTTTACAGGAACTATACTATGTTGTTGCTGAGATCAACAGGTTTGCCAAGTGGAAAGAAAACATTCAAGGTAAATCAGTTGCATACTTCAGACTTTTCTAAAGCCTGTTACTCTGTTCTATTCACCTTGCAGCAGCAACTTTATCATTCGTCTTTCCTATCACCTCTTGGTCTGGTTATGCTTGTGATTTTTTTTTGTGAGTGATTTATTCTGATTGGTCTGCTGACCCAGCAGTCAGAGAGTCCACAGGTGAGCTCCCCTGTACCCTATCTTTCAAATGAAGCATGTTTCAAGGACAGATTTCTTTCACCTTCACAACATCACAAAAAAATCAGGAAGCTGAAAAACTTGTTCATGCAGGTGGACTTTTATCAGGGCTGCCCTAATAAGTCACTAAAGACCTTTCAACTGATCCAAATGCTGCAGCAGGACTCACCAGATCCAGGAAAAAGGATCATATCACTCCTGTTTTGGCAGTAAGACTTTATTTTGGTGGGCCCTAATTACCTACTAACAACCAAGTAATTTTAGAGTTATTCATGGTGATTGTTTTTGAGTAGAATAATTAGTAATTTCTCTAGAATAAGCCGATATTTACCTAGTTATAACATGGAAATTTACCAAGTATTAACTCAAAACATATAAAGGAAGTATTTACCCAGTAATTAATTAATCATCAAGTAATCCCTCATAATATTGTGGTAATTTTCTGTAACATCATTTATTTTAAATGCTAAGGTTCTCAAAGTGTGCCCATCATTGTAAAATCACACACTGTTATACTTTACAAATTGAGAACACTTGAAATATTTGTTGTAACTGATTATGTAAAAGTTTTTAAGCGGTGTAAATAAACATTTTTGAATATGACTCAAATTTAAATAATTTAATCGTTTCTCATTCACTGCAGTTTTCTCTTATGCCCTTCAACATTTTTTTAACCATCATGCTTTGTTGACAGGTCAGGGGTACATACACTATATTGCCAAAAGTATTCGCTCACCTGCCTTGACTCGCATATGAACTTTCCCATTCTTAATCTATAGGGTCTAATATGACGTCAGTCCATCCTTTGCAGCTATAACAGCTTCAACTCTTCTGGGAAGGCTTTCCACAAGGTTTAGGAGTGTGTTTATGGGAATTTTTGACCATTCTTCCAGGAGCGCATTTGTGAGGTCACACACTGATGTTGGACGAGAAGGCCTGGCTCTCAGTCTCGGCTCTAAATCATCTCGAAGGTGATCTATCGGGTTGAGGTCAGGACTCTGTGCAGGCCAGTCAAGTTCATCCACACCAAACTCTCTTATCCATGTCTTTATGGACCTTTCTTTGTGCACTGGTGCACAGTCATGTTGGAAAAGGAAGGGGCCATCCCCAAACTGTTCCCACAAAGTTGGGAGCATGAAGTTGTCCAAAATCTCTTGGTATGCTGAAGCATTCAGAGCTCCTTTCACTGGAACTAAGGGGCCAAGCCCAGCTCCTGAAAAACAAGCCCACACCATAATCCACCCTCCACCAAACTTTACACTTGGCACAAAGCAGTCAGACAGGTACCGTTCTCCTGGCAACTGCCAAACCCAGACTCGTCCATCAGATTGCCAGATGGAGAAGCGTGACTCATCACTCCAGAGAACGTGTCTCCACTGCTCTAGAGTCCAGTGGTGGTGTGCTTTACACCACTGCATCTGATGCTTTGCATTGCACTTGGTGATCTATGGCTTGGATGCAGCTGCTCAGCCATGGAAACCCATTCCATGAAGCTCTCTACGCACTGTTAATGAGCCAATCTGAAGGCCACATGAAGTTTGGAGGTCTGTAGAGATTGACTCTGCAGAAAGTTGGCGACCTCTGCACAAAATGCGCCTCAGCATCCACTGACCCCTCTCATTTTATGTGGCCTACCACTTTGTGGCTGAGGTGCTGTCGTTCCCATTTGCTTCCACTTTGTTATGATACCACTGACAGTTGACTGTGGAATATTTAGGAGGGAAGAAATTTCCCGACTGGACTTGCTGCATAGATGGCATCCTATCACAGTATCACGCTGGAATTTACTGAGCTCCTGAGAGCAACTCATTCTTTCACAAATGTTTGTAGAAACAGTCTGCATGCCTAGGTGCTTGATTTTATACACCTGTGGCCATGGATGTGATTGGAACACCTGATTTCAATAATTTGGATGGGTGAGTGAATACTTTTGGCAATATAGTGTATTTTTGCTAGAAACGCCTGAAAAAGCATATTTTGCATAATATGTGACCTTTAAATACATGTCTGATGTTGAAATTTCAGTCATCAAAAAGTAAACAAATATGTGTTCACATCCTAAAACAGACAAAAGAAGAAAACATGAAAGTAAAAAGACATGCAGCATTTTAAGAGAAAATGGCCACTTAAAAGGTAAATGCTAAAGTCAGAAAACATGCATTGCTGTGGTTTTTGACTGTCCTGTGTTATTGAGGGTGTCCTGTATTGATTGATGATGCTTTACTGATCCCATCATCATGCACTGATCATGTCCATGCATGGAGCAGCCACCTCCCCTATATTAGACATACTTGCAGCATCAAACGGGCTGCATAAAGAATGATCAAATGTGGATTAAAAAATTGAATCAACCGGCAAAAAAGAAAGCAGTGCTACTAAACACAATAGGAAACAAAGAAGAGGAGGTGACCATGACCTAACACAGCATGCTGCTGCAGAGATGCACAAAACCACACAAGCAAAAGAAGAAAGCAATGTCAGAGCAAAGACAAAAGACTGCTTGAAGCCGTCAGAGTGAACTTAGTGAGTCATGCCTCTCTTTTTGATCATAAATCCCTTTTTTTCCTGTAATAGCAAAGCTGTAACATGTGATTTATGTTATTATTAATCTTAAGGAAAGTGGTTCTCGAAGTGGAGTCCAAGGACTGAGGGCAAAAAGAGGATTAAAAGGGGATCTGTAGTTCAGAGTGGAATAATTTATTTTCACAAAAAATATCCCAATTACATCTTTAAGTTACACACTGACAGGATGTGGAGTTAATGGTCATTGTTTCATTCATTTTCTGTAACGAAAATATCCAGATTATTCTCAGATAGACGTCTGTGGTATTCTTTAATTTCAGGTGGAATGGTGGCTGTGGATCTAGTGGGATAAAGAAGCCACATGTCAGATTTGAACCTGGAGGATCAGTCTCCATACAAAGGGTGCAACCTCAGTGCCAGTGCATCATTGCCCCCAGATATAGAGATGCATCACAAAACAACTCAACTGGAATATCATGAAAAAGTTATCTTTTTTTCTGTGATTCAATTCATGAAGTGATACTTCCATATGTTCTAGATTCATCTCATGCAAAGTGAAATATTTCAAGAATTTTTTTTGTTTTAATCTTGAATACGGCTCACAAAAATCCACTATCTCATAATATTAGAATATCAAAAAACATCAGTTCAAAAAAGCATTCATGATACAGAAATGTTGATCTTCTGGAAAATTCTGCTCATTTATCACCCAGTCATCGGTTGGAGCTGCTTTTACACAAATTACTACATCTATGCAACATTGGAGGTGATCAGTCCATGGCACTGCTGGGGTATTATGAAGTCCAGGTTGCTCTGATAGCAGCCTTCAGCTCGTCTGTATTTGGCCAATCAAACACAGTAACACCATGGTCAGTAAACCAGTTTCTGGTAGTTTTGGCTTCACTGTTGTCAGGTTCCAAGTCCTGCTGGAGAAGGAAATCAGTATCTCCATAAAGTTCCTCAGCAGATGGAAGTGTGAAGAGCTCTAAAAACTCCTGGTAGACGGCTGACAGCCTGGACTCTGGACTTGATAAAACACAGTGGGTGGTGTAGGAGTGGCTAAACACTAGGAACAGGATCGTTGTAGTCCATTTCCTGGACCTGTGCCAAACTTCTTCCATAGGAGCGTAGAGTGGTGCAGGAATGAGTCCTAAATATGGAAGTGAGTTAGCATTTTAGCACGTCCGGTTGCCTCGTCTGAAAGTCTACGGGCTTTTTGACTGAAATTTTGGTTTAATTCATGAAATAAGGTTTGTAGTGAAAACAAGCTCAAGAGAGTTTAATTTTTATCCAACAACATAAAATACATCTGAAACTTGCCCCGCCTTTGTGCTGTTTTCACATCTTAATAAAGGCGGTTGCTGAAGGAAAGCTAACAAGGACTACAGCGTTTGTCGGGAAGATTAAACGTTATCATCCGAAGTGTGGCAACTGAGCCTGCGATTCACTTGTATCCACGGCTGATGACGTTAAATTCAGTTGACTGTGTTGTAGTTCAATATTAACCTGACACATCCATCTGGTAGACGTCCCATACAAAGCATAAAGGAAAGGGCAGAGGCTTTGAAAAAAAGATTGGAGGTTGATTGGATGAACGGTCTGTCTGTCACATCTTTACGGGCCAATCAGAGCAACAAAAAACTGTGGTGCACCGCTGCTGTGGACTAAACTCCATAGAGAGCTGCATAATGCAAAACATGATGACTGTAGACATGTCAGTGCACAACTTTGTCGTTTTTGAGAAGAAAAAAACTCACTGCTGTTCTTTGTTCTTCTGTTAACGAGGAAGTGTCGTCAAGTTCTGATAAAACTTGTGCTTTAGCAGCATCCACGCTAATGTCCCCTGCCATAATTGCACTGGCCCCTTGTTGCTGGTTGCATAAGTCATGACTCCACCACGCCCAAAAGTACTGCCCCTCGACACTGATTGGTCCTGTCACTTTCTAACTGGGCCCAAATGGTTCAGATGGGAGCTTTGCAAGATGGATTTACCAGTGAGAAACACAGAAACAGGGGAATCCATCTGCTTAACAAGGTTAGATCAATATAGTATGACATTAGCTTTTAACTTTCATTATTTATATTAACAAACCAGATATGATGTTTACAAAAATTGTCATTCTGAACTTTGAACTTTATGATAAAAAAAAAAAACGCAGAGGGAACCCACGCTTCATGATTTTGTAGCCTTCCCCAGATCTGTGCCTTACAATAATCCAGTCTCTGAGCTCTGTAGGCAGTTCCTTTGACTTTATGTCTTGGTTTTGTACTGATATGCATTGTCAGCTGTGAGGCCTCCTATAGAGAGGTGTGTGCCTTTCCAAATCACACCCAGTCAATTTAATTTAACACAGTTTAACTCCAATCAAGGTGTAGAAACAACTCAAAGATCAAGATAACTTTGTCATAATGGGCATTGAGTTCAGCTTAATGAGATTTCTTTTATTATTGCAGCATCAGGCTGCAACATAACTAAGTATTAAAAAAGTGAAGGGGGTCTGAATACTTTCTGAATGCACTGTAATGGCACTGATACTCTAAAACTCTTGAACTGTCCCCATATTCAGCTCTACACAGTCTGAGCCTGCAGACTCACTCCAAAGGTCACTTCTAACAATGGCAGACCACCCTAGCAGGAATCAGGCCAATTAACATCCAGCTCCCTGCTTGTCATGCTCCTCACACATAACTCTGAATATTTTCCTCTAAATGTGTGACATACCCACCATTAAACACTATGAAGTGCTTTTAATGGTGATAGTGATTTATTTTAAACACGTTCATGGTGGACAAAAATGTGAAGTTGAATGTCTGTCCTCTAAGGAGAGTCCAGAGCAGATCCAGTGACTCAGGCTCAAATAAAAGTCAAATAAAAATGCTTTTCTCAAACTGTTATATATCTTTGATCATTCAGGTTCATTTATTTCAGGAATTATTAGCAACACAACGTGTTAACTCACTGTTTTTGTTCTACTACCACTTCAGTTAATGGTTACAATGATTCCACAATACTTTCGGAGAGGCTGTGACCTCGGTGCATTAAAGCTATGAGTTTCACACGATCTGTGTAAAAAGAGTTCAGTTTTCCATGAAAATATTCTCTAAAATATTTATTCAAGCCATGGGAAATACTTTCTCCCTCTCAGGCTCACAGGACCATATTGATGATAGCATCCATAACATAGCCAAATACCAGCAGTAGTCTCGCAAAAGTGTTCCCTTCTCCACTCTTTAAAATACGGCATGCATCCTTTAAAATTTCTCTCTTATGGGCCCCACTGTTCAAAAGTAGTACAACAGGATTAAAGTGATTAAACAGGATTAAAACCATCAATTTGGGTTGTTCAAAAGAAATAAAGGATTACATGCAATCCCAGTTTTAATCAGGATAAAATCACCAGTTTGTGTTGTTTGAAACTTTTGTGAAGGATTAACTTTGATTTAAAAAACCTGATCATCCTGATCTCAGAAAAGACCAGAATTCACACTGAAATTATGCAGAAAAATGCAAGAAAAAGAGCCTTTTTGAAAAATATCTGGATTTTTTTTTTTTTTTTTTTACATTTCTGAAATAAAGCATGTTGTTGCTGCTTCAGTGACAAGGGTGATGATGTACAAATTATGGCTGTAAACAACAATGGACTGTCTAAATGAAATAATTTATATGGCTAAAAGAATTTAAAAGAACTTCTATGGTGTCTCGGCTGCAAGAAGGTGAACCTTGGCCCGGTTTGAGGTCCTGGAGAAGACATTTTATTGAGGATATTTCTGTGTTTTGCTCCATTCAGCTTTCGATCAACCCTGACCAGTCTCCCAGCCCTCTCTGCTGGAAAACACCCCCACAGCATGATGCTGCCCCACCATGCTTCACTGTTTAGTAGGTGATGAGTTGTGCCTGCTTTCCTCCAGACATAATGTTTAGAACTGAGGCCAAACAGTTCAATCTCAGTTTTAACAGACCAGAGAATCTTGTTTCTCATAATCTGAGATCGATGGAGGTCTGTAGTGATGTTTGTCCTTCTGGACATTGTCCCATCTCCACACAGGATCTCTGGAGCTCAGTCAGAGTGACAATCGAGTTCTAAATCACCTCTCCTACTAAGACCCTTCCCTCCCAATTGCTTTAATTGGATTTCTTTAACCACAGGTGGATGCCAATCAAGCTGTAGAAACATCTCATCAGTGATCAGGAGAAATGGTGTTCAGAGTATAGATTTTTGATCGTAGCATCGGGCTGCAACATAACAAAATTGGAAAAAGTGATGTGGTCTGAATACTCTGTGAATCAGCTCCTGCAGAGCACATGTCGAGGTGTCTTCCTGAAAAGACACTGACCTTAAAGTTCTCCCCTAAGGCAGAGTGAGCAGCAATGAATGTGTTAGAGTGGAACGACTAGTATTGAAGGGCATTCTGAATAGCATCCTCTGCTATCGGTGTATGACTGTGTGTGAACAGATGAGTGCAACATGTAGTGTAAAAAGCTCTGAGTGGTAGAAAGACTTGAACAATAATATACAAGACTATTTAATATTTGAAGGACAGACCAAGAGCAAAATGGCTCAAACTGGTGCAAGGTGCAGGCTACTGGCCATATAAACTGTGCAAGCATCAGACACATGAAGCATTCACAGAAAGAACCTCTGTATTTAACCAAACAGAAATCATGTTAAAGACCCTGTAAAGTGAGAATAGATGTGTTTAGGTTTGTTGTATGATAGGTCACTGTGTTATGAACCACCAAGTCAAATTTCAGTCAAATGAAACATCTCTAAGTTTATAAAATTAAGCGTCAAAATCATGAAAAGTGAGGCAGTAAAATCTGCTCTAGGATGGTGTGGGTGTGTGTTGAATGAGCTGAAGCCACGCCCACTTAGGATAAATACAATCCTCTCAAATTGAAAAAATGCTACAATCTGAATGGAGGAAAGCACTCACACCACTAGCCTGCCTTTTTACCTTTTGTTGACCTTAGAAGAAGAGACAAAGTTCGTTTCTAGATCTGGCAAATTAACCTCACAATGAACAAAAAACAACATGTAACTGACTGTTAACTTTCAGTGAAGGCAGCGACATCAGCTAACAACAGACTTTACAGAGATGAAGTGCTCTGTGATTTTATAGCATTGTGTTAGAGGCGGGGTCATTCCCTACTGTGGGCTCGTGACATCATGAGCCCACATATTTGCCCCGCCCACATTAAACCCAGCCAGGAAAGAGGTGAAAAACTTTTTAATGGCCTAAATCCGAAATTCAGTCACATGTAGATCTCAGTGTTTTCACGTTTACATCGACCATATGCTAACATATCTAGTGTGTTAAGACACAGATTATGGATTTCACTTTACTGGCTACTTTATCTATTTTGTGATAAACACTGATGGACTCTACTATGATTTGGTCTTTCTCTATTAAAAAAAACTGCTGTGAAATTGGACATCAGAGGACTACAGCTCTTAAACAAATCCTTACATGACTTGTCAACTTTGGTGTTATTTTACTGTATGGTTGATCTGCTGAACTTTCGGGTCTTCATTTTCCTTTAAGGTTAGAGGAAGCAGAAAAGGATGAAGTTCAGGTTATATTCCTCACTAACAGTGTTTATTATGTCCACTGTAACAGCCCAGCTTCGTCCTGTGACTTTATTAATGTAGTGTTGCGACTCCAAACATTTCAAACACCACCAAAATGTAGCTTTTAAAAAAGACAGAAATTTTAATCTGAAATAGAGCGGTTTGATGCTAACTCTCTGGAACGGCAGAGACTAGCACTGATGTGTCGCCACATGCGTACCCTCTATAATTACGCCTATTGATGACCTAATATGATAATCATTCAGAGACAGCTTGTAAAGATTAAACTGACTTCATTCATTCAAAACTGCTGAGTCCGTTTATCAGTTTCCTAAAACAGTCTAACACATTAATTTTCTGATTACAAATTTTTAATTGTTATATTTTGTACTATGGGAGAAAGAAAGCATCCTAATTTTATTAGATAAATGTTGATAACAGATCTGTTGTACATGTTGAGCAGAGTCATAAAAAGTGGTAGAAAATTAATTAATTAATCAGTTTTTATGTGATAATTGTCTGCAGTAATGTAGGCACTGGCCTGTTTATTCACTCCCACTACAGGTAGGCTGGAAAAAAAACAAATCTGTACTGGTGAAGTGATCAGGTAAGTATAGGTGCTGATCTGTGGGAGGCAGGTAAACCTGCCAAACAATGATAAAGCCATCTATATGATAATGACGATGAACCACAGCACATTCTGTTCAAAATGTTCACATTTTATGTGGTTTGTTCTTGTTAATTAAAAAAATGATGCAGGTAAGACAATATCACTAGTTCAGTGACACAGGTGTTTGACAGGTGTTCTGAACATTTGCAAAAATGTCTACATGTCACAAAGTCATAGGAGCTAGGAATGGGCAGTAACACTGTAACTCCATATAAAACCATGGTATTGGTGTAATAACTGCCATGAATACAGTGCTGTGTAAGGAAGACGCTCTAGAATTCACCACAAGGTCATCCATACTGTGAGGGAAGAGGTGTTGTCTCTGGTTATTGTGACAATTCTGAGAATAAAAGCTCAATAGTTTGCAGATGATGCCGCACATAAAAGATATTTTCTCACAATACTGTAACAGCTCAAAGAGAATTTTTATTTGAAGCCAGACAATAATTCCTTTTTCTTCTATTCTTTACCACGATTTCATATTCTGTTAAAAGGAATAATGAATAACTCCCAGCTAAAACTTCTCTTCTTAAAACATCTAAAAATATTTTACATGAAAGGTTAAAGAAAGGTGAGACAAAACATGGAACCAAATGCAGATGGAGACGGAGAATCTCCAATAAAAAAAAGGCAATAAAAAATTAAGTAGTGACAAAAATCAGAGTGCAAGAAAACGTTCAAAACAAAAGAGCTCACTGAAGATCACAGTAAGGACACAAGAAGCAAGAGACATTAAGACACGTTTACATTGGTCTCAGAGCTCCCCAAAACATGCCTGTGAAGTTTGTTGCTGAAAAAACACTAAATATTGGATTTTTGCATGTCTTGAAACCCATCTGTTTTAGCCCAGCTCATAACCAGCTGTTTCCGTGTATGTGGCTTTAAATGTTACTGAGCTGTCTGACTCCACCCCTGACTCCACCCCTCTCAGGAAATGGATGTGGCTTATGCTGCGTTCGTACTGGGAACTCGGATAAATCCGACCTCTGAATCGGAAAAGTGCAATAGAACGGCCCTTGAGCTCGGGACTCCGACTCGGGAATTCGGGTAGGATCCAAGCAGCCTGAGACGGTTGGAATGACGTAGCAAAATGGCGTCGCACACCGAGAGAGTCACTTTGTCCTCAACTTTTACTTTTATGTGTCCTCTAATTTAGCGTTTGTGTTACTACAGTACAGGCCTCTGCACAGCTCGCTTTGATGCCCCTATAAGTTCAATGATGCATGCAGGATTCCCCTCAAGTCATACTTACAGCATATGACGTTTCTCTTTCTCTCTCTCCCCCAAGTAGCTAATATATTTCCCCAACAGTCATTTTTGATCCTCGAAAAACATCAAAACAAACATCAGCTTACTGCAGCCGGCCATGTTTTCCGAGCTTATGCAATGAAATGCATTTACCTTGGAAGTTGGAATTTCCGACCTGGATTTTTCCAAGTTCCGAATACAATCAAACGCAGCATTAGTGGATGTGGCTCTCCTGATCCTGAGAAGAGGATCAGGTGAGGAGAACAAGATCTAAGAGTCATGCTGAAAGCTTGTGTTGGCGTAGAAGATGTATTTGCATGTCACCTGACCAGCCTTTGCATCAGTTCTATTCAACCAGGAGCTACGCCATTCAGACCTACAGCAGCAGGAACCTGTCAGCTTAGGAGAAGCACATGCACAAAAGCTCAGTTTGTCTTGTGGCTCTGATTGGCCCGTTATGAATGTTAGACAGAAAATTCCTCTAATCCCTTTCTGAAAAGTTTTGGAAAAGTCTTGCCCCTTTCTCTGGGAGCTTTCCCAGATGATTGTGAAATATATCAATGCAGTATTTAACAGACTATCTGTTAGGTTACAATCAAGAATTATGAATTTGATGAGAGCAATATCTGAACACGACTGGGGTTTACAGTTGCATCTCAATAGATTAGAATATCAGAAAAGTTAATTTCAAAATGTAGGTGGTGGTTGCAGAGTTGAATTTACAGAAAGTGCTTTGAATTCTTGGAACGTTTTTATCTCTAAGCGTTGATTTTCATTCATGAATTCATCATAAACTTGGCTAACTTGAATGCATGAGAACTATCTGAGCTGCTTCTTCAGAACAAATCAGAAGAATCAGTGTTTTTCTCTTTTAACCTACACTTTTTGGTAAACATGTCATCTTCTCTTTTTCTGTCTCTCTATCCAGAAAAAGAAACAAGTGATAAGTTGTTTTGACTCTGCTGCCTCAGACTGCTCCGCAATTTCAAGCCAATTGCAGTCCGGTGAAAATGCAGTCATTAAAGGCTTACGGTGCACGCCGTCTGCCTGTTACAATATAACGCTGCCATTTAGAGTAATAGCCCATGTACTCATGCAGGGTCGAGTTTATGTCTTCCTTAAAACAAAAGACAACTAAACCTCACTGAAGCCAGCTTGTATGGTAAATGTTTCCAATTAAATTTGACTACATTGTAATTAAATATAAGAGCAACCTGCTGTTGTTTTGTTTGCAGTGTTTTTTCATGTATTATTTTGTGTCTCAAACAACCAGATGTGCACTTAGAGCTTTGCATAAATTTACATTATAACAAACCCAAAGTGGACATTTTTTTTCTTAATGCAATATCATGATTGTATTTTCAAATATTTTATTTCAGTACTTAAACAAAATCAAAATAATTGATTTTCATAAACAACTGAAGAAAAATGTGTTTTTATGAGTGATAAATCCGGTTCACGACAGTTATGATGAGATCAGAGTGACTCTGGGACAATGGGATTACAGCTTTTACCAAGAAGTGTGAGATATGGAGAGAGTACTATGTGGACAGAAGTATTCAGCCGCCTGCCCATTACACAAACAGGGACTGTAATGACATTATATTCCAAAACGTGATTTAACCTCCTACCGAAATAAAAAAATTCACTTTTTTGGAACACATTTACTGCATTAGACATTTCTTGCAAATGAAAATTCACTGGATGTCATATTTATCATTTATCAGACTGTATAAAAAAAGTTTAAGGGAATTACTGATCATGTTGATGGGACAGAGGTCTCATAAAAGTGTGTATCAAATATCATACCATAAGCTTTAAAGGGTTAAAATTCTTCCTGGAAGGCTTTCCATAAGATTTTGGAGTGTTTCTCAGGGAATTTGAGCCCAATTATTCTGTAGAGCAGTGGTTCTCAAATGGTGTGGCAAGGCGCACTAGTGTGCCTTATGGCAAGCCTAGGTGTGCCAAGGGAATTTGTACGATGCGTTATTACTACAACTGCATGGCAAGTGCTGTAACAGGCCTGCCCACAGATCTGGCTGGACCCCTGAAAAACCCCAGAAATGGGCCCTCCCCAGTTGGGATTTATTGATGATATCAGTGTATGTGTGTTGGATCAGTAGCATTGGTGCTAGAATCCTGGCTAACAGTTACCTCATTAAGAGCTAGCATGGCAAGTTATTATTGGGTTGAAATTGGTGATGAAATTATTAATTCATGCTACTTTTAACCAAGTTAACCAATTTTCTACCCATTTCGCCACTTCTTTTGACAACTTAAACCATTTTGCATTTTTTTGCCACTTCTTATAACTACTTTTGACCCATTTTTGCCACTGTTTTGGAACTTTAGGAACTTTTGGCCGCATTTGAACCATTTTTGCTACTTTTTTGCCACTTTTTTTTCCCACTTTTTTTTCCCACTTTTGCTATTGTTTGGCCATTTTTTGACATGATTCCCATCACAGTTAACCACTTACTATATCCATTTTGCCACCTTTTTGATACTTTCAACCCATTTTTTGCTACCTTTATTACAACATTTAACCCTTTTAGGCCACCTGTAACCCATTTTGCCACTATTTTGACACTTTTACCAAGCTTTTGCCCATTTTAACCCATTGTTTTGCCACTTTTTGCCCAAATTTTGCTATGTTTTTTCATCTCTTTTCACTTATTTTGCCACCTTTTGCCCACTTTTTCCATCTTCATGATCCCACAGTTGGCCCCAGAAAGCTCTCCCCTTTATCCCCCCTTCGAGGCCACCTTGACTGTAACATAATTTAAAAAGTCTATTTTGTATTGATTGAAATATGGTGTTCCTTGGGCGAAAAAAGTTTGAAAATCACTGCTGTAGATGTTGGATGAGAAGGCTTGGCTCTCAATCACCATTCCAGTTCATCCTACCAGTGCTTGGATAAAGGTCAGGGGAGCCAGTGAAGTTCTTCAACACTAAACTTATCAAACCATGTCTCTATAGTCCTTGATTGTGCACTGGAGCACAGTCATGTTGGAATAGAAAAGGGCTTTTCACAGATCCATCTAGAAAACCTTCCAAAGACGGTGTTTGGAAAAGGGTAGAGGCTTTGCAAAAAATTTTGGGGGGTGATTGGATGAATGTTCTGTCCGTCACATCTTTACAGGCCAACAGAAACATGTGGCGTCATAGCCACCACCGAGGAGTAAATTCCATAGAGAACTGCATAACGCAAACCATGGCAACTGCAGATGTGTTAGTACATGACTTTTGCCGGTTTTGACAAGAATACAGCTAAATTCTGTTCTTCTTTTAACAAAGAAATGTCGTCAAGCTCTGATAAAACTTGTGCTTTAGCAGCATCCACACTAATGTCTTCTGCCATAATTGCACCGGCCTCTTTTCGCGGCTTGCTTACGTCACGACTCTGCCACTCCTAAAAGTACTGCCCCTCGATGCTGATTGGCCCTGTCACTTTCTAACCGGGCCCAAACTGTTCAGACGGGAGCTTTGCAAGATGGGTTCGCCAGTGAGAAACACAAAAAATAGGCAAATCCATCTGCTTTGCAAGGTTATGGAAGCACAGCATTGTCCAAAATGTCTTGCTGAAGCATTAGAAATGCAGTGTGTGATATTTATCCTATAGTCTTTAGCAGAACCTAGAATTTACCTAGAATTACCTAGAATTTGTATTATAGCATAAGCCCTTCTAGGGACAGGTGTTGCAAATTAGCATAGCTATAAACACAATGATTCTTGCATGGGATGACTGCCCTGTTCCCTCCAAGGTGTTTTGATGCTGCCATGTGGACAAAGCGTAAGTGTCAAATCACCCATAGTTGCTGAAGAAGGTGCTCAGGGGAGTTGAATGCTGCACTCAGTTGTTCATGTGTACTGTATGTGTCCCCAACAAATAAAGTATAAATAAATAATCCTTTTAGTCATACATAGGGAGGGTCCACTCCATGGACACCACCATCTTGGAATTCTGCATATTGCATACTTCTACAGTACCACAGAAGGGATGAAATAACAGATATGAATTTTAAAAAATTCCACTGATTGCCACAGTTACCACCAGAAATGAGTGGGGCGATCAAGAATCTGACAGTTAGATTTCGGAAAATATCCTATCTTACCCACTGCACCTTTAAGACTGCCCTTCACTGGAGATAAGGGGTCTAGCCCAAACCCTGAAAAAGAGCCCCATACCACTATCCCTCATCCACTAAACTTCACAGATGGTCCAATGCAGTCAGGCAGGAGTCTCACTCCATGGTTTTATGTGGTCTTCCTCTTTATGGCTGAGTTGCTGTTGTTCCTAAACGCTTCCACTTTCTCATAGGGTTTGCAGCTTTTACATGGCATGCATGCAAAAAATTTTGGGGGGTAGCATGCGCCCAAATCTCCCAGTAAGCTGGGATTCCTTAAAACCCTGCATACGGCCCTAAGGTTCCCCACTGTTCACAAAATCAGAACTCATGGTTCTGTTCAAGATTTCTTTAGCACACACATTCTTTATATAACATAATTTGTTTTTATGATGTATAAGAAAGTGATAAACATTTACAGTATTGCTACCACAGCAAAAAACATTACAGATGAGCAGGTAAGAAATAGTAGGCAGCCTGTGAATACTTTAAAGATATCTCTAAAATGTCTATTTAGATGTCTTTTCCTAGACTAAAAAGTTATTTTTTATTATTTTGAATCCTGCACATTGTTTGGCTTCAGTTTCTCTTTCTGAGGTCGAACAGTTGCTCTGCCACCCTCAGCTCTGTGCAGAGAGAGGTCAGCCAAGCATCGACTCTGTACCAAACAATGGAAAAAAAAAAGTTCATTGCCCTTCACCTATTGGCAGCACGTCTCTGCAAATAACACAGGTGCAGCTACAGCCAGAAAAGGGGATTTGAAGAGCATTAGTATTTTATGATATGATGTGTACTTTTTGTTTTCCGGACAGGATGAAGGTTTTGGAGGTTTCCAAAGCAGACCTGGGAAGTATAAGCACTTTTACTTCTGTCCCCATTAAGAGGAAGTGGTCACAGTGACCCTGTTAAATGATTTGCTGACTACTGTATTAACTTTGCTTTAGGCTTAATGGCTGAGTGAGAATGGGGATGAACAGGAGCGAGAGGCTCTGAACAGCTGGGAGTGATTTGTAAACCAGGGGGAGACATGTTAAAAAATCCGGGGCTAAGCCTAAACAAAAGATGGCCAAGAGGTGGGCACTCCTCCAGAAGTTTTTTGCTCATCAGACAGTTTAATGCACTATTTTTGCACACTTTTAAATAAAAAAAAAAAATTCAAAATGCAAACAAATCTATGCATCATTTAGGCAAAAATAATGTTGTTTAACCTAAAAATAATAATTAATTGATAACATCATTTTTTTCTTAACCTAACTGAGCTAAAAATGCCATTATCATTCTTAAATAATGATACACAATGCTAAAGTCCAATAATTTTCACATATGCCTCCTAAAAATGTGTGAAGTGTATATTTTAACCCTTTACTTACTGAGGTTAAAATGGAAATTTGGACATATTTTGTTATTATGGCTGGAAGCTTGAAAGTTTTGGTCCCAGGAGTACTTAAACTTGACTTTTCAACATCTGGTTTATGATTATTGCACATAATATAGAATTGTCAGCAGTTTAAAAGAAGAACAATACAAAACTGGTGTTTTGCTATGAATGCCCACGTCATATGGTTGCGAGTACTATAATAAGCCATATATGTGCGCATGCCCACAATTCTCAGCTTTCCAACACTGTTGGAATTTTTCTAATTGGACAAACTTTGATGGAATTACGTTAATAATACTCTGGACATAAAAAACACAGCGCCGGCACTCCGGCAGTAGGTAAAGGGTTAAGTAACATTGCGTAGGTGGGGTCAGAATCTGGTGAAAAAGTCTACATTTGAAGCTCTGCATTTTCAATCAAAGCACATAAAAAAGCAACAATTAGGGTTAGAATGTAAAAAATTGTATTTTTAGAACAATGTTAGAAGTATTTTTTTCT
The DNA here is from genome assembly GCF_018320785.1 of Cheilinus undulatus. NCBI lineage: Eukaryota > Metazoa > Chordata > Actinopteri > Labriformes > Labridae > Cheilinus > Cheilinus undulatus. The sequence continues at coordinate 7,126,260 of NC_054868.1, forward strand.
ACTGCAGTAATTGTTTAGATACAAAAGAGTATTAGGGCCATTAAAAATGGCATGAGTTTTTCAGAAAAAGCCAAAATTCTGTCATTTTCCTGGAATGAAAAAAAAGCATTTTGTGTTAAATGTCCCTAATCCTCCTCTGTACATACATTCCTAAAAGTTACATTTCCATGCTGTGATCAACAAGGCCCAAATGTTTTTTGTTTGTTTCTTTTTGCATTTATCCAACATAACACTCATGAACAACATACAACCACCCTGAAAGATTCTGGGCTTTTAAGAAAACATTGGGGGCTGAAGCCCCATAAGCCACCCCCTCACTCCGCACATGTTGTAAACATTTTTTCTTTAAATGAAGAACAAGGAGTGGACCATCCTGGCTAGCTCAAACTGAAGGGTTTAGTTTAGATGTGAAAACCACAATAAAATGAACACTACAGCATCTAGTTCAAAACACAGTATGGCATTAAATAAAGCCTTAAATCATTGATGCTCCCCCATTTACTGCAATATTGAGCTACAAAAATACACAAAACAAGAAAGGATGCTGGTCAGCAAAACAATTGCACTCTGTGGTGGAATTATTTAAAATTATCATCTTAAATGATCCTAGAGAAACTGCACTGTTAGTCTTTAGACTTTGTTGTAATTATTCCACATTTTAGGAGCATAAAGGCATAAAGCAGATTTTGCAAATTCAGTTTAAACCCTCAGGACTTGCAGCATCTGACAGTCAGTAGAGCCAGTCTGGTCATGTCCAGTTGTCCAATTCAGTGATCCTGTGTAGATGTTACAGTGCTTGTGAAAAGTTTTCACCCCTGGGATGTTGTACCGTTTCTAGGATTTTATAAATCAATCAAGGTCAATATAATTTAGGTTTTTTTTTAACAGCAACAATAACAAAGTTACAAAAACCCCCTCTTTCATGTCAAAGTGAAAACAAATTTCCAAAGATTTAATATCAATTAAATAAAAATGTATTATGTAAAATAAGTGACTGCATAAATATTCATCCCCCTTTAAGCCAGTATTTAGTAGAGTCCCCTTTGGCTGCAATTACAGCACTGAGTCTGTGTGGATAGGTCTTAGTCAGGCTTACACATCTTGACACTGCAATTTTACTCCATTCTGCTTTGCAAAACTGCTCAAGCTCTGGCAGGTTACACGGGAATCAGGTGCGAACAGCCCCCTTCAAGTCCAGACACAAATCCTCTATTGTATTGAGGTCTGGGCTTTGACTTGGCCGCCCCAGAACATTCACCATGTTGCCTTTAAACTGCTTCTTTGTAGCGTTAAGCTGTATGCTTCAGGGTCATTATCTTTCAGGAAAATAAATCTTCTCTCAAGCCATATTTTTCTTGTAGACAGAATAAGATTATCCACCGAGATTGTCCCAAATTTTGCCTCATTCATTTTACCCTCTACCTTTACAAGCCGTCAAGGGCCAAGAAGCATCCGCATAGTGTGGTGCTTCCACCATCACGCTTCACAGTGGGGTTACTGTGTTTGTGGTGATGTGCAGCGTTTAGCGTCTTGTCTGATGGCCAAAAAGCTCCAATTTTGGTCTCATCAGACAAAAGAACTTTCTTCCACTTGACCTTGGAGGCTCCCACATGACTTTTAGTGAACTCTGGATTTAACATGTGCATGGATCTAAAGCCAAACAAATTAAAAATGGTAAATGGACATGAAGTAGTATAGCGCTTTTCATGTCATCCCACAGATCATCAAACCAATTTTAGTATTAACCATATTTATTGGAAAGTTCAGCCACATTTAACTACACGGTAAATTTACCTGAGTAAATTTTACTCAAATTGAGTAAAATTTTACTCTGAAAAATATAACATTTGGTCCCAGTCTATTTGGAGTAAAATTCACTCTGCTTGCAGAGTAATGTTTTCAGAGTTGTTTTTACTCTAACAAGTGTTTTTATTTAACTCTAAATGATGATTTTGTACTCCACAATGAAAAAAATCAAAACAACTCTATTACAATTGTACTTACTACAGAGTAATTCCAACCATAGTTTATTAATTATAGAGCTGTTCTTTTCTCAATAAACTCTTAGAAATTAAGGTTAGCAGTTCTTTATTTACACTTTTTCTTAAAAGGTATATTTGCAGATTTTTATTACAAATTACAGCAAAACACCACACCTCACTGTAAATTCATTTCCATCTTACTCCCTTTCATGGAAACATGGTGAGGCAAGACATTGGCTTTACTAAAGGTGGACTGTCATGGTGCCTGCCGGTGTCAATAGATGCACTGACAGTCTCACCCATGGTCTCACCGGACAACTGGAAGTCATGGCAGAGGGTGAATATTCCTCTATTCCTCCCAGCATTGTGAGTATTCTGGCTACAATTCGTTGTCTTTCTCTCTGTTATGCTCTGACTTGTCTCCTCGACCGGGCATGCGTCTTTCAAACTCTGTAAACTCCAAAACTTTTTTGGGAGTTATTTTTAGTTTTGTTGCTAACACACTAACTAACTAACTAACTAACTAACTAACAAACCCTGCCAATCACATAACCTCCTTAGCGGAGGTAAGAAAACATTAAATGATTTATCTGAATTCAATTTTTAGCAACTGTTAAGATCAAGCTAATGTTTGATGGCAAAGAATTTACTCACTCTGTATGCCTGTGGTGTTTGTGTGTCATGTCGAACTCTAGCTAATCCAAATCTTACAAATGACCTCAAACTTAAACTGTAAAATCCAATTAGGTAACCTTACTTAAAAAAAAAATCATGCAAACGGATTTATGACACTACACTGTAAACCCGAATGTTGTTTCTACTTCAACCTTTTAGCAATCAATACTTATTCTTTTATGTTTTGTCAAAAAATGTTGACATTACTAAATCAAATTAGTGGTTTGTACTATTCAGCTGAAAGATGCAATGATCATGTTAAGCTGAGATAACTATGTTTACTTCTTTAAGGGGAGGGGCTATTACAAAATTTTCATAAAACCATGTATGAGACTGTCAGTGCATCTGTTGGCACCGGCAGGCAATGCTTCCATCATGACTTCCACAAATGGTGAAGCCAATGTTTTGCCTTACCATGTCTCTACCCCTCCGGGGGGAATAACTGGCTGATCTGGATCGTTGTCTGGCTCCAGCAATGTTATTAAAGGACTCTTCATGATTGGGAGGAATGGCTAATGGTGGAATTCTGTGTTTTGTGAGTGCTTTTCTAGTTTCATATTGTGGTGTGCCGTGATGGCGATCAGCTCCCAGACAAGTTTGATGACTTTGACAAGATCTCACACAGGAAGCACCCGCAGCTATCATTTATTTGGCCCCACAGGTACAGTCACATACAGACAGGGTGGTCTGCAACATTGACCCCCTCACTCATGGTGTCACCCTTCAAAAAACACTAATAGAATAATAAAAACAACTAATAGACTAAACATCCATAATTTTTATAATGTTCATGTTCATTGCAAAGTTGTTATTGTTATGAGTGAGAGGGTCAATGTTGCAGACCATCCTGTCTGTATGTGACTGTATCTGTGGTTAAGATCAAATAATAGTTGCTCATGCTTTCTGTGCAAGCTCTTGTCAAAGTTATACAAGTTGGCTTGGAGCCGTTCATCATCACTTCTTACCACAGTATGAAACTAAATAAGCATTCAGAAAACACAGAATTCCACCACTAGCCCTATATCCCATTAGTGAAGAGTCTGCTATTAATATTCCAGGATCCAGACCGTGATCCAGATCAGCCGATTACTCCCTCCCTGGCGGGGTGGAGACATTGTGAGGCAAAGCATTTGCGTCGCCATGTGTTGAAGTCATGACAGAAGCATTGCCTGCCAGTGCCAACAGATGCACTGACAGTCTCATACATGGTTTTTTTTTAAATTTTGAAATAGCCCCTCCCCTTAAAGAACTAAAAGGATGGAGTTACACAAGGGAAAAAAAACACTGAACAATCACTGGATTATCAAAGGTTGAAGAGGAGTCACCTGACTAGAAGCTGTAGTACACAGGTGTCTGAAGGTTCATCACCAGGTGACAAGATCTTGATTGCCAAGGATTATCTACAGTTGGGACACCTAACAAGCTGCAGCTGTGACCGTACATGAGTGATGGCAGCTGAGTTGAAACTTAAGTGGGTGTGGTTAAGTTTTATTCCAGCAGAATTTACCCTGTGTTTTTACTCCAACTCTCGTGGTGGCTGGTGATAAATATACTCAATTAAGAGTAAATTTTACTATTTTTGAGTAAAATACTTTTTACTCTGGAAAAATTACTTCCCAGATTTTCCTGTGTAGCAACACCCAGGCCGGATTACTGTCTGACCTTTTGAATCCATAAATCCCTTAAATAGCACCTGTCTGACAAAGTGAAACACTCAGTGATATATATATATATATATACATTATAGCGCTGTTGCCTCACAGCAAGAAGGTCCCTGGTTTGCTTCCTGGTCAGGGCCTTTCTGTGCGGAGTTTCTGTGCGGAGCATGTTCTCCCCGTGCATGCGTGGGTTCTCCCTGAGTACTCCGGCTTCCTCCCACCTTAAAAAACATGCTCATTAGGCTCCCACCTTAAAAAACATGCTCATTAGATGTGTTGGTGACTCTAGAATTGGCTGTAGGTGTGAATGTGAGCATACCTGGTTGTCTGCCCTGCGATTGACTGGCGACCAGTCCAGGGTGTACTCTGCCTCTTGCCCAATGACAGCCGGTATAGGCTCTAGCCCCCTGCAACCCCGAACAGGATAAGCGGTATAGAAAATGGATGGATGGATGAGCAATTTCTAAGGACTCCACATACCTTGGTGAGAGCCATTATCCTCAAATGGAGAAAACTTGCAACACTGGTTAACCTCCCCAGAAGTGGGCGGCCTACCAAAATTACTTCATGCAGGAGGTCACAAAAGAACCCAGAACTCAGTTAAGGTCAGAGTTCATGTTTCAGCAATGAGAAAGAGACTGGGCAAAAATGGTGTCCAAGTCCAAAACCACTTGAGACACATTCACTGCACTAAAAGAACACCAAGGCTTGTCTTAAATTTGCCAAAAGAACACCTTGATGATCACTAAGACATTTTGTGGACTGATAAGATATAGGTTGAACTTTTTGGAAGATGTGCGTCCCCAAGTAAAACTAACACAACATTTCTTATAAAGAACATCATACCAACAGTCAAACATGAAAATGGTAGTGTGATGGTTTAGGGCTGCTCTGCTGCGTCAGGACCTTGACAACTTGCAGTAATTGATGGAACCATGAACTCTGCTCTCTACCAGAAAAGGATCATTTCTGATCATGACCTCAAGCGCAAGCACAAGCCCACCTCTGAATGGCTTAGAAAAACAAAATGAAGGTTTTGGAGTGGCCTTGTCAAAGCATGGACTTAAATCTGATTGAGATACTGTGGCCTGACCTGGAACAGACCATTCATGCTGCAGTGTTGCTGAATTAAAACGATTCTGCAAAGATACGTGGGCCAAAATTCCTCCACAGTGATGTGAAAGACTCATTGCCAGTTATTCAAAAACTGCATTTTTTAGTTGCTCTGTTTAATTATGCAGAAAAAAATGTTGATATCAGGAAGAGCATAAATAACTTGTCCCAGCACTGCCTAATAAAAACCTGTAGACATGAAGGTTATCCACACATGTACAAACAGCCTGTTCTCTGGCTGGTGTGCAGAGCTTAAATGTAAAACACTGCTCATTTGTCCTCCACTATAAATCCCAACTCGATGACGCAGCACGATCAACTGAAAGGGCACCGCTCCAGAGGTTTGCGGCGGAGACGGCCCCTGAGCTGATTTCAGACCTGTGTTCTCCCTTGGCAGATCGCCCCACTGCCCTGTGATTGAATCCCGCTTGACATGTTTTCAATAGGTTCGTCACCTTTTTCCTGTTCTCCTGAATATACATCAGAGCAGCGTGTCTCCGGAGAGACGTCGATCTGTCCTTTTCATTGCAGCTCTCTGATACCGTCTTTAAGCTTCAGGGTTCCTCGTTTTACTTGACAGACGGAGACGTGCAGAGAGCTGATGTATAAACCCCTCAGTTATGACTGAAGAAACGTGGTGTAACACAAGAAGGGGAGATGGAAATATGTTAACCTCCAAGCAGATGACTGTTGAAGCTTGAATATCACAGTAGCTGGATTTCACCAGTGGAGCAATTCAAATTTAACAGAAAAGACAGGTTTAACAGACCAAATGGGAGGATTTTTTTAGTTTCAAACTGGGATGGTGATGTCTAATTTCCCTTCCTGGCTAAAGCTTCAGAAAGAAGTAGTTCCGGCTGGACTTTGAGTTTTATTTGCTTTTATAAAACCTTGTGCAGCACATGAGGATTGAAAGTAGGGCTTATATGGAAGAAACAACTCTCCTGCTAGGATACAAAAACCTTTTCATGGGCGGCCAGGTGAAGGATACCAGAGGAAGCTCACTGCGGCTATCAGTGAGCCAATGGCCTTTGACAAAACACGTTTAGGGATGATAAATCTGGCTAATGAGGTCTTGCTAAGGAAATTACTCACCTTAAAGCCACTAACAGCCTTCACAAGTGCTCTAAGCGGCTGATAACTCTGACAAGAAGGTGGGGGTTTCAGTTGTCTCTAATATTACACAGTAAATTAATTAAATGACCCTCCAAAGGCTTACAGAATTGCCAATTAAACATATTAAATATCACAGTTGAATACTGAAAATGTCAGCTTTTGAGACATCCTGAAAATTTAAAGAGGATTCGAGGGATTGCACAGTGGCTAGCAGCACATATTCCCATAGCTGCCAACATTTCACAAAGTTTAACTTATAAAAAAAGTACAACAGCATCCAAAGCACATGAGGACAGAAAGGGACAGTAACTCTTTGTAAAAACATTCGTTTCAGTACTGCCAGGGAAGCACAGAGGGAAGAGCGACCAAAGCACAGTGCTGCAAGGTGCCATCCAGCTGTCAGCATGTTGGTATGTATCCACAGAAGCTGTAACACATAAGCACTCGTACGGAGAGATAACGTAGTTCACAAAAAGAGCTGCAGTATCCTTGACGGTGAGACTACACTCATTACTGCCGCTGAAACGACCTCAAACATGGGAATGTCGGCTCCTGACGGTGGACCTTTGTGTGTAGGCGGCTCCGTTTACCCCGGCGTAGCCTGTGCAGCTGTGGATGAGGTCTCAATTGAGAGGGGAGAGGAGGATTCCCCTGCTGACATGGCAGTACATGTGTTGTGCAATTATTAAAGTGTCTTCAGACGGACACCAGAGAGGAGGCGGTTAGAGGGCTTTGCCTGAGGAGGCAGGCGTTTGGGTTCATGGCCCATCTGCACCCTCAGACTGACAGTTATTACTAACGATGTCAGCAGTCTCACCCTTAAAACTCTAATAATATATGTGAATAAAAAACACCCACATACCCTCAGCTACTCTTCAGTTAACCCTGAAGGGGCAGTAAAATATTTATGACCTTGATCAGCTTCCGTCCAGCAAGACTGCAACAATAATTACTCAAAATAGGTCAAATCCCAATATCAAAGCCATGACCATGCTTGGAAACAAGATGCATCATCTTCTGTATGGATGGTTTGCACTGCTTTTGCCTCTTTTCTGATTTTTTATTTTATTTTTTTTTTAAACATATTTGTGCATAAAACAAAATTTAATGTTAGACAAAGATTACCCGCAGAAATACAAAAGCAGTTTTTAAATGAAATTTTCATTTATGTTACAATGTTACAATGTCATTTAGCAGACGCTTTTCTCCAAAGCGACGTACATTTGAGAGCAAGAACAACACAAGCAATGATCTAGACAAGAAGAAACAACATCAGTAAGTGCCATCAAGTGCTTCAGGTTCAATTGGACGCAAGTGCAGCCGTGTAGAGTTTAAGGCAGAGTACCTAAAATATACGTTGTTTATGTAGGTTTTTTTTTTGTTTTATTTATTATTATTTATTTATTTATTAAGGGGAAAAAGCCATCCAAACCTACCTGGCCCTATGTGAAAAAGTAATTGCCCCTAAACCTTACAAGTGGTTGTGCCACTCTTGGTGGCAACAATGGCAAGCAAGCATGACTGGCAGTGAGGCTGTCACATCACTGTGGAGGAATTTTGGCCCGCTCTTCTTTGCAGAATGTTTTTAATTCAGCCACATTAAAAGGGTTTCTGAGCATGACAGCCTGTTTAAGGTCATGCCACAGCATCTCACTCAGATTTAAGTCCAGACTTTGACTTGGCCACTGAAAACCTACATCATGTGTTTTTATTAAGCTATACAGAGGTGGACTTGCTGCTGTGTTTTAGATCTTTGCCTAGTTGCATAACATTGAGCTTGAGGTCATAATCTGATGGCACCAATTACTGCAAGTCATCCAGACCATCACACTACCACCATGTTTGACTGTTGGTATGATCTTTTGATGAAATGCTGTGTTAGTTTTACTCCAGATGTAATGGGACGTACACCTTTCAAAAAGTCCAACTTTGTCTCATCAGCCCACAGAATATTTTCAGAAATATTTTGGGGATCATCAGGATATCTTCTTGCAAATTTAAGACAAGACTTGGTGTTCTTTTAGTGCAATGAAGTGGTTTTTGCCTTGGGCTTTTTTATTGTTGAATCATCAACACTGACCTTAACTGAGAAAAGTGAGGCCTGCAGGTCTTCAGATGTTTTCTGGGTTCTTCTGTGACCTCCTGGATGAGTGGATGGATACGCTCTTGGAGTCATTTCAGTAGGCCAGCCACTCCTGGGAAGGTTCACCACAGCTCCAAGTTTTCTCCATTTGTGGCTAATGGCTCTCACCATGGTTTGCTGGAGACCAAAAGCTTTAGAAATGGCGTTGGGACCCTTTCCGGACTTATATATGTAAGTAACTTTGTTTCTCATGTGTTCTTGAATTTCTTTAGATGTGTTGCTTTATGAGATCTTTTAGCCTACTTCACTTTGTCTGACAGGTTCTATTAAAGGGATTCTGGATTCAGCAGGTCTGACAGTAATACGGCCTGAGTGTGCTAAGTGAAATGGAAATGACCCTTCCAAAAATGTGGTTATCATCACGGTTAATTTACAATTTAACCAGGGGAGAATTACTTTTTTAGATGTTCTTGAGTTTCAAATACATGGGCCAGACGTGGCCATCGAACAGGCTGGGTGGATCTGGCACCATGCAGTTCCAAGAGCACCTCCTCTTTTTGCATTCTTTGTACGGGATGGAAATAAAATAACATTGGTTCAGCATGTCGATCAAAGGTTTGTAGGTGTAAAGCAGAAAGCCTTCCACAGTAAGGATGTGAGTCTCCTCCTCCTTAGTGTCAGACTTGGGGACGATCTCAGTGTCCAGAGTGTTATTAACGCCATGAGATTTCTCAAACTTCACTGGATTCACATGAGACCAGGAAAGCTTGCATGGCTCTTTTACCTTAGTAAGTGAAGTCATTTTTTAAAAACTGCATTTTGTATTTGTGCAGGTTACCTTTTTCCAATCTGAAGATTCGTTTGATGATCTGAACCATTTAAGTGTGACAATAATGCAAAAAAAGAAAAAAGAAAAAAAAATCAAGAAGGAGAAATTATTTTTCACAGCACTGTTCGTTAATTCTTTACATATAATCTTTCTTTTTATAAAATAGAAACAATTTAAAAATGAGAAAATTTATTTGCATGTTTGGTGCAGTTTGGGTAAATTTTCTCCCGATAATCCAGTATGGCATGGTCCCATTCAAGGCTTTTGTCCTAGATATTAGCCTACATAGCTCCCATGTCCATTAAATATCTCCTATCTCCGATCTTTATGTGAATACAATGAAGACGGCAAGGAGATGGGATGTTGAATGTGAAATGGGTTGTTTCCACCTGAACAGTGAGCATGGGCCAGAAAATGAAAAGCTTTTAATATCTGGGCATGTCAGCACCTGGTGAAGAAATCATTAAGTAAGCGGTATTGATCAACTATTCAGTCAAAGCCCTGCAGAGATATTTGAAGTCATTCTGCAGCATGGGACAGCGTAAATCATTTTAATTGGCCCTCTAACCATTGTGGTTTAATTTCATTAAAGCATTGAAAATCATTAAACAGTTCTTGAAAGGAAATGATACATCTTTGTGAAAGTGTTCTCTTTTTATCTGAGAACACACAAATAACTATTCCAGGGACCAAAGATAAATTCTGACATGATGAGCCCTGAGAATGACTCATAAAAACACAATAACTCTTGGAAAGCTGGATTCCAACAGCTTTTCATCCACTAGGGGAAGATACAATTATATTAAAGCCTGATGGAGACTGAAATGAGCAGAAATGGATTGATCATAATTACAAACACTGCTACAAAGGTGGGTCAGGTCAGGTTAAAGTGAACAGTTTTCAAAGATGTTCAAGCAGCACTTGAGGGTTTTACATATTTTAGCAACATTAGAAACGACGAGGTCAACAAGATGTGCAAAACTTAACAGAATCAAAGTTGATCTTTGCTGAAAAATGAGTATGAAATTGTTAATGCTTTCCTAACAGCTTCTATTTGCCTCCTCTTTTCATGTCAACATGAAGAACAACATGAGAAAGCTTGGAAATGTACAAAGGCACTTTGAATTAACCCCCATACACTTACACTACTGTGAAAAGGGATTCCCCCCTTCCTTATTTCTTTATTTTGCCAGTTTGTCACACTTATATGTTTCAGATCATCAAACAAATTCTGATTTCTGTCACGGGTTACGGGGAAAAAACTCAAAAGGGAGGACCCAAATGCAGATAACACAAAGACTGATTTAATGAAACAAAAGAACTTACTTGAACAAAAACACTGGAATCAAAATCAAAGAAACAAAACAAAATCCAAAGGAGCACGAGGAAGCACGAGGAGTAACAAGCACGGGGAAGACATATGCAACAATAAACCGACACAGACACAGGGAGACACAGAGCTTAAATACACAGGGAGTGATTAACAATGGCAGACAGGTGTGGACAATCAGACACAGGTGAAACTGGTGAAGGATAATCAAAGTGGAGGGAAACTCAGGCAGGAAGCAAAACTGGAATCACACACAAGGGAAGGCAACTACAAAATAAAACAGGAAACACGGAACCTAACACAAGAAGCACACAAGGACAGAAAACTGGACACAAGAAGCTAAACTACAGAAATACTGAAAACACAGGAGGATACAAAGAACCAAGGAGGGAAACTCAAACACAGGGAGTAAAACTAAAACATGAAACAAAACAAGAAGCACAGGGAACCTTAACATGAAACAGGGAATAACTAAACATAACACAAGGAGCAAAAACTGAACATGAAACAGGGAAATAAACTAGACATGAAATACATGGAGTACTGCACAAGAAACACAAGGGCTACAGATAACATCTAAGAACTAAACCAAATACAAAGTCAACTAGAAATCACAGAATACACAAAGGATAACCATAGGAAAACTCAGAAACATAATAAATCAAAACCTGGATCATGACAATTTCAGAAATAAGTAACCTGGATAAATACAAAAAGCAGTTTCTGAATTATGATTTCATTTATTAAGGGAAAAAGTAATCCAAGCCTACCAGGCCCAATGTGACAAAGTCATTGCCCCTAAACCTAATAACTGGTTGTTCCACTCTTGGTGGCAGCAACTGCAAGCAAGCATTTATGATAACAGGCAATGAGTCTTTCATATCACTGTTTAGGAATTTTGACCCATCCTTCTTTTCAGAATTGTTTTAATTCAGCCACATTAGAGGGTTTTGCAGCATGAACGATCTGCTTAAGGTCATGCCACAACATCTCAAGCAGATTTAAGTGTTTTTGTGAGCCAATCAGAGGTGGACTTGCTGGTGTGTTTTGGATCTTTGTCCTGCTGTGTAACCCAACTGGCCTCAGCTTAGGGTCACAGACTGTTTTCTCCATTTGTGGATAATAGCTCTTGTTGTGCTTTGCTGGAGTCCTGAAGCCTTAGAATTTCTTTTACCCTTTCTGATAGGTATTTCCAGGGCTGGACTGAGGGGAAATTTCTGCCCTGGCATTTCTACCTTGGACCGGCCCCTCACAGCAGGTCGAGTATAACGTAATAGTACACATAACATTGTCCCTCTAATAACATAGAGTTACTAAACAAATCTTCCAACTATGACATAGTTTGGAATTGGCGTCATAGACACATCTACTGGTATTTTCACTCTGTTTTCACTGACTAATGGTCAGAGATGGTATACACCAAATCAATATGGTGATTATACGCCATATCAAGTAGAAGTGCAGAAAACATATACACTTATTTTGATCAAATCACTGCCATAATTCATTATATTTCTAGATCAAAAGGCCTAAATCTAATACAAATGCTTACAGAAATTAAATTGCATATTAAATGTGACCAAAGCCAGATAAAGTTCCTGCAAGTCGGCATTCTGGTGGTTGAGAAAAATGGATACAAAGTTGTTTTCTTCAAAATGATCATTTTTCATTTTTTCTCATTTTATGCAAGTCCGACATTTAAACTACTCATACGATGAAAAAAGTAACACAAATGTGATATTTAAAAGCATTAATTTTGTGTTTAAAAATGCCCTCTTTTCGTAGTTTCTGTGAGGAGATTGAGGGGAGGGGAAAGAGAAACTGCTGGGTGATAATTGGCCACTCAGCCTGCCATTGTCCCCAGTTTCGCCCATTGAGATGGACAATAACAAACAACACATGGCTCAAACTCCAACCCCCGTCGGCACGTAACTACAGCTGTTTCTAGTTATCACTTTTACCAGCAAGCCTAAAGATGCACCCTGCAGCGAAGAAAAGTAGAAGAGACGATGAAGAAGCAGCAAGAATTATCAACAGACTTGGGACGACTTCAGGATCACTCGACAGTGAAAGTTTGATGAAGGCAGATTTCCTATGGGAATATTTTGATGAGCATTACCAGTCTGATTCAGAAGCTTGGTTTGGGTGGACTTTATGTAAATGTGGCTCTATTGTTCACACCTATTACCCGGCCTGCCTGAAGGTAGGAAAAGTCCTGAAACTTTGAACCTGGTTTTCTCAGAGCAAACAGGAACTAGAAGTTAACATTCAAATGAGCATATCTTTGTAAAATATGCTCGGATTAAGGTGTATGATACATCATTTGGAAGCTTGGAATCTACGCTTTCATAATGTGTAAAAAAAACTCAAAAATGACCTCGGACGACTTGCAGGAGTTTTTACCAGCTTTGGTCACAAATAAGTACATTTACTGTAATAATGCTGATAAAAACTAGTTTTATTTTGAATTATTAAGGACAAGCTTCTCTGCTTTAGTTAACATTTGATGGTTCTGTATATTTCAGATCCTAAAACATCTCATTAGTCAGTGCTGTACTGTTCAACAATTACATTAGCCATTTTTCTAAACTAAGAAAACAGAAAAAATAAGAAATCAGAAGTGAAAATATGCTAAATAGGCTAACATATTAATCTAACTCTGATATCAGTATAGTAAATCAATCACATATAGCCTAATCTATTCTACAATCAAAAATAAGAGTGCCCAATATTAATGAAAATACTGATACAGTTGCAAGAAAACGTATGTGAACCCTTTGGGATTTCTTGGATTTCTGCATAAATTGGTCATAAAATGTGTTCTGATCTTCATCTAAGTCACAACAATAGACAAACACAGTCTGCTTAAACTAAAACCGCACAAAAAGTGATATGTTTTAATGTTTTTATTGAGCAAACCATGTAAACATTTACAGTGCAGTGCAGCTGTACATGTCTATTTGTATGTAACTGGGATAAAGTCTGAATTCAGGACTTTTATTTATAATGGAGTAATGGTGAGAGGATTTAACCATCTCTTCATTCTTCAGATCACAGAAGGGCTCTAGATGTAATCTCCAACTGTTTTAGTTTTCTGTATAAAGTGGACCCAGAGTCTAATTATCTTTGAAAGCCTTTATTATGATACTCCACAGAGCTCACTCACCCACTGCTTCACTCTCCTCATGCTCATGATGTACCTGTCACACACCTGCCTGTCCTCTCTGCCTCTTCCCCTCCTCATGTAGCTGCATGTAGCATCAGACTGTCTGCTGCACAGACTGCAGAGTGTTTACAACCTCTGCACATCTTGACTGGCAGTTTTTTATGTTCTATTTTTATGTTCATTTTCCTTTCCAATTGATCGTTTTTGGGCTTGAGTTTCACTTTCTAAGCTGGAGCAGAGAGGGGAGGGGTGTGAATGTACCTTGTAGCGCCACATTATGTAATAACGCCACATTATGTAATAATGTAGTAAATTTTCAATTCATTATGTAATAACGCCACATTTTGTAAGCCACTAAGCGGTTAGGGTTAGGGCAAGGTAGTGGGGTATACCCTTGAGCCCACCTAGTCCTAGGGTTAAGGTTAGGTGTTAAGTCTAGAGCCCTGAAGGGAGGTTAGGTTTAGGCATAAGTCACTAAGCGGTTAGAGTTAGGGCAAGGTAGTTGGGTGGGGCATACCTTAGAGCCCACACTAAGTCCTATGGTTAGGGTTATTACATAATGTGGCGTTATTACATAATGTAGCTCTACATACAGTGCTTAACAAATTTATTAGACCACCTTTCATATTTGTCTCAGAGACCATCCAGCATCATGAAGTGCTTTAATGCAGACTCTTTCATTTTCAGTGAGCTCTCCACGTTTTACCATTTTGAACAGGAATGAGGGATTTCAAACTGAATTCACCTTTTTATACCCAAATTTGATCCGGCTCACTGGGCTTCTCTGAGAAGTCAGAAATTAATCAAGCATAACATTCAACCACTAAAACTAAATTTTCTGTTCAGGAATGCAAGTAAATAACTATAATTTGACATATTAATCAGGAAATAATAATGTGCTTTACTTTTTTTTTAGTTTTTTGTAAATCAGTACATTTGAAAATTCATTTTTAGCATTTTAGCATTAAAAATATCATTTGGGTTAAAGAGCTTCTACATATTGGTGTATATAACCAATTTTTACCAGTGCTATTAATTTAGGGCAGCTGTGGCATAAACCTTACATTGGGTGGTGGTCTAATAAATTTGTCAAGCACTGTACCTTTTGGAGACATGTTTGGGCTAGTAAACTGTCATTAAAAAGAAAACAACCCCTGGTGCTAAGCAAAATAAATAAATAAAAATTTTAAAGTACATCTGCTCTCAAATGTAAGTCGCTTTGGAGAAAAGCGTCTGCTAAATGACATTGTAACATTGTAACATTGTAACATCGACCCACCGGGGAAATGCCCGGTCTGCCAGATTGCCAGTCCACCACTGGATGTTTCTCATGTGTTCTTGAATTTCTTTAGATGGCGCCATGATGTGTCGCTTTTAGCCTAATTCACCCTGTCAGACAGGTTCTATTTAAGGGATTCCTGGATTCAACAGGTCTGGCAGTAATCAGGCCTGAGTGTGCCGACTGAAATTGAACCGAGCTTTCCAGAAAAAAGTGGTTAATCCCGGTTAATTCAATGAGAGGCAATTAATTTTTCACACAGGGCCAGATAGGTTTGGATGGCTTTTTTCCTGTAATAAATGAAATCCTCATATAATAAATGCATTTGTTTTCACTTGGGTTATCTTTGACTAATATTAAAATTTTTGAGGAAGGAAGTAATTATTTTTTCACAGCAGTGTATGCAAACCTATCAATGCTCACCAGGACAAACAGTCAACAAAATGTCAAAAGCCACTGTGTGCCGTCCTGCTTTGTGTGATAATAAACAAGCAGACTGAACAGGCAGCCCTCTTTGAACTGTTGTTGATGTCAGAGCAACCACTAACTCCCGATCCCAGCTCCTCTTCTCTTGTCCAATTCACAGAGTATCCTTTGCCCTTTTGTCCCCCGTGGCCCTCTGCATAGCTCATTTGTGAAGTCTGGAAATATCTGTTGACTCGGTTTTCCCACCAAGCTTTCCCAAAAATAGCCACAGAGACGAGTGTGGAGGGCCCTCATTTCATTGTGCAGCAACATAACCAGGTCATGTCGACTCTCTTTAGAAGTACAGGCAATTTAGAACCCAGGGGTGGTTGTCTACAACAAGCTTGGTTAAGTGCATGGGCAACAATTGACGACTGAAACAGGCCCTGTAATGATGTTCCTGACATTCAAATGAAGAGAGGGAGGGCAGAGACAGAGTGGAAAAGGCAGGGAAGACAAACACAGACTTTAAAAACATGCAGCTATTAAAGCTGGGATAAAGGAGGATTCAAAAGAGAGCAAAGTGTCCCTGCAATGAGCACTGTGATCCAAACAGTAAGACTTTTTTTCTTTGTGATTCATTGCAGAGTTTTATCAATAACGTCACTGAGAATTTACTGGATGCTAGACATTCATCCTTCTAATTCTTTTCAGAGTATCCCCTAAGTATTCGCAGCTCATTCAGCCCATCCTTGAATTCATAAACTGCTCAATATTCCTGCACAATTTGAACATCATAATTCAAATTTGCTGCACAGAAATCTGCTAGGAGAGGAAAATAAATCACACTCAAGCTCCTTGCTGTAATTTACAAGCCTGGATGGGTCCTTTATTCATGCTGGGCTGTCACCACACATGAGCCCGGCTACACAGCATGAAAGTTGAAGTCAAAGAAAATCACTGAAAGTTGCAGTCCTCATCAATAATGTAATGGCCAACTCCAGTCAATGTCACAAGTGAGCATCTGCATGCATGAAGCCACCATATAGCTGGTTTCTTGCCATAGTTGAGTTAGGTTTTGGTGAAGTTGTCTACATGTGAGTATTTATTCTGTGATCCAGCTCAAGCAGAGTTGAGCTTGCATGCTCATTATCCCACATATTAGAAGGATGAAGGCCTGAGGTATTAATTCCGGTTTACCGCCCACTTCAAATAATATATAATTAATTATACAATAAATAATATAAACAATTCTGTCTTCTAAACTAGCATATGTATAAATAATCAATAGTAACAACAGATCAGCTCAGACTGATGACTATTGGTCAAATCAGCATCATCTGCACTTCCTCGTGGTGCTCCTGGTGTATCAGTTTGATTAGTGACCATGCTAAATGGTGACTACAAGCCATTTGGTTTGGATACCATTGTTACAACAGCTGATGCAAACATAAAGTCTTTATGAATGCCTATTTTTAGTCTTTTTGTTACATCAAAATATCCTCCTCAGATTTATGTAATGAAAAACTAAATTAATCTATGGGCTTTTTTAATGATAAAACTATAAAAATGAGGCATAAGTAGCAGCCTCTTATCTGACCTGGATATTGATTCATCCTTGCTCTCTGGTTCAGTAAACTTGGCTTTAAAAGCAGATATGAGATTGTTTATCCTGAAGGATGAAGCCTGACATCCTTCATAATGAAAGATGTCAGTCCAATTTGAATCTAACAGCCTTGTTTTGTTTATCAGATTAGACCTCATGTCCTCTGCTGAAAGTTGGCCAAACTCATCCAGAGCTTCTCTCACAGGATCTTCTCTTTGTCAATTAAGATAAGAAATTAGAAACATATATTCAACAAAATGTTGACACAAGTACTTAATTATGAGCCCCATTCACCAACACAAAGAGCAGCATATAAGAGTCTTTCCAAACAGCAATCAAAACTCTTCAAATATTTGTCTGCATAATACTGAACAGCACTTGAATTTAAGAGAGTGGAGCTGCAGCACTGTGTGCATGTTCTTTGATTGTGCGTCATTCAGTGATATGTTTGTCAAACTCAGAAGTGAACTGTCTCACTTTGTTTCATAATGCTCTAAAGCTGCACACAAAACAGCCACAAGTGTCTTCAGTCCTTTCCCTGTTCAGAAGAGAAGCCTGCTTTAGTGTTGTTCAAATGTAATCAGATTTCATCAGTGTTCAAGTGCCTTTTATTACTAATGTGCTCTGTTAGTTACTGTTACACTTACTCTCAGTCTCAAGGTCAAAACCATGATCTAAGCCTCAGCTGGTGGCAGCTAAGTTACAGTACTATGATAAAGTACGAGTTTGTTCAGTAATTAGAATGACATAAAGACAAAGACAGCTGGTTAGTGCTTTATGAAGGCTCAATACTATTTTCAGAAATGAGACACAAGGTAACATACTAAGCTGTACTCAGTCCTCATATTTTGTCACAATTGAGTTCAAGTTGCCAAATACTTAATTTATAAAATTGTGATCAATCACTGCATTTTGCATCATGTTATTAATGTGTTAAGGGGACATATTATGCAAAAAACAATTTTTCAGTGTTTTCTCAAAAAAAATATGTGCCCCTGGCCTGTCCACAATCCCTTCAAGTACCAGAAAAATGGAGATGGATTACATGGGGCAGCACTTACGAACGCAGCGGCCCAGCGCTCCATCACTACCAGCAAAACAAAGCCCTACACTTACACCAGAACTGACAGCGTGCCAATGGAGTTTACATCTTGAGAACGGGACGGTCAGAGACTGACAGGAGGAGGGCGTGGAGCAGCACAACACCTACAACCAGTGGGGAGGAGGCAGTGACGGCATTGACGGCAAACCTGTCATACTGAGCATCTTTCTACCAGATGCCCACTTCCTCGCCAGCAGGATGGATGACATAAGGCTGCGGATTTCTAACCACCGCTTGGACCAATGTGTTTGCTGCTACAAAGGAGATGGCCAAACATAATTTCATTGCGTTTTTACAATGCAATGACAATAAACATCTATCTATCTATCTATCTATCTATCTATCTATCTATCTATCTATCTATCTATCCACTTTTCAGAAAATGTGTGCTAAAACAAGCTTTTCTCAGATTTTCCCCTCATGATGTCATGTGGAGAGTTAGCCCCGCCCCCAGATTCAGTTGACCCCTCTCCACTTGGAAAAAAGTTGAACCCTCAGCTCCTGATCCTGTAAATCAGGAGAGCCACATCCATTTCCTGAGAGGGGCGGAGTCAGACAGCTTAGTAACTTTTAAAGCCACAGACACAGAAACAGCTCGCTCTGAGCAGGACTGAAACAGAGGGTTTTTTTTAGACATACAAAAATCAGCAACAAACTTCACAGGCATGTTTTGGGGACCTCTGGAACAATATAAACTTGTCTTAAGATGTTAAAATATTTCCCCTTTAAAGTCAAAATTTCATAATTCTGACCCTTTACTTTGACAACATGAAGAAGGGCTGACAAGGGTGCTGATTTGGGAATAAGATTGATTTTTAAATATTTCATGATTCTGACTTTTAGAATATGATCTAAATGAGTGCTGCGCTGCCAGTGTATTCCACGGAATGATCCTTTACTTGTGTGGTAGGGGTGGAAGAAAAGGTCATCAATTCCCACCTTATTTTGAAGGCTTGTGTTCTGTGCGTTTCGTGACAGTGTGGTCTTAGTAAACAGTGCTGGTTTCATGCATGGTTTTCACACAGTAAAACCAGAAACAAGATCATAATCTTACAGTAACATGATAACAAAATTAGCAACAGTAACACTTCTGCATTACAGACAAGTTTGACTCATAATGACTACATGGTTTAGAAAGATAGAGGAGAGAAAATCTGAATGCACGTTTAGAGGATGTCAGAGAGGAGCATTCTAGATTGTGAGTTTATGACGGTGCTATCCATTTTTCTATTACCAACCGATAATAATAAATGTGTCCTTTGTAAATACACTAATTGACCACTTCTTTAGACCCATCTGTGCAATGCAATGCACACCAATAACAACATCTCTACCATGAATCTACTTCAGTAAATGTAAGATTTTGTAAATGTTGTTGACTCTCTCAGAGAGATGATAATTCTCCTTTTCTGGGATTACTGAGTGTTGCTGTAGTTGTAAGAGGTGTTCCTAATATTTTGACCCTGTGGTGCATGTGAGTGAGGTTGGCAAAATATCACAGACTCTTCAATATCATGCTCCTCACACCAAGATACTAATAAGAAGCAAAAAAAAAAGAATGATCAGCTTCCTGACAGTCTAGCGATTTGTATGATTTATTATTTAACTTAAAATAATTAATGGAAACATTTCAGTGGCCAATATGCTGTTTATCAGTAAAAAATGTATGAAAAATGGACCTGCAGCTATTTTTTGTCCACCCTCTCCCAAACGCAACAATGTAAAAACGGCACACTCCCGCAAGATTTGCATTGGGCCCTGCTCCCACTGGAAGTGATGGGTCGTTCATGAACGAGCCGGTTCAACGAACCAGCTCCTTTACATGAATGATAAGAGCCGGATCCCGTTTGAGAGCTGTTTTATATCATTATTACTATTACAGATTTTATTTTCATGTAGATTGTGTGTCTGTGTGTCATTTGGTAGATTATTAGGGATGATCTTTTATCCTCTATTAATATTTTATTTAAGGTGTGTCATACAGCCCAGCCAATGAGCAGATTTCATCAAACCTTCAAGGTGTTTTGAGTAGACAGAACATTTAGAAAACTACTCACATGATATTTTCAGAAATGTAAAAAAACTGAGTTGGAGTAAAATACCTGCCCGAATACCAGTCATATGTAATAATATTGCTAAAATTGGCAGGTCAAATGAAGACAAATTGGTACTCAAATGAAGAGCCGGCTATTTTTGCTGAGCCGAGCCAAATGATTCGGATCACTGAAAAGAGCCGGATTTCCCCTCAATACCCAATGCAACCATCCAGTTTGCATATCATCATGTCGTGGGTGCTAGCTTGGGGGATTAAACTCAGAACCGTTGGCAGAGAATAATCATGGTCCATCACTAGTAAGTGGCACAAAAGAAGGGCAGCTTCCAGTCAGAGTTCCCACTGCATTATGTATCAGTTTTTCACCTAGGATTCATTGATTTAATGAGTCATGTCTTTCAGAGAGGCCCCATCATGTCAACCATTGTAACAAGACGTTCTGTTATACTTTAGGGAATTATGAATTTCTTCAGCTTTGAAAGCTTTCAGATATGTCAGGTCATTTAAGACCTAAACAACAACAAAACAAACAAACAAACAAACAAACAAACAAACAAACAAAACATGTAACAACAGAGTAGTCATTTCTTCTATTAATATAGATATTTTGGTGCACATTGCCAGATACTGTATCTTTTACTATGGTGCACTTACAGGAAATACAAACCAGTATGCAATTAAAATGATTTAAAAAAACTGAGTGCATTGATTTTAGGCCCTAATTGCTATTATTGCATTAACACTGACACCCTTCAGTGTTGCCCTGACTCACGGGTTTGTTAACTGCTCTCTGGCACTCTTCAGTTCAGCTCCACTGCTGTCACCATGCTGGTTTATTAAGGCTTGACTATCAGGTTAAAGCACATTAAAGCTATTTTTTATGCTGTCTCATTTGTGCAGTTACTGCAGTTAGGCTCTTCAGGGCAGTACACATATCTGAAATCCTGAACTCAGAGGTACAAAAAAATTTAGTACCAGTAAGATTTTTTACTGTTGACTGCCTCGAGCTGATAAAAAGGAGTCCTCAAGGGACAGACACTATCTTATGCAGCATCCCAGCATACCTCCATATTCCCGCCGAGCACTTGAGTGAACCTCACAGAGTAAAAACCATCCTCCAGCAGTCTGTGAGATCTCAGTCCGTGACTTCTGGGTTTAATAAAACATTTTCCCCTGAGAGATGAACACCGGACACCATGAAGCAACAGTCATGAGAAAATGTGACCCATTATAACACATGCTGTCATTTAAGGATAAACGGTCATTGAAGTGAATGCACGGTCCAAACTTATCGTACACCAAAGTTAGGTGCTGCACTTTAAATCTGCAACATTTTCACCACAGATCTGATGCATCCACAGCATCCAGATTCAAGTCTTTGCAGTTTATTAATGTTGCCTGGTACGGCAGTCAGATGAAGCCTTACCTTCTGTATAGCTGGCCCGCTAAAATGTTGCTTACCATGGCTCACTGCTCGCTCTTTGACTCACATTAAATTTCATGTCTGCAGATGAAAGGAACTTAATTTTTCATGTGAGCAACACTGGTACTTCTGCTGTTCGACATCGCGGTGTACACTGTGATTAATAATGGATGGTGAGGGTGCATTTAGCAGGTTTTGATCCCCTTTCCTGCTGTCTGTGTGTGCAAATGTGTGGTAAGATGTTAGCTTAGATAGAAAGGGAAGAAAAAATATTCTGCCACAATATTTGAGGAAAAGCAACTTAATGTTTTTATTTCATAAATATGCACCGTATGGAGGAAAGTATTTGGCCACACCTGTTCATTTGCCAACATTTGTGTTACAAAATGAGTTGTTCTGAACTGTTGGTACTGAAATGGGATGGTTCATGGAATTTCTTCCCTGCTTTACAGTCAATGATAATGATATTATTATTAAAAAGTGAAAGTGTTCAAGAACAACAGCAACTCAAAGCACCACAAAGCAGAAGACCTTGTAAAATGACAGAGCGGGTCAATGATTGCTAAGGTGCACGGTGCTCAAATGTCGCTAATGTTCTGCTGATTCCACAGCTGATGTGTACCGAACTTCCACTGGCATTAATTTAAGAACAACTTTGTGCAGTGGGAGCTTCATGGAATAGATTTCCAAGGCTGAGAATCTGTGTGCAAGCCTCACATCACCAGTCACATGGACTGCCAAAGAAACAGAAATGATGAATCGTAAAGAAATGACAAATGACTTCCTTTGGATAACATTTTCATGAAATTCTGCAATTTACCTTCAATTACAGATGAGGACAATAAAATATTTTCTACTTCAGATAAATCAAAATTCAGCAAAAGTTTTTTTGTAAGTGCAAGGACAACATTTTGTATTCATAAATATTTGAGAGAGTACATCAGGAATCTGTAACTGTGTTCTTAGTCCAATAAATGACACAGTTACAGATTCCTGATGAACTCTCTCAAATATTTATGAATACAAAATGCATCAGGAATCTGTAACTAAGTTCTTAGTCCAATAAATGACATGATTGTAATATTTTTGCTGAACAAGTCTTTCATTTGATTTAAACCTAGTTTACTCCACTCATTTATATCAACAGCGGGAAAAATGTCTGGATTGTGATGGAGCGTTGCGTAGATGGAGGTGCCAGTGGTTGTGCCAAAATTCTAAGCACATTCCCTCAAAGCTATGAAACTCAAGAGAGGCCTCAGAGGCACTGGATGGTGTAAACTGGCTCCCACCTGAACCCAAAGTGAGTCTTGTCTCTAACCTGACGCGCCAGATGGATGTGTTTCACACATCCATCCGGAAAACTTTCAATACTAAGCGTTTGGGAAAGGGGAGAGGCTTTGAAAAAAACTCGGAGTGTGATTGGATGAACATTCTGTCTGTCACATCTTTACGGGCCAATCAGAGCAACAAAACACATGACATACTGCGACTGAGGTGCGCGTGCGCAGCTACAGAGGAATAACACAAATCATGGCCACTATAGACATGTTAGCACACAACTTTGTCGTTTTTGAAAAGAAAACAGCTCACTGCTGTTCTTTGTTCTTCTTTTAATGAAGAAATGTTGCCAAGTTCTGATAAAACTGGTGCTTTAGCAGCATCCACGCTAAGCTCTTCCACCATAATTTCACCTGCTTCTTGTTGCTGCTTGCTTACGTCATGACTCCGCTGCACCTGAAAGTACTCTCCCTTGACACTGATTAGTCCTGTCACTTTCTAACCAGACCCTAATGTTCAGACGGGAGCTTTGCAAGATGGATTCGCCATTGAGAAACACAGAAACGGGCATATCTAGCTGCTTTGAAAGGTTATCTTGTCTCCCCATTGGCAATGATGCTGGATTTCATAGTTGAGCTGACCAGAAATAGTGCTGTAGATTGGGAAGACCAAGCCCCCTCCTTTGAAGCTGGCTTCATTAGCATTAATAAACTTATTCTAGGTTTTTTGTTACACTTCATAAACTTTGAATTGTCTCTGTTTATTGACTTCATAAGAGTAGATAGCACAGTAAAATTTGAAAAAGAAAGTCAAACATAGTTGATGTTAATTTTAATAACATTTATTCTTCCTAGGAGAAATAATGGCAATGTTAGCCACTTGCCTGAATTCCTTTTTTATTTTGTTCTTGAGAGGAATGAATTTTTACTTTGATAAATTGTCTAAGTCAGGAGAAATATTTATTCCGAAGTATTTGAAACCCTCTGATCACAGTGACAAGGTCACTGGTGTAAGGTCCAGGCAACTTTTTGCTTAACTTAACTTCTACATGTTAAAAATTCTTCAAAAGTGGCAACTTAAACTTAAAATTTGGATCAGTTATATTTTCCTGCACATGACAAATTGAACTGCCCATGCAGAATCTGTGTTAAATTCTTCTTCTATGAAATATAAAGGCATCAAACCTTGGAGTGGTATGATCCATCTCAGTAAAACGAATTCATTTGATTATTTACCACAGTTGTCAGCTTCAGTGAAGTGCACGTCTGGTTGAAATGTCAAACTCATCTACAGAATGTGTGCGTCAGCGGTATCGTAGCTTCCAGCAGCTCTAATCCTTGTCTTCACAGAATAATGCATACAGATGACAGCAGTGTGGGCAGGAGGTTAATGTCTGGCACATTAATTTGTTTCATTCTACATGGCTGGGTGAGAGTGCCGTGCAAAGACCGACACAACAAAGACATATTTTCAACTCATTAACTAATCATGGACCTGGGGGTTTAAGCACCTCTTACATGGACTGGATGATGAAATAAACAAACATGAAAGCAGATTCATGCTACACTATTACATGCAGATACACCAGTGATGGAGAGGATTATCTTATAGTGGCAAACAAAGGAGACTGAGTGACAAAGAGCAAATATCTTGAATTTAAAGTGGAGCTAAAATTCAGTTGGAAGAACTTATAATCACTCTACTTTCAGTTCTGTCTTTGGCTTTCACTTGTGTATATAGTTATCTTTTTTATCTTTAAAAAACAAATATTTATTGCTACTGGCCTTTAATCTATTGCTGGGGATACACTGTGAGCATTGAAGACCACTCTCCCCTGATGATTTTTGAGTTTGCGGCGCGTACCTGGTGAGGACACAACAGCCGACCTCTGCTTCATTAACTGATCATGACATGGATACATTTCTGACTTAAACACTTGCAAACCATGAGCAGATTCCAAAACGTCGGGGCATTTTTCCTGTATAAACTTCTCTGAGCTGCTCATCAGATGATCCATGAGGGACAGAGAGAGAGATATATGAGGAGAAACTGGAGTCTCAACAGGTAAAAGTCAGAAAACTTCTCGGTTTTATCAGCTCTTTTCCCTCATCGATCTCATCCACAGTCACTGATGCTGCACCCTCCGGGAATCACATGACTTCTCTACTGGATTAACGTTTCTTTATGACACGACAAAAACTGGCAAAACATAACACACATTCAGTGTGTTCCGGAGTTCTGTTTCCTTCCAGAAATATCCTCCTTTCTTTTGCAGAAATGTAGTACAAAGCACACACATCTAAAACAATATAATATGGACTATAATCCTATTGTTTTCTTGCAGGTCACGAGTTGCACTTGTTATTGTTTCTGCAAACAAATGTATGCTCAAAAGTATCTGGCACACTTACAGATTTGATTGCACTACTGTGAAAAGTTTATTATTTATAAAGATGCTGTATTTTTGCAAATTGAGCACAATTTCATTTTATTTTCATTTGTGCCACAGTTTATAAAGATGAGTGTATTTCAAGAATGAAGTTATGAATGTACTTGAACTAATTTTTTTTGTGGTTTGAAATGGTCTTGTGCAATTTTTTTACATTCACAATTTTGAGGGACACAGCTATTACATCTCTGTATTTAAGAAAATGGGTAAAAAGAAAACCAAAGCTTTTTTTTTGTTTGTTTTTTTTTGTTTGTTTTTTTTTTTTGCACTTTTGAGCAATTTAACTTGTTACTGTAGACTTATCACATACAGTTCATTAAAATTTGGGTTCTAAGGGTTGTACTGCTGTATAGCCAAATTAAATACTCAAAAAAAAAAAAAAAAAATGGCACTACAGCATGTAAAAATATAAAGATATACTCTGATCTGTGGTAGTCCTTAAAGCAAAAAAAGAAGGGTTCAAGCAAAAATCAAAATGATCTTAGCTTAGGCTGACAGCACAGCATGCTGCTTTTTTCCTCCTGACTCTCTCTCTCCCTCTCTCTCTCTCTCTCTCTGGGATCAGTAAACAAATAACAATTCATGCATAATGCCAAAAGAGAGAAACATTGAAGTTAAAGATCAGACTTCTGGTGACTGATTTATGGGTCTTTAGGAGAGCAGACAATTAATGCAATCATATTTTTGGATTTGGCGATAAGAATGTGTGCTTCACCAGCACAAATAAATGAATATGACTCGTTAGTTGTCATGTAGACAAAAGGCTGTTTTTAATCATAAGCTAAATGTTTAAGACATCTCCAGCATTTTCTTTAAGATAAGAGGTGGAAATGATTTAAACTTTAGATGTTACTAGGCCCAGAAAAAGTTGAAATCCTTGCGCTGCCCCTGGTCCGTCCTAATTTCACTCGCCACGGTGAAAACTCATAACCTGACATGCCAGATGGATTTGTTTCACACATCCTCCTGGTAAACCACTCATACCCAGCGTTTGGGAAAGGGCAGAGCTCGGAGGGTGATTGGATGAACGTTCTGTCTGTCACATCTTCACGGGCCAATCAGAGCAACAAAACACGTGACGTAACCGCTACAGAGAATTAAACTTCATAGAGAGCTGCATAACGCGAACCATGGCAACTAGACATGTCAGTAAACAACTCAATGCTCTTCTTTGTTCTTCTTTTAACGAAGAAATGTCGTCAAGTTCTGATAAAACTGGCGCTTTAGCAGCATCCACGCTAATCTCTTTCACCATAATTGCACCGGTCTCTTGTTGCTGCTTGCTTACGTCACGACTCTGCCGCACCTGAAAGTACTGCCCCTCGTCGCTGATTGGTCCTGTCACTTTTTAACTGAGCCCAAATGGTTCGGACGGGAGCTTTTCAAGATGGATTCACCAGTGAGAAGCACAGAAACCGGCGTATCCATCTGTTTTGCAAGGTTAGAGAACTCAAGCTGTGCGCGACAATGGGACCAAGGCCGGATTAACCATTAGGTCAACTGGGCAATTGCCCAGGGGCCTGAGATCCACAGGGGGCTCACGGCAGTAGGCGCATAACCATACTGCAAACTTCCAACCGCATAAATATGATTGCTCAGCGCTTTACATAATCCTGTCCTCTTGTACTCACTGTAGTTTCACACAGTGGCACTAGTGGCACTGTGAGCTGACATACCCCTCCTCATTGGCCAGGGGGCATGGAGCGGGTCAAAGGTGACAGAGGAAAGCCAATCAACTTGGTGTAGGTCAGCAAACTACGTCAGTTATACTATGCAGTGAAAGAATGCCGAAATGGAGAAATCGGGGAGACAACTATGTGGGATCGCCAAACGGAAAATTGAAGAAGATAGGGGGATCAGGCATACCGAAAACTTATGGAATACACCAAAAATAGGGAGTTTCTTCAGTTGACTTACTAGCTGCCTGGCTCATGGAGGAGATGACGCGCAGGATGGCTCAGTTAGTGAGAGAGCATCTTCCACCTGTTAGCAAGAGAGCCTCTTCAGCCATCGGTGAGACAGCTAATGTTAGCTGCTGCTACCATTATTAGCAGCTTTGGCAGAGGGAATTCCCAAGCTGGATGCAACAGACCGGCATCAGCATCTACGGCACCTGAGCCTGTTGAGGTAAGCGATAGGCCGGCCATCACTATGACCAGCCCCCACGCCCACACCTCACCGCTAACATTGAGATCCGGACGTTAGCATTCATTCTCATTCCAGAGCATGCTGGCACATAAAAATGAGAAAAACTGCACTTTAAAGACCTTGCCCAGGGGCACTTCGATGTCTTAATCTGGCCCTGAATGGGACCCCAATGTGAGCACGCAAATATCAAATTTTAGTCATGTGTCATCAATGTTTCAATCACACAGTGAATGCTGAGACCACAGAGTAAAATTATTCAGTCTCAGCAGAGGCAGGGACAAAACGTATCCCCCCTGGGATGAAAATTTGTCAGAGGAGGGGGAAATCAGAAACCCCCCCCATCCCCCCTTGGAATTTGCACCCTGGTTTGATGAATTTATCCAACAAAGAAAAAGATCTTTACTGACTTTCTGTTTGCATTAAAAGAATTAATTTGAACTAAAATAGCAGAATGGGGTGTAATAAAATCAAAACAACAGGCACATGCAGAGGTGGGAATTATGAGTGCTTGAGTACCGCCCTGTTGCCCCTGAGATTCACAGTTCCCCTTCTTCAGGTCTTTTTAAAAAATGTCGAAGGGCATGTATGAAAGCTTGTTTTTGCCCTTGTCAAATGGACAAAGCTTACAAAAAACATATTGTGGTATAAATGATACAAGCAGGCAGCTGATAGTCGACGTCACATGATAACCTTCACTTGAAACCATCTGTGGCTTTGAGGATGCAGCTGTGATACGGAGGAGAAGGATGAAGGATTTCTTTAGATGAGAGGGGACGACCACGTGTTTGCAGCGCTACTACAAGGTAATATCAAAACGTCTTTTACTCTCCACATCCACAACAGAAAATGATTTTGGTTCTGACCAAACCGGCTGCAGAAAAGTTTCCTCCTTTGATGCTGTAAAATCAAAATGATGTCAGAGAGTGTGAGAGTTAAGCCAGTTTGATGATGTTTGCTTTTCTAAATGGCCACCTACACTGTAAAAAATGTCCGTAGAAAATACGGCAAAAGACTGTCAAATAGCAACAGTAAAAGACCCTAAAACAAATAAACATATATTACTGTATAAAATACACAGAATTGCTGTAAATCAAGCAACGGTATGAAACCTAAATTTTTACAATTAAAGTACGTAATAATTACAAAATTGTACCGTTTAAATGAAAGAAGATTGTGAAAATAAAGGAAAAATACTGTAATCTTCAAGACGGGCAATTACTCTAAAAATTACAGTAGTATTTTGTTAAAATTACAGACTTTTCTCTCATGTACATTTAAATTCACAGTAAAAATCTGTGAAAAAAATTGCAATCACATACCGTAATTTTAGCAGGGACAAGAGGTTAAAAATACTGCATGATCAGGAAAGTTCTGTAGAAAATACAGTAAAAACCTGTCAACCTGCAAAACCTGTGAACAAGCACCAATTTGTTGTTATGTCCACATTTGTTTCTCAGTGCTACACCACATGATGCTGCCTTGTGAAATAAACGGACAGTTACAGTTAATATGAAAACCTTATTGAAACAAGAATGGTACCAAAAATCATTTTGTTTGTTCTTAATTTGATGGATGAAAGTGGTCAATTATTTTAGTTTAACTGATTTATTGGAAAAGAATGATGTTAATTGCTCTCACAAAGAATGCCATTGCATTTGTAAAGCCATTCCACTTCCTTTAATGCATCTAACACAAAATACATTGATGTACTTTGATGTTTCAGTCAATCTTCCAGAACTGAAATTGGATGACACATATTACTGATAGGAAATATAACAAGGTAATTGGAAAGAACTATTTTATATATACATAAAGAGAGAGAGAGAGAGAGAGAGAGAGAGAGAGAGAGAGAGAGAGAGACATACTGTATATATAATATGTATATAATACAGTTGAATATATAGTATATACATTATATAAATACAATAGTTATTTTTACTGGTTAAATAACTTAAACATGAATGCAAATGGAATGACAAGAAACCCTCCATAATCAGTTTTAGAAATGAATGGGAACTGTACATATAGTCTATCAAATTGATTTCTAAGGGGAAAAAAAATCTAAAAAAAAAACAATATGAAACCATGGTTTAGTTTCTGAAATTTTAATGTACTTCTCATACCTTATGTAATTTAATCTAAACTTCTCTTTACCTGTATGTGGGGTTATTTATGTCTAGTAAATACGTTTTGTTTCATGTGCCAACGCTGTATTAACTATTGGAATCTGTTCAATAAAGTTGTATCAATATAAAAAATAAATATATAAAAATAATTTTGAAAAACTGTTTCCCGTCGCCATTCAACCCTGTCTACACAGCAACGTTTTCTATTCTGTCTGTACTAGAACAGCGATTTGGGTGTTTATAAATGGAACAATTTGGAAACGAGCTACAGAGTGAACAGTTTTCAGTCACCTCTTTCCATGTACACAAACATTGCTGCTTTCTCGAAATGCGTTTGCGCACTGTGGTTGCAGTCAATTGCCATGCGCGAATACGGTTTCGCGCAGGCGCGGGGAAAGAAGGACCTTATACGCATGCGTGTGTGGTTCGTTGGAAAATCAAACCGCCAACGGCTGCCTGGTAAACTACAGCGTTTTCGTGTCTTCTGTGGTCTCGTGTGCGCGGAAATATTTCATAAAGTTGCTGTCTGCTCGTAGAACGAGCCGCAAACGAAGATGGAATACAAAGCAGGACATTGGCGTGTATTAATTCGACGTCACCCGGAGCATCAGCCTACGAGCTATTGGTAAGGTATGTAGAACCTCTTTTGTCGTAGTGTCAAATATTTCTTGAGTTCTTTTCATTCAGTAACACCACGTGTTCATAGGTAGAAGTTGAATGGGTCAGGAGGCATTTTGTTTCAATTCTAGACCAGCCAACATTGCTGTTTGATTTGTATTTTTTGCTGTCATTTTAGCGTGGAGAACGTTTAACACTTGCTGTGTTGGGGACCATAAGTGAACCCCAACCTCAGAGCTAACTCCGCCCACTTCAGACTTTTGAAAAATGCACAAAAAATGGGCGGTTGGGTACTGGGAACACTGGGAAGAGGGAAAGAAAAAGGACGGAGTTTTCCAGATGAGGTGGTGACCGTGAGGACCGTGATGTCCCCTAGCCAAAAAGTGAGAGTCCCACCGCAGCACTGATGCTTCAGAGCGACCTAAGGTGAAGGATTTTTCCCCTTCAGAGTCACATTCATATCTGTGTTCAGAGTCCCCTGAGGTAGGCTTTCTAGTTTATTCCTACCCCTCCATGAATATGGGCGCAACTTCCGCTCCGTTCTATCTAAATGGGACTTTGTATAGAAACGAGATGCTAAACGTGACTATTAAAGCAATTTTAATACCAAACTACATAAACTTAGACTGCTTAACCTCAAACGGATAATATTATTATTTCTCTAGCCTCTACTGGAGAGTTCAAATTGATGACATTACTTTAGATAACATACACGGGCATATTTAGCTAACTTTATTAGCTTTATATCAGTATAAAAAGATACATTTCTAGTTTGTAGAGTTGCTGAAATTCTCATTTTACAAACTAATCCCTCTCAAATATGGGAATTATATTTATAAAATTATCCATGACTCAAGTTGCCAGCTCTTCAGTTTGGTAAATGTCAAGTTTTGTATTAAGAATTAATGATAAATTAATACTAAAAGAATCACATCCCCGATGCATTTAGACAGTGGACAGCATGTTGTGAGAGACATATTTAACTTTGTCATAATATTAGTACCATGAACATAGCAACAGGTACTGAGCATTACAGAAAATATGATTAAAAATTTTCAGCTCATTGATTTAACAAAAATGAAGCAGTATTTATTCCAGCAAATATTTATTTATTTCAGAACAACCACTGTTGACACTAAATCACTTTAGTAAGCCTTTGGAAAAATCATGTTTTTGCTATTATTGTTACTGTACTGGAAGTTCCACTTCCATTCATAGCTACAGTAGACCCCCAGGAATAATGTGGTATCCACCTTATTTACTTATCTACAGCTTATAATACAAACAATGTGAACATGTGATAAAGAAAATATAAATATTTACAAATTCCAGAAGAATTCCTATTGAAACAACTGTGGTTCTTTGTTAGTGTCTATAGTTAGCTGCTGTACTAGAATACATGTATTTAATGTAGCCTACTTCCGTTTTGGCACCGGAAGTTTCGTCCATATTCACATTTACAGTAGCGGCCCCAGGAATAAGGGGGATAGTGTGGTGGTGGACTGTGGTGGTCCTGGGCACTACCTGTTTGCTCCAGCACCTCCTAAATGCACAATGGGGATATGTGCACGTCAGTGTCATGGCACTAAAGATTTAATAGCTCACTTGATTTTTGCAGGATGCCACAAAGCTCAAGATTCAGAGAGGACAGTTGGAGGGCTGATCAGAGGACATACAGGGTATGGTGTTTCCCCTTCTCTCCTGTTTCGACAAAAAGGAAGACAACCTCTTTTGCCTTGTTGAAACATTCTTGCCAGATGGGGTACCAGTGGAAAGCCTGCCCCATGTATTGTTTTTTGTAGTAAGTGGATCTCAGAAACACTTTAAAGACTCATTTGGATGGTAATGGATGATTTGCTTGTAATTCTTCTCTACTTTTATCATCCTCCCAGGAGCCTCTTGCTAGGCTTCAAGGCAGCTCATGCTATGCATTGACCAGCATTGGGATCCACTCAGGAGTTCCTACAGAGGTAATAATTTTTCCTCTTTAGAGGTAGTTATATGGTATAGTGTAATGCTGGCAAAATGTTGTATTTCCTTCCAGCCGTGTGTATCATATGATACAATATCAGTTATTTTTATAACTGTGTTATCGTCACCTGTTACAACTGCTATCCTGAGGAAGACGGTTCAGGACAATAAGAGTCAAAACTAACAGACTGAAAAACAGCACATATCCCAGAGCAGTTGCAATAATAAACTAGAAAAGCACTCAGAGAGCGCAGACCTCCGCCATTAGCCCTATCTCCCAATAGTGAAGAGTCCTTTAAAAATTCCTAGATCCAGACGATGATCTGGATCAGTCCCAAAATCAAATCAGTTCTTCCTTTTGCCATTTCTGACATTTCCTGGAAATTTCATCAGAATCTATCCATAACTTTTTGGGTTATGTTGCCAAAAAAAAAACTAACAAACCCTGCCGATCACATAACCTCCTTGGCAGAGGTAATAATAATTGCACTGAATGGAACTGTGCAAAATTTCGTTGTACTTGTGTACAATGACAATAAAGATTCTGGTTCAGATTTTTAGGTTTGATAGTATCCAAATTTTCAAATTTAAAAAACAAACAAAAAAAAATAGATGTGCAGCATTTTTTCTAAACCAAAACTGTTGTGAGCAGAAAAAGCGCAAGGGCAAGCAAGATGACATACAGAGCTGTGGGATCAACACACACTCTAAGTGGAGAGGGTAGCACCAGTCACAACTTAGTGTTGATTTTAGAAGAACATATAAACACAGCAACACCCATCTGATAACTGCTTGACAGCTGGATCACTCTACATGTATGTCTGCATTTTTGTGTCTGCTGAAGCTTCTGCCACAAAACACAAGGGATGTGACAAGACATTCAGCTCACGGGACAAGAAGAGATTGGGTCCACTCCTTTTTTGAGTGAATTCAAAAATTGGATAGTACTTTGCAATCAGTGCATACATAAGTGTTCAAAACTTCTAAGTTGACATGATTTGGTGCTTTACCTTGTCTTTCTATTTTTCCTTACTCTTTTTTAAGGTCCTGTTTCTTCTGCTAGTAGTGACTAGGACTCCATTACTTCATACTGTCTCCGGTATTCCACTCTTCTAAAAAGACGCCAGTTATCAAGGATTAATAATGGTAAGCCTTGCACAGCATTTGTACATACCTCAGTAAATTCTTTAGATTAATCTTTCTTTAAGCAACATGAAGCCATTTTATGTTTATTTTATGTAGTTTACACCAAGCACTGCATTAATCTAGTCATGTAGAAATACCCAGAATACTGCCATGCCACTGCTTTGTCCAGCTTGTTCTCAGTGTTCTGATGATCACACCATATGGGGGCCAATACAGTTTTCTGTGTGAGTCATATATTTTCATTATGATTGATTTAAAATTCAGCACCCATCATCTTTGTTACAGCAAAATCCTTTTGTACCCCAAAGCATTTAGGGTAAGTGTACCCATTAGGCCCACCAAAATCTAAGTTCACGTATTTTTCATAGATACTAAGATGGTTTATAAACATGATCATTTGTTAGAATGAAGGATTAATCCCTCATTTGAAGGTATATTTATTTACTTATGCATATTTTAAAGAACAAATTAAAGAAATGTTATGAATAAAGTCAAAAGTCTGGCATGGCCTTAATTGGTACCTAAGTACCATTTAAGCCCACATGTGTTCCAAATAAGCCCACAACCACGTTTATTGACAGAAATTAAAAAAATTATTACATTTTTCAAGTAGTAAACATATATTAATTCAGTAACATGTTATACATGTTAAACACAATTTATTTTTTGAACTTGGCTTTAATGTTTGGCTTGTAACAATGGACCACCACAAACATGACTAAGTAGGCCTAAAACTAATTTTCATTGGCTTCAGTATTTAACATTTCATTGAACATTTTATTTAATATTGACAAAATTTGATTCAATATTGACAAAATAAAAAAATGTGTTTGTTTTTAAAAGTATTAAATGACATTACAGTGAATCAACAATATCTTATTGAACTTGGATTTAATGTTTGGCTGTAACAGTGATGATTTTAGGACAGTTGCTGTAATTCCTCTTTTTTGTTGGCATTTTTCTCACTATAAACAAATAATTATGCAAAATTAACTGACATAACAATTCTTCTGGGCAGTGTGTGATCTGTGATGTACTCATGTTAATGAAGTTAGTATAACAACATCCAACACAGGATTACAGCGAAAAGCTATCAAAGCTCAAAATTTCATTTTTTTTCTATTGAAACACATAAGATGGGCTTAAATGGAACACACTGGGCTTAAATGGTACTACAGTGACTACCAGGGAAATGAAGATAATATGTTCTCACCAAAATTAAACAAATGTTTAAAGAAATGCCTGTAGGCTAAATATGCTGTAAAACTTGCCATCACAGTTATTCCTCTTCTGCCAAACTTTCTGAATTATCAAGGAATTCTTGTTCAAAGTTTTATGTAAGATTTATGTAAAATGAATCAGAAAACACTTAGTTTGTGTACTTATCATTTTTAATCATTAAGCAGTGTATCTGTCAGTAGGGCTACATGTATTGACTAGTGATTAGCTCGCTACGCTAGCTAGCATGACTCATCTTTTCACATAAAACTAAATAGTAAGAAATTACAAAAAACTACCTGTTTATACACAAAAAAAAACAAATCAATAATCTCTCAAATTACATAATATGAATGTACTTAACAAGTCAGTGGCTGAAAATGGTTGAAAAGAGGTTCTTTCTGAGGGGTCCCAAAACACCAAAGTTTTGAGGCGACTTTATCTGAGCCTCCTTGAGACTGCACAGATGTAGGCGGGCCTTTTTCAATATCTACAAATGTGATTGGTGTCAAACAAAAACTGACATATAATTAAGAAATTGTGTGATTGGACAAAATAATGTATAGCATAAGACAGGCCCCTCTTTTTTTTTTTTTTTTAAATTGACTTCAAATTCGCAAGTGGGCTTAAATGGTGCCTGGGCTTAATGGGTAGGCTTACCCTAATACAAAAAAATAAAAAATTTATTCATCCCGAAGAAATTATATAGAAATTATATATAAAATTATATATTATATTTACATGTAAAAGCAAATTCTATATTTATTTGGGTGGTCTTACAAGTAAATATATATATAAAGAGCATAGTTTGCAAATATTTATCTTGTGGTTCAACTACCTAAAATCACAATATAACCCTTATGAATGGTTCATACCAAGGTCTTTTGCTAACACTTGTGGTTTGGGCTATTGTGTGTAGCTTTAAATCAGTGTTAATTTCGTCGACTAAAACTATGACTAAAAATGTTCATAGACAGCTTTGTTTTCCATGACAAAAACTAGACTAAGACTAACAAAAATAGATCTGTGATGACTAAAACTGACAAAAACTAAGTTTAGTTTCTGACTAGAATGTAATGTAGTTTTCGTCGGACATTCAAAATCCATGATATCTCTCCACTGTGGGTAATTCTGTAAAAAAAACAATGCAGCTATAGCTCTTCTGTCTCTCAGCTGTAGAAAGCAGGGACCCCAGGTTTGGCAGGGTGCAGAGAACATCCCACTATGACTTGGTACCAGATGTAAGCAAGACAATAAATGCTTGGACTAAAACCTAAAATGTGAGGACTTTTTATGGACTAAAACTAAATGGACAGAAATGACTAAAATGTGACTGAAACTAAAATTCATTTCACTTAAAGACTAAAACTAAGACTAAAATTAAAAATATCTGCCAAAATTAAAACTGCTTTAAATAATGACATCAATTCAAATTTATGTTTAGTTTTTACAGCAATAGCTATGTCACTTTTTTGTGTGGGTCCATATCTTCTTGGATATGTGAAGGAGGGGGGAGCTCAGTGGATACAAGCCTGGGCACCACAGCTCTAAACTATAAAGGAAAAGCAAATTGCAATTAATATGTCATAACTGTCTCATTATAATCAATAACGGAAAAAGTAATTGGCTGTTGTTAGGTGATTGCTGACTTAATAGCTGGCACTTGTGGGTACATGTGCGTTTCTTCACCATATTCTATTATAGAAATGATCTGTATGTACTGTACACACTGTTTATTTTATTCTGTTGTGCTGATTGTAAGCATGGCTTATTAGAGCCTAGTTTTCTCAAATTTACATCTGTGTAGGCATTAAACTGAAGCACTGAATCACTCTGACTTTGTTTTGTATATGTACTTCCTGCAGAGAGGATGGAGCCAGTCCAAAGTAGAACACCTGATGAACTGTGCTCGAGTCTTCAAGAAGATGAAGTTTCTTGGCCATGTGAAGCTTCCCAAGTGGAAGGCCTTCTTCAGTCAAGACTGGACTCATTACTCTTGAATCATTTAGGGGCAAGTGACTTTGTTTCATCTTCATGCATTGCACCAAGGACTACCTGTCATACATATGGACACAAGCTTTTTCTTCCAAGATCTAAACTGCTTTGTGAGTAAACAGACAAGTTATCAGATGTGTTGAAAGGTTTTTTATTGCAAACGTATAACTGCAGAGTTTCTTATTGTTTATCAGAGAGCTTGAATCTTTTGTTAAAAGTAGGAGTATTAGGGCACTACTGCAAAAATCTAAACAAAATCTAAACTACATGTGAAATTTCACATGTTTTGTACTGTAAAAAATACAGTACAACCACAGTTGCTGGTAATTTATTGTAAAATTTAAAGTAAGGCAGTATTAAGCTACTACTGTAAAATCTGCAAACATCAGCTGTAATTTCTCATGTTTTGTCCTGTATTTTTTACGGTAAATTTCTGGTAACCGCAGCTGCCAGTAATTTACTGTAAAATTTAAAGTTGGGCAGTATTTTGCTACTACCGTAAAATCTGCAAACATCAGCTGTAATTTCTCATGTTTTGTACTGTATTTTTTACGGTAAATTTCTGGTAACCACAGCTGCCAGTAATTTACTGTAAAATTTAAGTAGTTATAATAAAATACCGTTAAACATTATACAGGTCTACTGTTTTTATTACTGAGATACATTGTATTTAGGTTTACAGGATTTCTGGTGTTTTTAAAGTAATTTACCGTAAACAGGTTTGTTTCATTATCGTTATTTTTACAGCCAATCCCTGTAGAAAATGTTGTAATAGAGCTGTAATTTCTACATCAAATTACAGTAAGTTGTACAGCAAATTACCGTAAATATGGTTACAGTATAACTGTTATTTTTACAGCAAATCCTTGTATAAACGGTTACAATATTGTATTTTTTTAACAGAAATTTACAGTTAAAAAAAAACAGGTTTGAACTGTAATATTTACAGTTGTAGAATGAAACCACCGTTTTTTCTCATACATTCTCACCGTAATTTTTACAGTAAATCTCTGGTAACCACAGCTGCCAGCGTTTTACCGTAAATTTAACGGAATTTTTTTTACAGTGTAGACCATAACTGTGCATTAAACTGCATGAACTCAGACCTTGTTTAGTTGTTGTAGCATCCATTGAGGAGTTACTTAAACTCAACATAGCAGTGCCATCCCACTTTGTAGAGTATTTGACTGTTTGGAGAAAAAGCAAAAGAAGTAAGGAAAAAAAAAAAAGAAAAAATCAACAAGAGAGAGGAGAGGGAGAGAGAGATCCCTGCTGAGATACTCCACTGTGCTGCACTCTTCATCTCTCACCAGTGAAAATCAAACTCAGCCATTAGGGAAAAACTGATATCGGTAACTTTTCTCTACATGGTTAAAACACTGGAGATAAATAATTAAGAATCAATAATGAAGCACAGATTTTGTATTGGCTCTAAAGAGCAAACCTGAAAAAATTATGACATAAATATGTGTGACACACTTTGCAAAAGGAAAAATCATATTGTGTTAAACATTTCTGCCTTTTCAACTGTTTTGGAAAAAAACATTTTTTTTGCAACTGAGCGTTCAACTTGTAAAACAAATGTTGGGTTACATGATCGATCTTTACATTACTAAGTGTCTTTTTATCCATTTCTGTTGCAGTGTTCAGCTTAACTTATGCATGTATACGTTTTGCAGAATGTAAAATTAAAATTGCTAATCAGGTTCAAAGTTGATCAGTTTAATCCATTCTTGGCATTCTTTAGAAAAATTAAAGTAGAAATATGGTGTCATACTGTTTCCCTGGTTTACAGTATGAGTAATGCTGCCAGCTCTTTACCATTATTACCTCCGCCAAGGAGGTAATGTGATAGGTATTTGTTTGTTTGTTTGTTTGTTTGCTAGCAACATAACTCAAAAAGTTATGGATGGATTTTGATGAAATTTTCAGGAAATGGCATAAGGAAGAACTGATTCGATTTTGGGAGTGATCTGGATCCAGGATTTTTTAAAGGATTCTTCACTATTGGGAGATAGGGTTAATGGCGGAGGTCTGCACTCTCTGAGTGCTTTTCTGGTTTTACAAAGATATTATTTACAGTGCGGCACTGTAAAGTTTTTTTTTTCCTTATTTATAGCAGTGGTTCTCAACCTTTGGGTCAGGACCCCCTTGGTGGTAGCAAGAAACTCTGAGGGGGTCAGATGCCCTAAAAATAACAAAGGTATATATTTTTTAAATTACACTGTTGCAACTTTACACCAGTTTTTCTAAATGGCAACACTTTTCATCACTGGTTAACACCAATTTTCGAACATTATTGCCACTTAAAACACATTTTTCTCCATTTTAAAGCCTTTCCATCACTTTTTTCTCCCTGTTTTTGCCACCTTCAAACCAATTCTTGCCACTCTCTGCCTTCTGTTGCCTCTGTTAAATCAATATTGCCTCTATAAATCACTTTTAACAATGCTTTTTGCACGCTAAAGCTATTTCAGCCACATTGTAATCCCCTCTTACCACTTTTTGTGCCTGTTTTTGCCACTTAAACCCAAATATATTCTTTAGAAATCTAATTTCACCACCTTTTCGACCATTTTTTGCCATTATTAACTGATTTTAGCAATTTTTTACACCCGTGTTGATTTAGTTTTTAACAAAAATTATTTTCATTTAAAGAAGGCTATTCACTACACAAATGCATAAATTAAGATGTGTGTTTCTTTGATAAGAGTGGTGATTATTCAGTTCAAATATAAAATATGGTTTTCAAAGCTTACTTTCACAACCATGGTTCTGCTAGCCTCCATTGGCCCCCAGTATGACTGGCTCCCAGAGACCCCCCCTTGTCTGCACTATTCTTGAACATTCATGGCTGTGTTCAACCACCTCCAGGTACAGTTGGGGTCCCCAGTCTCTGTCGCCTTTATTTTGGGGTCGCAGGCTAAAGAGGTTAAGAACCCCTGATTTATAGGATTTTATCATTGCCAACAAAATAGAACATGCCATGTTGATACTGCAATAGAAATGCCCATTAAAACAACACAGGTAGACATTTTCAGATTTCTTTTATTGCATTAGTAAAAGTCCAACTTTCTCTGACTCTTTCTATATAATTAATCACAACGATATAAGCAGACTTCCTCACATTATAGAATCTAAAACCAGCAAATACAATATATATATTTTAATATTGACTGGAAAGTTAATCAATTTGAATTAATCATCCATCAAAATAGCTTGCCAATTACATATCTGTCTATTTTATGGCCTCATTTCTAACTTTAGACAAATTTAAGGCTCTCATCACAGGCCTAAACAACAATGATAGGTGCTAAATGGCTCCATAGAGCTGAGTGTTCCTATAATGACATGGTATTCTGCTGAATTATCGACCCTGCTTTGAATCTGTAGGAGAAGAAAATTACTTTTGGCAATAGGAGATTTGATTTTTTTTACATTCAAACCAGTTTACCACTGTGACCTGCAGAGAAAGAGGGCATCAGTGAGCTATTTTAAAGTAGATGTTCATGCCAACAACATTTTGTATATCCCACACAAACATGGATATATTTTCCTGGATGCTTTCCTGCAGAAGCCACATTGTTGGCAGATTCAGATGTCTGGATGATGCTGGAGGGAAGGCTGGAGTAGCTGGATGGGGATGTATCTTGTTTTGCACAGGGCTTATCAAAGTTGTGTAAAGTGAGCAGATGATGCTCTAGGATTATTTGAGGAGGCTAGTTTTGCTGAATATGAGAAAATTTAAGCATTCTCCAAGAATGTTTTCAAGGTGACATTTTGTTCATGCATGAAGAGCGGCTCATAAATATCCATCAAACCATGTCTTCCTGGATGCTCAGCTGCAGCAGGTTCATGCAGAACTGAAGCAACCAGATTTATTTCCCCAGATTTTCTCATGAAGAATCCTTCCCAAAATAAAATGTGAGAAGACATACTCAACAATGAAGGTAATGTAAGGTTTAATACATATGTTTAATGCTTAATACACAACACTTTGTACAGGTACATCTGTAATGAGTATATAATATATGGATTTCACTTTCTGAAATGAGTGACAAAAAATATTGAACTTTTCCATGATATTCTAATTTTTTTAGCCTGTATGTGTGTTGTGAATTCACATTCATGAGATATCTCAGTTCTTAATTTGCTACTGAATACACTCTATGTCCTGATGTTGCTCTTCCAAATGAAAAAAGTCTGCCACGAAAATAAGGAGTAGATACTTTTATTATTGTGATGAAGTTGGCAGAACCAGATTGTCTCTATCATCAGACACTTAACTGAACTTTAGCCTAGCAACACCAGTAGAGAGCAAAGAGAAACGGCAGCTGCTTTGAGAGGAACACAGTCACAGCTCACTACTTTTAATTAACCAGGACTAAAAACAAGCGAGATATCACTTATAACACACTTTCAGCAGGTAAAGACATTGCTCCTGCTGTACTGGGTTTAAGTGGCACAGAGAAAACCACTCCTGTAATTAGCCTGCACTCTGACATAACGGTGCACCATGGTCAAAGTGTGACAGCCTGTCTCTATGTCAGAGCGAGAGTAATAGGCTTGGATTCAATTTAGATTGTCACATTATTTTTAATAACCCATCTGCCAACATGGCTGGTAGGTTGGGCAAATTCAACCCACACAGAACTGAAATAGTATTCACCTGGCTGCTAATTTCCAATGAAAGCACAGACTTTCACACCAACAGACTTTTAAGAAAAGTGCTTAATGAAGTACAAAAAGTAAGGAAAGTTGTGTTTGGTAGATTATTTCTTTGCTGTAACAAAGCTCCATGGCAATTTTTGAAAGCCTGTTTATTTCCCTTTCAAATGTAAAGAACATGCATTTGTGGGATGAGCAGCAGAGCTGAGTATATGGGTGCACCCATGAAAATATATGCCAAATCTTCTCTGCTGCCAAACAGCTTATTCGGCCACTGACTCTTGTTTGTTGTTGTTTGGTGGATTGGATGAATGAAGAAAGAAGATGTATTGGAAATTTAACATTGTACCGTAGCCAGGGCGTTTATTTGTCTCAATCACTGAGCAGACCAGACGTTTATTTGGGACCAGGTGGCTATTTGGGACAGACATTTAATTCCTTTCTCACAAAAATCTTGCCTAGCAAAAAATGGAAAAATATGGTCAATTTAATCAGCCTATTTATTTACACCAGTATGAATATCACCTTCACATTTTTAAGACAAGATTACAGTACCTAGTTATACTAGCTATACTCCCGAATGTTCTTCAGCATATTTGACAACAGACAGTTTAAAGTTAATGTTGTACAATTGATATTTTCTCTGCCACAGGGCCATGGTGCTACGGTGGCCCTGAAGGCCAATAGGAATAAATATTTTAAAAGCGCAAAATATATTTCACAAAACAAAAAACATTTCACAAAACACAAAAATTTCACAAAACAAATATAAATTTCACAGAACAAAAATAAATTTCACAGAACAAAAATAAAATTCACAGAACAAAAAATAAATTTCACAAAACATAAAAACATTTCACAAAAC
Source organism: Cheilinus undulatus (assembly GCF_018320785.1). Taxonomy (NCBI): domain Eukaryota; kingdom Metazoa; phylum Chordata; class Actinopteri; order Labriformes; family Labridae; genus Cheilinus; species Cheilinus undulatus. The sequence goes on from NC_054868.1 coordinate 7,168,562, forward strand.
ACAAAAACATTTTACAGAACAAAAATATTTTTCACAAAACACAAAAACATTTCACAAAACACAAAAACATTCCACAAAAAAAAAAAATTCACAGAACAAAAATATATTTCACAGAACAAAAATAAATTTCACAGAACGAAAATACATTTCACAAAACATAAAAACAATTCACAAAACACAAAAACATTTCACAGAACAAAAATTAATTTTGCAGAACAAAAATATTTTTCACAAAACACAAACACATTTCACAAAACACAAAAACATTTCACAAAACACAAAACTATTTCACAATCCATTTATTTCAACACATCGACCACTTCGACTGCATCCCACTCTAAACAAGTGTTTCACAGTGTAAAGAACTGTAAAAAAAAAGAACATTTAGGATAACTATTCTAATTGCAATCAAATATGTCATCTCTTCGGGGTTCAGAAATGGTGTACTACTGCCTTGTCTTTGCTTTCATGCAAATTACAAATTATTTTAGGTCTCATTTTAGCCTCGCCAGGATTTGTACCCCCCATCCACAAGCCAAGAGGCGGGGCCCCCTGCCTCAATAGACTTTTCTTGGCCAGCTCTCATCACAACTGATAACATTTGTGAAATTGGAACAGTTTTGAGCTTTCCTCTTGAAGTTAGAGGGGGGATAACAAATGTTCAAATCATGAACTACCATTATAACATTCATTTTGTGTTCATTTCTGATTAAGCCTGATAATACTGGAGAGTTTGACCAGTTTAGCTCACTTCTATCCTAAGTTACAAGGGGATACAAGCTATTTCAGGGTCGAATCGAGGCCTGATATATTTGTTATCCCCCCTTTAACTTCAAGAGTGATGCTTCAAACTTCTCCAAAGTCCCAAATGTTATCAGTTGTGATGAGAGCTGGCCAAGAAGAGACAATTGAGGCAGGGACCCTCACCCTTGGCTTGTGGGTGGGGGGTACACATTATTTCAGGGCCGAATCGAGGCCTGATATATTTGTCACCGTTTCAGTGCAGCAACCAGTGTACCGTTCTCCATATGTTCTCTACACTTAGATCCTATGATCCAAAGGCTGTAGGCAGAGTCTGGACTGATCGCTGAACATAACGCTCTTCCAGATGTTCAGGTGTCAGCAACATTCAGCAGTCATGGCAGGCCTCTTGGCAGCCCAGTGAGACCGCAGATCGGCTGGGTGCAGTCAGTTCCAGATTTTCAGGGCACAGAGCTGTTGGCCATACCATCCTGCAAACCTTGACTACAAGAGTCAACAGCAGAATAAGCTGTTTGGCATTGGCAGAGAAGATTTGGCAAATTTTTCATGGGCACAACCCACATACTCAGCTCTGCTGCTCATCCAAAAATGCACATTCCTCATAAATGTGGCACCATCTAAAAGGTAAATGAACAGGCTTTTCAGTGGTATAAGATTTATTGCTAAGAGGTATTACAACAAAGAAAAAAAAAAAGCACTTGGAGAGCACAGACCTCCGCCATTAGCCCTATCTCCCAATAGTGAAGAACCCTTCAAAAAATTCCTGTATCCGTCCCCATGTGGCCCCCACCACGGCGTTCACCGATTACTCCCTCCCCAGTAGGGTGGAAACACGGTGAGGCAAAGCATTGGCTTCGCTACGGGTGCCAACAGATGCACCCATGGTCTTACCGGACGACTGGAAGTCATGGCAGAGGGTGAATCTTCCTCTATTCCTCCCAGCATTGTGAGTATTCTCGCTCTAATTTGCTGTCTTTCTCTCTGTTACGCTCCGACTCATCTCCTCGACCGGGCGTGTGTCTTTCAAACTCTATAACTCCAAAACTTTGAATAGAAACACACCCAAAATGCTGCTAGGATTGAAGTTACTCATGTGGTAACAGTGCAGACCTCCGCCATTAGCCCATAGTACAGAACCCTTAAAAAGACGGTTGTCCGGATCACTCCCAAAATCTAATCAGTTCTTCCTTATGCCATTCCTGTCATTTCTTGAAAATTTCATCAAAATCCGTCCACAACTTTTTGAGTTATGTTGCTAACAAACAAACAAACAAACCCACCTGATTACATAACCTCCTTGGTGGAGTTAATAATCTATTTAATCTATTTAGCTCCATCCAAAATAGAACTAGCACCAAAAGTGGAGAGGAGTTTTCTAACAGTCTAAATCCAAAATTCAAGCTTACATAGTTCTCAGCCTTTTCGTGTTTACAGAAACTTTATCCCAGAATATCTGATGTCACTTTACAGGGACTTCAAGCACCATTAATAGGAAGAAGATGTGAGTTTTAGTTCTCTTTTCCAGTGTAGAGTTTCAAAGATTTTGTTCTCATTGATTTCAGTTTTGAAAAGTCAGCACAACTTCTTTTGAGAAGAAAAAACAAAAGTATTTGGCTGTTTTCAACAATTTATTGCTGATTAAAACTTTCCAAGCATTATAATAATTTTAGCTGCTAATCAACAACTCCATCCGCCTAAATACCCAAATCAAAAGGAGTATTCTGTGTTTGAAACCCTGAGTTTACATCAACACCATCCTCTGAGAGATTTCTGTAAGATCATTAGGATTAGTTAATGGCTGCTGTCGCTTTTATTAATGGATTGAATTCAAATGAAGGCAAACCTTCTAATTGATAATTGATTGCGTGGTCATTAGCAGGATGTTACAAGAATGAGGCTCCAGAGTGGAACTCTTTCACTGAACCTGTGCTGTTGTCCCAGCAGGTCCAGCACTCTGACAGCTCATCTAAATAAAGCCGGTCTGACCCAGAGTGCTTGATGAACTCCTAATAGCGACTTGGATGCTGCTTTTTCCACCTTAAAGTATGCCCCGTAGACCCTAAGCAACCTTGTGTTGGTGCATAGACCCTGCCATTGATAACTGCACTTAAGGTTGCTTCCTATTATGTTCTTGTCGAACAGCAATCTAACACTTTGCCATCTGTTTGTGTTAGTGTTAATCATATCTATTCTCCTCCGTTATTGTTCCAGATGGCTTCTATAATTGCATTGTTTCTTCTGCAGATGTTTTATGGTGCCATTGCGGAGCACAGCCAGCTCTGGGTTGATAAAGCACTGGAACGGTTAATGGGAAAATAACCGTTTTCACAGGCAGGTTCCAAGTTTTTGTCACTATTCACACAAACAGTGTAATTGCCACTAATGAGCCGGGGCACCCATCGGATGACTGGGGGCCATATTAGCATAGATGCACAAAAAAACAGAAGAGAAATCCAAATTTAGACGGTAGCAGTGGCTGCATGGAAAAAAAATGAATCTCTTGGCACTCTGAATGTAGAAAGAGCTCCAAATGTACATTATGCAGGGCTTCTCATTATTTTGGATGGAGGGAGAGAGCATATACTACAGCGGCAGCGATAGCAGCAGGAACAATAGCAGCAGGAGTTTCAGTTCCAGGGATTAAGTTTTTGCAGAGGTTCTCTTGCTGCTCTGTTTGTTTTACAATATATCAAGAGGCTGGAAATAGCCGAAGCATACAAAATGAGACCGTTTCACTCTTATGGAGGCAGTAGCACTCCGATAGTTGCCATACTTTGTAACAGATTTGCCATTAATTTGAGGAGTCACATAACCTTTAAGGCTTATGAGTGAAATACGAGACAGTGGCTGTATAGACTGCGAGAAGCTGAACCGCAGCCTATTTCCCCTAATCGCCTGTGTGAGCACAACACCGCTGATTCAATCTGAGTTTGACAAATGCTGCTGACTAGAGGAGGACAGCTCTGGCATCCTACATGGCAATTTTGAAAACGGCCTCATTTCCCTGCGCCATTGTCTGCATGGCAATAATGCCTGCGATGAACTGGAATCACATTATCCAGCAGATACCTGAGCATCAGCTGCTGCATTTGAGACGTCTCCGTGGGAAATGAGGGTCACCTAGACTCCCCTCCGTCTCTGATTCATCTAGTCAGACCAGCCAAAGGTCAGATCATGATTTCAGCTCATCAGCTGAGCTCCCCCGATCAGCCAATCAGGAGGGAATTTATTTTAAGAAAAGGTGAGATACAAGTGATGCACAGTATGGAGAATATCAATTACTGCCTTTTAAATCCTTGGTTAATATTCATTATTCATAATCAACAGTAATTTATTCTGTTTGTTGTGCATTGCTGATGTCAAGTGTGCTTCTTTTTGGGAGCAAAGTAAACTATCAGCGCTAAATGAGAATCACCATTAATCAGGAGCAGCAAAGTGATTACTGCAAGAGAAAAAAGGCACTTCTACATTTCATACCCTCGCTTTCAGAGGCCATGCTACTTCCAGCGAAAGTTAGAAATCAGCACATTTCTCTTCCCACCCCTCATTATTTAATAACAATGAAATTGTAGCTATTATTGTCCCGTTCAGAAAGCAGGTAGTGACAAAAGAAAGAAGCTATACAATGCTAGTCTTCAGGGGAAAGCGCAGCAGGCCATCTCGTGTTAGTTATCTCATTTTCTTTGTGCTTCTTGAATCGGTTTAATTAAATCATGTATAATTCACAACCTTACAGACCCACATGTTTGCATGAGGCACAACTGCTGTAGTCGGCATTACGCTCCATACAAAGGCGGGTGAGGATGCAGCAGATACAGTTCTCATTTAATGAAGCTGCTAATGTCTGCAGGATGAATGGAGCTGACAGCCAGGAGGTTGTTAGCGCTCTGACCTGCTTGTTGTAAAATGCCTACTTATAAGCTCAGACATTGTTGTTGACAATGAACGGATAATAAACTGAAGGGTTAAAAGTGCAAACATTCTTGCCTCATGTAGAAGAAAATACTATTAAAAAGACTTAGGTGGAAGTGCTGAGACAACTTCTGTGCAGTAATAGTGGAAAATCTTAAACAGAAAAGTAAAAAGCATCCCTCTAAAGCTGCTCATGAGGTGGTTTGGGACCTAGAAGTGGGTCCTAGAGCTGTTTTCAGTGAGTTGCAGATTTATGCCTTAAAACAACTAACAAAAGTCTATGATGCCAATTTTTGTGTCTGGTTTCTGTGTTGCCTCGGTTCTAGTGATGTGTTTCATGGCTTCTTATAATGTTCAAGTTATTACTTCAGGTCACTTCTTTTCCTTAAAATTGTGTTTTGTTGTCATTGGTTAGGTTAGTGGTTCTCAAACTTTTACTGCCGGGCCCCCGTTTGTCAGAACACAATATATTCAGCCCCCCTACCCCTAACTGTACAAATCAACATGTACAAATAATGCAGATGTATAAAAAAACACACCATCAGTCACAATTTTTGTAAACAAATTCCAATTGACTGCAACATATAGCATCAAATTTGGAAGAAATAACAACAAACATTACCTTCAACTGACTCACTGAAGATGAGCAATTCCTGGAAAATAAAAAACTTAGTATAATAGATTTATAATTCCTGCCTACAATGGTTTCACTAGCTGGGTTTCCATTACACTTTGGAAAAATCCAAATAGCACAATAAAAAACTGGTAATGGGAACACCTGAATTAAAAAATAAAACTAAAATATCACTAAAAGTTTCTATGCTTTCATGAGGAGGTTTTTCAGGCGTTTCGATATAGAAATATATATCATAAAAGTGTAATAGAAACACTTTTCCAAATTTACAAGTCACGGGACATTACGTATGGTGTCTGTGGGCAAAAGAAGAGATGAGACTTTTCTTAACATCATACTTCTATGCTTATACGTTTTTTGCCATACATACGGACTTTCTCTCTGAACAATCAACCCTTGCCTTCCTCTTTTGTTCAAAATTTTCAAGGCAACCGCTGTAGATGTATTCATAACCATACCAACATGCAACAGGTTTTGTGTCTCCAGCTTCCTTGCAGCAGAGTCTCGAGATTTTACGAGAACTGTGAGGCTCATGCCCAGAACTTCTTCCGAAGGAAACACATTTAAAGCACAATTGTACTTAAGAAAGTACAATTGCAACATTTAAGAAATATTGCTTTTTTGGGGAAAAATGGAAATGCAGCTAATGTCTTGGACTTGAACTGCAACCACACTGTTGAATCTGATGTGACATCAGTTAACTTCACCTCTTCTTTAGTGCTGAAGTCTGTCTTGCCTTGCTATGCCCCCCTGGGAGGGCCCACAGCCCACTTTGGGAACCACTGGATTAGGTTGTTTTGTGTCTGGGTTTGCTCTTTGTGTGTTCTGCATACATGTCACATACTGTATGTCAAAGCACTTTGCAGAACAGCTTTACAAATTGGTCTCTGGGTTTGCACAACTATCATTGTTACTGTAGACTGAGAGCTCAACCATGGTGCCATTAGCTAGTAGGATTATAAACTTCACATTGTGGAAATAAAAAGGGTGGTGCTAATGGAGCTACACAGCTGCACAGAAATGGCACATTGTGGACTTTGTGGAATGTAGCAAAGTGAAGAAAGTTTAAATATTGCCCTCTGGGTGACTCCAAGAGAGTCAGCGTCTTAAGCGACTGATTTTCCTGATTTTATGGTGAGTGCTGAAAGAAAAATTATTGCTACTTTGGCCTGCCCTCTACTCATAAGTTTAAAGTTCCATTTTTTCCCTATAATATGCAGGAAACAAAGCACACCTACACACAGACTATCTCCATCCACATGTGAGTCTCCCTTCCCCTGCAGATGAAGCAGTCTCCAGTCTTGACCCCTGATGTAGCGTGTTCAGTTCGTATCACACAACGTGAACGTTGCATGCAAAAAAAATAGTCTGTAAGTTATTGCGGTAAGGAGCATCCATGAGGTGATCAGAGAGTGCTGAAGAAGGACGGGAAAATGAAGCGGTGCAATGAGGAGCTGAATGTCTGCAATGGTCCAGGGCATGTAAGATGGTAAATGACTTATCAATGGCATCATAAAAGCAGCTCAGAGAGGGTGTTTGTCTCCATTTGGAGCAAAGAAGGCAATTTAAGGGGTGTGTTAAATCATGCAGTATGCCATTTACTGTGTGCAAATAGAGGAAAAAAGGAGTTGGTAACCTTGATTCAAAATTTGCTATTAAAGAAAGTTTCCTTTCAACTCAGTGTTAACGTCCCTTTGAATTCAATAGGCCTCATTCACTGACTGTTCCACAGAACAAATTTGTTCTTAATCCAATGATTACAGTTTTCAAAAAGATTCAGACATTCACTGAACCTTTTTTATCTGTGTTTTTTTTATCTGAGAAAACTCCAGAGCACTTTTTCACACATTTGATTCTGGATGTTGTTGCAAAATTAGACCTTTTTGTGTCGTGATTACTTCAGCACCTTCATATTTTTAATCAACATCAATAAGTGCATTACCAAAATGTAGTCAACTTTGAATATACTAATGCATTGATTGATCTGAACTGCAAAATATCACATTTTGAATCAAAAAACACATTTTAAATATATGTTTACAGGTTTATTCACAACAACACTACACATGAATGATTAATGACATTTCTGACACATGCTCTGTTGTTTTAACAATGCCAGCTTATAAAATTAATTTATTACTAAACTGAAATACCTCTGGTTGTACTGAACATTGGTCAGGCCTTTTTTGTTACCAAGTTTTCCCCCATCAGACTATTTTTCTTTCTTATCTAGCTGCAACCTCTGTGGTGGAAACATAGAAACGGAGACATAGAAATAAACATGTTTAAAATCTGATTCAAAAAACAATTTTGGTAAGAAAAGAGCTCAATGGTTCCAGAAGTTAAAAAGTAACATTTATTTTCTCCATAGCTGATTTGATTATTAGCCATTATGTCAGAAATATTAAAGTTAGTTTCACATTGACATCTCTAAATAATGGGGCCTGCTGTAACCATAGGAATGTTTACTGTACCTGCAAATGCCAACGGCAGGCCATTATGAAAATATGCTGACAAAGCATAAAGCACGTATTTGCCCCCTTCCTGCTTTCTTATTTTTTGGGGACATTTCCCCATATGGTTTTGACTTTTTATTTCATATTTTAACCTTTACATTTTATAACTGATTTTTGATTTTGACCTTTTACAAATCCTAACCTTAACTTTAATCTCATTTATCAATTTCATTTAATTTTTTTATTTCATATTTTGGCTTTTAAAACTCATAAATTTGAAGTTTTATTTCAAATTTTGACATTTCAAACTCATGATTTCAATGTTTATCTCATATTTTGATTGTTAAATATGATTTTGAATTTTATTTTAGCTTTGATGACCCTATCAACTACTAACTTTTGGTTTTATCTCATATTTTGACCTTTAAACCATGATTTTTAATTTGATTTCATATTTTGACTTTTAAAACTCATGAATTTGAAATCTTATCTTATATTATGACCTTTAAAATTCATGATTATTACTTTTATCTCATTTTTTGACTGTTAGAAATTATGGTTTTGGTATTCCATCGCATATTTTGACTTTAAATGTTGTGTTTTTACCTTTTAAACTTAAAAGTTTTACTTTAAATCTCAGATTTTAAGTTTTTAACTTATCACGTGACCTTTAATCTCAAAATAATTTAGGTTGACAGTCAATGGTTAAATATTGACCCTGCTAGGCCCTCAGGTTAGACCCAAATTCAGAACCCAGCCCCTGCTGTGAGTTTGACACCCCTGCTTTAAATGAAGACATGGTCATGAAAGCATCACTTTTAATTTCTTTAAATGAAAGCATGAAGTGTCTTTTATATGCACACATAGAAGCTTACATTGTCACACAGTGCATCAGTTAAGGAGCAGAATGACTTTTATTATACTTCCTGCTTCTGCTTTGCCTTGTTCAAACATTTCATAATGTTTAGATGCAGGAGAGACAATAAGGACAATAATAAGTGATCCACTGAACTAAAATGATGAGCATATTTAAGCTTCTTTATGTTCTGTAAGGCTGTGTTTTTCCCTCAAACACAAAGATTCCTATGTTTTTTCCACGTTTGTTTTTTTTCCCCCTCTTTTGTTGAATCAGCATTCTGGTTTCAACAGCTCAATGACCTGCTGTATTTGCCTTTTTCCCACCAATCAGATGAAAGAGCCAAACATGCTTACGGCACCGCTTTTAAATCACTTTATCGTAGCCTACTTCGAGAAATGCCAATACAATTGTTGTCAAAGTAATGTAGTTACATGCTTTTTGGCCTGGAAACAAGTTAGAACAAACCCAACGCTGGGGAACGATAAAATGATTCGTCTGTTGATGCTGTTTCTGTGGCTGCTCCCAGATGTGGGTTCAGGAGGTGAACTTCTGCTCTTTAACATTTTACTCACCACATTAAGCTGCTGCCATGTCAAGGTCAATGCAATAAAGGTGATTTTACAGTTTAATAACTGCCATAATTTTCATGCAGGTAAAGATACCCGCTGTTATTTGGTGAGTTATTACCATAAATGAGAAATTAATCAATATAATTTACAATAAAGCAATCTTCTCCCGGATTATCCGGCGTCAAAAATGACATCGACGTCTTTGAGATATACTGCAATTAAATGTAACAGTCCAGTAAAGCCATGATGGACCAAAAAAAAAAACATCTAACTTAACAGAGTCTACAGATAAATATCATTTTATGGGATGAATAAATCATGCAAGTATGGACAGTGACTGGTTGTCCATCCATCCATCATCTGTGAAGCTCATGCCATATGGGGTTGGGGTGGGGGATTTGGAGCTCAGCGCAGCTGTGATTGGGTGAGATGCAGGGTACATGGACTGATCACCAGTCAATCACAGGGCTGACACATAGAGACAAGAAAAGGCACACATATGGTTAATTCAGAGCCGCCTGTTAACCTAATGAGCATGCTATTGGACTGTGGGAGGAGAGACAGTGGGAGAAAGTGCTGTCGGCTTGCAGAAAGGCCTTCTCCAACTGCGATTCAAACCAAGAACTTTCTTGTTTTTAGGCAGCAGTGAAAACCACCGCACCACTGTGCGAAGCATGACTGGTTGTGCATGTTTAGTTTGCTTTGCGGGGAGCAACATGAAAATTACAATCTTGATATAATATTATTTACTCTTGTCTTGTGAGAAGAAAAGCCTCGACTCTTCCCAGAGCTGAGCTCTCATACTGACAGAGCTCTTTTTTTATCAATATAAAGATATTATTAGAAAGTGGAAGTGTTTAGGAACAACAGCCACGGAGCAGAAGACCTCATAAAATCAAAGAGCGGGGTCAACGACTGCTAAGGTACATGGTGAGGAAAAGTTTCCCACACACAAACACTGTGTGGCAGCAGCTTCATGGTTTCAGGGCAATGTTAATCCTTCAGCATACCAAGACATTTTGGACAATGATTTGCTTCCAACTTTGTGGCAACAGATTAGAGAAGGCCCTTTTCCAACATGGCTGTGTCCCAGTACACAAAGCAAGGATTGTAAAGACATGGTTTGGTGAGTTCTGATTAGAAGAACTTGACAGCCCTGCAGAGAGCTCTGACCTTAACTCCATCAAGCACCTTTGGGATGAACTGGAAGGGAATGCCAGGCCTTCTCCAACATCAGTGCCAGACCTCATAGATGCTCTAGAGAATGCTCCAAAGTCATGTTGGAACAGGAAGGGGCCATCCTCAAACTGTTCCCACCAAGTTGGGAGCATGGAATTGTCCAAAATCTCTTGGTATGCTAAAGCATTCAGTTTCTTTTGCTGACACTAAGGGGCCAAGCCCAGCTGCTGAAAAACAACCCAACACCATAATCCGCCCCCCAAACTTTACACTTGGCACAATGCAGTCAGACAAGTACCGTTCTCTTGGCAAGTGCCAAACCCAGACTTGTCCATCAGATTGCCAGATGGAGAAGGGCAATTCGTCACTTTAGAGAACATGTCTCCACTGCTCTAGAGTCCAGTGGCGGCGTGCTTTACACCACTGCATCTGACGCTTTGCATTGCACTTTAGTGATGTATGGCTTGGATGCAGCTGCTCGGCCATGGAAACCCATTCCATGAAGCTCTCTACATACTGTTCTTGAGCTAATCTGAAGGCCACATGAAGTTTGGAGATCTGTAGTGATTGACTCTGCAGAAAGTTGGCGACCTCTGTGCACTATGTGCCTCAGCATCCGCTGATCCCCAGACTTGTTGCACCTATCACAGTGCCACGACGGAATTCACTGAGCTCCTGAGAGCAACCCATTCTTTCAAAAATGTTTGTAGAAAGAGTCTGCATGCCTAGGTGCTTGATTTTATACACCCGTGGCCATGGAAGTGATTGGAACACTTGATTTCAATTATTTGGATGACTGAGTGAATACTTTTTGCAATATAGTGTATGTTCCATGAGATTTATCAGGACTAACCAGTGCTTTAGAAAAAGAGAAAATATTTTTTAAATCTACTTTCTGCTTGAAACCAAAGAAAAGAGGCCTGTACAAGTGAAATATGTTCTCTCTCCTCTTGGCACCTGTGGAGTCTACAGCTGCAGGCGAAACTGACTGCACTGCAAATACAAAAATCAAATCTTAGCGAGTGTTTGTCTAATTTCCAGTCAAATGTTAAATTAGACTTAATAAGCCAGGTTCAGACTAACAGGATACTATTTTCCACAGTTGTGGTCTCTTTGTTCAGGCTTTTTCCTCACAGTTTTTCTAATAGTGTTGATTCACTGCATTGTGATAACTGGCGACAGTTTCAAGCGTACATTCATTCATAAAATGTGTGGAGAAAGCTTCTGTTCCTGTTTTCAAAAAAAAAAAGTGCAGGAAAGCGTTGAATGTCATATTTTCTAACATAAGAAACAGGGAAATTTACAGGACAGAGAGTTAAATATTTAACAAATGCAGAGTGGACAGTGAGCGTGTGATGCCGTGCCATGTGATGTAATGTCTGAGGCTTGCATGCAGTCAGGACAGGTTTGAATTCTTTCTCCGCCGTTTAATTTGGGTTACATTATCGAATCAGTTAATCAATACTGCTCATGGATGAAATAAACTTTAAATAACTGCAGTATAAATTTGCTGATATGTGAACTTTATTCTGGGATTGTCACTTTTAAATACGTATGGATAAATTTGTTTTTCTCTTAAATTGGAGTCCAAACAAGTAAACATGTCAGCAACAATCCTGCAGAAAAAAATCATTCTGACTTTAGGAACTGAAGACTATTTACAGTAATGGCTCTTCTGAGGTTGAAAAAAACATGCACTCTTGGCTTTTAAAAGCATGATTTTTATTTTGCACTGCACTGACTGTTGCTAAGGAGGAGGGATAGTTCATGGTACTTTTAAAAAAATCACGAGTTGACTCCACTGTTTCTTTCACGGCACTATAATCAGATTAGTACTGACAGGGCAGTAATGGTCAAGTGTTTTAACGGACAGAGTATGGATTTTGTTCAAAATGAGTTCACGTAAATCTGTAGATCCTGTCGATGCTTTCATGTCCTAACTCTGAGATTATTCCCTGAATCAGCTGAACAGACACAAACAGCTTTGTTGTAAGATGGCTTTTACTACTCAGAGTCTTAATGTTTCCCATGGATCAATGCTGTTTCCAACACTGGGAATCTCTGCGACTGACAGCAACACAGAAATGAGAGGAAATCCTTAACCATCACAATACTGTTGCACATTAAATCCTTAACCCTTTATGGGGCAAATAATCACACATTGTATGGTCACTCTAGTTGGCTTTTCACTGTGGCCTCCCCGCAAGTCTCTATAATAAAGTAGAACCAGTAGGATTTTTCTTAGCCAATCAGTGGAGGCAAAGAAAATGATCACTTCTACCTAGAAAAACCTCAGGCAGTCATTTTTACTGCATGGGCTTTGTTGCACTTAAATTGAGACATTATTCTGCAGGGGCAGCTGAGTGTTGGTTGCTTGGCAGCATTCACTGTTCTTCACAGAGTAAGATGCCTGTTGGACCAATTTTAGAAGTTTATTAGTTTAATCAAACCGGCCTGAGGAGGTTTGAGGCTGGTATTAGTCAAAAGTCATGATCCAGGTTCTGATTTGTTGTGCTCCTGTGTTTTTCTGTGTTTTCTTGTGTTATTCTGTATATTTTATGTTTCTAGTGTTTAGCTGATTACCTTTCGTGTTTCATTATTTCATGTATAGTTCTAGTGTGTTTTGTAAATCCTTCTTTCCTCCCTGTGTTTCCCTCCTTGTGTTGTTATCTTTGTATTCTCTTTGGTTGTAGTTTGTTGTCCTTTGTGTCCTAAAACTGTTTTCTTTTGTCGTTGCCTTCCCTTGCGTGTGATTCCAGTTTTTCTTCCTGCCTCAGTTTCCCTCCACTGTGATCACCCTCACCAGTTTTACCTGGGTCTCGTTAGCCACACCTGTCCGTCTGTTGTGCAGTCACTCCCTGTGTATTTAGGTTCTGCGTTTCTCCCTGTCCTTTGTCAGATCGTCGCATGTCTTCCTCCGTGTTTCTCCTCATCTTTCTCCAGTGTTTTTTGCATTCCTATGGATTTTGCTTTTGATGGACTTTGTTTTAAGTAAGTTTTGTTTATCAGATTTTCCTTGTGGATCCTAAGTTGTTTTTTCACAGTGTTGGACTTTTTTTGTTTCATTAAATCATTTTAAGTTTTCTGCATTTTGGTCCTTCTTTGCATTTTTGCCTCAAACCCTGACAGAATCCGCCACCACTCTGTGGTGCTGATCAAGGGCTGGTTTGAGTGTCAGATCAGCTGGGACCATACAGAGACATCACCTCCATCCAGCTGTTTTGGCTGGATACCACTGTTTTAGCTGTCACCAACACATTTCACCATGGTACCGTAAAAATGGTTGTTTAAAAGATTATTTTGAGCAGAAGGAGAAAGGAAACGTGGAGAGAGAGCAGGGAAAGGCATGCACCAAAAACAGTGAATGCATTTCATGTAAATTCCTGGAAACTTCCAAGTGAACCCCATAATTTCAAAGTATATCCTTCCTGAAATTCTTCATTAAATTCCCTTTTTTAAAATAAACGCATTCCCCAAAATTCCATGAAGAAAAGGAAATTCCCCTAAACATTCAAACAACTTTCCTCAAGCCCACCCACCACCAATTTCCAATCAAATTACCCATAATTTACAAAAACATTTCCTTTTTTAAATAATGATAGAATATTATTATAAAATCATTTAAATAAATAAATAAATAATAATAAATGAATTAATACATTTCCCAAATTTCCTTTAAACACATAAAAATTCCAAAGTCCCCTAAACATAAAAAAAATCCTAAATTTCCATAAAAAATTCCCCCAAAATTTCAAGCAAATCGCTCCAAATTTCAAAGAATATCCTTCCTGGAATTCTTCATCAAATTCCTTTTTTAAAATAATGCATTCTCCAAAATTCCTTGAAGAAGAGGAAATTCCTGTAAACATTCAAACAACTTTCCTTAAGCCCATCCACCACCAATTCTCAATCAAATTACCCAAAATTTACAAAAACATTTCCCTTTTTCAATAATGATAACCGATGATAAAATAATTTAAATAAATAAATGAATAAATTTCCCAAAATTTCTTTAAACACATAAAAATTCCAAGCAAAGTCCCCTAAGCATAAAAAAATCCAAAATTTCTATTAAAAAATGCCCCAAAATATTCAAGCAAATTGCTCCAAATTTCAAAGTTTATTCTTCCTTAAATTCTTCATCAAATTCCCACTTTAGAAAAATACATTCCCTTAAATTCCATGAAAATAAAGGAAATTCCCCTAAACATTCAAACAAATTTCCTTAAACCCACCCACCACCAATTTCCAATCAAAATTCCCCAAATGTATAATACATTTCCCTTTTTTAATAATGATAAATTATAATAATACAATTATCTAAATTAATAAATAACTTCATTTTTCAAATTTCCTTTAAACACTTAAAAATTCCAAGCAAAGTCCCCTAAACAAAAAAAAAAAAATCTTGAAATTCCTGTGAAAAATGTCCCAAAAACTCAAGCAAATTGCTCCCCCCAAAAATCCAAAGTTCTGTAAAAATATTCGAAAATTTCATGGCAAATTTCTGTCAATATTTCAAGCAAATTACTTAAACTCCAATGAATATTTTGAACAAATATCTCAAATTTGTAAAGCAGAAATGATTACTATGTTGTAGAAGGCCAAGATGTAATGTCCTCATATATACATGCAGGATCTTAGGAGGTTAAATTTAATCCCAAAGTGTACAGGATTGATGCATTTAACTGTCAAAACTACATATTTTTTCTCAGAGGGGAAAATTACCCCCATACTCTCTTTTCCTATTAGGAGTCCCATCATACTAATTTGGGAACACTGCACTCTCATACTCCACATGCATTCAATTTGCAAAAAAAAAAAAAAAAGGTTGCAGGCACTAGTAGAGCCATATTTGTGCAAATCTAGTAATATTACTGAACTTTGCCAGCCAATAAAGCTCTTTGGCTTTTCACTGCATCTTTTCCATCTGTCCATCCTCTGTCAACAAATGCAGATTGTCTTGGAGGGGGAGGGTATTGCTACTGGCAGTTGCCCTAACAGACCTTCTGTGGGTGCTGAAGCACACCATACTGAATTCCTCCACATTGTTGCTTTAACCCTCTTGTGCTGTCCACTCTAGTATCTTCAGCTTTCCTTGTCTGCTGCTGCACCATAACTCAGATGTTGCTGATGATCAGCAGATCTTGACATTGGTTCATCCCTTCCCCTGTTGAGTTTTCCAGGTCATATGTCATATTTAAAATGCATATTCATATAGAACGAGATTGCAATACAGGAGGAAAGTGCTATCCATATGGGCGAAATGTTGGCAGGTTTCTAAATGAGATTATTAGTAGCAAGATCATTAGCATACACAAACATGGAGCCTTATTATAAGGCAGCTGGACCACTCGCTAAAGTGTGAGACTGGGTCTGACCTCATTAGTGGGAGCATATGGGAGGCAGACCTGCGTATCAGTGCAGTTATCCAAGTTTCAGTGTGAGAGCCCAGCGTGATCTCAGCACTACACTATCTGGGCTAGTCTAATGAATATGCATCAAATGAAAAAAAGGCTGGAAGTGGATCTTCTTTGGCTCATTTAGTTTATTTAGCACTCCTCTAATCTGCAGGAAAAGGCCAGGAAAATAAGGCTTTTTGTTGACTGTCAGATCATGTTTTGATGCTCTGATAGATACGTGCTCCTCTTCATACAGAATGAGATCGAAGTGTTAGTACACAGACAGTTTAACCACTGCCTCTCATCCATTAATCTTTGTGGTGTAAACATGGGGGCAGAAAAGGGGAAAACAGTTAATAGTTTTCATGAATGGGGATGTCAGTCATCAACTGAGAGGGGAGAGGGTTTGGATTTTTCACATTCACATCTGCTAGTATTTAGATTGTCTTATTAACTGCATGGACAACACCTCTCCGTCTTCTTAACTTGTACCAACTCAAGTTAAAATATCCCTGCAATAGCTGCTGATAAAACATCTGCTTACCGTGTAGGTGAACTAAGTAAGTGACTAGAGCAGTTTTGACAGGGAAGTAAAATATCCATCCATCCATCAATTTTCCATACCGCTTATCCCGTTGGGGTTGCGGGAGGGCTGGAGCCTATCCCAGCTGTCATTGGGTGATAGGCCAGGTACACACCCTGGACTGGTTGCCAGCCAATCACGGGGCTGACATGTAGAGGCAGACAACCAGGCACGCTCACACTCGCACCTGCGGGCAATTTGGAGTAACCAGTTAACCTGCTGAGCATGGCTGTTTTCCGAAATTGCCTACTACTCAGTGCATACTGATTTGCCCAAAATGTAGTATGTAGTATGCAGTATGCAAACAAATGCGAAAGTTGCAGTATGCCAAAAATACCCCGATGACGTACTGATTCAGGATAATTTCACAGTATGCATCGGACCAGTCTGCTTCGCCTACTGTTACCCACAAGGCAAAGCACCACGTCAGAGTTTATAATAGCAGAGAGCGGCAGAACTTTCACTGGAGCGGCTGACAGTTACAAGAAGTGCCAATACCTTTTATCTTTATCTTTATAACATGTACTATAGCGTAATAAGTTGTAATATGGTCACTGTTGTTTTTGTTTTGTCGTTACGACTCGTAACAGCCGGAAAAGTGCCGTCAAGTGCATCCTTTCACTGCACTATACATGCTAAGATAAAAACAACGGCTATAAAACTCCCAAAAAATCAAATAAAAACACTTCCCAGATATTTTCTATATGTAAATGGATGGGAACCACTGTGGCGTCATTTGCAATTGACCAGGGTATGATGCACTACTGTATACCGGAAACCAGCTAAACCAGGGCCAAGCATACTACACAATAACGTCTGACTGGCAGTCATACTGCATACTACTGTTGATCGCAGTACGTAGTGTGCAATACATACTGCATACTGCATTTGGCAGGAGTATGCAGTAGGCCAATTCGAAAACGTACCATGTTTTTGGTGGTGGGAGAAAGCCAGGGTACCTGGAGAGAACCTATGCATGCGCTGGGAGAACATGCAAACTCCACACAGAAAGGCCTGGACCAGGAAGCAAACCAGGAACCTTCTTGCTGTGAGGCAACAGCGCTAACCCCTGTGCCACCGTGAAGCCCACAGCTGCAAAATATGCCTGAGATAATATGAGGAGTTGGCAGTTGTAATTCTGCTTGGTTGGTACTCTATGGATCCTGCAAGCACAATAAGTAGCTGATAAATATGACATTCAATCAACACTTGCAGTCTCTACCAACCCTACCAACCAATGACGAGCTAGTTTGCTGACGTTTTGTGCTGATAAAACATTATTTTGTTGATTAGATTGTTAAAATTTGCGATATTTAACACTTCTTCCATACCACATGCTTTAAGCATTGCTGAGTTGACCTTGAATAAATCATGATATAATCGCTTTGAACTCTGAATACAACAACATCTTATAAAGGGAACTTTTTCTCTCTCTTATTCATACTGCCTGTAAACATCTAGAAATAATTAAAATCAGTAGAGTAAAAAAAAAAAAAAAAACAGAAAACATTGTAATGAAACATTTACTTGAACATCTTTTGCTTCCTTTTTGCTGCAGAGAACAAATGAGTCATCGCAAGTTAGCATGTATTATGACTAAAGTTCAAACCTGCTCTCCTAATGTGTGAAATGAAGCATGCTGGCTGCTGCTATTTATTGTTAATGTGCAAATTTCCCTTTATAAATGCATGTACATGTTCCTCGATCCAGTGTGATTTGCCCACCCATGAATGGCTTCATTATACCACTCTGAGCTTCTTTAAATAAATTAGTCTCTAAATAATAAAAAACAAAGCAGCTGTGTTGACAGAACTCAACAGAACCTGAGAGCACACGCTGCACACACAAACGTCTCCCTCTCTTTCAGGCTAGACTATGATTTACTGACAGTAATTAGCATGTTTTGATATTTAACAGATCCCTGTTCGACTCAGCTGTTTAGAAGAAAAGCATCCAGCAGACAGAACATTATGTCGTCTGTTTGATAATATCAGACAGCCCGACATCTGCTCTCACACATGTCAGACTCCACCGTCATCAGATCCTATTCATATTTAATATTTAACATTTGGAAATGTTAAGTGAAGACGTCTTGGTGTTAAAGACTGTCAGAACAGCTTCCACCTTCGCCCTGTCCAGGCTGGAACAATGACGTATAAAGTTAACTTTAAAAAGCAGATGGATTTGCCAGACTCTATCTCCGTAATCAGGCAAATCTTGAAAAGCTCAAATCCACAACTTTTGTGCTGAGCCCAACACTTTTTGGACCTATCAGCATCATTGAAGGACAAGGCAGTAGCTATGGGGCTGAGTTTAAAGGGGACATATTATGCAAAATATACTATTTCAGGCTTTTCTAACAAAAAATATGTTCCCCTGGCCTGTCCACAATCCCCTCACACACCAGAAAATCCATTCCCTCCCTGTCTTTCACCACCTTTCAGAAAATGAGTGCTGAAAGAAGCCGTTCTCAGATTTTCCCCTCATGATGTCATGTGGAGAGTTAGCCCCGCCCCCAGGTTCGATTGGAAGAAAGTTTCACCCTCCTCTCCTGATCTTCCTTTCAACTGACAGCTGAGAGGATCAGGAAAGCCACATCCATTATGCCACATCCATTTTCTGAGAGGGGCGTGTTCAGGGGCGGAGTCAGACGCTCCTCCGTGTTGAGAGGAGCCAGATGAGGTGGCTCAGGCATCTGGTCTGGATGCCTCCTGGACGCCTCCCTGTTGAGGTGTTCTGGGCAAGTCCCTTCCTGTTCTGGCATGTTTTTGCCAACATTAAGGTTGGGGTTTCTGCTGCAGTAGCTATTAGCTCAGATGTAGCTGAAGGAAAGTGGAAGTTTAACTGGAACAGGACCACATCAAGAGTTGCCAATCATTCCTTAGAATAAGGAATTGTTCCTTATTAGGAAGCTAGAGTGCATGTTCCTTACTGAACTGATAAGGGAACACCTTTTGTTCCTTATTTTTGACCTATTTGAAAATCAGTGTCTTTATAGTTTTTATTCTCATGAAATCATTACAGCTGCTGCTGTCTCTGCTTGGGATGTGCAGTGCTTTTCATTGGCCAATGAGAGTTTCCACTCCGCCTGTTCTCACTGACTAGTGAAAAATGTTTTTTGTATTGTTGCCTCATGATTGCCAGGATCCTGCAGATGTGACTTTTGAAAAACCTGGCCGACAGGGAGACCAACAAACCAAGAGAAGGCTGCAGAAGTACTGCAATGATAGTAAAAAGACAATGTATGGCTAGATAATGTGAGAGAATGTTTATAAAGCAAAGAGTGTTGTCTGCCACAAGAAATTCTCAATTAGTCATGGGGAAATTGTTATGTTTTGCACTTAAAGTCATCTATGTATGTTAAAAGTGTTATTTTAACTAATTTAATGCTAATGTTATCCATCTGGTACAAAGAAATAACCCCCCTTTGCACCCCCCTATCCCAGTGCCCTGTTCCTTATTTTAACTTCTGGAAGTTGGCAATCCTAACCGCATCTCTTTTGAAAACAAAAGCAAGGAGCCACACTGAAAACTTGCCTTGGCAGAGAAGACATTTTTACATGTCTCTTGACTGGCTTTCGCATCAATTTTATTCAGCAAGGAACTTGTCTACTAACAATCTACAACAGCTTTGTAGCCTGTCAGCTCAAGAGAAGCAAATGCACCCAAGCTACTTTTGTCTGACTGGCCTGTCATAGATGTGACAAGACAGAACGGTCCTCCAATCACCTTCTGAGAAATTTTTGAAAGTCCTGCCCTTCCCAAGCGCTTTCTATGGGACCTTCCCCAGATGAATGTGAAATATTTCCATGCAATGGATATTCAAAGCAGTCTACCTGGCGTGTCAATGGCTACAGCTAGTGTGATGATTAGCTTGGATTAAGCTGCAATCTAACAGCAGTTTTACCAGAACTGGACCACGTTTCTTAATGAAGTAAAGATTAGAGGCTTATCATGCTGGAAAAGTTGTTTTAAGTTGTTTTTTGCTCTTTCGCCAACCTTCTTCAGCATGAGTGTGTGATAGTCATGGGGGAAAGGAGTTGGTTGTAGAGTGATCAGATATATATAATGGCTGTTAGTGAAGTGATTAGCTCAGATGTAGCCTCAGCGACACTTCTGTCAGAACTGGACAACATTTCTTAAGGCAAAGAGCCACACTGAAAGCTTTTCTTGACAGAAAAGGTGTTTTTCGCTCTTCTCCTGGCCTGCTTCGGCATGGGTTTGCGATTTTTACGGGTGGGGTAATACATTTTAATTGCCAGGTCCCCCATTCAAAAACTATGGCAACAGTAGCCTTTCAGCTCAGGACAAGCACATTGGTACAACCTGATTTTGCATTGTCGCTCTGATTGGCCTGTCATGAATGTGACACAAGTCACACGAGTGCACAAGGCCAAAAAGTGGTAAGTTGCCTACAGGCAACACTGTACCATGGAGGGATAAATAAAAAAATGAATTCAAAATGTCAACAAATCTACGCATCATTTAGACAAAACTAATGTTGTTCAACCTAAAATAAATTCATAAATTTATAACATTTTTTTCTTTACCTAATTGAGCTAAAAGTGCCATTATCATTCCAAAATCATGCTACACCATGCTGGAGTCTAATTATTTTCACTTCTGCCTCCTAGAAATGTGTGAAGTTTACATTTTTGCATAGGTAGGGTGAAAAAGTCTACAACTGAAACTTTTCATTTCCAAACAAAGCACAGAAAAAGCAACAATTGGGGTTGGAGATATTATATTATACACAAAAATGCTGAAAATTGTATTTTTAAAACAATGTTAGAAGTATTTTTTCCACTGCAGTAAGTGTATAGACATGAAAGAGTATTACTGCCTTTAAAAAATTGGCATGATTTTTTTTATACTAAAGAAAAGTCAACATTCTGTCATTTATCTTAGAATAAAAAAATTCATATCAAATTTTTTGTTCAATGTCCCTAATCCTCTTCTGCACATTCTTAAAAGTTCAAAAAAAGATCTAATTTTTCAAACTACTTTAACAATTACATTTCCATGCTGTGATCAGCAAGGCCCAGTTGTTTTTTGTTTCTTTCTTTATGCATTTTTCTAACATAACACTTAACATACAATCACCCTGAAAGATTCTGGGCTTTTAAAGAAAACATTTGGGGCTGAAGCCCCATAAGCCATCCCTCGCTCCGCCCATGCACATAAGATATGTATGGATGAATTTTGGATTTCGACAGTTTGAATGTTTATTGTCATTTTTGGACACGGTTTTTAAGGGGGGTAGAGGAAGGCAGTCTAAAAACCCCGACTTGTTAACATGCAAATAAAAGCGGCCAAGACGAGTATTGTCTGAGACAAGCCTAAATCTGAGAAGAGGAGGAAATGAAGAGCAGTTAAAATGAACCGGGCTGTGAACATGTCTACATAATGATGTGAGAATTGACTCCTCTTTGTGTTTAAGCACAGCTTTACACTGAGATTTTGTCAGATGAACTCAAAAGGATGGTGAGAAAAAAAATAAATTAAACTAATCTTCAAGTCTTCAAGATATTTAATTTAATGTTGTTAATCTCATAATTGAAATGAAGACAGTTGAGCTGATGCTTGTTCTCTCCATGCAACAGAGACATAAAAACAAAGATGATAAAGGGGATGAAAAAGGTCATTCGGGCCCCACATTCAAGTCACAGAAAGAAAAATAATCCTATAAAACCTGATGATAAATGACTCTCCCCCTGCGGCTCACTACATGACTAAAAGGGAGAAAGGAGTAGCTGCCAGACTCCATGTCCAGTCTAACTATTTCCCAGTCCCTCGGTCCTCATGGGGTGCTGCTAGTTAGCTGTATTACTGTCAGCTTACCTCTGACAGGAACCAAGAGAATGACATAAAGGAAATGGCCTTCTGAGTAAAGGCAGGTCATTTGGGAAAGTGAAATGGAACTCCCATTACTACCTGCAGTGCTAAACGGGCAGACATTTCCTGAGCAATCATGTTCTGGGTGCAAAGCCTGCAGAATATGGCACGAGGTGCTTCTATGTCACAGATTTCACAGAGTGGTTTTGATGATGCCCAGGGCTGCAGTGCTGTCAAGATCCCCAGGGGAGCTAGACAGAGGTAGGAAGCTTTTCCAAAGGTCGAGAACTGGACTTTAGAGGTTCGTTAAAAAAAAAAAAAAAACATTCATTGGAGAGTCAGGGAAGGTGGAGCACAGCGGTTTCATTATCTGGTGCAACAAGTGTGAGCTGAATAGATTTTAAGGCTGCTCTGCTCTTTAGTGCACTTAAAAACTGATTGTGTTACTGTAGGTTTGGAGCGACTAAAAGCAGGAATGGACATAGCAATCACTGAGCCCAGAATGACCTAAGATTTAGCAATAGACCTGAAAGGATCACAAAATCCTCCAGTTTCCTAAAAGTACAGTCAGGTCATAACATGGTGCTCATATCAAGAAAACTAACCTGCAAAAGGTTCACTTCTCATGCTACTAAAAAGGAGTTTGCTGGTGTTCCATGAACAAACAAGAACATTTAAAAACTGCTTATGGATGTGTGTGAGTTTTGGGTACCCATACCCCAGGGTGGGAGTGGGACCCTGTCTGATCTGATGTTTTTAAATTATATGTGCATATATATTATTTTAAAACCATAAATAGAAATATAGCATTTAAAGCCCAACCTAAAGAAGACAAAATGAAGAGAATCCATTAATCTTCGTACAAGAAAGTAAATTTTTTTAGGGATCCAAAAAAAAAACAATTTCAAGATTATATTGTATATTCACAAGAAATAAATCTCAGCATATCAGAGTTGTAGTGAATTTACAAGCAACAAAACTGAAATTTGTAAGTTTACAAAGTCTCAAATTTTGATACTGGAAACAAAAAATGTTAAAGTTTTTAGAATCATAAATTAACAATTGTGTCAGGTTTGTAGCAAAAAACTCAAAAGGAGGACCCAACTGCAGAAAAACAAATGAAAGTTAGATAACAAAAATCCAAGAGTAAACTGTAATAAAACTTACTGAAAATAAAGTCCATCAAAAGGTAAATCTCACAGGAGAAAAACACGAGGAGCAGACTGGGAATCACACGGGTAAGACATGCGACAAACTGACAAAGGACAGGGACAAACACAGAACCTAAATACACAGGGAGTGATTGCACAAGGAGAGACAGGTGTGTAAAACCAGACACAGGTGAAACTAGTGAGTGTAATCACAGTGGAGGGAAACTGAGGCAGGAAGCAAAACTGGAATCACACACAAGGGAAGGCAACTACAAAATAAAACAGGAGGTGTCACAATACACAAGGACACTGGACCAGGAAGAGATTCAAAACATAAGTTACACTAGGAGGGGAGCAAGGAATCAAATACAAACACAGGGAGTAAACTAAACATGAAACATTTCACAAGACTGTAGCAAGAACACACACAAGGACTGAAAGACAACAAATAGTAGACTAGACTAACTATGGAAACACTGCTAACACAGGAGGATACAAAGACAACAAACGACAACAAAGATACAAAATAACACAGGATACTTGAAACTAAGACCTGGGAAAATCTATACATAAGAACGTAAATTAAACATAGAACATCATACCAGAAATACTGAAACACGAAAGGTCATAAACTAAACCCTAGAAACATGAAATATACAGAATAAACACAGGAAGACACTAGAGACACTCATGAACACAAATCAAAACCCGGATTATGACAAACTGTGTAAAATAAAAAAAATTACAAGAAACACAATTTGAAACAGTCCATCTTTGACTTTATAATGTGACTATAAACATGTGACTTTATGTCCCATAAATGAATGACTTTTCAAACTTCAGAATTTTTTTTTTTTCTCAAAAATATTAGTTCCTCTGTAGTATGTTTTTCTAGAGTGGCCCTAATACACTTCGGATTAATGGATAGTTTATATAGATTTTTTGCCAAGAACAAGTGCATGTAGACCAATTATGTTGGGATTTTGTAAATGAATGATTGAAATTGATGCTTCATAATGGGGGGTGGTTAGGAAAAAAGGTTGGGAACCAGTGATCTAGATCAGTTTTTCCTCAACTTGTCCTGATTTAGTGAGAAAACATTTCTGATATTTGTCATGGCTCTCAATACAGGACACACCAAGTTTAAGCCGTAGAAATCTGAATATCCCTTTATTTAAATCACTTTAAATCACTGGTTCTCAGCTTTGGGACCCCCTTGGGGGTCGCGAGACACTGATAGGGGGTCACCAGATGCCTTAAAAAAAAATCAAAGAAATATGTCATTTGGGTAACACTCTTACCACTTTACACCAATTTTACCACATCTTAACCATTTTTCATCACTTTTCAACACCAGTTTTGCCAATATTAGCACTTTTTTTTTTTACTTAAAACACATTTTCTCTATTTTAAACCCTTTTGATCACTCTTTTGTGCCTGTTTTTGCCACTTCAGAACCAATTTTTTTGCCACTTTCTGCCTATTGTTACCTCTGTTGACCCATTATTGCCTCTATGAGCCCCTTCTTATACCTGTTTTCCCATTTTAACCACAGCTAACCCACAATTATATCAATTTTTTTATCCCATTAAACCTAATTTCCACCAATGTTTTGCACTTTAAAGCCATTTCAGCCACTCATTTTTCATTTTTTGGTTTATGTTTTGCCACTTTTATCCAATTTTAGCCACTTATATGTTCTTTGAAAATCCAATTTCACCACCTTTTCACTATTTTTTTGCCATTATTAACCAATTTTAGCAATGTTAAACCCATTTAAATTATGTTTTTTAATCTAAAGAAGGCTGCCTCTTTGATGAGTGTTTTTTTTTTTTTTAGGTCAAATATAAAATATGTTTTTCACAGTTTAACTTCACAATGGACCATGATTTTGCTGAACCCCATGGGCCCCCAGTTTGGTTAGGTCCCAGAAACCTCCCCCTTTATCCCATGGCATGGCTGTTTAACCACCATCAGGTACAGTGGGGGTCCCCGGGCTCTGGCACCTTTATTTTGGGGGTCACGGGCTGAAAGGTTGAGAACCACTGCTTTAAATATTTGAGCTATTGTAAGTTCTCAACAGGAAACTATACAGTATCATAGGTGTAGTTATTTTTTAAATTAGTTTAGACATTTCAGTGAAGAAATTCTGTGTATGGTTTCTTTAAATAACAAAATAAAAAAAATTCAATTTTTACACTCTGTAAATCCTGATACCTCAAATTACAGCCAGAAACTTCTAACCCCGGTCACTGACATGTTAATTAAACTTTAAAAAGAAAAATGGCCAACACATTCCAATTTTTTTTTTGTTTTTTTTGTTTTTGTGTTGCATTTGATGGATGGGGCATTTTTGGCAACTAATAATCCATTGGAGGACATTTTTATCAGTTTTCTTACTGTGCTAAAAGTTTTGAAGGAAATTATTGATCATGTTGATTAGACAGAGGTGTCACAAAATCATATATCGAATTTGATACAACTGGCATTAAAGGGTTAAAGTGTATTAGCCTTCAATAAAAATACTTGCTATGGCTGGTATTCTGCTCCATACTCCACACTATCTCGGATTCTCTCCCATACTTCGACTCACTTCTCTGCTGACACACCATAGCTCACATGTTGAGCTAATCATTTCCAGGACCATGATTTATAGGCCCCTTTTGCTAATAAAGACTGAGTAACAAGCTGTCAATGAGAGCTCAAGGTTATTTATGTCCCATGTTTCCTCTTCATAGGGACAATAAGAGCCGCTCTTGCCCAATGATATTTGAATCCCTGCAGCAGGAACCGCTCGCACATGACAGGCATTTCCGAGATAAGGATGATTAATTCCCATCCTAAATTCACCGTTAAAAGGAAGTTTCAAATCAAAAGGGAGGCATGTGTAGAGAGTGGTCTAAAAGACACAATAACACACATTAAAATTGGTGTTAAATACCTCGCTGGAGTAAATGGAAATCTGTTGCTTCTGCAGATGTTATCGCATTTGTTGCTTCACCTCCTGCTTCCTTTAATAGCAGCATGTTCACCTTTAATGCAGGAACAAAGCGTGTGCTGCAGGAATCAATGCACTTGTCATTCACAGCTATGGGCAGACCTGGAGAAAGGTCACAAAGCCCCAAAACATTGATTCTCTGTTTAAAATATGCAAAAGCCCCAGGGCAAGCCAGTGGATATTACTGCAGCTCTCCCATAAAAACTTTATGAATCCAGAATCTGCCGTGTCACCGGAGTCGTTTTTGGCTCGGTTTCAGCTCTGCTATTCATTACTTGTCATCTTTATGATTCCTGTTGTTAATAATGTTGAAGGTTACCGTGGAAACGCGACTAAACAGTTTCGTGCCATTTAACAGCATATGAGATTTATTAGTATAATGAACCTTAAATGGCATGAATTCAATATTAGCATTCATCTTTTCATTAAGTTCTGGCCATGCTAAATGAACTAGCTGGGGGCAGTTAGAATTTTCAACTAGACCTGCATTGTATTATTGTAATTAAATGCATTTCCATAAGGCAGGGGGCTCATTTCCTCATGATTGTGAGGAATTAATCACGGCTTGTGTTAACAGCTATGCAGCAGGGGTCATAGTATCTGTGGAGTGTTAGGGGAAATGCTTTTAACTTTCAGAAATACCAGAAAAAGATATATCTACCAGGGTTTTTCCTGCCTCAAAATAAAGCTAAGGTGCTACTTTTTTCATCATGTACATATGCGTCTGATGTGTGTATGCTGGTTTAACCAAACCCCTTATAGGCAACACCAAGAGATCTAAGGATTATGTTACTGAGGGCCATTCCTCACATTGCAGCCTGTTTTATGAGGCAAGCAAAGGTGCCAGTTTAAAATAAATATGATGCAGAATAAAGCTAAAGGGATAATTTACACAGTTAAAGAAAAGTTGTTAGTTAAAGGTCACATTTTTTACCCCTTTAAGACAAGTTTATATTGGTCTCAGAGGTCCCCAAAACATGCCTGTGAAGCTTGTTGCTGAAAAAACACTCCAGTATTGGATTTTTGCATGTCTAAAAACCCCTCTGTTTCAGCCCTGATCAGAACTAGCTGTTTCTGTGGCTTTAAATGTTACTAACTGTCTGACTCCGGCCCTCCCAGGAAATGGATCTGGCTCTCCTGAGGGCAAAAATCCTCCAGTCCAGGAGTACAAAGAATGTTGTGTCATAGTATTAAAAAAGACTGGAGGCTGTAATTGCTGTTAAAGTTGCTCCAACTAAGATGAGTAAAGGGTCGGAATACTTATGTCAATGTGATATTTCAGTTTGTTATTTTCACATAATTTGCCAAACAAGCTAAAATTCTGTTTTCACTTCATCATGATGGGGTACTGAGTAAATTAATGAGAGAAAAAAAATGAATTCAAGTGACTGTAGCATCAGGCTAACCTTGCAAAGCAGATGGATATGCCCGTTTCCGTGTTTCTCACTGGTGAATGCATCTTGCAAAGCTCCCGTCTGAACAATCTGGGCATAGTTAGAAAGTGACAGGACCAATCAGCGACAAGGGGCAGTACTTTTAGGCGCAGCAGAGTCGTGATGTATGCAAGCAGCGACAAGAGGCTGGTGCAGTTATGGCGTAAGACAGCGTGGATGCTGCTGAGGCGCCAGTTTAATCAGAAGTTGATGACATTTCCTCGTTGAAAGAAGAACAAAGAACAGCAGTGAGTTGTTTTCTTCTCAAAAACAACAAAAGTCGTGTACTGACATCTCTATAGTCGCCATGGTTCACATTATACAGTTCTCTATGGAGTTTACTCCTTCTGTAGGGGTGCAGCTCGGTAGCGGCTAAGTTACGTGTTTTGTTGCCTCGATTGGCCCGTAAAGATGTGTCAGACAGAACGTTCATCCGGTCACCCTCTGGGTTTTTTTTTTTCATAGGCTCTTCCCTTTCCCAAGCGCTGTCTATGAGAGGTTTGCCAGATGGATGTGTGAAACAAATCCATCAGGCAGCAGTACAACAAAATTGAAAAAGTAAAGGGAATCTAAATTCCTTCGGAATGCACTGTATATAAGGTTGCAGTGACCTTTGACCTTCAAAATCTAATCAATTCATCCTTAAATCAGAGTGGAAGTTTGTGTAAACATTTGAAAATTATTCTCACAAACAAAGAGATGAAAATGGGGTCTGATGACTTTGACCACTGACCTCCAGAAACTAGAAACTTCATCCTTGAGTCTGAATGAACATTTGTGCAAAGGTTTAAGAAATTCCCTGAAAGCATTCTGGGGCTCTCGCATTTAAAATAATGGACTCATCCATTTAAAATAAAATCCCTCAAAGCATAACTGAGATACTGCCATGTGTTCACATGCAAGGAGTAAACAAGGGGACCTTGACCTATGTCCTTTAAAATACAAGCAGTTTATCCTTGAGTCAGAACATTTGTAAAAAATTTGAAGAAAATCCCTAAACGCATTACTGAGATGTTCTTACAAGAATGGCCTGGGTGACAATGTATGAACGGACTTATGTATGGACAGCAATCTGACCCTGGCTATACACCAAAGAATTAAATGCTACTTTTAGTAGACAGTGTGTTTTTTTTTTTTTATTTCACACACCAGACTCTGACAAGGGCTGGTAGAATCATTAAATACAGCAGAGGCGACTGACTCCCAGTTTTGAATGCAGAATAACCCTGGCCACTGTTGGAAGGACAGCTGCAGCTATTTGTGTGCTGATGTGCATCTTCGCTCACACCACAGGAGAAGTCTGACACACACATTGAAGCCACATTAATGCATCATGGATTATTCTCTAATTCCTCAATGTTCATGCAGCCAAGAGCACGCTGCAGTGAAATCTACATCTGCATTCCCTTATACATTATAATTGTTGAAGACTTCCCCGGTGGCCATTATTCATCCATAAGATAAACATTAGACCGGTTCAATCAAAGATAACAGTAAAAAGATTTCGATCTGACTCAGTCGGTGGGCAGATAAAAGAAAACACTCGCAGCTCACAGGCTTCCTGCTCTGAATTTGATTATTTCTTCCGTGTCAGTGTGAGTGTGTGTGCCAGCAAGTGAGTGTGTGTTTTTTGGATGTTCAAAGGAGAACTTGGGACAAAAAAAAAAAAGGTGGGGGGAGAGAGAGAGAGGGTTGAGGAATTCTAACTGTTGGCCTCAGGATGTGAGAGGACAGCAGCATCTGAAGTTGCTTCATCATCTGTTTCCTAAAGGTCACGTTGGAGCCAGAGTGAGTCAGTCTGTGCACAAAACAAACCATTAGAGAGAGAGTTACTGCATGCAGAGTCATCCTTCACAACAAAACATCTGTGCATATTAACCGAACATTGATTATACAGATTGCAGAGTGTTCCTAGTGAGCTCTTGCACCATTTTGGCAGAGATGTTCTGTTAACAAAGTAGGCTAATACAGTTTTCAGTTGTTTCTCTGATCTAATACATTTGGATCACAACACTTCAGTTTATTATTCAGGTCTGAGTGAGCTCTGTTTGAAGAGAAGTTATTTCTTTTTCATGAAAGAAATGCTTAACCTGATACTGACAGATTTATGATTGCTTACTGTATTTAGCATTATTTTTACCACATACAACTGCATACTTCTCATATAGTAGTTATAGTAAAGTAGTCATACATGACGGTATACTTCTCCAGCAGGAAACAAGTATTTGTCGTCTAATAAACCTTTCAAAAGATCCATCACTGTAGGACAGAATGGTTCCTGCATGATTCCCTGATTTTGATTCTACTCTTCTCCTGTATTACCTCTTTTACAAGTAGGCACAGCCTAGTGTGAGGAACAAAGTGTACTTGTCTGTCTCTTTGCAGGTTTGCATGGAGGAGTTAGTCTCTACATGTCAGAGGAAGGGTCTCTGTATGTCTGAACATTGATAATGCTGCAGCCTCAGTGCTTCTTTGCAACAGTATTTGGTGTAGTTTGCTGTGGATGCAGTGTAGTTGCAGTGGTGGATGTAAAACAGGCCATCTCCTATAATAGACAGTGAGACATTAGGGTCGTTTTCACACCTGATAAACCTTCACTCTCTCTGTAATAACCACCCTGATCAATATAAAAATGAGTTTGTTTTTATCAGTTCACACAATACTTGTTTTTCATCATCTGTTGCTTTTAATATCCTCACAATTATGACTGTGTTTTGGGTTTTGAATGCGTTCTTAAATGTGATTTTAAATGTATTTTCTTATGGGTTGTTTGAGCCTTGTCAAAGAAGAATTTCTGCCACTTCTTAGACAGACAATAAAGTTTATTTATCTATCTAAATGACAATCAAGAAGAAAAGAATGTGTAGAAGATGACCCGGAATTCTATCTCCTTCTGTCTGTCTTTTCTCCCACATTAACAATGATAAAACACACAATTTACACATTCTTGGGGTTTATGCTCTTGCAGTGGGGCATTACAAGCAGGCAGTGAGGTGGTAAGGTGTCCAGCATGGCGTTCTTTACATTGGATGAATAAATCAGCACTGACTACAACGTGTTGCTATGGCTACACAGATGCCAAGCGAGGTACCGACATGTATTTGAGTGTATTAAATCACATATAAATCTGTATACCATGATGCTTTATGCCACTTTCTGCCTTTGGTTCACAAGTTGGTCTGCTTTGCTTCCACATCTCAAATGAACTGCACCAGGGTTCGTTTGGAAGTTGACCAAGACCCCCTGTTTTCAAGTAGACCGGAGTCCGCTTGTTTGGTCCGCACCAGAGTTCGTTTGAGCTTTCAGACCAGCCCAAGCGAATCGAACTATCCAGGAAAACAGACCAGAGTTCGCTTAAAGCAGACCAAACAGCTCTGGTGTGAATGCGCCCTAAGAGACTCAATATGTGCTGCAGCCTTCCAAAACAATGACCCACAAAAACTGTCTACTATCTACACATACACCATAACTAACTCATTCACATCAAAGATGTCACCATATTTGACTGTTGGCATGATGTTCTTTTTATCAAATGCTGTGTTATTTTTACTCCAGATGTAACGGGCCACACACTTTCCAAAAAGTTAAACTTTTGTCTCATCATATTTCTTCAAAAGTCTTAGGGATCATCAAGATGTTTCTTGCCAAATGTGAGATGAGCCTTTGTGCTCTTTTTTTGTCAACAGTGGTTTTGGCCTTCCATGGTGCCATTTTTGCCCAGTCTCTTTCTTATGGTTGAGTCATGAACTCTGACCTTAACTGAGGCCAATGAAGCCTGCAGTTCTTTGGATGTTGTTCTGGGTTCTTTTGTGACCTCCTTGATGAGTCGTCATTGCACTCTTAGAGTCATTTTGTCTCCGTCTTTGTTCAAAATTATCAAAGCAACCTCTGTAGATTGAAGCATAACCAAACTAACAACCAACAGGTTTCAAATGTCCAGCCTCTTTGCAGCAGAGTCTCATGAGATGAGATTGTACGAGAATTGCAAGTCACATTCCCAAAATTCCTTTCAATGGAAACACAATGAGAGCGCAATGGTACTTAGTCAAAATCTAAGAAAATTTGCTTTTATTTTGAAAAAACTGTAATGGAAACGCAGCTAATGACAGATAATGTCCAACAATTCTCTAGATTAAACTCAAAGCCACTGAATGCTCCAAAAATATGCTAAGAGCATAACATGGTAAACTCAAGCCCATTAAGGACAACAGCTGGAGATACTGACCTTAATGTTTTATTACCACATGTCCAAAGTTAGACTTGTAGAAGTTAACTCCTTGATCAATTTCTACTTGCTTGCACTGCAGCACTGCTTCCTGATCTTGCCAGCTGCAGGATGGGTAAAGGGTCATACAGACTGCTCATGCGTTAATGGTGTGACAAAGAAAAAAAAGTAGCATTGAAATGAGTTTAAGTTAACACGTTATAAATGTGGACTTTGACAGCCCAGGTTAACAGGCCCCTGAGATCTTTGGAGGTGCTCAGACTCCAGGTCAGAAGGGACAGTAGGAGGGTAAATGTTTGCGGATTACTTCTGATCAGTCCACTGAGCAGTCTGTTTTTATTTTTTAAACATTTCAACATTTTGGCATCTATTGCATCTAGACCAGTGATACTCAATGTGTGGCTAATGAGCCACATGTGGCTCTTCTGTGACAATTTATTGCTCTTTTATGTCTCAATTTAAAATATCATTCCCCCAGAAAAACCCTGAAAAATGGAAACTTTGACCTCATATATTATCCATTTCTAGTCAAAAATCATTTGTTTGTTTCCCACAACTATACAGTTGGCTTTAATTGTCAACCTTCATTTTTTGTCTGTATATTTCCATTGCCCTTATTTGCAATTTTTTGCCACTTTAAATACACTTTCACTGCTTTAAGCCTTCTTTTTCCACTTCTTTTGCCAATTTTTGCCACTTTTATCCTGCATTTACCACTTTTTCACCATTTTTTTTTGCCTATTTCACCCTGCTTTTTGCTGATTGCAATTCTTTCTCTTTTTTGCCACGTTCTGCCCATTGAAGCTGCATTTTGTCATTAAACGCCACTTTTTTCCCAAGCTTGCTACTCTCTGCTGCTTTTTGCCCATTTTCCTACCTTTTTGCCTGTTTAGTCCCTTTTACACTCATTTTTGCCATGTTTTGGCTTTTTTTGACCATATTTGCCACCTGTAACTAGTTTCTTGGTAACTTCTCATCCTTTTTTGCCACTTTTGCTCCCCATTTTTTTCACTTTTTACCAGGTTTTTACCATTTGATGCCTACTTTGCCCCCTTTTGACCCATTTTTTGCCTCTTTTTAACAGTTTTTTTGCCACCTTTACTTTATTTTTACCACTTTCACCAATGTGGACCTTGCAAAGGCATTTTTAAACAATTTGGCTCTTTGGTTGGGCAGGGTTGAGTAACGCTGATCTAGACGGATTTTAAGCTTTTTCTCTTACTCCTTTGATTCAGTTATTTATTTTATGCTTTTGACTTTCCATCTGCAGAATTGATTGACATTTAAAACCATTTTCAAAACAGCACAAATATCAAATAAAATAAATAAATGCACTTATCTGGCAGGAAAAGTGTTAAATTAGATTTTTACCCCAGAAAAATCAATCTGGTGCTATCAACATAAATACATGTGTGTCCCATTTGGAAATGCACATATTTATGTGTCTGCTTCTCCATTGAAAATAAAACATCAGTGTGCTAAGATCACTGTAATCAGGATTTGATTAGAACCACTAACCACAGCTGGACTCCTTACTAACTTGGTGTTTAATAAACATGAACATTAATGTCACACTGCTAACTTCATACAGGGATTCAGTGAAGCATAAGGAAAAATGGCTCACATACGTTTTAGCAGCTTTGTATTTAACTCACTGCTAGTGTTGTTCAAAGAGGAAGAATTACATAACACGTGGTGCCATTGTCCAAGATACTAGCAGACCATGAAATTAATACACCGCGATAAATAATTCATTATTCCTGCCCCTTTTTATCCATTACATCTCAGAGGAATCCTTGTGTGCACTCATGTTGACAATGCAGAACCGGACGATGTGTGGCGGCGCTCGTTTGTTTTACTTTGAACAGCGGCGTTAACAAGCTGAACGTGACATGTTAGATTAATTATGCTGTACGGCAAATGACCCCCAAGGCTGCCTGTGTCATATCATACCTATGTCCCGAGGCTGTGAAATCCAGGCTCCCTCATCACCTGAGAGAGACATAACCGGATTACTAGCCTCGGGCTATCTTTGCTTCATCTCTCCACTTTGCAGAAACAAAAGCCCTCAAGAGTGTGGGAGGTCACAAAACTGACGCCTGTTTTATAGAAGCCACTGATGCACAGAGTTGTACCTCTATTGCAGAACTTTCAGTGTCTGTTAAAGTTGTTTTTTTTGTGTCAGATATTGTACTTTTCCTATTTTTCCGCAGTGAGACACTCTCTGAATGTCCTTTTTAGCGTTAACATAGCTTCAGGAATAGTAATAGGTTGGTCAAGTCGAAGGCTTTGTTAAGTGGAATATTTTTAAAACTTGCATGAATTAGGCTATGAATCTACAAAGTATTAACCCCCTGACCTTTCATTAAACTTCAGCGTTACTTTGAATATATGTTAATGATATTTAAATGGAGAGTTCCATACATGATACCTCCATCCTTCATTTTCTTCAGCCTATCTTGGGTCTTGTTGCATTGGCAGCAAGTTATGCAAGAAGGCCAGACGTCCCCCAGCCCAGCAACATTTTCCAGCTCCTCCTGTGGGATTCAGAGGCATTCCAAGGCCAGATGTCATATGTAATCCCTACAGTGCATTCTGGGTCTACGCAGGGTCTCGAATCAGCGGGACGTGACGGAACTCTCCAAAGGGAGGCGCCCAAGAGACATCCTAATCAGAAGCTAGAACACCCCCTTCTGGGTCTTTGAATATCCTGTAAAGGAGCAGCAGCTCTGCTCCAAGTTCCCCCTAGATGCCTGAGCTCCTAACCCCGTCTTAAAGGCTGGACCCAGCTACCCAGCAGAAGAGTCTCATTTTTAGTGCTTGTATTAAATCTACAGAAGTGTCTCTTCATCTCAACCATTTGGAATAATGACTGCTTTACTGCTGATGTTGCACCGAGCGCTCAGGTGACCTCTTGATCTGTTTCACCCTTACTCTAAAAAGAGAAATTCAAACTCTTAAAGGATGAAGCTAATTTTTCAGCTGAGAACAACGGCAAGAGATTTAGTGACAAAGGTTTATATCTCCTCACACTTAGATGCAAACAACTGCAAATGCTGCTGCAAAGTACAACTCCAATTCCAAAAAAGCTAGGGTGTTGTGTAACATGTACATGAAAACAGAATGCAATGACTTTAAATCTTTTAAACCCATATTTATTTACAACAAAGTATAAAAGGCATATCAGGTGTTGAAAGAGACATTGTACCATTTCATGCATTGGCAGCAACACATCTCAAAAAAGAAGGGACAGAACAACAAAAGGCTGGAAAAGTAAGTGTTACTAATGAAAAGCAGCTGGAGAAGCATTTCTATATCTAATTAGATAAACTATCAACAGATCACTAACATAACTGGGTACAAAAGGAGCATTTTAGAGAGGCAGAGTCTCTCAGAAGTAAAAATCAGCAGAAGTTCACCCATCAGCAAAAAACTGCCCAAAAATTGTTGAATTGAAAAAAAAAAGTTCCTCAACTTAAAATCCCAAAGACTGAATATCCGAACATATACAGCAAAAAAATCTCACTCTACATAATATCATCGACAGACTCAGAGAATCTGGACAAATCTCTGTGCCCAATGGACAAGGCTGAAAATCGATATTGGATGCTCATGATCTCACTCAGGTGACACTGCATTAAAAACAGGCCTAATTCCCTTCTGGCAATCACTGCATGGTTCTCAGGAAGACAATTCACCATGCCATTCAAGCTAAAGCTGTATCATGCAAAGAAGAAGCCATATGTTAACAGAACTCAGAAGGGCTGCAATCTTTTCTGAGCAAAAGCTAATTTAAAATGGACTTAGGCCAAATGGAAAACTGTTCTGTGGTCAGATGAATCAAATTTGAAATTCTTTTTTGAAACCATGGACACCAGGTTCTGCAGACTAAAGAGGAATGGGACAGCTTGTTATCAGTGCACAGTCAAAAAGCCTGGATCTCTGATGGTCTGGGGTTACATTAGTACCTGTTACAATCTGGAAGGCCACTATCAATGATAAAAGTATATAGAGGTTTAAGAGTAACATATGCTCCCATCCAGACAATATCTCTTCCAGGAAGGTTTTACATATTTCTGCAAGACAGCGCTCAAACACAATTTGCATCAGTAGAGTCCGGGTGCTGAACTAGCCTGACTGCAGTCCAGACCTTTCACCAATGGAAAAGATTTAGAGCATCATAAAACAAAAAATCAGACAAAGACCCAGGACTGTTAAGCAGTTGGAATCCTACATCAGACAAGAATGGGACAACATTCCTCTTCCAAAACAGCAGCTGCTGGTCTCCTCGCTTCCCAGACATTTTCAGACTGTTAAAAAAACTAGGGCATGTTATGGTAAACACGGCCTTGTCCCTATTTATTTATTTATTGGCATGTTTTGCTGCTATCAAATTCAGAATGGGCTAATATTTTTCATGAAAAGTTAAAATGTCTCAGTTTCAACATCTGATATGTTGTTTATGTTCTATTGTGAATTAAATATGGGTACATGAGATATGACAATCATTGCCCTCTAACAGAGCTATTTTCCATTGAAATAAAATAAAGAGCTCATGAAGAGATGTGTTTGTGACAATTCCATCCTGCCTCATGAAAGAAAGGTCCACATAGTCTGAGTAGACATAACCAAGACTTGTCTGCTATGTCCTGAAATTTTACTTATTAAATCTGCATAAATTGGTTTTGTACAGATTCGTACATTTTGCTATGGCTGGCATTCGTGGGACAAGAGTGGTACTTTAAATCATCGGCCATATCTGAATGACTGGGACACAGTAAGAAAGGGCATTCATTTCTTTCTTTAATTCTTTTTATCTTGAAAAATATTTCACTAAAGCCCAGGGCTTTATTTTTTCATTTTCTGGCTGGCTATCTCTCCAGCCTTGGAAAAAAATTATCTGACCTTATTATAATAGAAAAATCAAATCAAAATAGTCTAACGCCACTTGAATGCTGTTTTCGCTTTACTTAAAAATGCATCTCCTCTCTCTAATAACTGCAGTATTAAGTTCCACTGAGGTATCATATGAAGGCAATAAGGCTTTAAAGCTGTCAAATTGAATGACGTTTTACGAAGCAGCAGCGAGCATCATCAGTGACAGATACAAGCTCTGAAACAACGAATCGAAACACGACGGTTCATTAGACTGACTTTGGCATTATTTGCCAGCCACTATTTTTCCCCCAACACTTGGTAGTTTCTACTTTGATTTTTTCTCCAGGCCTGTGGCGTATATACTGCTGGTCATTGTACATAAATCACTGGGACTGCATGTTTTTGAATTTTTGCCTCATTTTTTAGCCCAAGTCACTTGGCCATCCTTACAAGAAGATCGAGAAATAAACGAATAAACAACTTTTTATGGATTGAAAAGGAAAATAAGGGAACAAAAAAAATTAAATCTAAATGTCTGATATCATAAGGTGCAGATGACATCACTGTGGCTGTTTAGTGTAAAATATACTATACAGTAATTAATGCTTTATAATAGTTTGATTTATTGTTATTCTTCTTGATGGAAAGATGCAAAAATAATCGACTCCAAAGCATTACACCGATAGAATTCGAGGAGTGACAAGCACCAGACAGCGCCAGAATGACGTGACCTGTACCCTCCATATATGGACCCAGGGGCATAGCTGGGGATTTTGGGCCTGCAGAAAGAATATTACACAGGGCCCCCCCTTAACTGGACATTTTTACAAATATCTATGCATTTAAAGATCTGTTAGTTTTCTGATGAAGACTGAATTACTACAAAAAGCAATATGAGACTTTCCCTTTGCAACACTCATAAGAGCCTTATTTCACAATATGGTCTAAAGCACTGATCATCAACTGGCAGCCCGGGGGCCACATCAGGCCCCCCAAGGCCCCCGAAAGATCATTTGATTCAGAAACAGAGGAAAAGAAGATTTTAAGAGTATCCTTTTGCTTTAAATATCTGCAGCTGTTAAACCCATCCCAGTTAACATTAAAATTGTTTTAGAATGACTAACCATTTGATCTGTTTTTACAGAAATTTACCGTCAAAATGAGTCGATATTTTAAAAATGTTTAAGGTTGGCAGAAGTGTTGCAAAAATTGGCAGAAAAAAGTTGTGAAAAGAGGTTAAAATGTGTCAAAAAATTGTAAAGGAGGAAAAAGGGGGGCAAAAAGTATCAAAAATTGGTTACAAATGACAAAAATTAGTGCTAGAAAGTAAAGAAAAGGGGTTAGAAAGTGGCAAAAATTGATAATAGAGTGGCATAAAGTGGATAAAACATGCAGAAAAAGTAGTTTAAAGGGGGTTGAAATCTTTAAAAAAAATTTGGTTACTGAGGCAAAAAGGGGCAAAAAGTATCAACAATGGGTTAAAAGTTGGGAAAATGGTTTTTAAAGTTGCAAAAATTGTTGAAAAAATGTAATTAAAGGGGTTAAAAAGTGGCAAAAATAGAAGAAAAGTGGCAAAAACGTATAAAGGAGTGGCACAAAGGGGATAAAACACACAGAAAACGTGGTTTAAAAGGGGTTAAAATCATGCAGAAATTGGGTTAAAGAGGCAAAAAGTATCAAGAAGGGGTAATAGTGTCAAAATGGGTTAATACTGGTGCTAAATGACAATTAGGGAGGGCCCATTCTCTTGGATTTTCAGGGGTCCGGCCAATCCTGTTGTCAGGTCTGTCTCCTTGTGTCCTGCTGCATTATAGATAATAGAGATAGATCTCACTGGTAATGACTAAAAAGGTCCTGTAGTTTAAAGGAAAATACAAATACTACTCCAATAATATTTAAATCACACCAAAATGTTCATTTCATTTTTGTGTATTTGAAAATCCATTCCCCAGAGTTTCTGTTGAGACTAAATCTGGCCCTTGTGCAAGAGTACTTGATGACCCCTGGTCTAAAGCATACTAGAGCATGTTATTTTTGGGCATGTCTATCTCTCTGTTGTGTAAATAGGTATACTGAACATAATCACTGCTGTCTTTGAGTCTTTTAGACTTGATGTTGATGGATGTAATTATGGTCTGAATGTCATTATTTTCACACTTGTTCCTTATCAAGTCTGATAGCATATTAAAGTAACCAGAATTAAATACAGGCAATATGAAAAGTGTAGCCAAAGTCCAACTTTCTGTTTCAATGTTTGGTTTGTATTCAGAAAAATGAAAAAAATGAAAAGAAAAATGACCTTAATCGTACTAAAACTGGCTCCAAAAGTACCATCCATGTTACAAAAAAAGGACAGACTCCAAGGCTTTCTCTTTTAAAGTAGTAAATAGCCTTTTCTTTCATTGCATGAAGCTTTTCAGCATCAAGCCATCATCAGGGATTGAAACAGATGAAAAGGAACAAAGAGGCTTTAAAATGCTATTGAAGCAATAGGTGTTTTCTTCTTAGAGCCACAGTATACTGGGTGTTTGTTTCTGTTTGGGTCCTATGCAGGATGACATAAAAGGGGGATAAAAACAGCATAATACAAGTTATGACCTTCTCTATCTGAGATTTACCACAACAACCCACTCCTCACACAAGAAATCAGCATCCTCATTTGGTCTAAGGTGTTTAGTGGACTCTAAATCATGAATACAAAAAGCTCGTCTCTGCTTAAGGTTACTTTATGTTGCGTTTTGTTAGAATGTGATGAATACCCAAAGCTTTGAATGTGGCCAGGCTGCTATTATGGTGCATAGTGAACAAGAGGTACACTTTATGGACAAAGATAATTTGGTGCCTGATCATTGTGCCCACAGGGACTGTAATCACATTGCATTCAAATACATGTACTTGTTTGTGCTTACATTGATACCAGTGGCAGTTCAGAACTCTTCAGCTATGAAATCAGAAAGGCGTTGGTGACCCCACTCTGAGATTTTACATGGTCTACTGCTTCGTTGCGTTGCAGTTGTTCCTAAACGCTTCCACTTTCTAGTAACATCACTGACAGTAGGGCTGGGCAATTAATTGAAAATAGATTAAATCTCATCTCATTTCATGCTGCAATTTTCAAATCCTAGAAGGTGCAATATTTCTCTAACTTGAAATTTGTGTCAAAATACCAGTTTAAAATGTTTTTTGCAGCAGAGATGTTATGCATTACATATTCATGCAATCACTCAAGTGCCATTGTTTTGAAATGATCTACAAAAAATGTAATTTTCTTTATTTTTGTGCTATTTTCTTATTGAATATGGGAATGACATAAAAATTATAACTCCCTTCAATACAACAATTCATGTCCAGTTTGCCATACGAGTAAAAATCATCACATTAAGGTATTTTTCAAAATTGTTCAGCCCTTGTTTAGTCTAATAGTGTGTTGGTTGCTCTATTGCTTGTGTTTGTTGATAAACATAAGATGAGGAACTTTGGGAATAATTAACCTGTCATGCAGATGGATGCGTAAACCTTCAATACTGAGCGTTTGGGAAAGGACAGAGGATTTGAAAAAAACTTGGAGTGTGACTGGATGAACAGTCTCTCTGTCACATCTTTAAGAGCCAATCAGAGCGACAAAATGTGACGTAGCCACTATCGTGATGCACGTGTGCAGCTACAGAGGAATAATGCAAACCATGGCAACTGTAGACATGTCAGTACACAACTTTAATCGTTTTAGAAGAGAAAACAACTCAATGCTGTTTCTTTGTTCTTCTTTTAATGAAGAAATGTCGTCAAGTTCTGATAAAACTGGTGCTTTAGCAGCATCCATGCTAAGCTCTTCCGCCATAATTGCACCGGCCTCTTGTTGCTGCTTGCTTACCTCTAGACTCTGCCGCTCCTTGTACTGCCCCTCATTGCTGATTGGTCCTGTCACTTTATAACCGGGCCCAAATGGTTCAGACAGGAGCTTTGCAAGATGGATTCGCCAGTGAAAAATAAGGAAATGGGTGTATCCATCTGCTTTGCAAGGTTAGGAAATAATCGCATTTCAAATAGCAATTGCAATATTGGGTAAAAAATAATCACAATTAGATTATTTTCCCAAATCGTTCAGCCCTAACTGACGGTTGACTGTGGAATATCCAACAGGGATAAATAGGGCCAAATACTTTTGTCCACATAATGTAGGTCACAGTACTAGTTCAGGTGGGATGTCTAGGTTGGTTCGATCATCCTGTGGACATCTTACTGTTCTTCAACAGGCCTAGTAAAAGAGGAGGTTCTTGTCTTTTTGAAGCATCCTTCATTTTTTTAGAATCAATTCCTAGCATCAAGTACATTGGTAGCACAATGAAAATCTTTAGTCAGTAGGTGGTAGTCAGAAAATCACTGGGAGTCCTGTATGCTTCGGAATCGCTAGTGTTTGTTCTGATGGAAATAAGAAAATATTTCAAAGGTAACCTGACACACCACTCCATTGCATGAGATATATTTAACACCAGCCTGCACAATACCTCATAGATGCTGGAGAGGGCAGAAGGTGTTAAGATCTGTTCTGTCTTTCATTTCGAGCAAATGAGGGTGCCAAAACGAAAAATGTCGTAGGCATGCACCACCTTGTGAGTAGACTGCATAACACAAGTGTGACAGGCAGCCACGCAGGTCATTACATGATTCATCCAGACCAGCTATTGTCAATTAGTCAAAGTTTTAGTGTCTAAATTACACTCCCTAAAAGCTTAGAGATATGATAAACTTGGTCAAATAAATAACACCTATAATCATATGCCCTCATTGGCCATTTTATTAGGTACACCTTGCTAGCACCATTTTTTTTTTTGGCCTTCAGAACGGCCTTGATTCTTTGTGGCATAGTTTCCACAAAGCGTTGGAAACATTCCTCAGAGACTTTGGCCCATATTGACATGAAAGCATCACACGGTTGCTGCAGATTTGTTGGCTGAAAATCCATGATGTGAATCTCCCATTCCACCACATTCCAAAGGAGCTCTCTTGGATAGAGATCTTGTGACTCTGGAGGCCACTGGAGCATACTGAACCCATTGTCCTGTTCAAGAAAAATTTTGAGATTATTTGTGACATGGTGCATTATCTTGCTGGAAGTAGCCATCTGAAGATGGGTACACTGTGGTCATAAAGGGATGGACGATACTAAGGTAGACTGTGGCATTTAACCGATTCTTGATGGGTACTAAGGGGCCTTTACACCACCAACACCAGCCTGAACTGTAAATATATAAGGCAACGTTTTTCTGATCTTCCATTGTCCAAGTTTGGTGAACCCATGCAAACTGTACCCTCAGTTTCTTGTTCTTAGCTGACAGGAGAGGCTGATGTGTTGTGCGTTCAGGGATGGTTTTCTACACACCTTGATGGAACTGTCCATTCTCCTCTGACCTTTGACATCAACAAGCATTCGTCCACACAACTGCCTCTCACTGGATATTTTCCCTTTTTCAGACTGTTCTCCATAAACCCTAGAGATGGTGGTGCATGAAAATACCAGTAGATAAGCTGTTTCTGCAATTCTCAGACCAGCCAGTCTAGCACCAACAACCATGCCATGCTCAGTT
Source organism: Cheilinus undulatus (assembly GCF_018320785.1). Classification (NCBI taxonomy): domain Eukaryota; kingdom Metazoa; phylum Chordata; class Actinopteri; order Labriformes; family Labridae; genus Cheilinus; species Cheilinus undulatus. Next base: position 7,211,023 of record NC_054868.1, read on the forward strand.
ACTTAAATCCCCTTTCTTCCCCGTTCTGATGCTCAATTTAAGCTTCAGCAAGTCGTCTTGACCACCTCTACATGCCCAAATGTATTGAGTGTCTGCCATGTGATTGGCTCTTTAGACATTTGTGTTAACAAGCAATTAAGCAGGTGTACCTAATAAAGTGGCTGGTGAGGGTTTTGGGAATCTTGCATCATTCCTTAGTGTAGAGTCAAATGCATGTGGAGGAAATGTAGTGTCCCCTCTAATTTGTGATTCTGCATCAATGCACATATTCATTTAGGAGCAATAACTGAAATTTATTTGCACCCTCATATCACAACAAAACCGAAATTGATTTTTCAGTGTACATGTACAGCATTTCACTTTTGGACTGCATGAGTTGTAGCGTCCCATCGTTTCCATCAAAGTGCCACGACTCACCTCATTCCTCCTCCATGTCCAACTCAGATTTGGGTTTATGACAAACATCTTAATACACATTCTTTTTTTCTGCAGCAATTACTGCTCATTCAAGCAAGTCACCGAAACACACTCCTCTTTGTCGTAGATAATTACAGGTTTGTTCTCCAAATTAAATTCTGGAGGGACAGCATGCTATCAAGGCTCTCACTGGAGATTCAGAAAAGGCTGACATAGCAGATCCCTGTAGCCTCTGATAAGATTCACACTGCAGCGAGTAGAGGACAAACACCCCCACCCTCCATGTCTACTTGGTTGTAAACACTCCAGTGAGGAAAGGCTTCATTTTGATCTTTTCACCTGGACAACACAATGCCCCGGGCTCTTTTTTCTTAGTGTTGTTTTAGCTCTGACAGGTCGACTCAGTTTGGCATTAGAGCACAATTATTACTGCAATTAATGTATTAATGTGGTACCTGTGGGAGTGTCCCTGCTCCGGACATTGACCTGATAAAGCAAAATTAAAGCCCTCCACTGTGGCTTGACATGGCTTTCCGCTTAATATGCTCCAGGGGGCAGTTAATGTGTTTTGGTAAAAAACTCTCGAGCAGTGCCAGGCTTGATTCTTTTCCAGTGCTATTCCCATCTCCTGCCACCCTTATAAAGCTTCAGAGGATTAGGAAAGGCTTTTTATTCATGAATCTTAGACTTTTATTCTAGCATATAAACTCTTAAAGCACACAACTGGGAATTTGATTGAACTAACAGCTGCTTTTATGCTGCAAATAAAGATGTCCGTGCTCAGGCAGCCCACTGGACCAGACGCTCTATTATCATTCAAAGATATCTTGCAGAAAAGCATTTTCAGTCCAGAGAAAGTCATCATAAACTCCAAACCAAGGTTGTTCTAAAGTCAGCATCCAGTCACTTTTGGTCGACAATCAGTGCCAGGCTTAGCAAACAAAACGTCTTATCCTGGCCTCATCTGAATGACACAGAGATAATTATCTAGGTGGGCCTCGTCGGAATTCATTAGAAGCCCTTTTCTTTATGAGACAATGTGACTATTATGTCAAAATCCCTGTCAGCTATTTTTATCATATCTGCCACAGATCTGGTTGTGAGTGAATTCACGGGAAGGTAATTACCTGACGCTCAGGAAAAATAGGGGGAGAAAGAGGGAGGGGACGTTTGGCACAAACCAACACCTTGGGGTTCGTCTAATGATGGGAGCCGCTCGCAGGAAGAGAGTTAAAATGTATGAGATAAAATCACAGAGACAAGGAAATTTATGATTACAGTGTCACCCAAAGGAGAGCTGTTGTGGAAAGCTAAATGTCAGCAGCAGCTATGAGTTTGATTAACCATTTCCCCCTTAACAAAGCTGAAGGGAAACTGAGTGAAACAAAAAGTTAAACCTGATGCAAGTTCTGATGTTCCAGTCTGTAAGCCTGCACATGTCCCATCAACGGGAATCAAAGAGAGCTGGTTACAGTTAGCTAAAGAGATTTATTTTAGTGTGTGCATTTTAATCAAAATGTCTCCCATCTTTCAATTTGCACCAAACAATAGAGATAGTCAAATCCCATCTTACATTGTAGGGGTGGGTGTACTCTCTGGAGACATAGAATGATTGGGTATATGCCAAATGCCCATGTATACCCCTCACTAGACCATTGGTTTAGACAATATGGCTAAAAACTAAATCCATCATGAATACAACCTGCTTTTCAAATATTCACAAATCCAGTTGAAGCCTGTGAAAATAAACTAAATGCTTGATTTTCTCCTGTCTTGTGTTCATGCTCATTATCACTGAAGCTTATTTAGCTTTAATAACAAAAAATAATTACGTTAGGAGATGAGCTGAGTTTGAATTAAATTAGCCCCAATGGAATTTTTTGTAGTGACACATTTTCTAAAATACAGCCTAAAAAGACAAATAAAATGACAGCACATCAAATAAAAGCATACAAATTAAGATTCCAGAGGTTAAACACAAAAAGAAAAATCTCTAAAAGAACACAAGTGAGAGAAAAAGTGAAACAAGTTCAGCAAAATAAAACTGGAAGTCAAAAACAAGTGAAAAAGGTGAGTTTATTGTGTGTATCCATGGTTACCATGCCACCAGGTATTCTTGTGAATTCTCAAGATGCATTTTTCTGGGTCATACAGACATTTTGGCAAAATCCAAATTTTCTGTACCTACCTGTACCCACACATTAAAACGGATTCCAGTATCCTCACTGCCCTGCAGCACAAACCCAGAGGAGTAATGTGTGATTCAGAAAATGCATGGATGGACAGAAAAACACAAACTCACAGACAAGTAGACTCAGATCAGGTACAGTGCTGTGAAAAAGTATTTAACCCCTTGCTGACCCCTTTTTTGCACATTTGTCACACTGAAATGTTTCAGATCAAACACATTTTTAATATTAGACTAAATTAACCTGAATAAATGCAGTTTTTAACAGAGGAAAAAAGCCATCTAACCCTGCCTGGTCCTATTTGAAAAGTCATTGCTCCCTAACCCGAAGAGCTAATTGTGCCACCCTTTGCGGCAACAACTGTTTGTGATAACTGGCAATGAGTCTCTCACATCACTGTAGAGGAATTTTGGCCGACTATTCTTTCATAATTGTTTTAATTCAGCCACATTGGAGGGTTTTCTAGCATGAATAGACAGTTTAAGGTCATGCCACAGCATCTCAATCAGATTTAAGTCCAGACTTTGACCAGGCAACTCCAAAAACCCTCAGTTTGATGAAGCCATTCAGAGATGGACTTGCTGGAGTGTTTCTGATCAGTGTTGATCAGCATTTTTTTTCCATGACAAAAAGTCTGTTTTGTTTTCATCAAGATGACTAAAACTAGACTAAAATGTAATGTAGATTTCATCAGACATTCAAAATCTGAGATATTTATCCACTGTGGGTAAATCTGTCAAAAAAGCATCTGTAGCTATTCAGCCTCTCAGCTGTAGAAAGCAGGGACCCCAGGTTTGACAGGGTGTATAGAACACACTACCATGACTTGGTACCAGATTTAGGTAGGAGAATTAATGCTTGAACTAAAAGTAAAGACTAAAATGTGAGGACATTTTATGGACTAAAACTAGACCAAAATGTTTTCGCGTTTTCGTCGACTTAAACAAGGCGAAAACTAAAACAAGTAGAAATGACTAAAATGTGACTATATTAAAAGACATGTAATCAAAAGACTAAAACTAAGACTAAAATTAAAAATAGCTGCTGAAATTAACACTGTTTCAGATCTTAGTACTGCTGCATAACTTAAGTGTGCTTGAGCTTGAGGTCATGGACTGATGGCCTGACGTTCTCCTTCAGGATTTTCTGGTAGAGAACAGGGATCATCAACATGTTTTTACCAAATGTGAGATGAGTCTGGTTTTGGTTTTGATGCGCTCTCATGGATGCCATCTTTGCCCAGTGTCTTCCTAATTGTTGAGTCATGAACTCTGACCTTAACTAAGTCAAGTGAGGCCTGCAGGTTCTTAAAATGTTCTGGGTTCTTTTGTGACCTCCTGGATGAGTCGTTTATGTGCTCTTGGAGTCATTTTGGAAGGCTGGCCACTGCTGGGAAGGGATACCATTGTTTCAAGTTTTCTCCACTTGTGGATGATGGCTCTCGCTGTGGTTAGCTGGAGTCCCAAAGCTTTATAAATAGCATAGTACCCCTTCCCAGACTTATAGATGTCAGTGAGTTTGTTTCTCATCTGTTCTTGAATTTCTTCAGATGGCCCCATGATGTTGTGCTTTTTGAGATCTTGTAGCCTACTTCACCTTTCTGACAGATTATATTTAAGGGATTTCTTGTTTCAACAGGTCTGGTAGTTATCAGGCCTGGGTGTGGCAAGTGAGATTGAACTTAGCTTTCAAAAAAAAAAGGTTATCACAGTAAATTCATGATTTAACACTGGGAGGGGATTATTTTTTAAATGTATCAAGTCAGGTTATCTTTGTCTTATATCAAAATTTGTTTGATGATCTGAAACATTGATGTGTGATGAAAAAATCAGGGAGGGGGCAAATGCTTTTTCACAGCTCTGTATATATTTGGCAGGTTTGATTCCTAAATCCCGCCCACATTCAAAATGTTTTTTTTCTTTGGTTGTTCTTGGTCTAAAGTTACACATCATACTTTTGAAAGATAGTCTAATGACACAGAACATAGAGTCATTTTGTCTCTACTATGTGACTCTGCACGTTAAAGGTCACGGTGAAATGGTGTCCTTTACGTTCGCAAGGCGCTCAGATCTGCAAGAGCCAGAATTGGTTATTCAGGCTTATTTCATCACATGCTCTCTATCACCACATGCGACAGCCTTTTAATTAACCTGAGTGACATCAAATGATCACATTTATCATTCAGACATTCACCGTTCTTCCTTTCTCTGTGTTATTTAAGACAGAGCAGTGGGACAAGGGGAGGCGTTTGCTCATCTCCAGCTATTATGTCTAAATGCAGTAAGAGGATAAGCTAATGCTATGCTTATAGCTACGAGATCAGCAATCACGCTCTGGAGAAGTATTTTCTATGGCAGGATTTCATGCATGGATTAGCTGATGGCTCTGCTGCATAGATATAAAGATGTATATAATCATGATCACATGGCCCGTGGAGGATCTCGGAGTATTTACACCGACTGTGAAAGTAAATCTCATTCACAAAATTCTTTGAACTGTGATATATTGCACTGCAGCAGAAGCCAATGGTTAATCAATAGGATTATGGTACAGAAAATTTCCCTCATGCCCTTTCACATCGATAGTACGCACAGAAGTTGTTGTACGTCTCAATCCACCGCACGTAATCCCTTCAGTCCCAAGACAGATATATGTGTGCGTCCACTTAATCAACTGGTTGCAGAATCATCTCATCATAAACAGCCTCAGCTGCTCTTTCCCCAGAGTGAACGATGCGCTCCTATCTCTCATGCCCAATCAAAGCATCTCTCTCTGGCTGGCCGCCAGGTAAGATAGTAGCTGGGGCTGCCAGACAGCCGCCCCCCTGGCCGGCGGAAGCCCACCCTGTGTTCATTCAGCGCAGAGAGCAGCCTGGCAGGCGCTCTGTAGGGGAGATTGATGGTGTTGCTGTGTTTAATTACTTTTATTTGTGTTTTTGGCACTGAGATGATTTTGAACTGTTTTTTTCCCTCTCGTCTTGTCAGAGAAAACCAATCATGGTGACAAGGATTTACAGACCCCAGTTTCATCTTGTCTCTTCCTCACTTCGCCACTTATCATGTGTATATTAAGAACGCTACAGAGGAAAACCTCCCCGGAGAATACTGTACAGCCTGTGTGACCTTGTAGCCACACAGAGGGTTCAGTTTTTGAACCATCTGGAATATTGCAGAAACACTGAGCAGCTTATCCACGCACAAACACAAAAAATGACTTTAGGCTTTTCAGAACTGGGTCTGGATTATGTTGGGACCTATTGTAAGGCTTCTGCAAGTCCACAAATCATATGCAGACAGATTATTATTATTTTTTAAGGCTCTGCCCTTTCCTAAATGCTGTCTGTGGGAGGTTTTGCATCTGGCGTGTCAGGTTAATGTTTAGCACATTGCATTTGGCAGGTGACGTTTCATTCATGTGCCCTATAAATAGGTAACCAGAGGGACTATATAAACATTACAATACAATACACATACAACAAACATTAATGACAGAGGGTTTTTGTGCAAACTTTTTCTCCCATGTCTTTGGCACTAAAGGATTAAAAAATAATAATTTTGTGACAAAAAGTCTTCATAATATTTACATTTAAGTAAAAAGTCCTTTCCCTGTTGGGAATTTGAGTCATAATTTAAAGTGCAGTGACTCTGAGGGACAGATTACAGCCTCTCTGTGTCTGTTTCTCTCTATTATTAGTGATTCAGGCTGTCTTCTGCAGTTTCAGTCACATGCACTGTTTGGCAAAGCATGACATGATAACAGAACAGAACAGACAATATGGCAGTGGGCTAACCTGCTAACTACAGGACAATCGAAAAATGGATTATAAATAAATTAGAAAGACGTCCAATATCAGAGTAAGTGGTATAGATTTAATCTTTAGAGACCCTGGAAAGTCAGCCAAGTTCCAGGCACGCAAGAAAATGTCCTGTAGAAGCTACCAAGGCATGGATAGCGTCATTAGAACGGCACAACAGAGGACTTTCAGAGGAGAAAAGTAAGTGCCTACGATTAATTGTTCAAAAGATTTTTAATAATGAATAACACATCTCTTCTCATTGTATGACAATGCCATCCTCAGAGGGTTATTATTACCATATTTTTTAAAATGCCAGGTTTTTAATAGGTAATTATCACTTTTTTTTGAGAATTTACAAGATAATTATGCTTATTACTATAAATTTTTTATATAATCACTTGAAATTATGAGGTAATTTCGAGGTTTTTATTTTGACCCCCCCCCTTTTTTTTTCCCTTGTCCTTTGACAACAGTCAGTTTAGTCTCCATCCTCTCCAGTGAGCATGTTTCTCTGTCTGTGGGAGCAAGCCTGAATGGCCAAAGAGAATTCATTCATACATGGGTAGAACATACAAACTCCACATAAAAAGGCCCTGTCTGACATGGATTCAGACCTGAAACCTTCTTGCTGTGAGGGGGGCCTTGCTAACCACTGCACCACCATGCAATCTCAGATTAAAATGTAATGAGACATCATACATGCATGTCAGCATACATGTACCCTATAACATGATGCAACTTTCATGATAACAGCCACAAAGTGATCTTATAATCTGTCAGTTGTGAAGTCAACCCTCACATAACACTGCCCTAGAAGTTGGACGGATGCCTCAACCATCATTTTAAATCATCGTAACGAAAAAATCTCTGGATTTGAGTGAAGTGGTATGAAAGTCCTTCAAATATTCAGTCTTCCTGTCAAAATCTAATGCATTTAGACTTTTGGCTCACACTGGGTGAGTACTGCAATATTTCACTGAATCGATGCTCTGTTCTGCAGGTTATGACGCTCTCATCAGTTCTGAAAACAACAAGCAGAAACAGAGGAATTATACAGTCACATACAGAGATAAATAAGATATTGCCCCTTTCTTTAGTGTTTATTTTTAGAGCAGAGGAGTCGACAGATTGCTTACTTCACATGAGAGTATCAGCACCCCGAGGGTGGTTCGTTTCTTCTCTTGCAGAGCTGCCATTTTGAAGCAAAAGCTCTCCCTGTCAGATTCCACTGCAGAGTGCCACTGCTCATCCAGCTGGACTGGCAGTGAACGAAAACATCCCAAACTCCAGACATGGATATGAATTATACATCGTGATCCACTCTTCAGATTAGATGATGACTGGCTGATTGAGTGTCGCTGTCCTTGAAGGAACGAGGCACAACAGATGGCAGGACTTTGATGAAATGTTGCTGGTTGTGGTGAAGAGGATCTGACATGTTTATACCTTGTTCACTGATCTAAAAGGAATATTCATTTGAGAATACATTTAACGGTGTTCTGATACCAAAACCAGTATGAGAATGATGGACAAGCCAAGTATTTCTCCAATTCAGGTCTGTAAATGTTTGGATGTTTGGCAAACTTCTACAAAATAAATCAGGTTTCTCCCCATATTGTCTCATTCAGGTGACACTGATAAGCACAGCATGTTACATTTTTCAGGGTTCCCTGAAAACCGGGACAAAAAAAAAACAAAACAAAAAGAAGAACTGATAAAAAATTTGGTGGCCATAGATCAAAGGTGAAGTTCACTGGGCCTCTTGTTCATCCTTTCCTTTCCAGGTCATTCTTGTAAACTATATGGACAAAAGTATTTGGCCACACCTATTTATTATTGAATTCAGGTGTTTTGATCAGACCTGTTGCCACAGGTGTATAAAATCAAGCACCTAGCCATGCAGTCTCCATTTACAAACATTTATGACACACTGATTGACACAGTGATTCCAAGCATGCTACTGTGGTGGATGCCACCTTTGCAATAAGATGGTTTGTGAAATTTTATCCCTGCTGGATATTCCACGGACCGCTGTAAGTGATATTATTAGAGAGTGGAAGCGTTTAGGAACAACAGCAGCTCAGCCTGGAAGCAAAACACCTAAATCACAGAGCAAGGTCAATGACTAAGGCACACAGTGTGTAAAAGTCACCAGTGCTCCATAGCTCAAGAGTTCTGAACTCCCACTGGCATTAAGGTAAGTGCAAAAAGATATTAATCTGTTATTCCATCAGAGCTTGTCTGCAGAAACAAAACTTGTCAGACTTGACTTGTTTTCTTTTTCCCGCGTAAAGACCTTGTTTGAGCTTCTTTTCTACATTATTTGTTGACTCCATCATCCTGTCGCTTGGCCACATCCTGATCCAGCAGTGTTTTTTTTTTTTTCGCTGCCCACTCCCGCCCCAGGCAAAGTTCAAACCGCCCGTTCCTACGAGATTTGCGTTGGGTTCCGCGGGACCCGGCGGGACCCAATCCCAATGCAGCCCTCTACTTGAGGACATTTCTTCATTAAAAGAACAAAGACCAGCATTAAGTTATTTTCTTTTCAAAAACAACAAAAGTCGTGTACTGACATGTCTACCGTCGCCATGGTTTGCGTTATGCAGTTCTTTATGGAGTTTACTCCTTGGTAGGGGCTCACCTCAGTTCCAGATGAATGTGAAACAAATCCATCTGCCGTGTCAGGTTAGGGCAGTTATGGATTTGGCAGAGAACATTATCTTTTTGACTGCATTGTGCCAACTGTGAAGATTGGTGGAGGAGGGATACTGGATGAATGTTCTGTCACGCTAATCTCTTCTGCCATAATTGCACCGGCCTCTTGTTGCTGCTTGCTTGCTAAATAATAGTGGTGGGCGTATCGATCCTAAAATATCGATATATCGATATTTACAAAGTACTCATTTGGTATCAATACTTTTTAAAAGTATCGATATTAAATGAGTACTTTAAAAAAAAGGTCTAACCATGCACCTCTCCTGTTTGTTTGCAGTCACTCTCTTCTGTCTGTTGTGCCAAAAGTCTGCTGCTGCACTGTTTTCCGTGTCATGTGACTTTGGCGACCAATCAGATAGAGCAAATGCGCACATACACACTCAAGGCATCAGCACACACACGGTTATTCCAAGTCCTCATATCTATATCAAACTTGAGGGATCGGCAGAAATAAACTGCAGCAGCTTTGTGGAATAACTTTCCACAAAAATGCAAAGGTGAGTCAGCATTTCCAGCGTCTAACAAGTTTTTATCTCAAAGTTATAAAAACACTGATGCATGAAGAGGATGTTAGAGTCATGTCTAATCTTTCAGCTCTCTTTCAGACTAAAGACACTGATGGTGTTTTTCATTGAGCCAAAGCCACAGCTAGTGCCATTAGTCATAAAAACGAGGAAAGAAAGAAGTTCTGTAGCTGACTATGTGAGAGTGTACTTCTAAATCTGTTCCTCTTTATTACTGTTTACTAGTTTTTCTCCTATAATTTGACTGCCTTTTCCAAAAGTTTTTTGCAGCATTTTGTCAAACCTCAAATTGATGGATTAATTAACTAATTTAAACAGTCTAACCATTAGTTACAGTGGGGAAACAAAATAGATAAAAACAAGTCCCATATTACAAAAAATATATAGCATAAGTTAAAATCCTGCTTTGAAATATGTTTTACCCCGAATACTTAGTTGATAGTTAAGGATACTCATAAAAGAATAATTTCTATAATCAATAAATGATAGATTATGTTTTTTGAGTTTTTTTGGCCTTAATCACATCAATTTAATAAATATGTATACTGCTGCTTTTATAAGTATTGGTATCAAATATCGTATCGGTGATACTGGTCCGGTATTTACTTGGTATCGGATCGATATTAAATTTTCCAGTATTGCCCACCACCACTAAATAAATAAAAAAATACTTAAATTCAAAAATCATTTTAGTTAACTGAAACTTTAAAAACTAAACTTTACCGAAAAAACCCCCAAAAACTAACAAGTGCGCTTACAAAACTAACTAAAATAAAATAAAAATGGAGACAAAATGTGACCAAAGCCAGATAAAGTTCCTGCACGTCCGTATTCCGGTGGTTGAGGAAAATGGATACAAAGTTGTTTCTTAAAAATGATCATTTTTCGTTTTTTCTCATTTTATGCAAGTCCGACATTTAAACTATTCATTCGATGAAAAAAGTAACACAAATGTGATATTTAAAAGCCTTAATTTTGTGTTTTAAAATGCCCTCTTTTCGTAGTTTCAGCGGGGAGATTGAGGGGAGGGGAAAGCGAAACTGCTTGGTGATAATTGGCCTCTCAGCCTGCCATTGTCCCCAGTTTTGCCCATTGAGATGGACAATAACAAACACCGTATGGCTCAAACTCCAACCCCCGTCGGCACGTAACTACAGCTGTTTCTAGTTATCACCTTTACCAGCAAGCCTCAAGATGCACCCTGCAGCGAAGAAAAGTAGAAGAGACGATGAAGAAGCAGCAAGAACTATCAACAGACTTGGGAAAACTTCAGGATCACTCGACAGTGAAAGTTTGATGAAGGCAGATTTCCTATGGGAATATTTTGATGAGCATCACCAATCCGATTCAGAAGCTCGGTTTGGGTGGACTTTATGTAAATATGGCCCTATTGTTCACGCCCATTACCTGGCCTGCCTGAAGGTAGGAGAGGTCCTGAAACTTTGAGCCTGTTTTTCTCTGAATAAACAGGAACTAGAAGTTAACATTCAAATGAGCATATCTTAGTGAAATATGCTCAGATTAAGGTGTATGATACATCATTTGAAAGCTTGGAATCTACGCTTTCATAATGTGTAAAAAACTCAAAAATGACCTCGGACGACTTGCAGGTGTCTTTACCAGCTTTGGTCACAAATATCCTTAGTTTTAGTCTTTGACACAACTATACTGACTGTTACCTACACCAGAGTCTGGGGAGTATAAAATTGCCTGATCTGGTTGGTTAAGACTTCACACAGTGGTAGTTTTATGTCTGGAGTTGTAATCAAACATCATCATTAAATAAATAAATAAAGGATAAGTGGAGAGTACTCTGTTTGAATATGTTTTTAAAAATGTATGATGCTCACTCAGCCCGACACGTATCCAAAAAAAACTAAAACTAACACTAAAGCTAATAAAAACTAAACTAAAACAAAGAATTATTGCAAAATAAAAACTAAACTAAACTAAACTAAATAACAAATAAAAACAAAACTGAAATTGAAAAAAGAAAGTGAAAACTAAATATGAATAAAAATTATTGAAAAATCCCAAACTATTGTAACCTTGATACACAGCAATGACTTTGTCATACCCTCTCCAATGTGGCTATTCTGCCACAGCCATCATGTCGACGGTTAACCTGACATCCATCTGGTAAACCTCTCATGCACAGTTTTTGGGAAAGGGCAGAGGCTTTGAACAAAAACTTGGAGGATGATTGGATGAACATCTTGACTGTCACATATTTATGTGCCAATCAGAGCAACAAAACACGTGACGTAGCTGCTACCGGGGACTAAACTCCACAGAGAACTGCATAAAGAACTGCAAAAAGAAATGTTGCCAAGTTCTGATAAAACTGGTGCTTTTGCAGCATCCACGCTAATGTCTTCTGCCATAATTCCAACAGCTTCTTCTTGCTGCTAGCTTACGTCATGACTCTGCCACACCCGAAAGTACTGCTACTCATTGCTGATTGGTCCTGTCACTTTCTAACCGGGCCCAAACAGTTCAGACGGAAGCGTTGCAAGATACATTCACCAGTGAGAAACACGGAAACGGGTTTATCCATCTACTTTGCAAAATTAATACTGGTATGCATGGGCCTGTTTTTCAGGGTTTGGTCTAGGTTCCTGATCTCCACTGATTTTGTGGCAACAGTTTGGGGAAGACCCTTTTATTTTCCAACATGACTGTGCCCCAGTGCACAAAGCAAGGACTTTATTAGGGACATGGTTTGGTGTGGAAAACCTTGACTGGCCTACACAGAGCTCTGACCTCAACCCCATCAAGAATGATCCAAGAATATTACACCACACAGGGCAAGAGGGGTAAACTTCCAATTAAACTGTAAAAAATGAAGAATTTCTCCAGATTTTAAAAAATGTTTGAACTATTTGAGGTAGGATAAGAACTCTTGTACATAGTAGTCATTTTTAAATTAATATAGGCACTACAGTGCAGGGCTGCATGGCGGCACAGGGGTTAGCACTATTAGAAGGTTCCTGGTTCACTCCCGGTCAGGGCCTTTCTGTGTGGAGTTTGCATGTTCTCCCCGTGCATGCGTGGGTTCTCTACGGGTACTCAGGCTTTCTTACACCCCCAAAAACATGCTTGTTAAGGTGACTCTAAATTGGCCGTAGATCAAGCGTGCCTGGTTGTCTGTCTCTACATGTCAGTTCTGTGACTAAATGGTGACCAGTCCAGGGTGTACCCTGCCTCTTCCAATGCCAGCTCCAGCCAACCCCCTGCGACCCCCAATGGGATCAGCAATATAGAAAATGGATGGAAAGACTGCAGTTCAGACATTCTACATATTGAAGCTTTTAGTGTTTTCATTCCAGACTGAAATATTTAGAATAAACAATCTTTGATTCCTTCAACAGGAGTGAGTCATCTGTTGTTAAATATGATACTTAAATATGAGTCATCATATCATCAGGCTTGTAAAGAGTCTGCCTTTTCACATGACAGGAGACTTTAACATCACACTCTCTGAGGAAACAACTCTCCACCTTACAAATTCATGTGGGAGGGAAAAAGGTTTCAGTGATCTGTGTTTCTCAGTAAAGTGGAGCGATGTCTACATCTTACACTGAAACAGTGACAGGCGCAGAGACAGTTGCAACAAACAACCACCCACATAAACCTTCATGCCCAGAAGCATTGTTCCAGCACACACCCAAAACACATGCATGAAAAAGTATAAAACTAGAAAGGTGGCTGGTGATCCTCCTATGGAATGTGTCAAGGAAATGATGACTGATAAATCCATCCATCTGTGTTCATTATCATTTAATAATTGTATGGCGGGACAGATCCTGTTCCTCTGGAGTAACTTTCTGCTCACAAGTGATCACAATGTCGTACCATGACCTATTTCTCCATCTTTTAGTGAACATCATCTGACAGGCTCCCACTAGTAATGAAATGCAGCAGAGGAGACAATTTGCGAGAGATTCGTATCTTCAGGGCACAGCCACAAATTTCAACACTTTATTGTTTCGTGCCCAGAATCAAGCGACTTCTTCTGAGCTACCTAGCTTGGCACTGTTGAAGAGCTCAAGAGTTTGGAGCTTGATTGTAAAAGCGGGAAGGTCTGGGCTGGGATTGTGCTTTGTCCCCTTGCTTAGTGATTGCCTGGCACAACCGAAAAGGAGTGAGAAATACAAGCTGAAGTGTAATTCCAGTTGATGACTTCTGGTGCTTCACACAGTGTTCTTTTTTAAAAGAGCAGTGCTGCTCCCCTTTGTCTGTCCCCAATGGGAGAAGTCATCATTATCTCAACTTGTTTGTCTGCTAAAATACAAGGGCTGCTTCTTCTTCAAATGGGCCTGTGGTCTCTCTTACATATACAGAGACAATTCCATGTGACTCCTTGAGGCGAAACTGAGCAAACAAATGCAAAATGGAAACTTACCGCTGTACTAGCTAGACAAATCAACAAAAGTGACATTATTTACACAGGAGGAGAGCACAAAAGCATAATTGCACATGCTTTCATCAGAGAAAGCATCTGCTTCACCACATTACTGTGTGCCTGTAATTTAAATATGCTATGAGCACAGAAATCCACACCTTAAAGAGATTTCATATGGCAACCATATTTCTCTGATGTCAGGTTGTGAAAACAGAGCTTAGATACTGGTCTGAAAACGCCAAAGTGTAGAAGAGGGGACAGTTTGAGGGCACATTCACACCACAGATGTTTGGTCTGCTTTAAACGAACTCTGGTCCGTTTTCCCAGATAATGTTTGAGGTGTGAAAGCAAAGCAGACCAACTTGTGAACCAAAGGCAGGAAGAGGCATAAAGTGTAATGATGTATGGATTTATATGTGATTTAATACACTCAAATACATGTCGGTACCTCGCTTGGCATCTGGGTAGCCATAGCAACACGTCGTAGTCTGTGCTGATTTACTCTTCTCATGTAAAGGACGACATGCTGGACAGCTCACCACTCTGATGGCTGCTCATAATGCCACAATGCAAGAGCAGAAAACGCAAGACAGTGTAAATTCTGTGTTTTTTCATTATGTGGAAGAAAAGACCGACGGAAGGAGTTTCGTCTTCTTCTATGCCTTCTTTTCTTCTTGGTTGCCGTTTGTCCATGGCGACAGCACCCCTAGCGGGCAGAGGTTGTAGGTGTTCAGACGATTTGGTTGGTTTATGACCAACTTTGGTTTAAAAAAAAAAAAAAAAAAAAAAAAAAAGGGGGTTTAAATTTTTAAATAGAGGGACTCTCATTTCTTTTAATTACAACACTTTTTGAGTGTTTGCTAGTCCAAAAACCAAAACCTGCTGTGCAAACGGATTTTGGGACATGTGCCAATTTATGCAACACACAATCACATCACTAAGTGAAGCACAAGATGCAAAATTTTGGAGTCAGTATCTTGATAGACTTAGATGCTTTTTGAGCAGCTTTCATTGCCTTTAAGATCTAGGTTTACCCGGAGGCTGGTGTGCTGTTACTAAGACAGTGAATTTCAGTCTTTATTCTTGAACATTTTTTGACGATGGAAATATTCTACTGTATATCGACAAAAGTATTCAAATGCCTGCCTGCTTTGCAGCTATAACAGCTTCCACTCTTCTTGGAAGGATTTCCTGTGGAAATTTGTGCCCGCTCATTCTGTAGAGCATTTATGAGGTCAGGCACTGATGTTGGATGAGAAGACGTCCAATCCAGTTCATCCCAACGGTGCTTGATAGGCTTGAGGTCAGGGCTCTGTGCATAAAAACTGTGTATTTTCTTAGCAAAAAAATATTTTTTACTTTCTTGGAAAATGGGACTTAAAACATAATTTTAGCTGATGTGTGTATTGATTTCAATAGATAACAATACATTGTTAATCTGTGGATGTTCTGCCAGCTATTTATTTTAAAATTAGACAAAGATTTACAGCACAGAGTCAGGGATGGGGTGTATCAGTTGTAATTGAGGTAAAATGTTAAATTAATCGTGGTTTTGATTTTTGCCACAATCGCCCAGCCCTACCATTATCCCTCTTCCACCAAACTTCGCAGCTGGCACTTCCACTGCTCCATTCTACACTTGGTATTGGACTTGGTCATGTGAGGCTTGCAAACAGCTGCTTGGCTCCTGCTGCACAGTTTTTGTGCTTACAGTGATTTAAGTGGAATTTCGTATTCATCTTTCAGTGGAGCATTGGCAACTTTGACTCACCTTGTGATTTAGCAGTCGTTGATCCTGCTCTGGGATTTAGGTGGTCTTTTGCTTTGTGGCTGAGTTGCTGTTGTTCCTTAACACTTCCATTTTCTAATAATATCGCTAACAGTGAACTGTAGAATATCCAGCAGGGAGGAATTATCAACAACTATTTCTGCAAAGTTGGCATCTTATCACAGTACCACGCTTGAAGTCACTGAGCTCTTAAGAATGACCTATTTAGGATCAACATGGAACAGTGGACCAGCTCTACACTCTCAGTAGGGTCCTGGAGGGTGAATGGGAGTTTGCCCAACCAGTCTACATGTGTTTTGTGGACCTGCAGAAGGCATTCAACCGTGTCCCTTGGAGAATCCTGTGGACCGTGCTCCGGGAAAATGGGGTACCAGACTCCCTGTATGACCGGTGTCAGGGCTTGGTCCACATTGCCGGAAGTAAGTCGGACTTGTTTCTGGTGAGGGCTGCCCTTTATCACGGGTTCTGTTCATAACTTTCATGGACAGAATTTCTAGGAACAGCCAGGGCGTTGAGGGGGTTCGGTTTGATGACCTCAGGATTAGGTCTCTGCTTTTTGCAGATGATGTGGTTCTGTTGGCTTCATCAGGCCGTGACCTTCAGCTTTCACTGGAACGGTTCACAACTGAGTGTGAAGCAGCTGGGATGAGAATCAGCATCTCCAAATCTGAGGCCATGGTCCTCAGTCAGAAAAGGGTGGAATGCCCTCTCCAGGTTGGGAATGAGATCGTGCCCCAAATAAAGGAGTTCAAGTATCTCAGGGTCTTGTTCACGAGTGAGGGAAGAATAGAGGAGGAGATTGACAGGCGGATCGGTGCAGCATCAGCAGTGATGCGGTCTCTGCATCGGTCTGTTGTGGTGAAGAAAGAGATGAGTCAAAAGGCAAGGCTCTTGATATACCGGTCGATCTACGTTCCTACCCTCACTTATGGTCACGAGCTGTGGGTAGTAACTGAAAGAACGAGATCGCGGATACAGGCGTCCGAAATGAGTTTCCCCCGCAGGGTGTCTGGGCTCTCCCTCAGAGATAGGGTGAGAAGCTCGGCCATCCGGGAGGGACTCGGGAACACCTTGGGATCCCCGGGAAGAGCTGGAGTGGCTGAGGAGAGGGAAGAGGGAAGAAGAGGGAAGTCTGGGCTTCCCTGCTTAGGCTGCTGCCCCTGCAACCCAACCTTGGATAAGCGGAAGAAGATGGATGGATTGATGAGGATCAACAAGTGTTTGCAAATGGAGACTGCATGGCTCAGTGTTTGATTTTATACACCTGTGTCAACAAGTCTGACTGAAACACCTGAATTCAATAATTAACAGGTGTGGCCAAATACTTTTGTCTATATAGTGTATGCTAAAGGCAAATCCCTTTTTTCCAGTGACTTCTGCGGGATTCTGAGGTGGCCCCAGACCAAGTGGTATATATATAATCCCTCTGGCATTTCCTCACTTGTCCAGAAGATCTCCACAGGGAGACAACCAGGATGCATCCTGATCAGATCCCTGAACCACCTCACCTGACTCCTTTAAATTAGAAGCTTTGCCTTTTGCCTCATCTCCCCTGAGATAAACGAAACTCAAGAGCATGAGTTACCAACCCTAATGCTTCACCAACATGCAAATGCTAATATATAACATTTTGTCCAGGCACACAAATGTGATTTATGAACAAATGCACATATAGCATGGAAAAAAAAAACATTGCTCAGCCCTTATGCTCACTCAAATTTGCTAACAACAAATCCACAACATGGATGAGAAGTATTCCAGCGAAATAACACAAAGTGCTGCACTGAGCTACAGGCAAAAGAGAGATGGACATATTTAATATACACTGAGATCTGGCAGCATTTGCAGAGCAGCTTCAGTGATAGCTGACTTATTCATATTTAACCAGGTCCTGATGTCTGCTTTGCCTTAAAAAGTTACATCACAGGGTTATTTAATCACATGAAAGAGGTTCAAACTTCGAACCTGTTGAAAATATGGAAAGAAAATGGTAAAATCACTCTGTTCATTTTAAGTCCTTCCTTGAACTTTAGTTAAATCAGGAGACTGAAACAGAAAACGACTTTGCCCTTTACAGTGCATCTTCTTTAGGTTGATCAATCTTAAAGCATTAGTGGTAAAACTTCAAAAGTAGGCAGGTAGTTCACTTGTTAGTGTAGAGGAAGCTGAATTATTGCTGCAGGTGCCCTTTGCTTTTCCAGTCCTCTGACTTTTCTGCATGTATTCTCTTGGTTTTCCAATCACAGCAGTGCTGTTATTCTCAAGCTGTCTTCTCCTATGAGAAGACAAACTGATTTAAAGAAAATTGTGTAATGAAATAATTTAACCACAATGGTTTCACTTCATGTCCAGGCCTGGATTAGGAATGATGAGGTCCCTGGGCCCTCCACCACACACACATACACATGTTATCAAGGTGTCAAATCATAGACTTGTTGAAAACACCTGTAGCTTATACACGGTGTACACTGACTGACTGAAGACAACATGATCAAAAAGAAGGACGAAATCAACACCTGTAGAAACAAATGGGTGGAGCCAGATGTGTGAAATATGCAGGCCAGTCAGTGACAAGACAAAATTAGGTATGTGCAGCTCCAGTGGGTTAGGGCCTGAGCTCGACAGACAGGTCCTGCCGAAGTTTAAGAACAGCAGAGTTTGTCAGTGGATTTAACTCTTGCAGAGGACTGTCAGTCCAAGTAAAGCTTCCAGCGTGTCTCTTTGCTCTTGTTTTAATGAAGAAATGGGGCACAGTTCTGATTAAACTTCTGCTACACTATAGCTACATCCAAGCTAATTGCTACACTGTATACATAACACAACTAAACCATGCCTGTAACAATTGCAGACTCGAACTGAGAGAAGAGAGACAAAATCTCCTCCATCATGAAAGCTTTCAGTGCTGTTCCTTGTTCTTTATTTAATAAAGAAATGCTCAGCTCTGATAAAACTGCTGCTATACTACTAACAATGCTACAAGACATAATTAACCACATTATTTTTTTATAGTTAAGTGATGATGCTGAGCTGAAAAAAGGCTGTGTTACAAACACAGCACTCCAGGGACTCCAACACCCAAAACTGATTATGGAGATACTGGGTCATGTTAGATGATGTCCACTATGACAGTGGTTCCCAACCTTTACAGCCCGTGACCCCCAAAATAAAGGGGCCGGAGACCGGGAACCCCCACTGTACGTGAAGATGGTTGAACACAGCCATGAACGTTCTAAAATAGTCATGTGGAGACCAGGCCGTCCATAAGGGGGGATAAACGGGAGAGCTTTCTGGGGCCCAGCCAAACTGGGGAACCATGGAGGTCAACAAAATCATGGTCTATTGTAAAGTTTAGCTGTGATATGCATAATTTATATTTTACCTGAAAAAATAACCACTCTTATGAATGAAACAAATCTCCTTTTAAAATCATTTGTGTAGTATATAACCTTATTAAAAATGTAAATCTATATTGTCAACAACAACAAAAAAAAAGAATTTAAATGGGTTAAAATTAGAAAAAAATGTGTTAATAATGGCAAAAAAGGGTGAAATTGGATCTTAAAAGTAGCAAAAATGGGTTAGAAGTGGCAAAAATTATATAAGAATGGCAAAAAATAACAGAAAAAAAATGCAAAATTGGGTTACAGTGGCAAAAATGGGCATAAAAAGTGGTAAAGGGAATTAAAAAGTGGCTGAAAAGGCTTTAAATGAGTAAAATCAGTGGAAATCTGGTGAAATGGGAAGAAAAATCAATAAAAACTGGAAAACTAATTGAAAAAGAAAAGAATAGGCAGATATTGGTCAAACTGGCAAAAATGTGCATATCAGATAGTGAAATGTGGTTGAAATAAGAAAAAATGGGCATAAGAAGTGGTAAAATGGGGTTGATAGTGACAATAATGGGTCAGCAGAGGCAATGTTAGGCTTTTGTGGCAATAATTGATTTGGAAGTGGAAAAAAACAGGCAGAAAAAAAGTGGTGGAAAAGGTTTAAAGTGACAAAAAGAAGTGTTAAATGGCAAAAATATGTTAAAATTTGTGGGAAAAATGATAAAAACTAGTTATGATTTGTCAAAATTGGTGTTAAGTGGCAACAGTGGAATCTGGAGACCCCCTCTTAGTGTCTCGCAACCCCCAATGGGGTCCAGACTCCAAGGTTGAGAACCACTGCACTACAAAACAAGGAGGACTTATCCTAAACTTTCGAGTTTACCAAGGACTATTCCCCACATAATAGTCAGACTGTCTTTTCAAAGACATCATAAAAAGGATAGGCAGCAGTGGGCTCATAAAAACTCTCACAGAAGAGCATCAGTACTCGAAACATCACTACTTTGGTGCAACAAAATGCCTGAATTTTTGGAGCCCTGCAGTGTTTTTCTCTTCACTCTATGCAGTATCTTTCGGCTCAGCACCTGCCCACCTTAACCTGGATGTTCGTGTTAAGAGTTTTCTGTAAACTGTTCTAATTTGTAGCACGGCATTCCTTGGACTCCAGCATGTGAAACTGATTACGTAGCTTTACAGTCACATCAGAGATCTGACTTCCACTATGAAGCAAGGAGGACTAACTAAAACCGTCAGGTTTGCCAAGGACTATTCCTGCATAACGCTCAAAGACTCTCTTTTTGGAGACATCACAAAGAGGACAGGCAGTACCAACAAATAATTTTGACTGTTGGAGCCCTGCATTGAGTGAGACATTTTTCTATTCACAGCTTCATAAGCTTTTAAATGAACAAATGACCCAATCTTTTCCATTTACCGCCATTCATTCTGATTTCTACTCAGAATGGAGCAGGGCTGGCATTGTTTGGGCAAAGCACCTGGATGGACTAAACATAGCAATAGCTACATCAAAGGTAATTGCTATACCAGTAGCCATTGCTATTGGCTTCCAGTACAACATACCCCAACCATAGCTTCTTCCTCATTTTTTCTCAAATGATACGGAGGACTTGTGAGTTCATGAGATTAATACTGGAATAAAGGTTTGTGGATTTATAGCCTAAAGTTAAAATAATCCAAGCAGTATAGAGGGAAGAGGTAGTGAATCATTTCTACGAGGCCTTTGAGCAAAGCATCAACACAAAGGCTGTGATTGCATCAGACAGCATGCAGGGGTAATGAGTGGAAGTGTGAATGTGGAGCTGTGCATTTCCAGAAAACAGCGGTGGACTTTCCTTCACTAAGAAAAGGTTAAAGAGGAAATATGTCAGCCTTTGACTGGCTCACAGCTCACATGACTGTGTTCCATCTGTGGGAGGTTGATAACATTTTCTGATCAATGCCAGTGACTCGACAGTTTCTTCGCCAGGTGCTGAGGTTTCAGGCTTTAAACACTCATTCCTCTGATTTTGAGCCTCACACTGACACACTGAATGGCTCATCAGTGTCTGTCCACTACAGCTAATAAAACATCATTCTCCCACCACTGAAAAAACATATTGAATTTTCTATGATTCCTGCTGATAACAGTGGACATTTCTGCTTTCATTAGACGGCAGCTTCTGGGTGCCGAATGTTTGTTGCAACTTTAACAAAGGTGGAGCTGTGTGTTCTGATTTGGAAAGATAACGGGTTTAGAATAATTATGAATTCTTCACGTGGAAATAAGAACCTTCACATCTTTTTATAATGCTACTGATATTTGTTAATACAGAAGAAAAGCTTATGCCAAATCCGCTCTCTTTTGTGTTCTAATGAAAAAGCCTTATTAGAAATGTATGGTAATGCTTTAATGGCATTGTCTCATGATTTTTTTCTCAAGAGATGCAGGGCAATTTAAACAAGGAATACAACATTTAAACCGTCAGTAATTCAGAGCTATTATACTTGCATTAAATAGCAATCATATATTTATGTTGCTGCTACAGATGCGATTTAAAAGCAAACATATATCTGGGAAAAGTTCTGTTTAACAAGTGTTTTGTTTTTGGCTCTGCAGGTACAAAGTATGATGCTTTGTAGTGGTTCATTCACAAAAGGATTGTGTGGCTCTTGCACCCCTTAGAACATTGCAAATGAGCCAGAATGGTTATATCTTACCTGCACATTCCCCTCAGTACACCTGCACTGCATTCTGGGTGTGTAGTGGTTGGTGACAGAGGGGACGACATGCACCCTCATGTGTTTTCAGCACAGGCCCAAGTAGCTGGAGATGAGGGATCATAAGATCAAGAAGAGCAAATAGTTCAGGAAATAGCATGAAAACAACAGATTACTTTGTCTTTATGAAGTTGATTTGCTCTTTATATGATATTCTGTGGGATTTTTTTTTTTGCTTCTATCCTGGGTGAGTATGTTCAAATATTTTCTTTATTATCTAGTGGCTTTCCACCTTCCACTTTCTTTAACTTTTGATTCATTATTCATTTGTCTATAAAGAAAGCAGAGAGGGGGATTGAAAAACACTGGTGCAGATTGCTGGCTCTTTATAAGCTCAGAAACAGTTTGATTGTGCTTTAGGGAGCTTTCACACTAGGTGCCAAGATCAGGGTGCACTTGAGCCAAAAGTCCAGTTCGTTTTGGTTAGTGTGAATGCAAATGAACCGTGCCTGGGCACCAGGAACCAGCTTGGGGAGGTGGTCTCGGGTGTGATTCAGGCAGACTTTGGCACGGTTCAAATGAGATGTGTATGCAACTGTGTCCGGATACAGGACAGAGCATCGTATCAGCTTTATGACATCATCGTAAAAGCTTAACTTCTTTTCCCGGTTCAGCAGTTTGTTCACATTTTTCTTCGTCAGAATCCAGTCAATACACGGCCTGTTGTGACTCACCTGATGGATGAACACAAGTTTGAGTCAGTGAGATGAGATGCAAAGGCAATAAATGTCTCCCGTCTGCTCAAAAACCACTGTATCCACACAGTGTGAGCCCATTTAATCCTCTGAGCTGCACATAGATGTGCAGACACGAAGAGAGACATTGCTGGCATCTTAAAAAGTGATTTTAAATCATGCATGGCTGCAGGATGGACTTATTTGCCAGGTTAGAAGATAAACAACCTTTGCTCAGGTTATGGCCGGAGTGGTTGCCATGGTAGCTGCTTCTTCTTTCTCCTCCTTGGCAAGGTTGTAAACCAGCTACGTGCATAGTGTCCCCTGCTGTTTCAGAATGAGTACATATGCAGGTCTGCCCGGGCATGGATTGATGTTGCTAGTGTGAAAGCAAGCGAGCGGGGAAAAGGGGGAGAAATTGCGCCGTGGCACACTCTTAAAGAAAATCAAGACAACCAGATCATACAGCTGCTCTCCTTTACCTGCAGTTCTTTTTCTGCCCCACAAGGATCCATCTGCTGTTCGGCTGAGAAGCATGACATGAGTGGGAGTGTGCCTGCACACTGAGCCTGAGTACTTTAAAGAGGGGGTATTATACTTTTCTGATTTTTAAAACATAAAAAAAAGTCACGATGTTGGGTGTCAATACTTCACATATGCAAATTTTCAAACCACAAGATAAACGTATGTGGCAGTTATCTAGGAATTAGAGTGTAAACTGATGAAAACGGTCCATTGGGAATTTTTCCGACATCTTCCCGAGACGAGATTTCGATGGAGCGAACTGATGAGGTCATCACAATAGGATCTCCTGACTGGTTCATCCATGCTGCCGGCAAAGTGGAACAGACCGCTCCCACAAGGCCTTTTAGCCTTTTAGCCATTTAGTAACACAGTAATTAAACACCAAACAGATACGTCCTTCTCTAAGGGGGGGGGGGTGTTTTAACGAGATGGCAGCGAAAACAAAGCGTTTCAGATGGAGGTTAAAATAAGGGTTTTTCAGGATGCCAGTATGAGAAACATGAGGAGTTTTTTAAAGTGGAAAACCATGTGAAGCTACTACGTGGGTATCAGAGAGATGGTGTAAAGCTTTGAAAAAAGGCATAATACCCCCACTTTAACATGGCCTGGTATGACTTGGTTGTGACCTCACATTTAAAACCTACATTATTGTAATATCTTGACATTTTTTTAAAGGTGCATTGTGTAGAATTTGGAATTTTAGCGACATCTAATGTTCAGATTTTAGAACGAGCCGATCTGTTACCAAAACATCACATCACTAAGCGACGAGAGCCTGTGAAGACCAAAAAGGATCATGAGCCGGACATCATTTACAGCAGTGACGAGGTGAGGGTTTATTCATTCATTTTTGTAACCATTATTTTTATAAATTATAGGTCAGTCTTTTTCTCCACCTGCCTTCCAGGTAGCTTTCAGGATCAGGTTCGTATTTAAAAATCTCCTTTCACTCTTTCTGTCCTTAAAACGTTGCCATAGACAACATGGCGGTTCATTATGTCAGCCTCCATGAGGGCGACCTGCGGTAATGTAAATTTAAAAAGCTTTTTTCTAATTTTGTAAAAAGAAAACGAAAGTTTAAAGGGGATGATTGTGCACTTATTTTACATACTTCACATAGATATATAAACATTATATCCCATTTACACTGTTTCTGTTCGGCGAAATGCTGCCAAATTCTACACACTGTACACTGTTCTGTGTTTTAGGTGTGAAATAGCATTCAAACCTTTGGATGAAATATTGACTAAAACTAAAGAGCTGGGTGGAGCATGGAGGAAGAAACAGCAAGGAAGAAGTGGTCAAGGACCGTGTGAGACAGCGACCTCTCTTAGATTTTTTTACATTTACCCCAACATAACAGACGTGCACAAGTATTTGGACAGTGACAGCTGTATTGCAAAAAGAACCGGCTCTAGTATTGTATGTAACGGTAGCATAAAGGAGCCTTTAGTGACATTTGGTTGGTGAACAGTGTAGCAGTAGTCTGATCTCTTTGTTATTAGGTCTACTGGCTCTTTATTGCCCCCCAGTGGACACTTTCATGTAGATTGATTGATTAATTGATTCAAATGTAGCCAATATTTTGAACATGTAAAACAGAAAGTATTAGCTGTACTAACCTTAATTAAAAGCATAGTGAGTGAGGAACATCTAGAATTATAATTCTGTTCTGATACAGTCTTTGTATCATATTTTGAGTTTTACAGAATAAGTAGTGTTGTTTGACTCATGTTTAAGGTTAGTAATGGTAGATGTGTATGCTGCAGTAGGCTTAGACTGCTGGTGGTTATGGCGCACTGCTTCTCTCTCTCTTTATTTCTGTATGCATTCATCATCATGTTACTGCATATCACCTGCTGTCAGTCTTCAGGTTCTAGTCCTGTCACCACACTTTGGTCTCCCTGGAAGCTCCACGGCATCCATTTCTCATAGATTCTTTTGGATCTTTGGACCTGCTGTTGTGAACATCCTGCTGCTGTGGACCCACCTGACTTCTTCATCAACATCACCATCATTTTTTTTGAGAAATTATTATTTATTTAAAGTAATATAAGAACTGTTCAACTTGCATTGCTATGATCACCCTTATATATTTCAAACATTTTTCTCTTCACTATCAATGATTTTGCTAATGCTTGTGTCACAATGACCAGTCCATAACGGCTGGTGCAACTCCACCTAACTGCTGTTATTAATAATAGTTCCTCATTTCATTCCCTGCTATTTCTAATATTGCATTGTCCTGCATATCAGTCAAGGTTGCTATTACTAATTCTTCACATACTGATATTGTCATTATTGAGGTTTTAGAGCGTAGAAAGCATGAGCTGATGAAAGAAATCAGTAGGGAGTAAGCAGAAAACAGCTCTATTTCAGCTGAAAAGTGCCCTCTTTTTAATAACCACATCTTGATGACTTTAACCAGGGTCAGTACAGATCCTGCTGATGAAAAATTTCTGTAGAAATATTCGGTGTTAAAATGGTACATTAATAGAGCCACAAGATGAAGCTGGGCTATTACAGTAGATACAACAGGCTGTCACTGAATCATGAAAATAATCTAAACTCCACTCCATTCTTCGACCTTTTAGCTCGAAGGAAAATTAAGACCCTTAGCAGATCAGCGGTGAAATTATAAAAAGGAGAAAAGGCATCTAATAACACCAGATGATGCTTTATAGCTGTACATATAGTACTGCAATGTCAGATTAACATGTCCAGATTTATATGGCGAAGACCCCCAAAGAAGTGAGGGGCATCTGGCTGCAGGGCTCTGTGGTGGGGGGTTTTGGGCCGGCCTCCACTGTGAGGTGGTAGATTTTTTCTTAGTTTTTGGTGTATTATTTTTTATTTTAACCCCTGGGTGCCTAACCATACCCCATTTGAGTTTTCCTTAGTTTGTGGTGTGTGAAATTAAAATGTATCCCCCTCATTTTTAAATTTTTATTCAGAAAATTCTGCTGAAAATTCTCCCACTTACCACTTGCTGTGGCCAAAATAGCCACTTACCATATGTGCTGACAATGAGTGGGAAATAAATGTCATTCAGTTCATCAATTTGTCTCATGAAAGTGTAAAAACTTTTGAGCGATATTTTAGGGTTTTTCGAAATTCAGGTGTTTCCATTACCAGCTTTTTATTGCGCTATTTCGATTTTGTGCATTTCTAAGTGTAATGGAAACCCAGCTACTGACACTACTGTAGAGTACTATCAACACTACTCTGTGTTCACCAGTGTAAATTTTTAACACCATACAGTGTTGGAGTAGCTGGTTCAGTGTAAAAAAGTAACACTTTGAAGAGTGTTAAATTAACACTCAAAAGTATGAACACATATAAACACTTATCTAGTGTTAGATTTAACACTCTCAGTGCTAATCTAACACTGGCGATTTTGCTGTGTGGATTGTTTGTGAAAAGGTTTGACAAACACAGAGGGCTCTTTTTTCAGGTAGGCCTAAACTAAAGTTAGACAAATTTGAGACAGAAAACGGAGAAACAACCAATCGGGCGCTTTGTATGAACAAAAACGTTTAATGTTAGTTCAGTTTCACATCCAGGCCTGCCAAACCACTGCTTTCACTTTTCTTTCATGTAGATTTACAACTTTATAATGTGGAAAATTTAAAAATCTTGTAATTTTTTAGTGTAGGTCAAAATTATGACCATTTAACTTGAACTTCAGGTTTTTTTTTTTTTTTTTGAATCAGAAATGACTGCTTTTTAAACTCTGAAGTACTCACTTTGGTTTAATTTAAATGTCAGACTTTATAATCTCAAGTCTCTTTTCTTTTTCTTAATAAAATAAATGGCTCTTTTTATTTTTAAAAAATCTTTTGGGTAGCACAAATACGCCAACATACATTATGTCTAATCATGGTTTTAAAAGAACATATTCACATCTAATTTTGACAATATCTGAGCAGACAGATTTTATTTTGAGCAAAGCTTGGCACATGTGTCACTTAAACACAGACATTTCTACCTTTTAATAGTGCTAAAAGGTAGAAGCAGGGAATCCTATGTGCCAGGAATTTTGACAGCCACAGATGCACTAGCAAATAACTGCAAGCAGATTTATGGCTGCCTTTTACTGGAGTTAAGATGAAAAAACAAAATAGAATGTGCAAAAAATGTAAAAGCAAACAATACAGTACATACCTGGAGAACCAGCTATCTCATACCACAAAAATGAGGTATAAAAACTGACTTTATTTGAGCTTTCCACTCAAGGATGGCAGCAGGGCCACATTGCCTTCATTCCTGAGTGAAAAAGCAGGGTGAATAAAGCTAAAATGATAACACTCAATGCTATACAAACATTGTTAAACATGCTTGCAGAAACTTTGGAGAAGATCACCTGTCAGATATGCCGGCCATTGTGAGGGAAATGTCAGCTTGTTAAGGATTTATTTACCCAGTCGGGATGCTTGGAGCAAGCTGATTAATTAAAAGCGTGCTCCTAAATCCTGGAGACTATGTTGTGATCGGTCAACAGGACTGTTTAAGAGAGTTTGAGGGAAGAGGTCTTAAGTTGTCAACGTGTCCTTGTCCTAGCCAATGGAGGGATTAAGCTGGGGGATCAGGGAGTGTGTCTGTGCATGAATCAAAGCCTTGTTCAAATACAGACCCACTGTTCTGATTTCAAATGAGACAAGAAAGCGCCATCTACTTTGATGGTATAATGCACATGTCTCTTTTGTACTTTTCCAAGGACCTTATTGAGAGATAGTCGTCACCAGGCAACAGCTGGCTCAAATGGAACGTCTTGTCTTGTTTGAAAATATGACTTCAGAGATGACGAAGAAATAACAGATTCTGCTTCATGTAAATACAAAAACTGCTTTGATTTAGACACCACAGAGGTACAACACAGCGCTGGTCTGCCTGCAGTACCAGCATACCTTATTTCCCACAGGACAATCAATAAAGTGCCATCCGACACATTATTCTGGGCTTGTGTTTAAGCGTCTCACACATCAAACATGCTCTCACTCCCTCAGACCGAAATACAGCACCTGCATTTAAATGGAGCACAATTACAAGGGTCAACAATGAATCATTAAATAAGTATTAAAGCTTCTGGTAACCGACATCCACAAAAATCTTTAACTACATAATGTGTACAAATTTGGCCACACCTATTAATGATTGAATTTAGGTGAATAAAATCAAGCATCTAGCCATGCAGTCTCCATTTGCAAACATTTGGGATAAAAAAATTGGTCGTTATGAAGAGCTTAGTGACTTCAACGGTTGTACTATGATGGATGCCACCACTGCAATAAGATGGTTCAAGAAGTTTTAACTGTTTGTGATATTATTAGATAGTGGAAGCATTTAGGAACAACAGCAACTCAGCCGTGAAGTAAAAGACTGTCTAAAATCACAGAGCGAGGTGTAAAAGTCGCCAGCACTCTCCTGATTCATAGCCGGAGAGTTCTGAACTTTCACTGGTATTAATGTAAGCACAAATGCAGTGCAGCAGGAGCTTCATGGAATGGATTTCCATGTCTGAACAGCTGCATGGATACCTCACATCACATATGCCACTGATCATCAATTGGCGGCCCTGGGGCCACATCAGGCCCCCCAAAGCTTTCTGTCTGGCCCCAAAAAGATCATTAAATTCAGAAAAGGAGGAAAAGAAGATTTTAAGAGTATCCTTTTGCTTTAAATATCTGCAGCTGTTAAATCCCTCCCAAAAAAAATTAACATTGAAATATTTTTAGAATGACTAACCATTTGATGTGTTTTAATATTTACAGCCAAAATTAGTCAATATTTAAGAAAAGGTTAAGGTTGGCAGAAGTGTTGCAAAAAATGGCAGAAAAAAGTTGTGAATAGAGGTTAAAATGTGTCAAAAAATGGTAAAGGAGGAAAAAGGGGCAGAAGGTATCAAAAAATGGTTACAAATGACAAAAAATAGTGCAAGGAAGTAATGAAAATGGGTTAAAAAGTGGAAAAAATGATACTAGAGTGGCATAAAGGGGATAAAACATGCAGGAAAAGTGATTTAAAGGGGGTTAAATTTTTTCAAAAATTGGGTTAATGAGGCAAAAAGGGGCAAAAAGTATCAACAATGAGTTAAAAGTGGGGAAAATATTTTTAAAGTTGCAAACATTGTTGAAAAAAATGTCATAAAAAGGGATAAAAAGTGGCAAAAAGTATCAAAAAGGGGTTAAAAGTGTCAAAATGGGTTAGTATTGGTGCTAAATGACAATTAGGGAGGGCCCATTCTCTTGGATTTTCAGGGGTCCAGCCAATCCTGTTGTCAGGCCTGCTGCATTAAGGATAATAGGGATAGATCTCACTGGTAATGACTAAAAATGTCCTGTAGTTTAAAGGAAAATACAAATATTACCGCAATAATATTTAAATCACACCAAAATGTACATTAAATTTTTGTGTATTTGAAAATTCGGCCCCCAGAGTTTCTGTTGAGACTAAATCTGGCCCTTGTGCAAATGTACTTGATGACCCCTGACATAAGCTAAGCATTGGATGGACTGTTGTAAATCACACTCACACGGAACTGTGGCAGTCAGATGGGCGAGTCCTGCATTGTGCCAACTGTGAAGTTTGTTGGAGAAGGGATAAGGATACGGGGCGTTTCTGGGGGGGTTTGGGCCAATCCTAATGCTTCAGCTTACCAAGATATTTTGTACAATGCTATGCTTTTAACTTTGTAGTAACAGTTTGGGGAAGACCCTTTTCTGTTCCGACATGACTGTACCCCAGTGCACAAGGCATGGTTTAGATGAATTTGGTGTGGAAGAACTTGACTGGCCCACACAGAGCCCTGACCTTAACACAGTCAACCACTTTTTGGATGAACTTGAACAGAGATTGCAAGCCAGGCTTTCTCATCCAACATCAGTGCCAGACCTCTTAAATGCTCTGCAGAATGAATGGGTACTAATTTCCACAGAAAAACTCCAAAATCTTGTGAAAAGCCTTCCAAAAAGAGTGGAAGCTGCTATAGCTGCAACAGGGGACCAACTCCATATTAAAGTACATGTATTTGAGTCATCATAGTCCCTGTTGGTGTAATGGTTAATCTGTATGGAGTATGATTTTTTTATGATCAAATGTACATGCTATTAATCACCAAAAATAGGACTGAACTCCCATCTGTTTCTAAATATTTTGAAGTTGAAATTACATACAATATATGTTTGAAATACACATAGGCTCAAGTGCATCAAACCTACCCTGCTTGCTTGTTCTGCTCCTCTGAGTTTAAGCTCTTTTTAAACTTTCAAACTGCAGTGAATTTGGAAGAACGGTGGGTCATGCTTTGCTGAATTGTTGCGTGGTCATACAGAAGCACTACACTACTACAACAGTTTTGCCTTTTAACTCGAGCAGCCCTGCCCACAGCACTTCAGCCTCTCTATCAGGGGCCATACTGACCCAAATAGATCACAGGAATTCACTGAAACACATCAGGAAAGTGAATAAATGCTAATATATGTTCACAACAGCACACAAAGCCTCTAATCTGTAAAGCAACTCTACAAATATGACAAGCAGTCACACAGCTGCTGCATCGATGTGCTGTTAAGTCTTACCATAAATACATGGGATATGTGGCTATAAAATCGCAAGGGATATTTCTCAAAGTGTGAGATGTGTCGGCTCAGACAAGACAGGAGAGGGGTGAAACACACCGCTGTGTATAAAGGATAACTAGTCAGAATAACTAACAGTGTTGTGTATCAAAGTTATATTCATGTATTCACTTACACCAACTTGACAAGGTTTCCTCCCTGAATGAAGGACAACTAAAACAATCTTGCAAAATGGTTCCATACAGCTGAGCACCTCAGACTGATGTCACTCCTAGCTATGTCTTAGTAAAAATAATATTTACCGGCCTTATTTGCACATCATTTATTTCTAAAGCACAGAGATGCAATTGTATCGGGATCTCTGGAAAGTTTGTGCATCATGAAAACTGCAGTGGACCTTCCTCAGCTCACACTGACAGTAGGCCAGTCTTTGCTCTATTTACACCAGGCTGTTACTGTCCTCTCCATTAGATACTTAGAGCAATAAGGCCAATTTGCACAGAAAGGTTTTATACCCCAAAATAACTGCATAATGGATAGACACTGAGCCATTATGGAAAAGAGCATTAAATCTTTTGTGCATGCTTTATGAATTAGATGTTTCCCTTTAGTATATTTATGCACTTTAGTGTGCACAGTCCTTTTGAGGAGCTTTTACAAAGCATCAGGGTGCACAGAGACAGACCCATGGTCAGAAATGTTCCAAACTACAACTGCAAACTGACTGTGCTTTCTCAATGAATGACTATGACAGTAACTGGTAGCACATCTCCTGTGACTTTCTTAACATGAGCACAGAGAAGTGAGAGAGCTTACTTTAATCAGGGATTGCGGAGCAGGTGTGTGTCATCTCACCTAGGCGTGCCAAATACACGTCCTTGAGGGTCAAAAAGTCCATTTTTTTCCAGCACTGTCACTTAGTCTTTCAGATATAAATGAAAAATGTGTTTTATTTTTCACACGGAAAGCCTTTGTGTTTGGCTTTAGTTTGAAATGCAAGCTTTGGCTACGTGTTCTTCTGCCTCAGTGTTTCTGATCGGCTGTTTTAGGTCTGCAGGTTTCATATAGACAAAAACAACAGACTAAACTAAAACTAGTTATTAAGGTCAGTTTTCTACTTTCACAGCCAACACAATGTTTTCATAAAGTAAACATATGACAATTGTCAACCCTTTTTTTAATCATCTGGATGCAGGAGGATAACAATCTTTACAGCACACACAAAAATGTTTATTTTTCAGTCTTTATACATGTTGAGTGTGTTTCTGGCGGCTGTAGGTGGCCATTTAGTTAGTAAGAAGCAGTGTCAGTGATTCAAAGACATACGGTGTAGTTGTTATCGGATGTCCACTAAAAGTTCTGGAGAGATTACCAAAACATAGAACAAATACATTACATTTCCTTAAATTTCTAAGATATTGCCAAAAATGCCTGTGAAAATTCTAAAATTACCTCAAATGTCCTCAAATATAACCCAAATGCCCCAGAATGCCATTCTGAAAAAGCCTGAAGATTTACAAAAAAATCACAAAAAAAAGAAAATTCTTGTAAATTTTCAAGCAAATTCTGCCCAAATTTCTGATACAGTTCACAAAATAATCTAAATAAATTCTCCCAAAATTCCCACACATACCCTTCAAGCCCCCGTGCACAAAAAACTTTAAATTAAAATATACAAATATATTCCCAAAAATGCTCAGTGTAATTGCTGAAAATGTTTCAAGCAATTCCTCCAGACATTCATGGCAAATTACTTAAACTTTTATGTAAATTCTGGACAATTATATACGGTATATCCTCATATGTGCTAACAGCAGGGTCTCAGGGGATTAAAGGGGCAACATTTACTAAAATGGACTAAAACTAGTTAGTTGAGTTTTCGTTGACTAAAACTAAAAAAGATTAAAATGACTAAAATGTGACTAAAACTAAGAAGGATAGAAATTACTAAAACGTGACTAAAACTAAAATGCATTTCATTTAAAGACTAAAACTAAGACTAAAATTAAAAATAGCTGACAAAATTAACACTGGTAGGAGGGCGATGTCTTTTCTGACCTTGTCACTGGCATCAAGACAAAACCTCATACCTCCAAAATAATTTGAAAAAACATTATCAATCAGAATTAACACTCAATGGTGATAGTCAGCATCTTTTTGACTCTTTATTTCTCTAATATTGGTACAAACCCACTGAAATACAAGTAGCCCTCAGTGCAATCAGTGGGCGGTGACCAACAAGCAGTGGGTGGTGACCAATGAGCGTTTGATGTCGCCCACTGTCAAGCTGTTGTCCAATCAGATGGTTGGTCTATGTCATTACGTCATCATCAACATTGATCAATGTCATCACGTACACGTTCAAGTAACAGGAACTAAACAGTACGCTACGAAAATTCTACGTTTTAAATAAAACATTTGGAAATACTATATATTTTTTATATATATGGAAATAATTCATGTTTTTAGTTGCTACTATCCTCACATATGGCATTCATGTGTTTTACGTTCAAACATGCGTTTTCTTTGTTCCTAATCATTGTTTTCGCTTCCAGATAACTAGCAAGCTAACAAGCTAGCACTGTGAGATGACATCTACAAATGAATGCAAACATTTACTGAAGTTTTTTTTATCTTAAAAATCTATTACACCATAGTTTATAATGTATAAAGTGTAACACACTCCCAAAGATTAATCTGATTTTTAATATTCAATTTATTAAAACGTTTTTTTTTTTTTTTTAAACACATAAAATTCAACTGTCAATCTATTCCACTTAAATTGTTGTTAAGCCTTCAATTATAATGTTTTTTGTCAGATACTCATTGTTCCATTCAGCACATCCAAGTAATGTTTTATCGGTGGGTTGCAAACTATCTTTCTCGGTGCTATTTTCCTCGTACCCCCCACAGGTTTCATAGGCTCAACGTTGAGCGTCGCCCACATTGGGCTCCACCCCTATTGCACACTGCATTGAGGGGCTTTTCCTGACAAATACAGAGGTGACTTATTGCACCAATTTGTGAAAAATGCTGATATGAGGTTTTGGCCTGACGCAAGCTTCACATTTTTTTTAAAATCATGATTAGAAACATAATGTATGACAGCATATAAGGGCCACTAAAATGATTTAAAAAATGAAGTTCTGTTAATCCTTGTCATATTTTTTTACAAGAAAAGTTGCTAATTTAAGAGAAAAGATATGAAATTTCTTAGTTTAAAAAAATCTTCAATTGTGACATTAGAAATTCTGGAAGTTTAAGTTTTCAAAATGTTAAATTTACAACAATGTAAAGTGAAAATATACAAGAAACAAAACTGACTGCAGTGGTTGGATTTTTGACTTTTTGACTTTATAATTAAAAAATCCAAAGTTTTGGTTCACATGCATTTATGACTTTAAAGGTGAAAAAACACTGAACATTTTTCTGTGGTTAAGTATGTTTATTTTTTACTCAATGACGCATCAAATTTTGATGTTATATTTGATTTTTTTATATATTTCAAGCCAAGTTCCTAGAGGCTTTAAATCACTGAGGTATAAAGCATCCTTAAAATTAAATGAGCAACATTAAACCCTTTGAGCTGATTATCTCACTACAACACACTTCATGTCTCTGAAGTGAACTCCTACTCACCTACAATTCAAGCTGAGAGGAGCTCTTGTGTGAGCATCAGGCTGAATATTAAAAATAAAGCTGTGGGCTGCTAATTGATGTTGCAATCATCGAAAATATACTTCCACTCCACAGAGGTGCTTAGCTTTTAACGCTAGAGAGCCTTGAAACATGAAATATCCCTCAGAAAAAGATCCCTCAATAGAAAGTGACACCACGCTCAGCAGCCGAGCAACTTCAGGTGTTTTTCTTGTGATTCTCTTTGACAATTTGTTTGTGACAACTCACCGTGATATCTATTTCTGTGCCCAGCCGCCTGATTGGTTATTGACATCTGGTGATTAAACCGTCCGGTTTGAGTCTCGTCCTCTTTTCTCGGGCTGTCGCGTTTGTCGCGGCTCCGTTCTTCATACAATGCAGACTCTTCGATCAATTAACCGTAGCTTTTAAGGGCATTACATGTAATTGCATGAAGATTGGGCTCATTCCTGTTTGATGGACATCCCATTCACCTGACCCATGTTCATCTATATGAATCTATTTTAAATTCAATAGCCTATTCGACACCTTTATTTCCTCACTGAATGAATCAATTACCAGCTGAATGACCTTCCATGTGCAGTATGGACTTCTGACAATAAGACATCTGCATGCATATTTTATTTACTTGTATGGGTTTTATTGATGATCCTCCACATGCAGCAGAGCCATCATTAAACCAAAGTGTTAGTACTGTACTGTATTGATCCTCGGCAATGTAACCCCTCATCGAATGGCTTAGTTAGGCCCCTCAGAAACTGTGAATCAGCAGAAAACAGCCGTGTTCTGGGGACTGTAATTGTAAAGAGGCGGCAGCCTGCCTGCTGTGAATCTCACCCGTATATGAATTCTCAGAGGTGTAAAGGTTAAGAACTGTCATCAGATTAGCCATTGATTTCAATTAGTGCTGCCTGCTACTAAACAACCTTTGTCTGTCTGCGATCACTGACTTGTATTGATCCTCCCGCTTGTTCCATTACATTTGATTGCCACCGGGCCGCTGTCAGTTCGGCAACCTGATTACCAGTCCTTCTCCATTACTCTGCATGCAGAGCTGCGCTGTAAAGGCTCCACCACATTCGTCCAGATTCCTCAGGATTGAAAAGTTTACCAGGAAAAAAAGGCTGCTAATAAGGTTAGTCCACGCACGCCTTCATACAGGTCTCAGAAAGGTCAAATGGCAACACTGCCTCACACATAGAAATGGGCTGAGGGCTGGTTTACTGCAGGTATGACAGGAGAGAATGGTTTACAGCCAGTAACACTGCAGCAAAAAGTTATTTTTACTATTTGTTAAAGTCATGTTACGTACTTTTAAAGCAAGGTTGTGTGAGGTAACTGTCAATAGTAAGTATATCAACCACAAAAGGTGTCAGTCAGCTCGGCAGTCTTCAGCCTGATACAGATAAAAGATTTTTTAACATCGTAACAGATTTTTCTCTCACACACGGTGACAAAGACAGATTAGCACACCACTGTAACAGAGTCACTCAACAACAGCCAGTGTCCTCACTCTGAAAACTCACACCACTTTACACTAAATGTAGTTTGCTGTTAGAGCCTTCGCTAAGCCCCTCCCTTAAAAGGCCACTGTCCAATCCTTGGTTAGCAACTGTAACTATGGACGGGAGGCCTAACAAGCTTTCAGCAGACGCTAGTGTAGCAAAGCGATGAGCTTACGGGACCTCCAAATCTTTACAGTGGGGTGTTGAATTTTTCACATTCACAAAACCAAGAGGAGATATGACAGATATGAATAAAAAAGTCTGGAAGAGTGAGACCCTGTGAACAGAGGCAGCAATTTAATTTAGTTAGCAAATGGCTAACGTAAACACACACATAATAAAAGTTAACTCAGCATTAGCTAAAAATGTTATCATATCTTCTGCTGTAAAAGTGCAATGTTGTTTCACGATGCTTGTCTCAATGAATCGCATACACTATATTGCCAAAAGTATTCGCTCACCTGCCTTGACTCACATATGAACTTAAGTGACATCCCATTCTTAATCCATAGGGTTTAATATGACGTCAGTCCACCCTTTGAAGCTGTAGCAGCTTTAACTCTTCTGGGAAGGCTTTCCACAAGGTTTAGGAGTGTGTTTATGGGAATTTTTGACTATTCTTCCAGAAGGGCATTTGTGAGGTCAGACACTGATGTTGGACGAGAAGGCCTGGCTCTCAGTCTCCGCTCTAATTCATCCCAAAGGTGTTCTATCAGGTTGAGGTCAGGACTCTGTGCAGGCCAGTCAAGTTCATTCACGCCAAACTCTCTCATCCATGTCTTCATGGACCTTGCTTTGTGCACTGGTGCACAGTCATGTTGGAACAGGAAGGAGCCATCCCCAAACTGTTCCCACAAAGTTGGAAGCATGGAATTGTCCAAAATCTCTTGGTATGCTGAAGCATTCAGAGTTCCTTTCACTGGAACTAAGGGGCCAAGCCCAGCTCCTGAAAAACAAGCCCACACCATAATCTCCCCTCCACCAAACTTTACACTTGGCACAATGCAGTCAGACAGGTACCGTTCTCCTGGCAACCGCCAAACCTAGACTCGTCCATCAGATTGCCAGATGGAGAAGTGGGATTCGCCATTCCAGAGAACGTGTCTCCACTGCTCTAGAGTCCAGTGGCGGCATGCTTCACACCACTGCATCTGCAATTTGCATTGCACTTGGTGATGTATGGCTTGGATGCAGCTGCTCGGCCATGGAAACCCATTCCATGAAGCTCTTTATGCACTGATCTTGAGCTAATCTGAAGGCCACATGAAGTTTGGAGGTCTGTAGTGATTGTCTCTGCAGAAAGTTGGCGACCTCTGCACACTATGCACCTCAGCATCCACTGACCCCACTCCGTCATTTTACATGGCCTAGTTGCTGTCATTCCCAATCGCTTCCACTTTGTTGTAATACCACTGACAGTTGACTGTAGAATATTTAGGAGTGAGGAAATTTCACCACTGGACTTGTTGCACAGATCAGCACTGTCAGGACTGAAATACATGCCAAAACTTTCAAAATAAAATCAGATTAAAACTCCAGTGAGGGTTAAGTTAGCAAAAGAGCGAGTTAGCTGGTGTGCTTTACATCACTCCATGCTTGGCATTGGACTTGGTGATGTGAGGTTTGCATGCAGCTGCTCACCCATAGAAATCCATTCCATGAAGCTCCTGCTGCACAGTTTAGTGCTTACATTAATGCCAGTGGAAATTTAGAGCTCTTCAGCAAGAAAATCAAGAGTATTTATCACTTTTACGCACCATGTACCTTAGCAGTCATCTTTGTGGCTGAGTTGCTGTTGTTCCTAAACACTTCCACTTTTCTAATATCACTTACAGTTGACTGTAGAATATCAAGAACGAAGGAAATTTTATAAACCATCACATTGCCATGGCGACATCCATCACAGCACCACACTTTGAGTTACTAAGCTGTTCAGAACTATTTCGTATCACAAACGTTTGCAGATGGAGACTGCATGCTGAGGTGTTTGATTTTATACACCTGTGGCAACAGGTCTGATTGAAACACCTGAATTCAATAATTAACCCCTATCTTTTTCTGATGTGGTAAAATAAAAGCTAGGTCATCTCTCAGCTATTTTATTTAATACACAATGTCTTGTTTTCAAGTTTCTGCATAAGCAAAACAATATTCAGATTTATTTTGAGGTTTTGTTCAAGACCAATTCTTGTCCAGTTGAAGAACAGTGTTTTTGTTTGTGTCTGAACAAAGCAAAAACAGCATGTTCCTATAAAACAGAGGCAATAAATACCTTTACAGTCTCAGTCAGCTCAGATAGTTCCTTTAGAATGATAAAAGTAAGTGTGTTTTTATGAGAAAACATAATAATGCACAATTTTGTTCTCCAGCAGCCAGGAGACTTCTTGAGCTTTTGCCTTACTTCCAGTGCAGGGCTATTGGGCTACTTGGATGTCTGTCACATTATCAATCATGTAAGGACATCATGAATCATTCAGTCCATCTTGATTGAATTTAAGAAATGTCTGCTAGGGTTATATTGAGTGCCACTCAGGGACATTTCCAGGACTTTAATCTCGCTGGCACGGAGCCCCCTTCACCCGCCAAGGAGGAGGATGGATGGAAAAGATGATAACTAAGAGTTCGAGGAGCAAAGCTTCTCATCTGAAAAGATTTCCCACAACAACATAGAAGACATTTTCCCCATGCTACTGTCTATGCAAGGAGAACTCAAGAAAAGGGTAATTTCACACATACAGTACTGCATTTTCTTTAAGCTAATCAAAGAAATATTCTAAAAGAAGTAGACGTTCATTTGCCATTTTAACAATGTGAGTACTGACAGCTGCATCAGGCTGAAAACAAGAATGGCAGTGCCCACTAAACGCTTTAAGACAGACGCACGATTGGAAAACATGGTCCATGGGCCCACTAAAGAGCATTTACACTTTGAGAGCAGCATTTGTTCGATGAAAACCTACACTCCCCTGCTGTAGACTGAAAACATTTGGGTTTGACAACAAAAGATGAATATGAGACAAGAGATCAACATTTCAGCTTTTATGTCCAGGTATTTACATCTGGATCGGATAACAACTTTGGGAGATAGCTTTATTTGTAACAGAACAACACATTTTTAGGTGAGCAAAAGTACTGGAACAGATAGACTTTAAGCAAATTAAAGTGAATAAGATTGGATATTCAGTTGGAAATCCTTTTCTTGCCATACCTGCATCAAGTCTGTGATCCACTGACATCACCAAACTTTAGCATTCTTCTTTTGTGATACTTTTCCAGGATTTCACCACAGCTTCTTTCAGTTGTTGTTTGTTTTGGGGGGTTACTCCCTTCAGTCTCCTCTTTAGCAGATTAAATTCATGCTCTATGGCACTGTTACTCAACCCTGTTTAGCCAAAGAGTCAAATTGTAGAAAAATATCTCAGCAAGAGCCACAATCGAAGTGGTAAAAAGTGGAAAAAATGGCTTGAAGTGGCAATACATTAAAGTTAAAGGTGGCAAAAATGGTCAAAAAGCGGTAAAAAAATGGGTGAAAAGGGGTGAAAATGGGAAGAAAAAGTGGAAAAATGTTCAGAAAGTAGCAAAAATGGGTGAAAGGTGACAGAAAATGGTCCGAAGTGGCAAAAACGTGACCAAAAAATGAGTGAAAAGTGACTAAAACCGGAAAAAAATACTAGTCAAGAGTGGCAAAAATGGCCAAAAAATAAGAAACAAGTGGTATGTAATGGCAAAAGGTAGCTTATTTAGTCAAAAAGTGGCCAAAAAATAAATAAATAAAAAATAAAAAAGGGCAAAAAGTGAAAAAAATGGGGAAAAAGTGGCAAAAATAAGTTGCAAAATGGCCAAAAAATTGGAAAGAGGGGTATTTAATGGCAAAACGTAGCTTAAATGGGTGAAAAGTGGTAAAAATTGTGAAAAGTTTCCATTTTTCAAGATTTTCTGGGTGAATAATATTTAGAATAAGACATAAAAGAGCCACAAAACATCACAAAAGAGCTA
The DNA here is from genome assembly GCF_018320785.1 of Cheilinus undulatus. Lineage (NCBI taxonomy): Eukaryota > Metazoa > Chordata > Actinopteri > Labriformes > Labridae > Cheilinus > Cheilinus undulatus. The sequence goes on from NC_054868.1 coordinate 7,250,899, forward strand.
CATGTTGAGTATCACTGCTCTATAGTGTTAAAGTCTGGAGATTGACTTGGCCAGTCTAAAACCTTCCACTTATTGCCTCTGATGAACTCCTTTGTTGTTCTGGCAGTGTGTTTTGGGTCATTATCTTGCTGCATGATGAAGGATCTCCCAAACAGTTTGGTTGCATCTTTCTTTAAATTGGCAGACAAAATGTTTCTGTAGACTTCTGAGTTCACTTATGGTACCATCATGTGTTACATCATCTATGAAGAATAATCAGCCCATCCTAGAAGAAGCCATGCAGGCCCAAACCATGACATTACTTCAACTGTTTTTCACAGATGAGCTTGTGTGTTTAGGATCATGAACAGATCCTTTCAGTCTCCAAACTTTAGCTTTTCCATCACTTTGGTAAAGGCTCATCTTTGTCTCATCAGTCCATAAAACTTTGTTCAGAAGGTTTGAGGCTGATCGCTGTATTTTTTGGCAAATTCCAGCCTGGCTTTCCTGTTCTTCTTGCTAATGAGTGGTTTGCATCTTCTGGTGGAGCTTCTGTACTTTTGCTCATGAAGTCTGCTGTGAACAGTATATAGTGATACCTTCACTCCTGTCCTCTGGAGGTTGTTGCTGATGTCACTAAGAGTAGATGGTGATACCTTAAATAAAAATAATAATACCTTGAATTTATATAGCGCCTTTCAAGAAACCCAAGGACACTTTACAGGAACACATAGACATGGACAAACTATGTGAGGGGTAGGATGAGTGTAAGGGGTGGTTTAGTGAAGACTGTAGGCTGTGGTGAACAGGTGGTGCTTGAGACATTTTTTGAAAATGTCCAGCGATGGAGCGCTACGGATGTCTGCAGGAAGAGTGTTCCAGAGGGCGGGAGCTGCAGCACTGAAGGATCTGTCTCCATAGGTTTGGAGTTTAGTTTTGGGCATGGAAAGTAGGCCGGTGTCTGAAGATCGAAGGTTGCGGGATGGTGTGTATGGATGGAGGAGGTCAGAAAGGTAATGGGGAGCCAGAGCATGGAGAGATTTGTATCTGAGGAGGAGGACTTTGTAGTTGATACGGGACTTAATAGGGAGTCAGTGGAGGTGGATGAGGGTCGGAGTGATGTGTTGCCAGGGTTTAATGAGGGTGAGAACTCTAGCTGCAGAGTTTTGGACGTACTGAAGCCTGTCCAGGATTTTGCTGGGAACTCCAGACATGACTCCATTACAGCAGTCCAGGCGGGAGGTTATGAAAGCATGAATGAGTGTTTCAGCCACAGAATCAGGGAGTGATGGTCGGAGTCTGGAGATGTTCTTGAGATGATAGAAGGCAGATTTGATGACAGATTTTATGTGGGACTGGAAGGAGAGGGTGGAGTTCAGGATGACACCCAGGTTTTGGACCTCGGAGGACGGACAGATGGAGGTCCCGTCCACATCGAGCATGAGATCTCCAACCTTCTGCAGTGCTTTGGGGGCCACAACCATGAGCTCTGTTTTATTGCTGTTGAGTTTGAGTTGGTTAGGTGTCATCCAGGCTTTGATGTCATGGAGGCAGTTTACCAGGGAGTGGGAGGGAGCTGAGTGGATGGTTTGGTGCTGAGATAGAGTTGGGTGTCATCTGCAGTGGAAGCTGAGACCGTGTTTGTGAATAATCTGTCCAAGGGGTAGCATGTAGATGGTGAAAAGGAGAGGTCCAAGAACAGAGCCTTGAGGCACGCCCTGGTTAACTGGGGCGGGGGATGAGTGAGAGGTGCCGATGGTAACGAACTGTTTTCTTTGTGAGAGATATGAGTGAAACCAGGAGAGAGCTGTACCAGTGATGCCAAGATGGTGAGACAGGCAGTCAAGGAGGATGGTGTGGGATATTGTGTCGAAGGCAGCGGTTAGGTCAAGGAGAATGAGGAGGCTGATGTGTCCAGAATCTGCAGCTGTGAGGAGGTTGTTGGTTATTTTGATAAGGGTGGTCTCAGTGCTGTGGTGAGTGCAAAATCCTGATTGAAGAGGTTCATGGAGCTCATGGTTGGACATATGTTGCTGGAGTTGGGCAGCGACTGCTTTTTCAAGAATTTTGCTGATGAAGGGAAGGTTGGAGATCGGTTGATAGTTGGAGAGGTCCTCCGGGTCTGACCTGGGCTTCTTGATGATGGGGGTTACTGATGCAGTTTTGAAGGATGAGGGGACAATTCCAGATGATAATGAGGTATTGATGATGTCTACCATGATGGGGCACAGAACAGACAGAGATGCTTTCACCAGTGGTGTGGGCATGGGGTCAAGGGAGCAGGTGGATGCCTTGGCCTTCTTGACCCATTCGGTCACTTGGAGAGTGTCCACGGGTGTGAAGCAGGAAAGACGGCAGTGAGGTGGAGGAGCGGTGTCCTGGTGTGAAGTGAAATCCTGAGGTGGAGGTCCAGATGAAAGTTGCTGCTGGATGGAGGCAACTTTATCCTGGAAAAACTGCAGGTGCCTAGTGTAGTGGTCGAAGTTGGCTGGGGGATGAAGGTTGTTAATGGGGCGGAGAAGGCGATTTATTGTGGAGAAGAGCATCCGGGGATGATTTTTCTGGTCACTGATGAGGGATGAGTGGTAGCTGGACTTTGCTCTGGAGAGAGCTTCTTTGTAGGAGCTCACATGCTCTTTATAGGCCTCCAGATGGACGGTGAGGCCAGATTTTTTGGAAAGTCTCTCCAGCTGTCAGCCAGAAGCCTTCATGGAGCGGAGTTCAGCAGTGTACCAGGGGGCTGGGTGGGTAAAGGAGACTGAGCAAGACTTCAGAGGGGCGAGAGAATCCAGGCTGAGGGATAGTGCTGTATTGTAGTGATTCGCCAGGGCATCAACTGTGGTTATAGGGTGTGTAGTGGTCAGGTTGGTAGCTAACATGTTCATGAGGGCTGGGATGCTTATTGACTTGAGGTTACGGAAAGTGATGTTGCGTTTTGTAAGCTGTCTGGGTAGGGGGGTGGGGATGGAAAAGAAAACAGCATGGTGATCTGAGATGGCTAGGTCCAGGCATTGTGGAATGGATGGGGTGACACCAGTGGAGCACACAAGATCCAGTGTGTGACCTTTGGAGTGGGTGGGTCCTTGGACATGCTGTGTGATGTTGAAGCAGTCCAGTAGTGATAGAAATTCAGAGGTGAGTGTGCAGCTGGTGGAGTCAACGTGGATATTGAAGTCTCCAAGGAGAAGTATGGAAGAAGACCTGAAGCAGACAGACGTGAGGAGCTCAGACAGGTCAGACAGGAAGGTGGTAGTTGCTTTGGGAGGCCGGTAGATGAGGACGATCTGAAGTGGAGCTGATCCAGTGAGAGAGATGATTAGACTCTCGAGAGCTGAGGTGCTGGGTGCTGGTAGCTCCTTAACCTGGAAATCTTCTCTATATATCAGTCAGACATAAGAAGTCTACTTTCCTGTCTGTGATGATGTCATGGATGAGGTGGGCTTTATTGTTTATGGACTGGACATTTTGCTGCATAAATGTCGTGGAAATGGTTGAGGATGATAAGCAGAGAGGAGTGGGAGGGACGTTGGTGCATCAGAGAGGTCTCAGGTTACTGAGCTGCACGTGTGGTTTGTTGTGATGACGTGGTGGAGAGTGGGCAGGGCGCGAGTCCGACTGGACTGTGGGATGGCATGGCTGGAGTAAACAAGCTTTTGTCTCTGTGCTCTGTGGATATAACGAGGACGACGCAGAAGGCCAAGGGATTTAATGTCTGTAAGACAGGTTGGAGTAGAGAAAGAGATGAGGTTGAGAAGCTGCTGGGGCGAGTATTTGAAGAGCACCATGTTAGCTGCGCAAGGAAGCAGTGGGAGCAGGCTGCTGCTAGCTAGCTAGCCGCTAGCCCACAGAGGCTAACAGCTGATCGGCGGCTACAAGCTAACAGCTAATCCGGCGTCTAGCCAGGAAATCCTGATGGAAGGTTCACAGGTGGTCAAGAGAGAATGCTCAAGATTCAAAGGGGAAAAGCAGTCAGAGCTCCGGTGGGTCACTAGCTAAGCCAGGAGGATAGAGGTTAGCCGGAGGACGCTAACAGCTGATCGCCGGCTACGAGCTAACGGCTAAGCTGAGAGGAATTACGGTTCACAGGCGTCTAGCTGGGAAAACCTGATGGAAGATCCACAGGTGGTCAGGAGAGAATGCTTAAGATTCGAAGGGGGAAAGCACAGTCGGAACTCCGGTGGGACACATGCTAAGACAGGGGGCTAGAGGTTAGCCGTAGGACGCTAACAGCTGTGGGGCGGTGAGTACTTCGGCTGACGACAACACAAGGTTTGTTGTAACAAAGTTAGAGCTAACTGATATCAATTAGCGCTCGACTGGATGGTTTAGCAACAGCAGAGGAACAGCAGAATTACAAGAAGTAATCAACATTAAACGAAAGCAGACAATTTCTTAGGATTGTGAAGCAGTGACAAACACGCCAGCATCCTCACACATCTGGCGCATGCACATTCACTTCACTCCTGTCCTCTGGAGGTTGTTGCTGATGTCACTAACAGTAGATGGTGATACCTTCACTCCTGTCCTCTGGAGGTTGTTGCTGATGTCACTAACAGTTGTTTAAGGGTCTTTTTTTTACAGCTATCGCAATGTTTCTGTCATTAACTGATGCTGTTTTCTTTGGTCTAACCATTCACATCTGCTACTGAGTACACCAGTAGTTTCTTTCTTCTTCAGGACTTTCAGGATGGTTGTACTGGCTATGGCCAATGTTTATGAAATGGCTCTGATTGAATTTCCATTTTCTCTCAGCTTCACAATCGCTTGTTTTTCACCCCTAGACAGTTTTTTGGTGTTCATGTTGGTTACACCTCTAACTATAAATCGAGTCTGCACAGACAAACCCAAATCTAAAACTGAATTTTCTTCTTTTAAAAAAGAAATGGCATAAAGTTCTGATAAAACTGACGCTATAGCAGCATCTGCGCTTATCTCTTCTGCCATCTTGTCGCTGCTTGTGTACAACCTAAATCTGCCACACCTGAAAGTACTGCCTCTTACTCCTAATTGGTCCTGTCACTTTCTTAGAAGGCCCAATCTGTTCAGATGGGAGCTTGCAAGATGGATTTGCCAGTGAAAAACGCAGAAACAAGTGAATCCATCTGCTTTGCAAAATCAGTCTAACAGTGTTACTGCTGTGAAACAATCAGAATCTCACATATTCTGTGTCACTCTGCGTGCCTCTAAACCTGAACTGTCCAGTGCTGCATTGCTCTTGGCTGCATGCTTCTGCTGTTTCATCCTCACACACACCGACCAGACCCAACATCAGGAACTTGGTTGGACGAGAGCTTATAGCCGGACCAACCAGCTGGAAGGTGTGAACCCCAGTAATATGTTTGTCTTGTAATGAAGTGGGCATGAACAGGGGCAATGGTTTAACTCAGCTGGTTGAGCAGGCCCCCTACATAGAGGCAAGAGTCCTTGAGGCAATGTTTCAGGGTCAATTGCTGGTCCCGGCCTTGTTTGGTGCATGCATTGCCCCGCTCTCTCTCCCCATATTTTCTGTTGTTCCTCTTCAGCTGTCATATCTAATTAAAGGGAAAATAATCTGAGAAATAAACAGTGCTGGATCAAAGCGTACATTAGTATGATGAGCTGTGTGTTGAACAGAAAGTGACCAGGTTGTTCAGTTGCATCATGTTTAACTTAAAACCCACATATGTTCAGGTTCCTCCATAACACAGGAATACGCTAATACAAAGAAATTGTTACGTCCTTTCATTCCTTGAATCAGGAAAATAAATCTGGATGTAAAAATGACAGCAGTGATGATTATTTTGGCTTAAATAAGAACAACATACAGTTTGTAGTGGTTTGGACTGAGGGACAGAAAAATAACAGCATAGATTTATAGCAAACTTTACACAGCAAACAAAAGTCTGACTTTCATGAACAAGTGTTTGAGCTTTGTCTGTCTTTGAGCAGAGGGAGATCAATGAAGAGCGGCTAATTGGCTTGTATTTTCTGATGTCTTCCTCTGACATTTAGCTGCAGCATGTCGCCTCTGCTTCGTTTGTCAGTGCTGCAGTGATAGATGGATCTGTGTCACTTGTTTAGCTACATTTTCAGCAGACACATAGGAAAAAAGCAATGAAATAATGAAATAAATGAAGGCTACATATAAAAATAACCACTCTGGCCTCAGCTCTTTGCTCATTGCTCATTTGAAGTAATTATTCATTAAAAGAAGGCAGAGTGAGCAAGCATGGAAATCAATTACAACATTTCTTAGTCCCTGCTTTTGTTCAGGAACAGAAATACTACTAATGAGCAGCATGGATTCCATTTGACTCTGTTCTAGGCCATGCAAGGCTTAGCTTACACAATTAATTTCTCTTTCCTTGTTACCTTTGTGCTGCAGAAGTATCATCATGAACACGCATGACCGAAACAGTTCAAACTGAATTGACTTAAAGCTATATCAAGTCCTTTCCAGTCTTAAAAACTCGAGTAATTATTCACTATTTACTTTTTTAACTGGCATATTTTTTAGCCGGATGTTTTGGCCATCCACCTGTGAAACCGGCCATAGACCATTAAAGACTGGCTAACAGAACCTCTGCTACAGATAGTGTATAGGGGTTCTCAAACCTTTCGGGGTTAGGGACCCCTTACAGGACAGAAAAATTTTCAAAGGACCCCCACATAACCCTCATGCTGATTAAACAAATGTTTACTGCCATTTTTGTTGACCTTTCGTCAGAAAAAACTCCTTTGTTTTCTCCTTAAACTCGGCATGCTTTGCCATCAGATGACGCTTTAGCTTGGCGGCTTCATGACTTCACATGAAGACACACAACACATTTTGGTCTTCATTTACTGTTCTCAATAAACCCGAACTCGAGATAGCTGTCATCATATTTTCTTATTCTAGCTGGGCCTAGCATCACCATGAGTGATAGATTTACGTGATATCTCGCAATCATATCTCATTTTATATTGGCCTAAAGCTGACTTATGCAGGAGTTAATTGTTTTGTAGGGTTGTTTTATGGCACTGTGGTCCCTATATGTATTTATTTGATTTTGAATGACATGGCATTACTTTAATAATTTATTTTGAATTATTTCACAGACCCCTAAGCTGTGGCTCACAGACCCCAGTTTGAAAATCACTGCTATACTAGCCCATAGTTATCCATAATTGTTCTTAGTTTATTGTTTATTTATCAGGAGATTTTTTCTAGTTTGAAAGTAAAGATGGGCTGAAGATAGATGTGGGTGTTCATTCCAGAGTGAAACCCCTCTGAATTTAAAAAATACTGCCCCATCAGCATGTTGTTTTTTGGTCAGCAGTGGTTTTGGCTTTGGAGCTCTCCAAAGCCAAAAATGGATGCCATTGTTGCCAGGTCTCTTTTTTATGGTTGAATCATGAACACTGACCTTAACTGAGTCACGTGAGGCCTACAGATGTTTGGATGTTCTGGGTTCATTGTGACCCTCTTGGAGTCATTTTGGTAGGCAGGCCACTCCTGGGAAGGTGAACCACTGTTCCAAGTTTTCTCCATTTGTGGGTAATGGTTCTCAACATGGTTCACTGAGTTCCAGAGCCTTAGAAATTACATAACCATTTCCAGACTGATACACAGCAAGGTTATTATAGTGAACTAAAACTAATAACTAAATAAAACTAAAATTCAAAAATCACTTTAGTTAACTGAAACCACAAAAACTAAGCTTTACCAAAAAAAAAACCCCAAAAACTATCTAGTGCACTTACAAAACTAACTAAAATAAAATAAAAATGGAGACAAAATATCCTTAGTTTTAGTCTTTGACACAACCATACTGACTGTTACCTACACCAGAGTCTGGGGAGTGTAAAATTGCCTGATGTGACTGGTTAAGACTTCACACAGTGGTAGTTTCATTCCTGGAGTTGTATTCAAACATCATCATTAAATAAATAAAGGATAAGTGAAGAGAACTTTAAAAATGTATGCCGCTCACTCAGCCCGACATGTATCCAAAAAAAACTAAAACTAACACTAAAGCTAATAAAAATTAAACTAAAACAAAGAATTTTTGCAAAATAAAAACTAAATTGAATTAACAAACCAGCATTAATAACTAGTAAAAACAAAACTGAAATTGAAAAAAGAAAGTGAAAACGAAATAAAAATAAAAACTATTGAAAAATCCCAAACTATTGTAACCTTGATACACATCAATGACTTTGTCATTTGTTCTTGAGTGTCTTTAGATGTGTTCTTGATATGTTACTTTTTGAGATGTCTTAGCCGACTTCACTTTGTCAGACAGGTTCTATTTAAGGGTTTTCTGCAGGTCCGTCAGTAAACAACCTTACAAACCTATATCAACTAGCATGTAATAAATTACCCTCTCCAATGTCGCCACAGCCATCATGTCTACGGTTAACCTGACATGCCAGATGGATTTGTTTCACACCTCCATCTGGTAAACCTCTTATGCACAGTTTTTGGGAAAGGGCAGAGGCTTTGAACAAAAACTTAGAGGGTGATTGGATGAATGTCCTGACTGTCACATATTTATGTGCCAATCAGAGCAACAAAACAGGCGACATAACTGCTACCGAGGACTAAACTCCATAGAGAACTGCATAAAGAATTGCACAAAAAAACATAATGCGAAGTTCTGATAAAACTGGTGCTCTTGCAGCATCCACTCTAATGTCTTGTGCCATAATTTCACCAGCCTCTTTTCTCTGCTTGCTTATGTCAAGACTCTGCCGCGCCCAAAAGTACTGCCCCTCGTCACTGATTGGTCCTGTCACTTTCTAATCGGGCCAAAACGGTTCAAACGGGAGCGTTGCGAGATGGATTTGCCAGTGAGAAACACAGAAACGGGCGTATTTGCAAGGTTAGTCTACAGTTGATTGCAGCACTATGTTTGTATAAAGACAGACCTCAGTAAGCACCACAGCTCTTCAGATTGAATTCCCACATAATGGTGCTTTAAAGTAGGAGAGATAATCAGGGTTTGTGACTTTGGGAATGAACACATAGGCAGAGTAAGTCATGGCATACCATCTCCCCTCTACCTTATATAATTATAGAAAGCTAAGGGAGTCCCACTTATCTACACCCTCATTAATAAAAACTAATCATCAATATGAAGCTTTAATTAACCCTGCTTTGTCGTGAACCAGACCCACTCTGTACTCTGAGGATTCCTCCCTGAAGACGCCAACCCCACCAGAAAATGTCTGCAGTTAGAGGACATCCTCAGTGTGACTGCCCATTCAGTTCCTCCAAATCAATATCCTCGATATCCTCATGCAACACAAAAAAAAGATGAATGTTTTCATCCATATTAAAGCCTTCTGAAAAGATCCCTTTGGGGGGAAATAGTTCACCTCCTCAACTCTTCCAGGGGAAAGTGGTTAGTATTCTCTGTGATAGATTACAGGCTCTATCATCTCCCCCTTGAAAGGCAGGCTCACAGCGTGGTAGGGATGCCACAGCATTAGATAAAGGCTTCTTGCTGTCTGGAGTGGTAGCTCTAATTTGAATACACTTTTACACTTAAAAAGTGAGACCAAGGGTAGTCTATGAGTCGGCTAATGAGCAGATTGGTAATGCAATTACTGCTGCTCACTGAATATAAAACACAGTCTTATTATTATGCATCAGGCTCATCAGGGCACACTTGTTAGTCTCTTACTTGTTTATTATAACTCCCCGTGACATCACTGTCCCATTTTTTTTGTTATACACATTTTTAGCTGACTTTAACCTGATCAACCTCAGCTTTGTTTGAAGATCAAGAAGAAACATCTGAGTGCAAAAAAAAGGGATTTTAAGGTGTTACTGATGGATCCCTAAAGCCTGGCACGCAGGAGAACATTTTTAAAATCTCAACCAATTTTGAAAATGTGACACATCCCACACATAACTACACTATACTAACAAAAGTGTTAGGGCACACCAGTTAATTATTCAATTCAGGTGTTTCAATCAGACACGTTGCCTCAGGTGTATAAAATCAAGCACCTAGCTATTCAGTGATACAAAATAGGTCATTCTAAATAGCTCAGTGACATTGAGCTTGGTAGTGTGATGGTCGTCACCACTGCAATAACAAGAATTGGAAATTCCATCCCTACTGGATACTCTACAGTCAGCTGTAAGTGATATTGTAAGAAAGTGGAAGCGTTTAGGAACAACAGCAACTCAGCCACACAAAATCCCACAGCAAGATAACCTGACTGGAAAACCTTCCATAGAAGGTGTCTGGGAAAGGCCAGAGGCTTTGAAAAACACCTGGAGGGTGATTGGATGAACATTCTGTCTGTCTCATCTTTACGGGCCACTCAGAGCAACAAAATATGTGACATCTTTGCCCCATACCTTGCTGCACTGCTACTGAAGAGTAAACTCAATAGAGAACTGCATAATGCAAACCATGGTGACTGTAGACATGTCAGTACACGACTTTAGTTGTTTTTGAAAAGAAAACAACTCAATGCTGTTCTTTTTTCTACTATTAATGAAGAAATGTCATCAAGTTCTGCTAAAACTGGCTCTGCTAATGTCTTCCACCATAATAGCACTGGCCTCTTGTTGCTGCTTACATACATCATGACTCTGCTGCGTCACATGAGTCAAACAGTTTAGATGGGAGCCTTGCAAAATGGATTTGCCAGTAAGACACAACGGGCAAATCCATCTGCTTTGCAAGGTTAAAGAAAGATACGTAGCAGAGATGCACTCAAGTCATTTTTTGCAAGTCCAAGTCAAGTCTCAAGTCTTTGGTCATGAGTCCAAGTCAAGTCTCAAGTCTCAAGTCTTTGGTCACATACGAAGAGGGCTTGACATTAACTTTTTTCACACCAGCCACTGTGACTAATGGCTACTAGCCGTTTCCACTAGCCACAGCTCTGTTGTTGGGAATGTATGTGCTATATATAATATGTACCTCTGCAATAAGATGAAACACATGCTCTTTCTTTTTTTCCCTCATCAACATGATCAATATCAGCTCTCCTCTTAATAAAGCTCTTACTCTGTGTACATATGAAACACTACAGACACATGAATCACACTTCACTGATAGAGACACACACTGAGACATTGGAGATTTAATGTTCTTATTTGTAAAGATATATTTCTTTAATGGTAGTAATTTCATACGAACACAAAAACTCTAACTGTTAAAGAACTGTTTATTCTGAAATAAAATAAAAACTCAATGAGCATTTCTAATTCTCACCCAGACACATCTTCAACAGAGTATGCTGAGTTTATCTCCCTCCATTCTCCTTAAGAAACTCCTGTCATCATTTATGGTGTAGATTTCTTTATAAGGGTAAAATCAAGCTAAATTTGAATTTATTCAGCTGAAATCTCCTGGACTCCTTAGTTACTAATTTATCTGTTACAGCCTCTTATCTATCTGTCTCTGTTTCCTGCTGCCTCTATGAACTGTATTTAAAGTTTTGATGTTCCTATTGTCTTTTATGTCCATTCATTATCAATAAGCGACAATGCAGAGATTCTAACATTAATATGTTCCCCATAAACATATGATTTTAAGGGATTATTAACCATATTTTAACATTGCGCACACCCATGGCTCTCAAGGGTGACACAGAGACACACAGATGGAGCTTACACACAAACAGCGCTCATGCTGATCCTCCGTGGTCAGAGAGGAGCTTTAATGCAGGAGAAAAAAGTTTGAGTATCCTAAAACTTTTGCCCTCAACAGACTGAAGTCTGAAGTCTGCAGTCCACCAACATTTTAGCGTGCGTTTCAGTGTAGGTGTGTACGTGAGCGTCACGTTTGTGTGTAATTGTTATGCAGCACGAACGAAGACGAGGAAGAGAGGAGAGCAGCCGTTGGTGCTGCGTTAAAGGCGCAAGAACCGTCAAACGGAAACTCGAAGGGAAAAAAAGAGACGGGGGACGAGAGATGATGATGGAAAGATTGAAAACTGAAGATTGTGCACTAGTCCTAAATCACGACTCCGAGTCGAGTCGGGAGTCTTTTGCGCATGAGCCCAAGTCAAGTCTCAAGTCACTGATGTGTGCGACTTAAGTGCGACTCGAGTCCAAGTCGTGGACTCGAGTCCTCATCTCTGATACACAGTGAGTAAAAGTCATCAACGCCCTGCTGTGGGTGTGTTATCGGCCCTTTTTTTTACTACAGCTGGGGACAAAAGCTGATATTTCTTAATGCCGCATTATTTCCAGAAGACCTCTGTTAGTTAGCAGGGCTCATATTGGCTGATACCAATGTTAAACCAATGCATCGTTGTGTCAGTTTTCAAGAAGCAGTCCTGAGATTGCTCTTGAGTGTAAACAGCTCTGTATCTATCTGAGCACAGTTGGTAAAAACCAAGCTTAGAAGCAGCAGAGAGACATATATGCCTAAGAGAGAACAAGTTTATTAACCCTGTATGCACCCTACATTGGTGGCTAGAGCTGAGAGACTTACCTTTGCCCTGCTTGTGCCATACTGTGCAGCCGGATGTTCCCTGAACCTGAACTGACACAGGTGAAGGAGTCTGCACACGTATAATAGTCTGCCACTTATGTTGTCGTGCTGAGTAAACTACATTTTTTCAGGGGTCACAGAGGTCTGAGACTTCTCCTGTAAGGAATAAAAGTGTTTCAGCTGTTTCTGTTTCGGTGACAAAGGTTAGTTTATATGTCACAAGCTGCAGCAGTTCTGTGCTTTTACATACTGAAAAAGAGGGAAGTTTGATTTGCACTCCCCCAAGTCTATCAAGAGACGTTTCCGCCTGGTTGCTTTTAATACATCAGCAGAGTGGGGCTACACTGGGAGGATTTTTTTGCAGGTGTAGGGGAGGTGTAGATTTACAGCTGATACCCGACACATTCAGTGCTCTCTCTGGGCCTGCGATTAACCAAGTCCTAATGTAACAGCTCAGACATGACTGCATCTGTATGGAATCAATATCTCATACTTTTGTGAAATTGAGTTTGGTGGAGCACAGAGGTGAGGTGTGGACGGCTGAGCCAACTCAAGAATAATTTCAGCACAGAATTAAGGGAACTGTTTTTATTTTTCAGATTTCAGACAAACTTGATCATTATTTCAATGCCAAACATTTTATCCTTCTTCTTTAAGGACCACTTCTAACTAAAACTATCAGGACATAACGAGTATTCTTATTATCTTAATGATTATCATCCCAATTATCATTACCATACAATTAAAAGCAACACTATATATCTTTACCATCTTTAAAACCATTTAAGTTTAAAGGCTAAAAGTACACTAACTTTAACCTGTGAGAACGATATTGAGGGATTCTCACTACCCTCAATATAATGACTATATATGGACAAAAGTATTCGGCCACCTGAAGGGATTGTATTGAAACTGTGTTCAAATACATGCACTATGTAGTTTGCCTCCCTTTTGCAACTATAAAAGCCTCAGCTCTTCTTGGAAGGTTTTCTGCAATATCTTGGAGAGTGTATGGGAATTTGTGGCCATTTATTCTGTAGAGCATTTTTGAGGTCAGGCACTGACGTTGGCCAGTCATGTTCTTCCACACCAAACTCATCAAACTATGTCTTTGGACTTCACTTTTTCCACTGGCATACAGTCATGTTGGAATAGAAAAGGGTCTTCCCCAAACTGCTGCCACATAGTCGGAAGCATAGCATTGTCCAAAATGTCCTGGTATGCTGAAGCATTAAGCTTGCCCTCCACAGGAGATAAGGGGCCCAACCCTGAGAAACTGCCCCATACTATTATCCACCTAACTTCACAGTTGGCAAAAGACTGTTGCTTCCATGATGCTTTTATGCACCATACATGCTCCTTAGCAGTCACTGGCCCCACTCTGTAATTTTACGTGGGATTCCGTTTCCTGGCTGAGTTGCGGTTGTTCCTAAACGTTGACTGTGGAATTTCCAGCTGGGATAAACTTCATGAACCATCTTATTGTAAAGGTAGCATCCATCACACCATGCATGAGTTCTTCACTGACCCATGAATGTTTGCAAATGGAGACTATGTGGCTAGATGCTTGATTTTGTACACCTGTGGCAGCTGGTCTGATTGAAACACCTGAATTCAATAATCAACAGGTGTGGCCAAACACTTTTGTCCATACGGTGTGTCTCACTCCCAGGACGTGCTTTCTTGTGTTCATGACTTTCTGATCTTGTGTAAAGCCATAGTTTGTTTTATGTCTGATAATGAACACATCTCGTATTTAAAAAACAAACTTGTAAAATCTGGTGTACTATACTTATTTTTGATTTTAAAGGTTTTCTTTTGACTTGTAGACCAGGATGACCTATTTACTAGTATAAAGTGCTGAAACATGCCACATTATTATCACAAGGACACACAGCTGCCACAATCAGACACTGCAAGAGACCTGACACAATTGAAAATACTTCCCATTCACTCTGTGTTTAAGCGGCTGCTACATTGCTCAGAACATGCTGGAATACATGACGACACAGACCAGGCTGGCAGGGTTTTGCTATCACTGAAGGTGGAGTAAGAGGCAGCACTTTCAGGCACGGTGGAGTCATGACATAAGCAAGCAGCGAGAAGAGGCCGGTACAATTCTGGTAGAAGAGATTAGTGTGGATGCTGCTATAGTGTCAGTTTTATCAGAACTTGATGGCATTTGTTCGTTAAAAGAAGAACAAAGAACAGCAGTGAGTTGTTTTCTTTTCAAAAACCACAAAAGTCGTGTACTGAAATGTCAGAGAACTGGAATTATAGTCCACCGCTCCACAATCACTATCGGCTCAGTGCGTTATTACTGTAATATAACTAGTAGATGCACAGACTCCATACAGTCAAAACAGATGGTACTAAAGAGTGACACAGCTGCACAGAAACCTCATGTTGTGGACTTTGCAGAACAAAATGGAAATCGTCAGGGCAGTTTAAAACCCTTTACTCCACTGGGAATTTTCAGAATGCAGACTGGTTTAGTCTCGGGGTGACTCATATTTGGGATTTTACGGTATTTCTGCACTAACACTACAAAGCTAACAGATGATCTTGGTGATCTTGGTTGAAAGAGAAAGGAAAAAAAATACACTTTAGGCCTTCAAAGGATTTGCCGTTTTATCTTCTAGACTTACATGCATTCCTGAGACGTTTTTCCTTGCAGCTCTTGACTGTTTCTTAGGTGGCAAATTGCAGCACCTTTCTGATCATTTGTCATAGTAAACACAGTGCAGGTGCATTTAGTTCACTCCCAGCAGTGACTCTGGGACTGCATTGAAGGTCACAGAATGCTCACAGTAAAACAAAAAAGTTCTCAATTCCGATCAAAATCCAAAGCCCGATTACCTAGAGAAAAATCACTGCAGTGTAACTCTGCAAACACTTTAGAGTAAGAAATCTTCTATCCTTTGAAGACATGGCACAGAAAGAAAGAGGATTTATATGCAGCTGCATGCAGTCCTTAAATAACCTTTACACACTTTCCAATGTCATTCCTTTTCTCTTCAGGATTTTGTACAAACATTAAGCCACATCCAAATCCACAGTGGCCTTCTATCAATTTTAAAGTTTCTTTAACACAGTACAGTGAGCGGGCTGCAAGGAGATGCAGTGGTTAAGACTGTTTCCTCACACCAAGATAAAACCTGGGTCGAATCCTTAGCAGGAAAGGTGCCTCTTTGGGTCTTCCTTTTAAATTTGGGTCCTGGGGGGGCTCAGCATTTCTTAGATACAACTACAGGGACTTGAAGGTAAAAAGATTGAGAACCACTGGTCTAAATGGTTTGTTTGAGCACTTTCTGGATGTTAAGTCTCAGTCAGATATTAGTGGGTGCTCAATGAAACTCTTCACTTTAATATCAGTATTATAAATTCCCCTATTATAGTGCAGTTTGTGAAGGTGTTAAAATTGCAGAGGCCTGTCCTTTTGCTACAAAATGCACCCCTCTATGAACCTCTGTGCAAACAGCCTATCAAGCAAATTCAAAATCCAGCCATTGATCATTGGTAAATCACTCCCTCTGTGATGAATGATGACCCTTTCAACCTCACCCCCCTCCCCACTCCTCCACCCTGCCAGTGTCCTCCTCATCGTGTTTAGAAGGATCCATTACCTCCTCTCCTTTTGCAACATCCCATATTCCTCTCAAGGCCTCCTGACACTGACGACTGATGATGAATCAACCACACATTTCACTGTAACCTTCCAAATACAAGCAGCTTGTTGTAGGCAAACAAGACCTGTTTCCTGCCCCCACATCCCTCCCTCCCCCACCCGTCTCTGTGAAACTTGAACACAAGCTCAGGACAGTGTGGGCATTCCTTACACATCGACAGCTCAAGCGTCCAATTTAAAGGGGACGTCTGGGAGTTGAGTCTGCAGCAGAGGACCCATAATTGGCATCCTTCTTGTCTTATTAAAGAGGAAAGCACTGGGATGGATCCCCTAAGCCAGGTCTTGGCCTTTATTAGAAACGGGTGTAAACAGAGAACACCACACAGAGACAGCTAAAAGCCTTTCTTATCACAGAGTTTTGTTCTCCAGGAGTGAATTAAATAAATTAGAACTTGTAAATGAAACATATGGCACCTGCAAGGGAGCTCTGGTAGAAATTATTCAGTTAAATGCCGCAGGAAATTTGCTTTATTCAGTTACAATGCATAAACAACAGCAAAGTTCAGAGTCTAATGAAGCAAGCACAAAAATCTGAGCTACTTTGAGAAAAGGCTGTGTGGGCACATGTTGGTTGACTTCTGACACGGTGCTTTCTGCATCCTTGAAATGTCTTTTTAAGGCATCTGAGACAGAACCAGGGGAGATACCAGAGCTCATATACGGCTGTTACACCTCCCCTTCAAAATCAATGTGTATTTGTTGTCTTTCCTCATGTTCTATCTGCACACTATGCATGCAAGCGTTAGTGACAAAATCAGTTTGATTTATCTGGTTCCCATTCTAGTATCCTGACTTCCCAGGAGTGACGCAGTGTGATGCAACACAATGCAGCACAATGCAGTGTCATTTGTTTCTTTCATCATATGTTGTATGCCCAGTCATGATCATCTGATGGCCTGCTGATCCCAATTATCACCTCCCAACTCCCACGGCCAATCACAGCTCTTTCTTTCAACATGGGGTGTATATAAATATGACGTACATTTCACTAATCCTTGCTTGCATTAATGCTGATGCACCACTCTGCTGCTGCTGGCAAAGCTTAACCTCCTCCACCCCAGCTGCCTCCTTTATAGCATAAAGCTTGTTGCACCCTCATATTGAGATTCATGCTACTGTTTATTAATTGCTTCTGAACTAATTTTATTGTATTCAGCATGCATTGTCATTAAGGTATCCATCCATTTGGGGGTTTCTAGCTTTGCACTCCCTGGAAAGTCAAAGCATGCTGCTTGACTAACAAAAGGAGCATCTTCATTGAAATAATGTTAGCATGCAAAGGTAATGTAGTGACATCATGCCATTAAAATAAATGTTGCCATGATGTCTGTTGGCTGTGGCTAAATGGCAACATTGAAGATGATACATAATGACATGATTTTTTTAAACAGGTTTGTGTAGTTACAAAGTTACAATGCTAAAAACTACAATCCCCAAAAAGTTGGGACACTGCTTAAAAGGTCAATGAAACAGGAAACAATGATTGCAAATCTCATAAACCTAATTTTATTCACAACAGAACATTAACAACATATCAGATGCTGAAACTGAGACATTTTACAACAACACATCTCAAAAAAGTAAGGACGGGACCATGTAGCATCCCCTCTTCTTTTAACAACAGTCTGTAAACATCTGGGAAGTGAGGAGACCAGTTTCTGGGGTTTTGGGAGAGGGATGTTGTCCCATTCATGCCTGATGTAGGATTCTAGCTGCCCAACAGTCCTGGGTCGTCTTTGCTGGAGTGTTTTTGTTTTATGATGCTCTAAAAGTTTTCTTTTGCAACCCATACCATCAGAAATGCAGGCTTCTGAACTGATAAAAATTGATTGGTCCCTCTCCCCTCCCATCTGTGGTTTCCAAAAATAACTTTAAATTTTGATTCATCTGACCACAGAACAGGTTTCCATTTTGGCTCAGCCTGTTTTAAATTAGCTTTGGCTGAGAAAAGACTGGTTTTCAAATATGGATTTAACAACAGTTTGTACACCGGAGAAACCAAACAACCTCTACATAAACGCATGGCACAACATAGGAGGGCTACCTCCTCTGGACAGGACTCGGCTCTTCACCTCCATCTTAGGGATTCAGGACATTCTTTTGATGACAACAACGTCTCCATCCTATCCAAAGAAGACCGTTGGTCATTTTTGTCAAGATGGAGAAACCATCCCTAAACATAGGAGGGGGACTAAGACACTTCCTGCCACCTACATACAATACAGTGCTGGATTCCTTCAATAAATGATCCAAACAACACCTCCACCAGAGAACAAGGGACCAGAACATGTGACCCTAACAACCCAGGAAATGCCCACTTAGCCACACTCCCAGAGGAAACGACTCTGCTAATCAGTCAGGTGACCCCACAGTTCATTAGAAGTTGTCTGCCCAGCTTATATTACTCTGACTCTTCCCCAGTCACTCTCAGAACTGAAGAAGCCTTTTGGAGAAGAGGTGAAACGTCTTCAAGAATCCGTTACCTGTCCAGTTGCCATTCTATCAGCATTGTGCTTCCCCTTCTCATAGTACAGCTTTAACTTGCATTTTTAGATGGCACGGTTAAGTGTGTTAATAGACAATAGCCATGTTGTGATGGATCACTTGTAATTGGAATGCCTGATCTGAATAAAAAATGCTTCATATAACCACTTCATTCTGAAAAAATCCTCCAAATTTGGCTAATTCCTTAAGAAATTTTGTTCCGATAGACTATTGGTTGATAGTCGTTCCAATCAGCAACCATGAAAACAATGTTAAAAGTGAGTTTTGTCTTACTGCGCATGTATGTTGCCAAGACAGCTTTTTTATTCAAAACTTCTTTTTTTTTTCCAATAAGCAACATAAATACAGGACAAGACCATTATCATCCAAACATAACATTTTAAAAAGTGAGAAAAATAAAAAGAAACTAAATAAACTGATAAGGTTAAAAAAAAAAAACACACACACACACACACACACACAAAGCAACAAGACAAATCCCCTTTTAAAAATAACAATGACCTTTGCCGTAAGACATAGAACATAGAAGATTATGAAGGCTTCATAATAGTTCATAGAGCGTTATGAAACAACAGACAGACAATCTTTGGGTAGGGCAATGATTATGTGTATTTTGTCTTAAGAGTAAGACAAATCGTGCCTATGCTCCCAACCTTGTCCTTTACAATAAATGCAACACTTTAACACTGCCCAATAGTCGGGAGAAAGGCCCCCAAATTTCATCATAACATTCATCTTTCCTTTTCAAAATAAACGTTAGTTT
Source organism: Cheilinus undulatus (assembly GCF_018320785.1). NCBI lineage: Eukaryota > Metazoa > Chordata > Actinopteri > Labriformes > Labridae > Cheilinus > Cheilinus undulatus. The sequence goes on from NC_054868.1 coordinate 7,270,256, forward strand.
CTCCATGGCATAACAGTCACTCATTTCTCTCAGCCATTGACGCAGCTGTGGTCTCTGTGTGTTCTTCCATGAAAACGCTATCAAACATTTTCCTTGAAGCAAACACATTTTAAGGATTTTTGTATTTCTTGGTATGACTAGGGTGGCTGGATACAACCCCAAAATGAAAAATCATTATTATTATTTATTTATTTTACTCAAAACTTTACAAGAGCTCAGAACTGTTAATCGGATAGTATAAGGAACAGATAGGAAATAGTAGAACAATCCAATATTTCGCATGAGTAGGAGTTGAAAAAACAAGCAAGTGCTGGGGGTTTATTTGTAATAAGGGCAAAGAAGTATTTTTCTTCTATGGCAAATTATCTGTAGATTTGACCGATGGGATGATGATGCGCATGTCAGAGCAGTTTTGTAGAGATTAAATGTATGATACATGAGCACACACTAGGACTGAATGATTTTGGAAAACAATCTAATTGCAATTTTTTTCCCCAACATTGCACTTGCGATTTGATATGATATGTGATTATCTCTGAAGTTCCTCATCTTGTATATTTTGCAACAAACACAAGCAGTAACTCATTCTATATTAAAACCAACACAGTATTTGATCAAATAAGGGCTGAACAATTTTGAAAAAATAACTTATTGTGGTGATTTTGACTTGTATTGCAAATCAGATATGAATCCTTGTATTAAAAGAAGTGTTCATTTTTATGTCATTCTTATATTCAATAAGAAAAACATCAAAAAACTAAGAGAATTTGATTTTTTGCACACTATTACAAGAAATGGGACTAACATTTCTGCTGCAAGAAAAAGTTTTAATACAAGTGTTTTCAGGTTTAAGAAATATTGCACCTTCTGCGATTTGAAAAATCTTTTAGCATCCATGTGAACAGGTAAGTTTAAATCTATAATCAGAATAAACTCAATTGGATCGGGAAAAAAATGCTGATGTAACCTCAGCCACTGATTTGTGGAAGTGTTCCTGAGCCCATGTAGGGATTTCCAGTATAGAATCACCTTGCTCCTTGTAAACAGAAGTCTCTCCAGGTTCTCTGAATCTTTTTAAATTACTGTAGATGGTGGGATATCCAACCTATTTAGAATTGTCTGTTTAGCAATGTTTCTCTAAAATTGTTCCTGAGTTTTTTGCAGATTGGTGAACCTCTGCTCATCTTTACTTCTAAAGAGACTCTGCCTCTGACTTGCTCTTTCATACCCAGTCATGTTAGCCACGGGATTGGCTAGTAATAAGTTTGCATAAATGAGCCGCTGAACGGGCATACCTAACGAAGTGGTTGGTTAGTGTGTTCAAACTGATCAAAATTTTAAATGTAAGCATTAGTGACTGAAGAACTGCATCCCGAAAGATCAGAGTTTCCATACCAGAAATGCAAAATTCACATTTGCAAAAATCTCAGCTCTTCCCTTTCCTTCCCTTGTTATTCGTGCTCAGCCTCAAATGCTTTAGATGCAGAAGTGTTTTGTGATGCCACTGGACAAAGACGGGGTTGGCAGATTCACAGCTCCTCTCAGCAGCCTCTTCTTGTTCAGTAAAGCGCGTTAGTTTAACAAGTCTGTACCGTTCGATGCTCAAGGACTTAATCCCCCAGGGGAGGAAACACAAATACACTTTTTTAAAAAGTCTTCTCACTTCTGTGATTCTCTTGACTTCCTCTCATTGTTCAGAGAAGTGCTTGCAGAGAAGAAGGCTGTTCAAAATGTGCCACCCCCACTCCCAGCTACCAGCAGTCCCACCTCTGCTACCGCTCTCGGCTGTGCTAGCAGCTTTTTCCCCTTCATGAGCCCTATTTAGAATACGCTGACATGTGAACAAATCTGACAATTAGCAATTTGCTGTTTAAGTAAGTGTGCTGCAGTATTGGTGAGTTAATATTTCCTTTGCCAGCTGAGTAAGAGGGTGGAGACCCTGAATAGGCTCCAGAGAGGGTTTGATGGAGATGGCACACGCACAATTATCATGTTACCCCCGTGGTTTTCTTTAACAGCTTGTTTTTCAAATGCAGGCTCATTTAGCTCTATTAGAGAGCTGTTAGGCTCTGAACACTTATGCACTGTATACAGTAGATCGCCCACTCTGCAGTGGAGAGCTTTCTGCAAGGCAAGGAGTTTCATCACAATGTGCAAAAGTTAGAGAATGTGTGTTTAGCCATTTGGCTGGTTTCACATTTGTGTTGGGGCCCATGTCTGGGGATACTTGACCCCAAAGTTCAGCTTTTCATAAAAGTACAGCACTGAGACAGCTTCACAAAGAACTGTCAATGATATTCTTATCAGGCCGACAAATGTGAATATCCCATTCTGGTGCTTCTTGATTTTTCAGCAGCCTTTGGCACCATCGATCATGCCATTTTACTTGACAGATTGCACAACTGGGTTGGCATTTCTGGTACAGCCTTTACCTCCTGAGACCTGAGCTTTTGTTTGTCATGCATTTTTAGTTTCTCCCACTAATTTGGGATAAGTAGACTCTCATGAGTTTGAAAGCTCAGCCTTGTCTTTGAACAGGATTTAGTTTTGACAAGTGATGCCCACAAACTCCTGAAGGTCCTATTTTTATGTTTTAACTTTAATGTTTTAACTGTGTGGCCACTAGGTCATTTGTTGGGGGCATATGCGCATTAATGCAGGGGCTTTCAGGGACTGTAGTCCAGGGACTGTAGTCCAGGGCCTCTACCATGCTGGGGGCCTCATGTATGAGAGATAGAAAGTGTGACTAACAGTGTAAAACATAATGCAACAGCCGACACACTGGTGCCAGCAGGGCTTAATATTGACACCCGCTAAATGTGGATGGATTTCAGCAATGAAGGGTTCCTCAGGGAGCAACTTTGGAGGGTTAACTTCATCAATGTCACAAACTTTAACTCCCTCCAACAGCGCTCTGTTGTTAGCACTAATGTTTGTGGATTAGATGCTTCTTTCAATGAGGCTGAGTTACTCATAAAGGAAGGATTTTCTTCCCAAAAAATTGCCAAGTGACTAGTCTATCAGTGCACTTGTTGTGCGTCTTTGCACAGACGCTTTGTGACTTTCATAAAATAATACAATACAATACAATACAAGAACTTTATTTATCCCCGAAGGGGAAATTTAATCATCTGGGATTCTCATCTGTTTACTGTAGAATTATAAAGTCTAATAGCTGATGGTATGAAAGATTTTCTAAATCTTTCTGTCCTGCAGGGCAAGGAATAGGAGCCGTCCACCACTGTTGTTGTTTCATGCCCTATATATATATAAACTTATCACAAAAAGTAATGAAATTTGTGTTTGGTAGATTATTTCTTTGTTGTAACAATGCTTCTTGGTAATAAATCTTATACCGCTGGAAAGCCTGTTTATATCCCTTTTAAATAGTGCCACATTTGTAAGGAACATGCATTTGTGGGATGAGCAGCAGAGCTGAGTATATGGGTTGCGCCCATGAAAAATTTGCCAAATCTTCTCTGCCAATGCCAAACAGCTTATTCTACCATTGACTCTTGTTTGGTGTTTGGTGGATTGGATGATTGAAGTTTGAAGAAACAAGACATTTAACAATTTATCCATTTAACAAACAGGAGCCTCAGTAGCGTGTGGAAGAACCATACACAGCCACAACAGCCTGGCACCCCCTTCTCATGCTGGTCACCAGCCTGGTCACACACTGCTGTGGGATGGCATCCCATTCTTCAACCAGTATTTGTCGCAAGTCAGCCAGCATGGTTGTGTTGATCACTCTGGCATGAGCAGCACGCCTAAGCTGATCCCACAGGTGTTCAATGGGGTTGAGGTCAGGACTGCTGGTAGGCCATTCCATCCTCTCTACTCCCAAATTCTGGAGGTAGTCTCTGATGAACCCTGTTCTGTGGGGGGGGGCGTTGGCATCATGGAAGATAGAGTTCAGTCCCAGACTGTGGAGATATGGGATTGCCACTGGTTGCTGAATCTCATCTCAATATTTCTCTGCATTGAGATTGCCACCAATGATGACAAGCCTCATTTTTCCAGTGAGGGAGATGCTGCCCCACACCATCTCACTGCCTCCACCAAAAGATGTTACTCCATCAGTGCAGCAATCAGCATAGCATTCTCTGCATCTTTTCCACACTAATGCACTATTGCATTAAAATTAACAGCTGTCAGTATTAATGCATTAACGCTTGTGATTAATCTTGAAGCCATAACACGTTCAAAAAATAACATAATTTAATCATATGACTAAGTTTGACCACAACTTGCTCCAGTAGTCCTCCAGTGCGGATGTTACGTGCCTGAGGGTGAAGAGGTGAGAGGGTCAGACACAGCCAGCAGTGAGGAGTGAGGAGACAGACCCAGGTCTGCTTAATGCCAATTTTCTTTTTAAAAAGCTTGCGAATGGAAGTTGAGATAATACCAACATTGTGTGTACTTACTGAAGTGATGAACTGTCTTTACATTGAAGCACAGCGATTCGTAAGTTCCACCTTCGGGCAAAGCACATCTTTGCCAATGTTAGCAAAGATGCTAACAACAACAGGGGATCAAGCCATGGTCATAAAGCTACACCGGCAGAGTCCAGCAGACCTGGATTTGTCCACACATGACAACGTCTACACAAACTAATGCGATTGGTAATGGGTCACAAGACTGCAGAACATCGTCCCTGCTCTAATGCAGTCAGAGGATAGCAGATATCCAAACAAATAAATAAGATAGATGAATATGACAGACTTGATGCAGGGCCCGTTTTGGGCGTAGGCAGTATAGGCCTAGGGCGCTGTGCTGAAGGGGGTGCCAACGTAATAGATCATCAACTCCTTCACTCCTCTAACCTCTGTGTTCCGCTTTTGTGAAATGGTCCAACTTCACTGTCGCTCTCTGTCTCTCTCTCTCTCTCTCCAAACGCCCGCAACAGAGATTAGAGTGGGCTGTGGAGTGATCATGTATCCTGATCACTACTCTGTTTCCTCTGGTTGTTCCAAATAGCACAGAGTGACTTGGAGAAAGTTCATAAATGATTTCTGTCATAGATGTGAATAATTATAAGCGCGCCATAATGTTTGTGCTCAAACGATGCTTTCATACTAACTCACTGGTGCCATCAGATGATAAGAGAGCTGCTAATGATAGGAGGCAATGGTGGGAGAAATTACTTAACAAATATCTTTTAAAAAAGGGCTATTGAGGCAATGATAATAAAAAGGCTGACGGGCCTAGCTGACAGGAGTGGCTGCTCTTCTGCTGCTGTAGCCCATCTGCTTCAAGGTTCAATGTGTTGTGCATTCAGAGACTGTATTCTACATACCTTGGTTGGAACAAGTGGTTATTTGAGTTGCCTTTCTATCATCTTGAAACAGTCTGCCCATTCTTCTCTGACCCGAGACATCACTAAGGCATTTCAGCATGGGATGTTTTCCCTTTTTTGCCCATCTCTGTCAACCCAAGAGATGGTCATCAGTGAAAATCTCAGTAGATCAGCAGTTTCTGAAACATCCAGACCAGCCTTTCTGACACCAACAACCATGGCACATTCAAAGCCACTTAAATCTCCTTTCTTCCTTATTCTGATGCTTGGTTTGAACTTCAGCAAGTTGTCTTGACCACATCTACATGCCTAATTGTACTGAGTTGCTGCCATGTGATTGGCTTACTAGTTATTTTTGTTAACAAGCAATTGAACAGGTGTACCTAATAAAGTGGCCTGTGAGTGTTTGACTCAGAACATCTAGAGTGGACCTTCGAGAATTTTTTATTAAATCATCTGCAGTGGCTTCCATTTTCCTGTCAGAGCATAAAATTTGTCTGAAAGAGTGGTTGCCATGGATGCTTCTTCTTTCTCTTTGGAAAATGTGCAAACCAACTTCAATATTCTTTGTTCCTCTGCATTGAGAAAAATGTAAAAAGTGTTTTCCTGAGGTAAGAGCCACTGTATTGCCTCAAAAACAGCGTGTGCATAATTCTAAGAGCCTGGCCAGCGATGGACTGCCAGCAAGATATCTTGTTATTGTGCAGAGATTGTATGTGTTCATTGAGAGCCAAAAGAATGGGTCATGCTCTTAAGAGAAGAATTCCATCTTAAAAAGGAAGCCAATCGTCTACCCGGATTTTGCTCTCTTCCAAAACACTTTCTGATACTGTGTATAAAAGAAATCAATGAAAGTGCTCTAACAAGAGGGTCCTTGCAGTCTTGTTTCTATAGTTCTCACAACTGAATTACTAATGTTTTGTACATGGTGTGGTTAACACTCAGAGACACTATCCGTGTTAGTCTCTTTGGGTCATTTGTAAGGCTAACGATTAGTTATTGACAATAATGATAATCAGTGCAGAAAATTCAGCTGAGGCCAGAAAATGGCTGTATAAACACCCATATCCAATATTTCAGTTTTTAAACCGGTGCATTCTCAGACTTGATCCCATTGTGCCGTCCAAGGCTACTCTTCCATTGGCTGCACAATGCTTTTGAAAGCAGACATAACTTTGAGATTTAACTTCTCCATTCTTCTATCTGCAGTTTTCTTATATCTGCAAGTCAGACCTTCGAGGAAAAAAACACTCCTTTGGTCTCCTTCAGGGGGTTGTTGCTATAGTTGTGGTGAGCCACAAACAGGTATCAGTGTTGTCATGCCTGCCCACAGAATTGGCTGGACCCCTGAAAAAACAAGAGAACGGGCCCCTCAGTTGTGATTTATTGATGATATCAATGCATGTGTGTTGGATAGTAGCATTGGCACTAGCATCCTGGCTAACAGCTATCTCATGTTGGAGCTTGAATTTTACCTTTTCATTTTAAAATGGATGTACTGTTTTACTGGCAGAGAAGGTTCTGCTCAAAATATTCTCCCTGTGTTAGTCAAGCGGCATGCTTTGATTTTCCAGGGAGTGCATAGCTAGAAGCCCCCATATGGATAGATACTTTCATGACAATGCATGCTGAATACAATAAAATTAGTTCAAAAGCAATTAACACATAGAAGCATGAATCTCAATATGAGAGTACAGCAAGCTTTGCTATATGCTATAAAGGAGGAGGCTGGGGTGGAGGAGGTTAGGCTTTGTCAGCAGCAGCAGCAGTGTGGTGCATCAGCATTAATGCAAGCAAGGATTAGTGACAGGTACGTCATATTTATATACACCACTGTGTTGAGAGAAAGAGCTGTGATTGGCTGTGGGAGCTGGAAGGTGATAATTGGGATCAGCTGACTGTCAGCTGATCACAGCTGGGCATATGACTACCATGCCCTACATGAACTAATGCTGAGCTTCATTTCTGCCACTGTTTTGCAACTTGATGCCCAGTTTTACCACTTCTATTTGGCACCGTTATCCAATTTTTGACACTTTAAGCCACATTTAGCCCATTCTTGTTGTTTTTTTGCCCCACTTTCTTGCCACTTTAAACCACTTGTTTCTATCATTTTTGCCACTTCACCACCCATTTTCGCCACTTGTTTTTGCCCATTTCATCCCGCTTTTAACCCTGTTTTTTTTTTTTTTGCTGTTTTCTGTTAATTTTGAACTCTTTTTTAGACCATTTTTTGCCATATCTCATCTATTTTTGCCCTTTATTGTCACTTTCTGCTCATTTTGACCACTTTTTATCCCTTTTTTGCTTATTTTTACCCATTTGTTCATACTTTTTGCCACTTTTAACACTTTAATGCCACTTAACCCTTATGCCCTGTTAAAAAAATGTTGTTTTCAGTTTGTTCACTACAAAGTTTGTAGTTTAACCTTTAAAATGAAATAACTTTATGAAAGATCAATATTTTTCCAAACTTTTTTCCCAGTTTCTTCATGAAGGGGTTCTTGATTGATTTATATCATGATTTAATGAATCGCATTAAAAATTAACCCTTCAGATGCCATTTTTTTTTATCATATACCACTAACTGCTTTATTGGAAAAAAAAAAAAAAAACATATTAGTCAATTTTCAATTTTTTTTTACTTTGTTTGTCATCAGTATCACCGGCTTTTATATATATATATATATATATATATATATATATATATATAAAATTGCTGGGCCGTTAATGCCGTTAACATGCTACGTTAACGCGAGACTCTTATCGCGGGATAAGAAAATTATCGCACGTTAATCTATTCACTAAAGGGGCTTACAGACACACCGCCGAGCACATGTAGTAGGCTACCAACACGCTTCCAGTCATTTCAAATGGGAGAAGGGCGGAAGTTTGGGTCTACTGTGAGCAGGTTTACGCTCCACTGAACTGGACAATGTCTGTTTTTAATGAAAGAGTGGATGCTTTGGTGATTACATCCAGTGGTCAATATTACATGTTGTTTGCACATGAGCACAAACCAGAGGTTGCGCTGGGAGAGAGCGCTGTATCAGCTTTATGATATCATCGTAAAAACTGAACTTCTTTAAACAGTGTGTCAGTTTGTTCACATTTTTCCTCAATAAAGGGCAGAAATCATCAGAATCCAGTCAATAAATGGTGTGCTGTGACTGACCTTACAGATGAACACAGGCTGGAGCCAGTGAGAGTAGCTGCAAAGGCAATACATGTCTTGTGTCACCTCAAAAACCACTGTATCTTTGCAGCGCGAGCCCATTTAATCCTCTGAGCTGCAGGTAGATGTGCAGATATGAAGAGCGAAATTGCTGGCATCTTAAAAGTGATTTTAATCATCCATGGATGCATGATGGACTTTTTGCCAGGTCTAAACAAAAACAGTCTTCTTCTTCTTTCTCCTCCTTTGCGGGGTTGTAAACCAGCTACATGCATACTGCCACCTGCTGTTTCAGACCGAGTAAATACGCAAGTGCGGCAGGGCATGGTTTGATATTGCTAGTGTGAAAGCATGCCAGCGGGGGAAGGGGGAGGGGGAGGAATCGTGCCACGGGGCGGTTCGAATCAACTGGGCCTAATGTGAAAGCACCCTAAAATCCCGCTGGATCCATCCTGACAGAGAGCTTCATACAGCACACGCTCATGCGTCACAGCGCTGAGACAAGTTGGAGAGATGGAGAACAACTTTTTAATTCTGTCTCTGTTATGACCTGTGAGTAGGCTATAAACGTATGCCTTTATCTGTTAGATTTTCATGACTGATATCATGGAGAAAGAGAGGGAGAGAGGGGAGAGTCGGGTGGTGGTGAGTGAGCAAGAGAGAACAGGCGCTAATCTGAATCATCCTTCACCCATCTCTTTGTTATATTTCCATGTTTGAAATCCACATGATAAATGAGCAAACTTTGGTGTTTAAAGTGAGGGTTCAGTGGTGAGCAAGTGAGGAGTCCTCAAGCAGTCTGTGATGCATTTTCCTTAGTATTTAGATAGGTCAAGCATTTTTTAATTTCTTCAGTAAAATTCAAATCTAGCATTTTAATCTAGATTAATCTAGATTAACTACAGGATTGCAGTGAGATTAATCTAGATTGAAAAAATCAATCTATGCCCAGCATTAATATATATATATATATATATATATATATAATACGTAAGAGGATTGATTTTGGTGCATTATTACTTTTTGCATAATGTCAGTTTGTCCGAAACAGTTACTTTCGGTTTGTTAACTATAAAGTTTGTAGTTTGACCTTTAAAATGGAATAAATTTATGGAAGATCAATATTTTCCCAAACTTTTTTTTCCCAGTTTCTTCATGAAGGGGTTCTTGATTGATTTATATTATGATTTAATGAATCGCATCAAAAATTAATGCATCAGAAGATTGATTTTGATGCATTAGTACTTTTTGCATAATGTCAGTTTATCCAAAAAGTTACATTCAGTTTGTTTACTACAAAGTTTGAACCATAGACTTCGATTAAAAACACATTTTTTGACCTCCCATGTAAAACAAAGTTTAAAAAAAAATTCCCTGTAATTTCCCATTTCTGTGTAGCAAACTACTTGAAGTTTTGTAAAAATTAAGTCAATCATAAAATTGCCCCATTTTCACATAACCCCACCCACCCAAATAAAAAATACTAACTTCTGGTGGCCATATAAGTCATTGGCATGGCTGCAGACCAGTTTGAAAAAAAAACTAAAATGGTTTTGATGTGTAGTTAGTGATAATATCTTTCAGTCAGAATAGTTGAAATGAAAAAAAAAAAAAAAACATCTTCCAGGTGTGTGTCAGTGTGTAATCTACTCACAGACAATGAAATCCTTATGGGAAAATATGCACATTTTTAAACTCATAAAAAGCCATAAACCTAGCATTTCTTATTCCTTGGCCATGGCAGGAAAAAATAAAGATTTCCATCAGGTTTTGCATTCATTTTGAAGGCCTCAAATTTTATGTTTTTACTCATTTTTAGCCATTTTTTTATATTTCATATAGTTTCCCACTGAGGAGCAGCCATGCCTTTGTCACAAATTAAAAGAAAATAGGAATTTGCTGAATTTCTGTCAAACTTCAGGATTACAGGCCACTGTGACCAAAAAAAAAGGCACATTTGTTGAATTTTGTACTGATATGGATGGTAAGGACATCTAATTGCATGTTCATGACAAAATAAGATTGTGTGTGTGTGTGTGTGTATGTGTGTGCGTGTGCGTTTGTCTTTTTGTTTTTCATTGTTAACCGTTATTGCCACTTTCAACCCATTCTTGCTGTTTTTCGCCCCTTGGTGTCTTAAAAGTTGCGACTTTTCACCAATTTTTTTTTAACCTTTTTTTCCCATTTTGAACACTGTTTTGTCACTTAACACTCATTTTCACTTTCTTTTAGCCCAAATATTTCCCACTTTAAACCTTCTATTGCTGCTTTCTGCTGACGTGTCCATCCCTTTATGACCACTTTTTACCTTTTTTGTTGATTTTTTACTCATTTTTCCCACCTTTTACCCTTTGTTGCTGCTTTTCATTCATTTTGCTGCTTCCTTTTACTCATTTTTTTTCTATTTCTTTTGCCAGCTCCAACCCATTTTGTTGTTTTTTGCCTATGTTTGCCTCTTTCACATTAATTCATTCTATTTAAGTTTTTTGTGCTTTTTTGTGGTATCCTGACATTACATATTTTGGACTAGCTGTGAAGTCTGACATTACTTTCTTTATTAAGTGTTAGCAATTAAAAGTTAAATCTGAGAAAAGGGCTTTACATTTTGACAAAGGCTATATTTGCACTACAGTGTCATTAAATAAAATCCATATTTTATTGCTTTGACAAGAGCGGTTATTATTCAGGGTATAAAATGTCATTATCGCAGCTTAACTCTACAGTGAACCTTGATTTTGCTTTGCTCTCCCCTCTACCTCCCTTATGGGCAGCCTTGATGTGCAGCCAGTGCTGCAGCCCCTGGTTGAAATAAAACTCATATGCTGTTTTTCACAGAAGCTGTTTGACGACTGTGTGCCAAATGTAAAGTACACATTTGGGATCTGAAGTTTGTCCACCAGCTGTTACCATGTTGGCAAGTCACATCAGCGCTGCATTTTACCTTCAGACATTAAAACTGTTATTATGCAAGACACTTAATCTCCAGGCATCTTTATAAACTACTGGAGTGTAAAAAGAGAGCGAGGGGGGTGAGCATAAAGAGGCAGGGAGAGAGAGAGAGAGGGACAGGGAGGGAGACAAACAGAAATCTCTGTTGGAGGAAGTGGAGATGCCACACCTTGGCCTCGGATTTTGATCTAGAGGACTCGTGTCAGAAGCAGTGACATAAATGATGTATCTCTGCAGACCCATCAATAACACCCAAAGAGGGCCTAATGGAGGTATAAAACCGGACAGATAAGAAGTTTCGCTTGAAGCTTTCATAAATCAGCCACTCAGAATGACCTATATAAAAGTGAACAGCAGTGACAGGCTGCATAAATTACAAATGGACGGTGTAGGAAGTATTACTGTTATTGCAATTATCAAGAAGCGCTCAGGTGACTTAAGCACATGTATTAAATATTCTGCTAAATGCACGTGCTTTTACTGCACTTGGATGTAATTCTTAAATGATTTATAATCAAACTGATGAGTCTTCACAGCACAGTAACACTTCCTAATATGAGGCGCTTTATCTCCGGTTATAACCAATTGTTATCAGAGAAATTAAATTTTTAGACACTGATGAAACAGTAAATTATTCGATGGTAAATCACAAACATAACTCCAACTATGCAGTTTTTTTTCCTCCTGAATCACTGCTGTGTGTGAGACTGTGTGTGGGTGCTCAAGCTCGTTTGAGTCCGACCTCGACCCGGTAATGACTCAGCGTCTGGGCTAAATACCAGCAGAGTCTGTTTCATTTGGGAACCTGCTGCCATTTACCACGGAGAGCAATATTAGCGGCAAACCTCCTCAATCTAAGCGTGAAATGACCTTTCAAAACCTCTCACGTTTCCAACTAGAAACAAGAGCTTGGTGATGGATTGCACAAGGGTGGGCCCATGCATTCATACTGTATGGTGCCAATTGCTTCAAGTCACCACTTATGCAGCACTTGCACAACACGAGCATGGAGGGGGGGAATGGAAATTTTCTCCACCATGTGGACAAAAGTATTCAGACGCTAAGACAATACTTTGTTTACCCTTTGACAACCGAGCCTCTGGACTCTTTTTCTTATTTTAACCATGAAAGGCCCAGAAAATGTCCTGTGAGTGAGTGCTTTTGCACATTTTTACATGAACATAGAACTTTCAATATTTGGTGGATGGATTCGCCTGTTTCCTTGTTTCTTGTTTCTTGCTCCCGTCTGAACCGTTTGGGCCTGTTAGAAAGTGACAGGACCAATCAAAATGACGTATGCAAGCAGCAACAAGAGGCTGGTGCAATTATTGCAGAAGGCATTAGTGTGGATGCTGCTAAAGCGCCAGTTTCATCAGAACTTGACAACATTTCTTCATTAAAAGAAGAATAAAGAACAGCAGTGAGTTGTTTTCTTTTCAAAAATGACAAAAGTCAAGTACTGACATGTCTACAGTCACCATGGTTCACGTTATTCCTCGGTAGCTGTGCTCATGCACCTCGGTCACGGCTATGTTGCGTATTTTGTTGCTCTGATTGCCCATAAAGATGTGACAGAACGCTCATCCGATCACACTCTGAGTTTTTTTCAAAGCCTCTGCCCCTTCCCAAACGCTTAGTATTGAAGGTGTCAAGTTACCTTACCAGTTGTTCACCCTGCTTCCTGATTTTATGAGGTTGCCCACTTCATGGCTGAGTTGCTGATGTTCCTAAATGCTTCCACTTTTTGATTATATCACTTTCAGTTGATTTTGGAATATTCATCAAGAATAAAATTTCATGAAACCTTTTTTAGGCATCCATCACAGTGCCATGCTTGACGTCACTGAGCTCTTCAGAAAGGTTTGTAAATAGAGACTGGATGGCTAGGTGTTTGATTTCATACACCTGTGGCAACAGATCTGAGGGAAACGCCTGATTTCAATAATTTACAGGTGTGGCCGATTACTTCTGTCCATATCATGTCTGTTATCCTAATGATTGCTCCAGAGATGCTTTATCTGCCTTGAACTACTGTGCTCGTTGACTTGAGCATCAAAAATGAGCAGCTGACTGACACCAGTCGCCTTCCAGCTACACGTATCAACAGTAGCTTCATAAAGCTTCCATGTCAGAGATGTGCTTCTGTTTGGAAATAATGCAACCTCCAGCAACTTGTCATCATGTATTCTCTGTGTTCATAAAAAGGCACTATTAAGCCTCATTATATAACCATGGTTCAGCTATGGTGTACATATGAAAGCTGTGCTGCATCGCTATAATCTGCATTACCCCCCTGCAGCGCCATCCCACATGGGGATAATTGTACTGACCAGGGTACGCAACAATGCATTTGCCTGCCCTCAGTTACCAAATATGGCTGCAGGAGACTTTCTATTTCAGATTTTAGAATTTTTGGAGTTTCTGCAAACCAATTTGATCTACTTTGGGTATAAAATTTTATCTTCTATAGCAGGGGCCATCAAGTACCTTTGCACAAGGACCAGAGTTATTCTTGACAGAAACTCTGAGGGCCGGACTTTCAAGTACACAAAAAGTAAAGGAATATTTTGGTCTGATAGAAATATTGTTGTAGTAGTATTTGTATTTTAGACGTTATCAGTGAGATCTATCCCTATTATTTATAATGCATCAGGCCACAAGGAGACAGGTCTGACAACAGAGTTGGCTTGACCCCTGGAAATCCCAGAGAATGGGCCCTCCCCAATTGTGAATTAGTGCCAGTATTGACACTTTTTTGATACTTTTTGCCCTCTTTGCCTCTTTAACCCATTTTTTGCCATTCTTAAACCCATATAACCACTTTTCCTGCATGTTTTATCCCATTTGTGCCACTCTTTCATCTATTTTTTGCCACTTTTTGTCTATTTCTGCCACTTTTAAAACCCTTTTCATTACATTTTTTCAACATTTTTTGCAACATTAAAAGCAATTTTTGCCACTTTAAACCCATTTGATACTTTTTGCCTCTTTAACTCAATTTTTTGCCATTCTTTAACCCATTTTTAACCACTTTTCCTACGTTTTATCTCATTTGTTCCACTCTTTTATCCATTTTTGCCACTTTTCTTCTATTCCTGCCACCTTTTACCCCCTTTTCATTACTTTTGTTGTACTTTTTGTTGTCATTTGTAACCAATTTTGATACTTTTTGCCCCTTTTTTTCCTTTTTAACCAATTTTTGTCACATTTTTTTGTCACTACACCACTTTTTCTGCCAATTTCTGTCCCTTTGTGCCACTCCACAACCCATTTTGACACTTACCACCCATTTTTGCTGCTCTCTAACCCCTTGTCACTTCTTTATCTGGTCATTTTTGCAGCACTTCTGCCAATCTTAACCCTTTTTTTAAATATGTACTACTTAGAAAAGTAAATTTCTGTAAAAATAGATGAAATGTTAATTCATTCTAAAGCTATTTTAATAATAATTGTTTGTGGGATGGATTTAACATTTGTAGACATTAAAAGCCAAAGGATGTTCTTAAAACCACAACATCCTCTTTTCCCCTTTTTTGAATTTAATGATGTTTCAGTGGTCGGACAGGAAGCTCTGGGGGGGCCTGATATGGCCCCTGGGTCTGTCAGTTGATGATCTGTGTTTTATAGTATCACAGTAACTAGTTTTGCTGTTTTCTCCCCTTTTCATTGACAATGAAAGACTTCTTAACCAAAAGACACGACTTCAAATGAAAACTCTGCCAATTACTGCAAGTCTTTGAACAAATGTAAATATTCATCTACAAAATATACATCATAGGTTTTGTCGATCTTAATTAATTAAGACATTTTTGTGTGAAAACGATGCATACTTTGCCTTTGAAGAGTCTCCACAAAAGGACTGATAGTAAATGTATACAGATACACAGAGAGTCTGATAGCTCCAGTTGCAGAAAATGTGGAATACACAGTTTCTCTGGAGACACAGACATGGATAAATGCACTTGTCAGACACCCTTCTCACTAATATAATCTGAAATGGTCTCCAAATCTTTCCAAACTCAGAGTGACAGACATAAAGTACCTCATCTCTCCCAAGAATAAACATGTATTTGTATCACTAAGCCTTATGTTACACAAGTTATGGATGAAGAGTTTTATTCCCTCTAGGTGGCTTAACGTTTTTAATCCAATTTGTAAGTTTAGTTATTAAGTCTGGTACTGATGCACTGAAAAATTATATCATAACAGAGACTTGATTGATCTCTATTAAATGAGGTAGGGGCGAGGACATGATGCCCTCCTGCCCATCCCTACAATAAAAAAAAGGACATTTAAGAAAAATGATGCATTACAGGTAGCAGCAGCCATTACAATACAAATAATCAGACTAAACAGAAATGAAAGAAGGAATATTACCACATTAATATGTATAATATAACCATTTCAGTTAAGGGTGACAGATCTTCTCAAACACAAGGCCACTGTATTTGTTACATTCGTTAGCATTTAAAGTCTTAAGATGCAGAGTGTTCATCATTTCACCCTAACCTTGCAAAACTTGATTGGCCAGATTCCATGTCTGTTATCAGGCAAACCCATGTTTCAAAGCTACAGTCTGAAGCAGACCTGACCAATCAGCGTCATTTGAGGAAAATGGGGTAGTAACTGGGAGGGTTTAGTTGTACTGGGAGAAGGTAGCAATGGCTGCCACCAGTGTGCATTCAGCTCTGATGTAGCTATACTATAGCAGCACTTATATCAGAACTGGACCACATTTCTTCATTAAATAAAAAGCAACAAACAGATCTGACTGCTGATCATGACTGAAAAGATGTTTCCGCTCTTCTCCCAACTTTCTTTGGTATGAGTTAGCAATAGTTACAGGCGGGGATTAGTTAGACTGTAACTCCATGTAGCGACTAGCTTGGATGTAGATATAGTATAGCGTCAGTTTTATCATCACTGGACCACATGTACGGTACTGTGCAGAGGTTTTAGGCATGTTTGGGCCGAAATTTGAGGCTGAAGTAAGGCGTGTAATGACGAGGATTGACACAACCCAGGTCATGCTCTGGATGTCTTTGTACATTACCAAGGACATGGGAAAATAATCTGATGAAAACAAAACAAAAAACAGAGCTTTAGGGCAGAGTTATGGGTAGATGTTGCACTTAAACATAGCCCAGGGCAGTGGTTTTCAAACTTTTTTCACCCAAGGCATGCCTAAGGTTAAGCCAGAATTTCAAGGCACACCATATTCATATCAATACAAGATAGACTTTTAAGTAATATAACAGTCAAGGTGGCCCATAAGGGGGGATAAAGGGGAGAGGTCTCTGGGGCCCAGCCAACTAGGGGTGGCAAAAGTGGGCTAAAGGTGCCTGAAAGGTGGCAAAAATTGGTTAAAGTGTTGAAAAAAACATGGCAAAATAAAAAAACAAAAGGTGGCAAGACAAAATCAAAACTGGTTAACTGGTTAATAGTGGCAAAACATGTTGAAAGAGTCAAAAAGGTGGTAAAAATGGGTTACAAGTGGATAAAGGGGTTAAATGTTGTAAAAAGGTGGTTAAAAGGGTTTAAAAGTGACTAAAAAAATGGGCAGAATTGGGCAAAGAAAGTGGCCAAACAAAGGCAACATGGGTGAAAATTAGCAAGAAGGTGGCAAAAATGGGTTGAAAGTGTCAAAAAGGTGAAAAAATAGGTTACAAGTGGTAAAAAAAGGGTTAAAGATGCTAAAACGTGGTAAAAAATGGTGAAAATTTGGCAAAAAAAATGCCCAAATAATAGCAAAGATAGGCAAAAACCATCAAAAAGGTAGCAAAAATTTGTTAAATGTGCCAAAAAGTTCCCAAAAAGTTGCAAAAAATGGGTCAAAAGTATTTTTAAAAAGTTGCAAAATTGCAAAAAAGCAGCAAAAATTGTTGAAGTTGACAAATTAAGTGGCAAAATGGGTAAAAAAAAAATGGTTAACTTGGTTAAAAGTAGCATGAATAATGATAATTTCAACACCAATTTCAACTCAATAATAGCTTGCTAAATGAGGTAACTGTTAGCCAGGATGCTAGCACCAGTGCTACTGATCCAACACACATACTCATCAATAAATCACAACTGGGGAGGGTCCATTCTCCTGGTTTTTTCAGGGATCCAGTCAGGTTCCCAAGGCACACCTTGACTTGTCTCAAGGCACACTAGTGTGCCTTGCCACACCATTTGAGAACCACTGGCCTAGGGTACTGTTAGGGTGGGTAGGAGGGTTGCCACAACCCCCCTGGTTGTCGTGTGTATGTTCTAAGCACCTGAAAACTGTTGGTGGTTGCTGGGTGTATTACCAGGGGTACAAAGGCCCGGACAAAAGAAATGCCGCTAAGCTCGACCTTGGCTGCTGGGTGAAACACGTACCTTTCAAATGTGTCGACACTGACTCTGGCCGCCCTCCCTCCTCTCTTCAGCCCGGGGTTGTGACATCAGGACCTGTGAAGAACTGTTAGCGCTCAACATGCCTAAAACTTCTGCACAGTACTGTATGTAATAAAACAAAAACAAAGAATGAGATCAGAAGCTTCTCTTGGCTGGCGGATGTTTTTGGATTTCTGCAGACTAGCCCTGAAAGGAGTGTTTTTCCACGGATAAGCCCCACTGTTCATAAACTATGGCAGCATCTATCCATTGAGCTCAGGTTACTACGGAGCATGGCTACTACCTCGTTTTATCTTGTCTCTCTGATTGACCCATAATGAATGAGACAGACATAACATTCATCCAATCAGGGTGAGAGAGTCTCTTGCGCTTCAACCCCTCCACTCGTGGAGGTCGGTGCTCACAAAAGGACCAGCAACAATCAGAGGTGTTTCAGTGGGTAAACCAGGTAAACCCAATGAAGAAACTGGAGCACACGAATCACTTGAGGACGTTTAATCAGGTGCAGAGGACTAACGTTTCGACGCGCACTGCGTCTTCATCAGAGTCAAACAGTACTGGTGTTGTTTGAAGACCTTAAATCCCCTCCTGAATAAAGAGTTACTACACTGATTGGTTGTTTGAGGTGGGACGTCAGCCCGCAGTGGACCAATACTGTGACAGCACTCATTTCAAACTATCTATTCCAAACAGGAATATGTGAACATATTCCCTGAGGGGTGGTGACATTGTCAACAAGCTCCTCAGGAGGGAGGCATTTTGGATATACACCCTTAACACAGTTGAACCATTTGGACTGAATGAAGAACTTAGCCTCTCATGTTTTTTGTAATATGTGGATTTGTTACGCTCAGTATGTTACATTTTACCGTCTACATTGTCGGTCTATGTATTTTGTAAATATTGTATACTTGTATATATTTGTTGTGAAATATGTTCACAAATATGTTCTGAAACACCTCTGATTCATCCAATCAGCTTCAAATAATTTCTTGAAAAATCCTGCCCATCCCAAACACTTGTATGTGAGGTCTCGCTGAATGTGAAATATATGGATGCAATGGATATATAACACAGCCTATCCGGCACATCAGGTTAATTTCCACCAACCAAAGATCCCGTGCAGCAATGGAGTATGTCATTCATATTTTCAGGATTGATAGAATTTCTTCAGTCACAAACAAAACTGCGTTGTTATTATTATTATATTATTGCCATTGTTAGCTACAAGGGGAAAGTGTTACATTACTGGCTGTAGATTTACATCTACAAACTCAAATTCTGGAAAAAAAAAACCCAAGTTGGAACATTGTATAAAATGGGAATACAAACAGAGAAAAGTAAAACATTTGTAGAAACTAAGAAAATGTGATGTTTAGTTATTTATAGTGTCTTTTTTGTACAATACTGTAGCCTATGTAGTACACTATAATCTATCATTACACGAACATTTTACAGATATGATGCTTTTATTTTGAAGTTGCTTCTAAGTATAGTTGGACTGCTCTCATGTGACTCACTGTAGATTTGCAGCATCAAGCATGGATTCCAACACTACCATGAAAGTTTAAAGGTGCAGTGTGTAAAACTGAATATCAACATCTAGAAGTGGGTTCTAGATTGCATTTCTCTGCTGGAAACTGTGGCAACCAGTTGAATTTAATGTGTATCTGTGATGTGAATACAATACAATACATTACAATAACTTTATTTATCTCTTTTTCCTTTTTTCCTCTATGTTAGCATGGAAAAATGTAAAAATCCAAGATGGCGGCATCCATGGAGGGGACCCTCCCTATGTATGAATTAAAGCTTTATTCTGAGTTTTTTTTTTTTTTCAAAATAGCAATTTTTGAATTTAGATGACTAAACACTTATTTAGATAGACTGTCTTAGAAATGTTTTGCTTTATTTTACCAAGTTTGTTCAACTAAATGCTACTAGGCTAAATATTACACACTGCACCTTTAAGAAGGATTTTTATTCCTTCATGCATACAGCCAACTAGGTGATTTATTTAATCCTTTTTAATTTGGTTATTATTTATGTTTTGCTAACATTATATTATTAATGCCATATTTATACAATATTTAGTTTTCTCTGTAGATTTGAGAGAGAGAGGTTCAAATAAACCAGTATCCACGTGTTTCTGCCTGTGCTTAGAGGAATAATACTGTTTATCTTGGGACTGATGATAAATGTTAGGAGAGACTTAATATAAAAGACGCTGTGATGTCTTTATGTACTTAAAGAGAGAGTGAGGCCATCAGCAGGATATGATAGGCAAGGCAAGTGTATTTGGATAGCACATTACAGCAACAAGGCAAATCAAAGTGATTCACACAGGACATTAAAATACAGTAATAAAGGGGAAAAGAAACACAATAGAAACATTTAAAAAGAAACATGCTTATAAAACCCACAAAAGATAAGAACAAAGATGTTGAAGTAAAAGTTACAGCGCAGAGTTGGAGTGAAAATAGAAAATTTGAAGTGATAAAGTTTTTAGTCAAAGGCAGCAGGTGTGTCTTCAATCTTGATTTAAAAGAGCTCAGACTTTCAGCAGAGCTGATGTTTTCTGGGAGTTTGTTCCAGATATATAGAGCATTAAAACTGAACGCTGATTCTCCATATTTAGTTCTGACTCTAGGGCAGGGATGTCAAACTCAATCACAGCAGCGGCGGATTCTGGATTTAGGACTAACCTGAGGGCCTAACAGGGTCACCTTTTTAACCATAAACTGACAACCTCATTCCACCAGTAATAAAATTTGAAAAAATCTTAGCACTGATGATAAATGATTTTGACATTTAAAAAGTTAAAAAGATAAGTTTAAAGGCTCAAAATCTGAGAAAAGTAAATTATTAGTTCAAAAAGGTCAAAACATGAAATTGTAATCGAAAAATAATGTGTTTTTAAAGGCACATATATTCCAAAGAAAGTCAAAATCATGAGTTTAAAAGATCAAAATATGAAATAAAATTTGTAATCATGAAATTAGTAGTCAAAAAATAATTCAAAATTTTTAATTGTGTTGAAAAGGTCAAACTGTGGGATTACAAAGTGAAAGTCTGGAGTTGAAAATATGAAATAAAATACAAAATAATTGAATTAAAAGGTCAAAATATCACTCAAAAATTAGAGTTATGAATCTCTAAGCTCAAAATATTATATAAGAAGTCAAATTATGAGTTGAAATGCTCAAAGTATGAAATTAAAAGTCAAATCCTAAATTTGAGTCCTAACTGTGAGGTGCAAAATTGAAAATGTGAGATGAAAACCCAAATTAATTTATTTTCCAACATTCCTGATTTCTTATCTAATTGTTACTCCTTATTTTTTTTCAGATATTATGACTTAACAAGGATATTCTAAATCATCAAGGATAAGTTCACATTTTTATACTTGAGGAAATCTGCAGACATCAGACTGATGGGCCCATTATAACAGAAATATAAGAACATCTTGCAGGACGGATTTAATTGTTCCATGGGTCTGATTTGGCCCCCAGGCCATGAGTTTGACACCTGTGCTCTAGAGACACAGAGTAGACCTGCACCAGATGACCTGAGCGGGCTGGATGGTTCATACTGGACTAGAAGGTCTCTGATGTATTTTGGACTAACAGGAGTATCTTAAAGTCTAGTCTCTGAGAGACAGGGACCCAGTGTGAAGACCTCAGAACAGGAGTGATACGGTCCACTCTTTTGGTCTTAGTGAGGACTCGAGCAGCAGTGCTCTGGATCAGCTGCAGCTGTCTGATTGACTTTTTAGGCAGACCAGTAAAGATAGTGTTACAGTAGTTAACTCAACTAAAGATAAATGCATGGACAAGTTTTTCAAGGTCCTGCTGCAACATTAATCCTTTAATCCTAGAAATATTCTTGAGGTGATATAAACTGACTTTGTGATTGTTTGATTGATTTTTAAAATTCAGGTCTGAATCCATGACAACACCCAGATTTCTGGCCTGGTCTGAGGTTTTTAACTGAAGTGACTGGAGCTGCATGCTGATTTTTAGAGATTTCTCCTTGGGTCTAAAATCAACTACCTCAGTGTTTTCTCTGAAGAAAATTATGGCACATCTATTCAGTAACTTGTTCCATGCATTTACCGAGTGCTTGTATGGGGCTGTAGTCACCTGGAGACATTGAAATGTAGAACTGTGTGTCATCTGCATAGTTATGGTAATTCATTTTGTTGTTTTCTATGATCTGAGCAAGTGGAAGCATGTAGATGTTAAACAGAAGAGGCCCCAGGATGGAGCCTTTGGGGGACTCCACGTGTAGTTTTGGTCTGCTCGATTTAAAGTTACCTATTGGCACAAAATAATCCCTGACCTTTAAGATACTCCTATGGAGTTTACACACTGGTGGTGGTGATGGAAAGAGCAGGAAAAAGTGAGGAGTGGACTTCTGAGGACTTTGATCCAGACACTGATGACATGACTCAAAAGTGACAATGAAGGGAAGCAGGATGGCATGGAGAAGCTAGACCCATGGGGTTTTTCCAATGACTTTTTGGCCGCGCAGAGCCAAACCAAGCCTTACTAATTTACTTTTCCATCACCAGCTTGACTGTGCTGATCCACGTTGAGAATGGTCCTGCTCTAGAGAAGGGGCCACCTCCCGCCCCACCTCCAAGCACGCCGCAGAGATACAAAAGCGGTTCACAGGGTATGATTTACCAGGGAGATTTACCCTTGAAATTGATTTACCCAAGACAAATCAGGATGGACCATGCACAGCACCAGGATTACCACATTTTTCATGCCTACTAATAACAAAAGTTTAACATTTTCCCCGTCTTCAAAACAAATAAAATTCTAGACCTTGTAAAGATAAAATGCTGGAGGTATTTTGACATTTATCCAATGACTGAGATTGTCTTTCCTATACAACAAACGAGAGTCACTTTATGATCTGGCGCTACTAAAGCATGACATTCTTACTGCCACATCCAAAAATATGATTGTGATCATTTCTGCTATCCTAGAGACCCATAAATCAATCATCAGAAGACAGCTCTTTCACTTCTCTGTAGGAAAATGATCTTTTTTGATGGTAGGCTTGAATTGTTTTTTGTTTTTTGAATGTAGAAAGAGAGAGATTTTTGCTTTAAAATGATGTAAAGTCAATCAGGTCAGACAGATGTAATGTACATCAGGCCAGATGAGATGTTGTCGAGGTGGCTGGGGTGGAGGAGGGTTGCAGCGGTCGCACTGATACAACAGACTGTCTGTGGAGGAGAGGGAAACACATTTTAAAATATGACAGTAGCGAGATGATTGGATTAAATCTGTATCTGTAAAAGTTGTTACTGTGTACTCCAGCTCATAAAAGTATCCTCTTGTATTGGCAAATCATCTTTAATTGAGTGAAAATTGCTCAGTTTAGTCTTGTTTTAGCGTAATTTGTTGTTGTTGTTACTTGTAACAAAGCCTGTATGCCAAAACAGCTGAATAGGAAGAGCACATAACTGGTAAACGATAACCTAGCAAAGCAGATGGATACGCCCGATGTGTGAAACATATCCATCTGGCATGCCAGGTTAGGTAGCTGAAGTTTGCATAGCAAAATAGTGCCAAACACAGAGTCTTTTGTGTACTTGTCTGCTACGCTGTATAGCCTAGCTTCACCACCAGAGTCTTCTTAAGGGCCACGTCCACCAAAAACACTGGAGGCTGATGCCTCTACTATTGCGAAGTACCTCATATGACTCAACAAAAAAAAATAATTTGGAAATCCCTCAAATATGACGCTTGACGTCAAAGAGAGCTGATATGGGAGACATCCTACAGAGCAGCTATTCTACTTCTAGACAAGAAGACAAGAAGTTGAATCAAACATTTCTGGTCATTGCTCATTGAGGTTGTAGATTCATTGTTGCAGCTGCTCACAGTCTAACGCATCCTACAATGGTTTTCATTTTTAGCAGCCCAGATCATCATACCTTTATGGAGATGCCAGCTACCTGTGAATCTCTTCAGTGCAAAGACATTTTTCTAAACAGAGGCACTCTCTTGAAGCTACTTCTAGTTGGCCTCAAACAAGAGAATTCAAGTGGAGCTGAAGAACTCGGAGTAAAGAGTGAAAGATTTGTGCAGTCATGACAGCCTGGCCAAGAAGTATTTTGTAACAAGATCTGTCCATGCCTGATAAACTGGAGAGACAGCTGTTCTCAGCCAGTCAGTCCACAGCTTTATGCACCAAAGAGTCAGGAGTGATGTAACGAGCAGAGCAAAGCAAAGCAAAGGGGAAAGAGATGTAATTAGTGAGCGAGACAGAGAGGATGAAGGGAGGAAGAATGGAAAGATAGAGGGAAAAAGCCACAAAGGGAGAAAGACAAAAACACCAAAAGGGGGGAATAGAAGGGGACAGAGAGGCCAGAGGAGCCAGAGAGGCAGAGGCAGATGAAAATCATTTAGCGCTAAGCTAAATGCCAACTAAGAATAGACTTTGAATCAATCAAGCTGAGCTATCTGGCTGGAGAATTAATATGGCCTCTAGAAAGCATTGCCTTTCCCTAAAGGCTGAGAGAGGGCATGTTTTCTGAAACCTCTTATTCTTTGATAGATCAGTCACCTTTATGTCATCTGCAAAAAAACAATGTATTTAATCTCTGAGAAAAGAGTAACAATCAGTATACCAAGGCAGGGGTTCTCATTGTTGGGGTCGGGACCCCATTTGGGGTTGCGAGACACTGAGAGGGGGTCTCCAGATGCCTTAAAAAACTAAGAAGGTTTTTGAATTACACTGTTGCCACTTTACACCAATTTTGCCTAACTGTAACCCATTTTTATCACTTTCCCACCAATTTCGACAATTAAACATATTGTTGCAACTTAAAACCCATTTTTTGTCAGTTTTAAACCCTTTCCACCACTTTTTTCTGCCTGTTTTTGCCACTTCTAAACCAAATCTTGCATTTCTCTGCATATTGTTGGCTCTTTTGACACATTATTGCCACTATTAACCCCTTTTACCACTTTTAAAGCCACATTTCATAATTTGAAAAGCCCATTTTTTTGCCAGTTACTATTTCTGCATCAGCTAACCCTTTCTTGCCATTTTATATCAGTTTTCATCCAATTTCACCAAGTGTCCAACTATTCAAACGCCATTTCAGCCATTTTTTAATCACCTTTTACCAACTAATATTTTTGCCACTTTAACCCATTTTTTTGCCAATTTCTTGCCAATTTTATCTAATTTTTGGCATTTCGAATCCATTTCTGCTTCTTTTAAAATCTTATTTCACCACCTTTCCCACCTTTTTGCCATTACAAACCAATTTTAGCTATTTTTTATGCATTTTAATTCTGTTTTTAACTTAGCAGTTAGCATGGGGTAGGAATAGTGCAGTCAGACAGTTTTCTTAAGTAAGTACAGCAGCTTCTAGTGGTGGGAGGTTCATTACAGTTCAATTTCAAAATATTATTGGTAATCAGTTTAACCAACTTGTAAATCTTGTGTCGGCTAAATTGATATACGAATGTAACCGTTTAACCATGCGCACCCCTACTGCAGATATGCACCAGGTTTATTGTAAGTGCTGCCTGTGGCCAATCCATGCATAGACCCGATCAATCTAAACACACGGAAAAACTTGCAAAAAATTCAGCCAACTTCAAAATCCAACACAATGCATGGACTCTTGACAGTAAATCATCATGTTATCAACATTTCATCTCTTCTTTGGCACAAGCTACAGGTCACCAGTCGGTAGGTGGGTCAGATATCTACTACAGCACCATTGATGAAGAAAATTTAACTTTTGAGGGGGAAAACCACAGAAACTTTTGTAGAAAACATAAGCTTTAAACATCTTTATGTATTCACCCATAGTGGAAGCAAATAAAATGGAATAAAATCCAAATAAATGGTAAACCATTCTCATAAAGGTGAAATAACCTGTTGTTGACATAGTCTTCCAGCATGAACTTGCTCTCCCATACACAATCTCAATCTCACAATATCAGCCACCTCATTAGCCACATTTGACATCATGTCAACATTAGAGGAAGCACCACTGTGCAGCACTTTTTGTAGATCTGTCCAAAGCTTTTCATACAGTTGATCACAGCATGCTCTTAAATACACTGTGTAATATAGATTTAGAATTTAGACGAAAGTGCACATGCCTGGTTTCATTATCTGAGAGGCTTCAGTGTCTCTAATCAGGTGACATCCAAAACAGCAATTTTTGTCAATAAGGGTGTACCACAAAGGTCGACTTTGGCCGTGTGGTCTCTGCTATTTATATTAATGACATTTGTCCTCCTTGAGCGGTTGCCATGTCCTTTTAATACAGATGACAGTATGGTCTGTTGTACTGCTGACTCTATGCAGATTGCTATCAAGAATTTGCAACTTGCTTTAAAATGTGCCTCAAGAATCTTAAGCATGAACTTATTTTCAATGCAAGTAAAGGCCATCGATTATGAAACGTTTCAGAAAGGCAGCACATCTCAAAATCAAAGTTATGGAGGCAAAAAAAACCCACATTTCAGAGTTTATTTGGCGTACATCACAATAAAGAAACATTTCAGCACAAGGCCTTCATCAGACAGTTTGAGAAGATTCACAAGAGCAGTTTTTATTTATTTATTTTTTTTAAAGGGAACCTGTGGATTCAGTCTAGCATACGCTTTGAAGAAGGCTTTGTGCTGAAACATATAAACACCTGCATTGTGATTTGAGCCAGATTAACTGGTGAATTGTGTGTTTTGCCCTCCATAACTTTGATTTGAAGATGTCCTGCCTTTCTTTAAACTTTTGAATGATTTTTTTTCTTCCCCTCCAATTGGTTTCAAAACTTCAGAGACCGCATCTCCACTGCTCTAGAGTCCAGTGGCAGCGTGCTTTACACCACTGCATCCTACGCCTTGCATTGCACTTGGTGATGTATGGCTTGGATGCAGCTGCTGGGCCATAGAGACCCCATCCATGAAGCTCTCTAAGCACTGTTCTTGAGCTAATCTGAAGGCCACATGAAGTTTGGAGGTCTGTAGCAACTGACTCTGCAGGAAGTTGGCGACCTCTGTGCACTGTGTGCCTCAGCATCCGCTGACCCCACTCCATCATTTTAACATGGCCTACCACTTAGTGGCTGAATTGCTGTCATTCCCAGTCACTTCCACTTTGTTATAATACCACTGACAGTTGACAGTGGTATATTTAAGGGAAAGGAAATTTCATGACTGGACTTGTTGCACAGGTGGCATCCTATCACAGTAGCAAGCTGGAATTCACTGAGCTCCTGAGAACGACCCATTCTTTCACAAATGTTTGTAGAAACAGTCTGCATGTCTAGGTGCTTGGTTTTATACACCTGCGGCCATGGAAGAGACTGAAACACCTGATTTCAATTATTTGGATGGGTGAGTGAACACTTTTGGCAATATAGCGTATATGCAGTAAAAACCTCACCATATACACACATTACACTAAGTAATCTATTTACCTCACTAATAACTACTTTAATCTGTTAAGTGTACTCAAATGCTGTAAGTAATTAATCTGCTCACTGTAACAAAAATATTGTAAGAAGGCTCTCTGTAGTAAAGGGCCTCACCTCATATGCACATTTGCACTCATCAGTTATCTTAAATTATCTTAAAAACCTCAAGTAAATCTGCCTACGTCTGAACTTATTTGATATCTCTGATCATGTCTAGTCTGCATTCTTGCACTTTTTGCACATTATGCAATCATATTTTCAATGCACAGGGACATTCAAATACTGGAAAACATACCTATTAGAGCTCATTGAAATCTTTATTTCATACTTTTTTCAGTTTTATTTATTTTTTGTATATAATGTTTAATTCCTCCAAATTTAGAGCAAAGCTAACCAGAGTCAAATTCCTTGCATACTTGTCTAATAAAGGTGATTGATTTTCTGGATGTAACCTTTTTTAAAAATGTGTTTCTCGGGATTTTAAAAGCTTTAAATATCTCTACAGACCATACATTTGTTGTATCTTTTAACTTATATAACAGCCTGGGAGTGCATTGTCTTTCAACTTGTCACACATCAGCAGGAACGAACATTAAAGGGCAACTTTCTGCACATAAGCAGAGCACTCGCTTTGATACGTTATTCTCTGCTTGCAGGTACGGTGCTTCCTCTGGAGGTTTAACAGCTTGGTTTGGTCTCTCCACATCTCTTCAGAGCGAGTCTAATCTCCTGTAAGGCAATACACTGACTGTGTGACAAACACGGCCCCTACAGGCATCCATCTTCAGCAACAGAGACTCCTTTTGAACAACAGAAAGGAGGCTGTCGCTTTCCCTGTGTGAATAGCTGCATTTAGAGTTAGCCGCTGTTTCTTAGCACCTGATTATGCCCCAGCAGAGCTGGAAAAAATATGACAGCCTAAGAGATATTCCTGGTTCAACTGTCCCATGCATTTTGCAGGAGAACTAGTTTCCCTGCTCACTGTCTGGGTTTTGACTAAATTATTTCTATGTTAAGTTTTCCTGCTTCAAAAATATGACAAATTGGTGCCTAATTAGCTGTTTTTTTCCCAAGCAGCAAAATCTTCAGTATGAAGTTTTATTCTTGTCTTTTGTCAGCATGGGTTTTTACAGATAATGGCTTTGCTTGCTTCAAAGACACATGCAGAAACCTTACATGGCTTTTACTTTTTCTTCTCACTCTGATTTAATGGATTTCACATGACTCTGCCCTGAAAAAAATCCCACTCCCATTTATCACTCTTAATCATTTCCTGCAGATTTCTCAAGACCACGTTTATTGAACGCATCTATCTTTCTCTCGTTGAGCCTGAGGACAGAGACGAATAGCCTCAACGGCAAGATTTAAAGACCTTCCAAGCCTGACAGTGCATGACTGACAGTCTTTAATTCTTTTAAATTCAAATCACTGCTTCTTCTCAAGCACACTTTTCCAGTGTAGACTCACATGACCGTGCATACAAATACACATTAAAAGTTGGAAATTAAGAAGCTTTTTGCAGTATTTGGAACTCAAACACATTTTTAGTATACTTTGAGGCTGTGATCATCAGCTGGCAGCCTGGGGGCCATATCAAGCCCACAAAAGCTTCACAATAGGACTTAATAAATTCAGAACATACATGGTTTTGAAAGGTTTTTTTTTTTTTCTTTGGCTTTATGTACCACAACTATTAAACCCTGAAACAATCTTATCAGGAATGATTTACGTTTAACTTTTTCTTTTACAGAAATCCGCCTATAGGCTATCATTAGTAAATACACTCCTGATCAAAATCTTAAGACCAGTTGAAAAATTGCAAGAATTTACATTTTGCACTTTGGATTTTAAGAAGGTTCTTCAAAATGCAAAAAGAAGAAATGGGAGTGGGACAAAAAAAATTCTAAGGTAAGCAATGTATTGAAAATATTTAAACTGAAATAGGCTGTTCATCAGCTGATCAAAAGTTTAAGACCACAGCCTTTAAAAGCCAAAATCTGCGCAAAAATGTGGATTCAATGTCATTTTCTGTCAGGTATTCACACTGTCATGACCTCCCGATGGCAAAGGCAGAAAAGCTTTCTGTTTTTGAGTGTGGTTGGATTGTTAAGCTTCATAAGCAAGGTCTCTCGCAACATGCCATCATTGCTGAGGTTGGACACAGTTAGACAGTCATTTTGAATTTCTTAAAAGATCCTAAGGGGTTATGGAACAAAACAGTCAAGTGGTAGACCCCAAAAAATAGGGCAGGAGGACCCGATTGGCTGTCTGTCAAGACACGGGATGATCCTCAACCCAAATTAAGGCCGTCACTGGTGCTGACTGCTGGCCAATAACCATCAGACCACATCTGCGAGGGAAGGGCTTAAAAAAACAAAACACATCTTCAAAGGCCTTGTCTCCTTCAACACCACTAAATTGCCCGTTCGGACTTTATAAGGGAGCACCAAACATGGGACATTGAAAGGTGGAAGAAAGTTTTATTCTCTGTTGAAAAAATGTAACCTTGATGGTCCTGATGGCTTCCAACGTTCCTGGCATGACAAGGAGATCCCACTTGAGATGTTTTCTACATGGCACAGTGGAGGGGGCGCCATAATGATCTGGGCTGCTTTTTCCTTCAATGGAACAACAGAGCTTTAGGTTTTGCAGGGGCGTCAAATGGCAGCTGGCTATGTGGAGATGTTGCAGACTGACGGCCCTTGTCTGTGTGGTAATGACTGGGTTTTTCAACAGGACAATGCTGCAGTTCACCATGCCCGCCTGACAAAGGACTTCTTCCAGGAGAACAACCTCACTCTTTTGGACCATCCTGCATGTTACCCTGGTCTAAATCCAACTGAGAACATTTGGGGATGGATGGCAAGGGAAGTTCACAAAAATTGACATCAGTTCCAGACAGTGGATGCTCTTTGTGAAGCCATCTTCACCACTTGGACCAACGTTCCCACTAGCCTCCTGGAAACACTCGCATCAAGAATGCCCGAGCAAAGTTTTTGAAGTGATCAAAAAGAATGGTGGAGCTACTCATTACTGAGTCCTTTTTTGAAACTTTTATTTCTGTTTAGAGGGGTTTTTCTGTTTTTTTTTTTAAATTATGGTCTTAAACTTTTGATCAGCTGATAAATAGACCATTTTAGTTTAATTGTTGTTTTCAATGAATTGCTTACTCCAATTTATTTATTTATTTTTTTGTTGAGAAAGCAAACAGTTGGTTTTTAGACCAGAAATAAACTGGTTTACAGCCTGGTTCAAAACACCAATCGTGTCTCATTAGCTAGTGTCTTATTGTGCTCCCACTATACGGGGGGGTGAATTTTTTTGTACTATGATTGTTTGGATTATATTTAGGATAAACCTCACTTCACGCTGATAGGCTCGTCTCATTTGATTGACAGGTAGCTCGACAGGCAGAGGCTACGTTTCTGTCAACCAGAATGCTAGCTAGCTAGCTGACAGGAAGTCACGCTTAGTGGGCAGGCCGTTAGGTTAATCCAAAGTTCGGTTGAGACCGCAATTTCAATATGGAAGCCACCATGAATTGGCTTCTAGAGCTGTTTGAGTTTGCCTATTGTAAGCAGACGGCTGATGTTACACGGGGTTTGTCCAATTCTTTCTACAGTCTATGTTTGGTACTGAGAGGAGGGATGGAAAAATGAGGGGTTTTTTTGTTTTAAGGACAGGGTTTTCCAGATGAAGCGTGAGTGATAGTGATGTCCTCTTGCCAGAAAGTGACACAGAGTCCTGCAGCACTGCTGCCTCAGAGCCATCTTTTGAGGTGGTGGATCTTTCCCCTCCAGAGTCCCCTGAAGCAGTCTGTGGAGTGGGGGCAGACCATGGTGGTCCTGAGCACTCCCTGTTTGCTCCAGCACTGGCGTTACTAAAGCCAGAGCTCTCTAAGCCAAAGCAAAGTAGCTTCTATGCCACATTAGCCCCGCCCTTTCAGAAAAGATTTTTTAAAGCAGATGTCCATTTGAGCTAATTAAAAGTCATAAAATGCAGATTTTTATCAGTTTGTTGCAAATGTAATAAATAACACCAGCATGAGCCACAAGCCCCTTGAACAGACTTGGAGCTGGGCCATGACTAGGCCCTCTGTGCGACAATGTTGTTAAATGTTGTACAAGTGAATGACATCACCTCTATTCTGATAAAGGCAGCATCTCATTTAAGTGGTCTGCAAGAGGGGGCATCTATCTGAGTTATGTCTCTCTATAGTTTATGAGACATCTTTGTTGTTAAGATGCTGCTGAAAGCACTCCATTTCCTGATGTTCTTCAAAATAAAAGTCTCCAATAAAGAAAAGCATTGGAGGCTTTTATTCTGATGGCATCGGCAGGAAATGAGCGTGTCTGTCATCTAATATTTTACTTAACTTTAGCACTGGGATGCTAACACACATGAGAAATTGAGCTGTTGCTGCTTTGAGAGAGACAAAGCCACAGTCTGCTTCTTTTAACCATCCTGAACTAATGACAAGTGAAATATGGATTAATACACACCTTCAGCAAGTAAGTTGTTTGTTCCAACTGCCTCTGGTTCAAGTACAAACTAGACAACCATTCCAACAATTAGCCTGTCCCTTAACCTTACAGTGAACTCATCAGAGTGCAGCTGCCTGGCTCTGTGCCAGAGCAGAGAGACAGAAGTTGGCAATTACTGTTTTCTGGCACAAATCTCTCCATTATGACACTTAAATTACCTGTAGGCCACTGTGGCTGATAGATTTGGCTAATTTACCTCAAACTGAACAAAATCTGCAGATGACATGGTGGGCCGCCCTGCTCATATAGAACCAAGGCAGGAAAGATGTAAAGCACTGTCTAACAGTCTATATCCAAGAATACATAGATCTCAGTGATTTTACATGTTTACAGCAACCTTATTACAACATATCTAGAGTGTTAAGACACAAATTTTGGATTTCACTGAAGAGAGACATGAAAAAACTCCTTAAATGAAACCATCATTTGGCTCTATAGTGCCTCTTAAATCAACCAATGTGTAATGTCACAGAAACTATTTCCATGTGTTGTACAATCTTTTACTTAAATGGCTGTCCCAGCATGCCTGCAACAGCAGAGGTCTTGCTCCACATCAGTCACAACATGGAAAGCTTTGCTGGCACAATTGAAGTCATTGACCAAACCATCAAACTAAAGACCCTCTGTGCAGCATTTAGAATGACTTCAACTGGGAATGTCCATTATTTATGTGCTACTCTCACTCCCTGTGCATGAAAATCTGTTCCAGCTGCATGTGCCCAACAAGAGGTCGAAACCCTCATTAAAAGATGCAACAGAAGGATTATTGCAAAGACACTTTAAGATGCCTCGGACTGAAATAAATATTAAAAACATTTCTTGTAGCACGTTGGGCACTCCTCGTCTGCTTTGTCGAAAGAGCCTCTAATGCTATGAAGAAATACTTTCCTGTTTTGCCTGCAGTACCATTTCACTATGTAATCACCTAGCTCATGAAAATTGCAAAGGTGGTGAATAATTTAAGTAGCTGCGTTAAGAAGTATGTGTTGTACGGTGTCATAACGATGGTGGTCCAAAGCCACGGAGGAAGATACTGGAGTAGATAAAAAGAAATCTGAGTGAAACATTTTTCTTTGTCGCTCATTTACCAGTATAGTGCTCACATTACATATCCCTCTGTTTCCAATATTTCTTTATTGTTACTTCAGGGCATACTTAAATTGAGATGAGGACTGAGCTTCTGTTTGCAGCAGAGGGGTGGAACGTACTGTACCTGTGGCATTATCCATTTTAATCTCCTGTGGCTTTGAGCACATGTTCTGCTGCAGAAATGAAATGCACTATGTCGCATGACTGACTCAAAGTACAACAAACACAAGTGTGGGGTTGGACTATTCAGAAAACTAAGGGCAAAGATCAGAAGATTGGAGCTAATCTCTTGAACCACATGGGAGACTCACAGTGATTTTTATTTGATTAACTGCAATCATGAAACCCCAACTCACACAGGTCTGCTCCTTAGCAGCCCTCCATGAAAAGGCATCATGAATCAAATGAATATTGCTTTGTCTGGGAGAGACTGAAGGCTCTTATTGGGTCACTGGAAGGTGCTAGAACCCTTCCACGTTGCAGCCTTCCCAGCCTGGAATTGTAGATTTTACAATTCAAGGTCAAACTGCCTCTGTCATAGCATTACTGAGTACTTTTTCGCATATTTGTCACACTTAGGTGGCTTTCACAGTAGGGTCCTGGTCCCGGATATGAGTGCACTTAAGCCAAAAGTCTGGTTCATTTTGGTTTGTGTGAATTCAATTGAACCATGCCCAGGCACTGGGCCTGGGCCCACTTGGGGAAGTGGTCAAAGTCTGCTTTGACCCTGTTAGGTAAAATCCAGAATTTGTGTCTTAGCATATTAGATATGTTGGAATAACGTTGCTGTAAACATGTGAAAACACTGATGTGTAAGTGGTTTTCACACTAGAGGCCCAGTCCCTGATCTGAGTGGACTAGAGCCCAAAGTCTGGTTTGTTTTGTTTAGTGTGAATGCAACCGGCCTGGGCACTGGATGAGATATGTGTTCAACCCCACCCAGATGCAGGACAGAGTGTTGTATCAGTTTTATGACATCATCATTAACAGCCAGCTAAATGTTGTTTTTGTTCATTGTGAGGTGAATTTCCTAAATCTATCAGCCACAGTGGCTATAAAAGTATCACAACAGAGAGTTTTGTACCAGAAAACAGTAAATTTAATCCGCAACTTCTGTCTCTGCTTTGGCACAGACAGCGGTGCTCTGATCAGAAGCATTTTTAAAACCTGAGATGACTGTAATTTTTGTGAGTGGGCTACTAAATGACAAGTAAATAGTAAATGACTGTTTGAAGCAACAGTGATATCCACATTATATTATTTATGCTGTGTGGGGGGGAAACCTCATGGGGTTTTTTTGGCTCTTAGCTTAATTATTTTGATGTAATTTCAAAATAAAACCCCATGTATAGACTGCACTGCCTAAATCCACAGCTACATCACTATTACACCCAAACAGACACTGAACTGACAGCAGATCAACCTCTGAAAGACTAAGTAACATGATGTTTGTATGTTTTCTTTATTCCCTCATAATCTTTTGATCTTGTTAGTCCAGCAGCTCTGCTTCACTTTACTTCAGAAATGGCCCCGGTAGACAGCGGCACACAGCATCGGAGAGAGCAACACACAGATGGATCACAATGCACACGGATCCTTAGGGTTTTAGGGGTAAGAATGGATTGTCACAGTGAATCATTTGCTCTATGTGCTGTGTCTCAAGGTCGTACTCACAAAGCATTTTGTTCTAATAATATTCAGGTGCAATCCCCCTCCATGAAGGGACTGCGTGTAGAGTGAAGAACTTTATTTACATAACAATGACTTGCAAGGAGGATAAGAAGAACTTTACTAAGTTTGTTTTTGTTGCAAGACTTAAATGAAATGTAACTGTCTTCTTAGAACAATGCTTCTTCTGTAATTGTTTTAAGGAGGACAAATCAAATTTTATACTTAACGGCTCCAGGCACTTCCATGTACCAGAAGCTAACCATGGCTCTTTGCACTCTACTCGACAACAAACAGTCCAGTGTACGATTCTCTCCTACAACACTGCAAAAGTACGCTAGTAAAGCTGAGAACTCAAAAGTCACAGAATCACTCTGCTGACCACTCAACAGTCACAGAGTGACTCTGAAGACCTCTCAACAGTCACAGAGTTACTCTGATGTCTACTCAACAGTCACAGAGTTACTCTGATTTCTACTCAACAGTCACAGAGTTACTCTGATGTCTACTCAACAGTCACAGAGCGATTCTGAAGACCTCTCAACAGTCACAGAGTCACTCTGATGACCACTCAACAGTCACAGAGTGACTCTGAAGACCTCTCCACAGTCACAGAGTCACCCCGATGATCTCTCAACAGTCACAGAGTGACTCTAAAGACCTCTCAACAGTCACAGGGTCACCCTGATGACCACTCAACAGTCAGAGTCACTCTGATGACCACTCAACAGTCACAGAGTCACTCTGATGACCTCTCAACAGTCACAGGGTGACTCTGAAGACCTCTCAACAGTCACAGAGTTACTCTGATGTTTACTCAACAGTCACAGAGTTACTCTGATTACTACTTAACAGTCACAGAGTTACTCTGATGACCACTCAACAGTCACAGAGTCACTCTGATGACCTCTCAACAGTCACAGAGTTATTCTGATGTCTAATCAACAGTCACAGAGTTACTCTGATTTCTACTCAACAGTCACAGGGTTACTATAATGATCTCTCAACAGTCACAGAGCCACTCTTATAAGGAAGTGTCTCTGTGGTAAAATGCCTCACATCATATGCACATTTTCACCAATCAACTATCTTGAATTTCCTTAACTGCCTCATGTAAATCTTCCCGCATCCTTGCATGTTATATACTTCTGATCATGTCTTGTCAGCACCCTTTACACATGTTGCAACTGCACTACTAATGCACATGGACTTGTGAACACTAGAAATATTACCTACAAGAGCTTGCACATGTTTAACCCTTTCTTTTATACTTTTTCAGTTGTGTCTATTTTTGGTATTTAGTGTTTAATTGCTGTATATTAAGAGAAATGCTAACCAATAAAGCTGATTCTAAAAGATTCTGGATTTATAAACACATAATATTTACCACCCACAAAGTTAATTTTGTAGTGTATTTTTTCATTGTAGTTTATTAATGCATATTTAGTTTTCACAATAACTTTTGTGGTTTCATCCCACACAGTGAATGTACTAATAACTTATTGATGTCTTGATTTATTCCCAGAATTGAAAAGTCAAAAAGGGTCAAAATGAATTTTTTTTATTGTTGTTTGGGTTCCTTTTCATTTTATATTCATCCTGTCACTTTCTAGCAGGGCCCAAACTGTTCAGATGGGAGCTTTGCAAGATGGATATGCCAGTGAGAAATACAGAAACAGGTGAATCCATCTGCTTTTCAAGGTTACTTAAAACAAGGATATTGAAGTTCCTGCAAACACAGTCAACAATGACACTGATGATGATACAGCCTAATGTATCACAGTCTGCCACAGGATATATCTGCATGGATGTATATTTAGCCAATAAATTGTTAACTTTTGTCCCGATTCTTAGTTTCACTTTTCTCATTTCAGCTTCATTCATCACTGTCCTCTTCCATTGAGTGCAAAGATAAAGGTTGGTGTGTGAATTAGTGCTGTAAAGCTGTACACACTGGGTTAGACACTCCAGGTCTCAAAGTTGTTGTTCTACATTTTTATTTAATTATCTTTAAAAATTCACTTTTGAGATGCAAAAGTAACATAGTGCTGCTTTAAGTCAAAGTTGCAACCTGACAACAAACTTTAAACCGTTCTTTATAATATGACTTTTATTCCACATCGTATTTACCAGGGGAAGTAAAAGGTGGAAACACATGACTGAAACAGAGTGTACAAACCTCCACAGTTCAGCTGAGGTGTCTCACAGCAAACTCACGGCTCCACTGAAACTGCCCAGTGGCCAGAAGCTGGAGATACTTGGCAGACAGGTGTAAAAGTGTGTAACTATGCAGAATTGAATGTGAAGCACAGCACTGCTTACAAAAAGAGCACGGAGTCAGCAAAACTCGACCCAGAGTTTAAGAAACACACCTGAAAGTGTTTAGAGTCTCCCTGCAGAGAAGACGTTCTCCACAGTATGTCATTACATCTACTCAGACTGCTTGAATAAGGCAAAAATTACCATAAGGATTATAATGATTCAAACTAGGATCCCCATTATTAAACATGACTACTTATATGCTGCTTTGTGGATAAATTTCAAATGAAAAATGAATCGGATGTGCTGCTTTTAAGAATAACTGCTAAAACTTAACACATTCTGCACGTTCTGTTGCATTGTTTAAAGTCTAACCTCCAATTTCCACATACAGCAAGCGCACTGTGAACCGCCGGCGAGTCGTACTACAGAGCACATCGCTCCCTCTCTAGTCTATCAGAGCATTTCCACAGCCGACGCTCCAGACCGGCAGCAGCACGTGCCTGGACCAACACTTTGCTCCACCGTTTGAGATACGCTGCAGGTCTATTTTCAGCCACGGCCGCTGCCAAACCACACCAGAACCCGTCAATCAGAAGCTCCAGAAGATGAAGTCACAAGCATAGAATGTCTGCTTCTTTCAAAATAAAACACAATGCACGGATTCCCAATCATAAATCACCACTATATCAACATTACGTCTCATCCTACAGCGAGAACAGAGGGTCACCGAGAGGTCAGTGTGTCACAGAGCTACAATGGCGCCATTGACAAGGAAAAGTTAACTTTTGGGGATATTTAGCCAAAGAATTTAGCATAAAACCACAGATCCTTTAAGCAAACATGAACTTTTTAACTTCCTAATGTATTCACCCAGTGGTGGAAGCAATAATATCATGGACTTATACTGGACAGGATGATAAATTAAGCCCCAAAGGTAAAATAGTCCGCTGTTGACTTACTATTCCTGCATGGACTAACAGTTCTCCTGTGATCTTTTACTGCTGATCAGGGCTGTGCGCTGCGGCTCTGCGCTCTAGACACACTTCCAGTGGGTGAGGTTGCTTGCCTTGGGTCGGAGCAAACCCACAGCACTTCGGTGCATGGTGCAGTCATCCTATGTGGAAATTGCGGGTAAGTGGTTCTTTGTGGGTCAGTTTCCTTTTAACAGCAAAACAATGAGAGGGTTGTTCATTTATTTTCAAGAATGCTTTGAAAAAAGTGTATTTGGTTTTTATTTTTGTAAGAAAGCAAATAAAGAAACAGAAGACAGTCCCAGTGCTTCTAAATGTAACTCTAATATTAAAACAAATGAGTGTTAATTTTGTAGTTGTGCTCTTTATTCAAATATTCAGATTTGAAATACATTTATTATGCCTAAAACTGGGGCCAGACTAAATAATCTTTTTAATCTTTTCCCATTTTCATGGTCACTGTAAATTTGCACTGACGGACTATACACTGGTACCAATCACCACATCTGATTCTGTAATGTTCAAAGGAACAGGGATAGGACTAGATGACACGTGAAGAGAAAACAATACAGCAACAGAAAGTTTTTAAAGTACTGCATAATGATAAATGAGATATTAGCTTGATGCTAATGCTGCTGAATGTCTACTATTTCTTCCAAACTTTTTTTTTTTTTTTTTCAGTCTGCCATGTTTGTCCCTGGACCGTTTGCTTTGAGGGACTGTGTGTTTGCAGATAGAGTGGCCAGATTCTATGTCTGTCATCAGGCAAATCCATATTGTAAAGTCTGAAAACGGACCAGACCAACCAGTATCATTTAAGGAGAATGAGGCGGTAGCTATGGGAAAGGTTAAGCTGTACTGGGTGAGGATGGTAATGGCTGCCGCTGGCGTAGGGTTTAGCTTAAATGTAGCTATAATGTAGCGGCAGTTTTATTAGAACTTGGCTGTTTTCTCTACTTAATGAAGAGCAAAGAGCTGCACATGCCTTCTTCCTTATTTTATCTTGTTGGTCTGATTGGATCATATTGAATGTGACGGACAGAACATCAAGAATTTTTTAAAGAGTCTGCCCTTCCCAATTGCTTTGTATTGGAGGTTTCCCTGAAGTATACCATATGCATGGTCTATATGAAACAGTTGATCTGGCATGTCAGCGGAGTGCTTTGGGCTCCTAGTGGTTAATGACTCAAACATAACGGAGCAAATGGCAGACACCAGAAAGAGATACTAAACAAGCTAGAAATTTCTTTCAGGTGATTGATGCATCCCAGACATGGCCTATTGTTGTTTATTATGACAAACTATTGTTGGTTGAAATGGCCAGTGTTTGGGGCTGAAGGCCGACGGCTGTCAGGCAGAGCTACAATCATGCTTCAAATGTGAAGAGTTACTTTGGCGTATCTTCTATCACTCTCTTGTTCTTCAAACATTCAGAGTACTTGCTTCTCTGCTCCTCTCTTAAATTAAAGTGAGAGCTCTTTTTCTGCGAGGACCAGAGCACATGTTTTGCTATAAAGGAAGATAGTATACATTTCATTTACCCTGTATGATTAAACTTATGGACAAAAGTGCAGCGTGGCATACAGCACAGTTATCATTTAATCTAGATTGTCTGATTTGGGAGGCCAAAATTGCAAATGAAATCGAAGCTCAATCAGTCACCCAGCAGTTATATCACACCATCTTTAATTTGTCGAACAAGTGCTTAATATCAGTGGTGAGTAATCCAATTAGACGGTGACCTTTTCCTGCTTCCTGCTATGTTGTGTTTTTCACGTCGTAGTGTCATTGAGAGGTTTGGAGAGAAAACTTAGCACACACTGCACTTCTCGCTCTGATCCACACACTGAGCCAGGAGTTGTAAATGCCATCACATTAACAATGCCTCCAGGGTTTAGACAGTCCCCAGCATCTCTATGCAGCGTGTTTGTTAAACACAGCTCGGTCATATCCCTGCTGCCTGCGCCTCTGACCGCCCTGGTGTCATATCCAGGCTGTTTAACAGCGCGTTAGCCACAGTATCACTTTAATGACTTTGCTGTAAGCTGTAGTGAGTCCTCTCAATCCATTCACAAACAAAGCTAAACTGCTTAGATTCCACTCAATTTAGAGGCAAATACCGTGTACGCACACTGATTTATTTGGCTTTTATTGGACAGGCACATACATTATTGTGTACAGCATATGACTCTTAAACTGGGATTGTTTTTGAAGCATTTCCCGTAAAAATAAGGTTTATGATCAAACCGTTTCCTATTGAATATGAGCTGTGGTTATGGCTGTTGGAGACAGTATTCTCGCCATTATCATTTTTCATTCCAGGCTCATTCAAACGCAGCACTAAGAACCTGATATGAAATAATAAATATGTATAAAATTGCACTGAGTTGCTTTATGCAATATTTAAACCTACAAAATATCAACATCCACATGTCATTACCTCCCAAATATCAATATGAGACGTCTGCCTGCAAGCCTCTCCTTATGAGAATGCAAATAAAGTCTAATAAAACTTTTCTGTTGTTTTCCTTTATTCCTTCATTTTTACCCAAGGTCATTACTTTCCCCCTGGAGTTTCAAAATAATAACTGTTGTGTTTAATCTTTCTTTCCTATTTGCCCTCCAGCTCACACACATTTATCATCATACAGTAGCTTAAAAAAAGAGCATTTTAAGTGTTGTGAACGGGGTAATAAGAATTCAGGCAGTGCTTCTCTGATAAAAAAATACGAGAAAAAATAAAAGGTCGCAGAAGAAATCAGAACATGGTCTTTTAATATTTTTGATCTCTTGGAAACCATCAACATAAGCTCATTGATGCTGCATGGAGAAGTTAGAAATTAAGTCAAGTTAAGGCTCACTAAATCAGCACTGCATTCATATTTTTCTTTTTGAATCAGAGGACGAAATAGTTTTGTGTTATGTAAAAGCTCTTAGTAGGAGTAAACAGAAGCGATGCTCCATGCAGGAAAGAGAGGTTTAAATATTAACCAGTAAAATGGGACACACCTTGTTTTTTTTTAAGCTTCAGAAAGGGACACAAAAAAACAGACACTCATGGATCCTCTTTATATACAGCTGTCATCATTTATGCATTAATCACGATGCCATTAAGGTCCATAATTAGAGTGTTATTATTTTATCGCATTAATAGCATGCATTGTTATCTCTATAGTGCACTCTGGTTAAACTACTGCAGTGTCTCTGTGCAGCCATGTTAATAACATTCACCTTTTTACTGTTCCCTTATTTCCTTTTTAATCCATAACGAGTTCCTTTTTCTGTAGTTAGGTTCATGCCATAATCTTTGATCGACACAAAGTTCTTTGTTTTCTGCCAAAATAAAGGAAGGCCTGTTTCTATGCATGGAGAAAATTACCCAAAACAAAAATACAAAACAATTAAAATAAATAAAAAACACATTTTAAATGCAAAAAAGTGGAATCTTAACATGCATGTAAATAAGCACAATTAATTTCATTTAGAGCTCATAGACAGGATTGCTGCACAG
This sequence comes from Cheilinus undulatus, assembly GCF_018320785.1. Lineage (NCBI taxonomy): Eukaryota > Metazoa > Chordata > Actinopteri > Labriformes > Labridae > Cheilinus > Cheilinus undulatus. The sequence continues at coordinate 7,311,568 of NC_054868.1, forward strand.
ATTTGGGGAATGCCACAAGAAAAAATCCTGCACCATTCTGGGTTTATGGCAGAGGGGCTATATGGAAGATTCTCCTTAAGGCCTTTGCATACTGAGTAGTGGTGGGAGTATTGATACTACAGTATTGATATATCAATACTTACAAAGTACTCTTTGGTATCGATCCCTCCGACAAAGTATCACTACCAAAAGAGAACTTTAAAATACGTCTCCCCACTGCTTCTCCCCCAAGGGCTTCCCTGCCTCGCTGCTTGTCAATGTCATGTGACTTTGGAGACCAATCGGCCCCATGACTTTGTTACCTGACACGTCATCTGTACAACCTCCTATAGCCAGTGTTTGAGAAAGGGCAGAGCTTTAAAAAAAAAAAAACTCAGAGGGTGATTGGATGAACATTCTGTTTGTCACGTCTTCACGGGCCAATCAGAGCAACAAAACACGTGATGTCATAGCTGCTACCGAGGTGCGCCCCTACCAAGGACTAAACTCCATAGAGAACTGCATAACCCGAACCATGGCAACTGTAGACATGTCAGTACAAAAAAACCAACTCACTGCTGTTCTTTTTTCTTCTTTTAACAAATACATGTTGTCAAGTTCTGATAAAACGGATGCTTTAGCAACATCCACACTAATTTCTTCTCCCATAACTGCACTGGCCTCTTGTCTCTGCTTGCTTACGTCATGACTCCGCCGCACCCAAAAGTACTGCCTGTCGACTCTGATTAGTCCTGTCACTTTCTAACTGTTCAGATGGGAGCTTTGCAAGATGGATTCGCCAGTGAGCAACACGGTAACAGGCGTATCCAGTTGCTTTGCAAGGTTAGTGACTTTTGGGACCAATCATAAATGAGTTAAAGATTTCAGCGACTCCACTCGCACTGATATGAATTCATGTTACAGTCTGTAATGTGAACCAGGCATAGACTGTAGAAAGAATTGGACAAACCCCATGTGACGTCAGTCATCTGCTTACAATAGGCGGACTCAAACGGTTCTTGAAGCCCATTTGTGGAGGCTTCCATATTGAAATCGCGGCCTCAACCGAACTTTGGATCAACCTAACGCAACGTCCTGTCAGCCTGCTAGCTAGCATTCCAGTTGACATAAATGGAGCCTCTGCCTGCCGAGCTATCTGTCAATCAAATGAGACGCGCCAATCAGCTTTCATCCTAAATATAATCCAAACGATCGTGGCACAAAAACATTCACCCCCCGTACAGTGGGAGCACAATAAGACACTAGCTAATGAGATACGTTTGGTGTTTTGAACCAGGCTGTAAACCAGTTTATTTTGTGTGTCAAAACCGACTGTTTAACATGTGTCCAGATGGGACTTCCGGTGTTCCTGCAGCCAGCCTCAAGTGGACACTCGCAGTATAGCAATTTTTTGCACTTCCGATTTGGCTTCATGTTTTAGGACCGGAGGTTGCCACTTGGAACCAGGCTGCCCTTCTACACCAGTGTAGTCCCCAGGTAAATTTCAAGATTGTAAGAAAACATTAAAATACTGAGACCACATGCCAGTGCCATAGAATGTATGAAGACCAAGTTGTAGAAACATAAGATAAATATATCTACAAAAATCTGATGATGACTTGTATTTCTTACATTTTTGCTTAAAACTGGTGGCTATAGGTGGCCAATATAGCCCTTCTATCTGACTTTTAAAAAAGAAAAGAAATTTGGCATTTTTATTTGGCAGTTGTTTGTTTATTTGTTTGTTTATTTGGCATTTTGTTGTAGATATTTAAAATTTTACGTATTTTATCTTTTTATTTTTTACTGCACAAACATTTTGATGTAATTGAAGTCACTCCCTAAATGAATTTCTGAATGACCTGCATACACCTTTATATTGGCCTGAAATGTGTACCTTATGAAAGATTGTGAGTCCAATATTTTATTCTGTCTTCAAAAGTCTCAGTATCAATATTTTGATATCAAGAATTATTGTGTAGAATTTTCAGGAAATGGTATCACCCATCTTTATTATTGAGTCTGTTTGTTCGTTTGAATTTTTGCACCTTAAAAAGGGAAATCGATCTCATGTTGTTCTAGTCATGTTATCACACTGACAAAGGAATTTTTGTCCGACATTTTTTTTTTTTTTTTTTTTTTTTTTTTTTTTTTTTGGAACAGGTTTGATTTTATGCTAATCTCCTATCAGTCCAAGTCATTTTAATGGGTGAATCATCATTCACCCATTTTAATGGGTGAATGATGATTCAGATCAGCATGTGCTTCTTCCCTCTTGCTCTCTCACTCACTTCTGTCCCACCCATCTCTCTTCTCTCTCTCTCCCTCTCTCCCTCCCTCTCTCTTGCAAACCTCACTTAAACACTTTGGTTTTTCCATGTATTATATGGATATCAACCATGGAAATGTGAAAGTTAAGGCAGAGGTCTGTTCTCACATCCACCTAACAAAGACTGGATAAGGTGCTTTCAACCTCTTGGTACAGCTGTGACACTCGAGCTGGGTCTGTATGAAGGTCTCTGTCAGGATGGATGGATCCAGTGTGATTTTAGAGGAGTGACAGAGCCCCAGGCTCATCCTTGCTGTTTTCGTCTTTTTTTTTTTTTTTTTTTTGCAGCAGGAAACGATTTCCGTGTTCAACAAATAAACGCAATGGACTCAGTGTGCAAGGTTTGAGTGTGTGAGTTTTTTTCAGCTTGCAGATCTGAAAAAACACCTCTGAAAATAAGTTGGTGTTTAAAAGCCTTAGGTGTAAAACACATTAAACCTGCTTGGAATTTGCAAAAATCTATCTAACTATCTACACATAAACATACATATATATGTATATATGTATATATATATGTATACATATATACAGTGACTGCCCTTTACAGCCACCGTGCACTGATGTTTTTTGATCACTCTTTTGGTTTGATTTTCATAAAAAGGAGGTAACTAAAGATTTTTTTTTTTCACCACTGAAATATTGCTGAGATAAGATCAATCCTGCTGTTTCAGGACACTGAGATCCTTAATCATGCCTTCATTTTATCTGGGTTGGATCACTGTAATGTCCCTTCTGCCAGGAAGAGTTCCTGAGGTCTGCAGAGGACACAGCATACAGCGGCTCATGCTCGAGCTGGAGCGAGTAAATATGAGCACAATATTCTGGTGCTGGTCTCTCTATATTGGCTCACTGATGGTCAGAGCAGACTTGTAGGTGCTGCTGCCAACTTATAAAATAGTAAATGACATCGCACTATTGCACCTGTCTGACCTGGTGAACCCTAATAACCTGCAAGATTCCTTAGCTCCCAGAGGACGGGTGTTTTTAAGTGTCCCTAAGGTCCATAAAAGGACGGTTGAGCAGGATATTTCATTTCTTTCTCATGTATGTTCTCATATACAATATATTGCCAAAAGTATTTGCTCACCTGCCTTTACTCGCATATGAACTTAAGTGGCATCCCATTCTTAATCCATGGGGTTTAATATGATGTTGGTCAACCCTTTACAGCATAACAGCTTCAACTCTTCTCAGTAGGCTTTCCACAAGGTTTAGGAGTGTGTTTATGGGAATTTTTGACCATTCTTCGAGAAGCGCATTTGTGAGATCACACACTGATGTTGGACGAGAAGGCCTGGTTCTTGGTCTCTGCTCTAATTCCTCCCAAAGGTGTTCTATTGGGTTGCGGTCATGACTCTGTTCAGGCCAGTCAAGTTCATCCACACCAAACTCTCTCATCCATGTCTTTATGGACCTTGCTTTGTGCACTGGTGCACAGTCATGTTGGAACAGGAAGGGGCCATCCCCAAAGGTCTGTAGAAACTCTGCATAAAGTTGGCAACCTCTGCGCACTATGTGCCTCAGCATCTGCTGACCACGCTCCGTCATTTTACGTGGCCTACCACTCCGGGCTGAGTTGCTGTCATTCCCAATCGCCTCCACTTTGTTATAATACCACTGACAGTTGACTGTGGAATATTTAGGAGGGAGGAAATTTCACCACTGGACTTGTTGCACAGGTGGCATCCTATCACAGTACCACGCTGGAATTCACTGAGCTCCTGAGAGCGACCCATTCTTTCACAAATGTCTGTAGAATCAGTTTACATGCCCAGGTGCTTGATTTTATACACCTGTGGCGATTGAAGTGATTGGAACATCTGATTTCAATTATTTGGATGGGTGAGTGAATACTTTTGGCAATATAGTGTATCTTAAAAGTGTCTCATTTGAGTCTTAAAATGTTCCTTAATGTTAAATATTAATGCTTCAGCAGACTGCAGAGAATGTTTAGCTGTCTGTCTTATATCTTTAAGCCCTATCAGAAAGGTAGAGGACTGTAGGTAATCTTAACTGCATGAAGTAGAATGAATGATATCGTTGCATGGATGTAGCCACCATTGTGAAGCTACAGAGAATTAAAGGATTAATGTCTAGCACTTGGGTATATGCAAAGTAAAGAAGCAAGTTATCAACACATTAAGCAGCATGCATAGGGTAAATAATTTTGTATGAATATGTTGCACTGTTTTGAAAGATTTAGCATGTGTAAAAATGTGATGCTAGGTGTAATTATTTCATGAGCATGCTAGCAGGATTAGCATGCATATGAAGCATGGTGGCAGCCAATGTTACTGCATGGTGCGTGGCACAGCTAATTTTTGCAGCTCTTTTAAATCTTTTGGATGAATTAAGAAACTGATAGACATATTTAGGTACACAGTTGACCAGGAAGCTCTGGTTGGACCAGGTGAGCTGCGTCTCACTTCCCTTAAAAGGCGGCTTGAGCCTGTTCTTTGAGTCATAGTCACTCTCACCAGAGACTCGTGGAGAGACTGAAGGAACAGAAGCCGCAGGCAGAGGACTGATGTTTTAAGAGATCATGAGACATCTTTTCCTCTGCAGCGTCCCATGAAGCAAGGTCGGTTTGTGATGATGGTGTCAGCTGATTATCAGTCAGCTGTCAGGAGGCTAAAACAGCTGATTGTGTCTGCATAAATATGTACTGTATTAATTCTCATAAAATCTTCACGTTAGGAGTGTTTGGTCTCAGTGTGTGATCACATGCTCCTGAACATGATGAGAAACCTGCAGTCAATGAAATAGCATGCTGACTCTCTCTCACATGCTTTATTGTATTGGCCTAATTATTTAAGCTGTGGGCTACCTGTATTTCTTCTGAATATGATCTCTCCATCCATTTTCTATACTGCTTATTCCGTTGGAGGTCACAGGAGCTGGAGCCTATCCCAGCTGTCATTGGGCGAGAGATGGGGTACACCCAATTGCAGGGCTGACAGTTAGGGACAAACAACCAGACACACATTTACATTCATAACTATGGACAATTTAGAGTCACCAATTAACCTAATGAGCATGTTTTTTTTTTTTTTTTTTCTGTGGTGGGAGGAAGCTGGAGAGAACCCATGCATGCACAAGGAGAACATACAAACTCTGCACAGAAAGGCCCTGCCTGGGAAGTGAACCAGGAACCTTCTTGCTGTGAGGCAACAGCGCTAACCCCGGCGTTTCATAAACTCTGACTTTTTCATAGAGTACCATCTACGATGAAAACAGTTGGGTGTAACTTTTGGAAAATATTGATATCATAAAACAGTGATCAATCCAGAGGCTCATCAGGGATCAATTTTAAATGCACTTTATTGACCCCTCTATGGATGTCAGACATGTTTCTTACTGACAAACAGACTCTGTCTCTGTCAGGCTGTCTCCTCATAATCTAATAACCACACAGAATAACTGACTACTAAAGGAAATATTTATATCTGAGGGTTGAGGGTTATATTTTCTTTTGATTTTATGACCTAAAACACATTTTATGTCTGATGGTGAATCAAAGAACAAATCAAATATTAAACTCTGTTAAATTTATGCTCAATATTTTACTGTCAATACTGAGTTCTAACACTTTTTAAATCCCACCTCATCACATATTGACTCTTTTGAAACTGGTGATGTTTCTAATCTGTTCAGTTTCCCTTTATTATTACTGTCTGCTTTAAGCTCTGTTTCTCCTGCGTTATTAATCTCATACTCTGCTGATGTTGTGAAGTTTCTCTGAAATTTACTGTGCTTCAGCATCCAATCAGAGAGTGCTATCCATTAGGGGGCGCATCTTTCAGTAAACAGAGTCCCAGGTAAAGTTGTTATAGTTAACTAAAACTAACGAAATAAATAAAACTCAAATTTAAAAAAAAATCTTTTAGCTGACAGAAACTAAATCAAAACTAAGCTTGACAAAAAAAAAAAAAAAAAAGAAAAAAACTAACTAAAACTGTATAGTGTGCTTACAAAACTGCCTGAAATAAAATAGAAATAGAGACAAAATATCCTTAGTTTTAGTCTTTGACACAACCATGCTGACTGGAACCAACACCCAAGTCTGAGGAGTGTAAAATGGCCTGATTTGATTGGTTAAGACTTCACACAGTGGTAGTTTTATGTCTGGAGTTGTATTCAAATATCACCTTTAAATAAATAAAATAATAAGTGAAGAGAAGCCTGTTTGGATATGGTTTCAAAAATCTATGATGCTCACTCAGCCCTGACATGTATCTAAAAAAACTAAACATAATAACACTACACTAAAATGAAGCATTTTTGCAAAATCAATACTAATTGAACAAAGCAGTCTGTTTCTTTCCTCAGAATTCTGACTGTAAACTCAGAATTCTATATTTTTTTTTCCTCAGAATTCCAACTTTAATCTCATAATTCCGACTTTGATCTCAAAATTCTGATGTTTTTTCCTCATAATTCTGAGGTTAATCTCCGAACCCTTACTTTAATCTCAGAATTCTGATGTTTTTTTCCTCAGAATTCTGACTTTAATCTCAAAATTCTGGTGTTTTTTTCCTCATAATTCTGACTTTAATCTCATATTTCTGACTTTGATCTCAGAATTCTGGTGTTTTTTTCCTCATAATTCTGACTTTAATCTCAGAATTCTGGTGTTTTTTTCCTCATAATTCTGACTTTAATCTCATATTTCTGACTTTGATCTCAGAATTCTGACCCTTAATCACAGAATTCAGACTTTTTTCTAATAATTCTGAGGTTAATCTCAGATTTCTGACTTTGATCTCAGATTTTTGACCTTGGTCTAAAAATTCCAACTTTTTTTCTAAGAATTCTTTATCGAAAAAAAAAGTCTTGAATTTCTTTTTTCAGTAGCCCTAATCCTCTTCTCTGCTAAAGAACTGGGAAATTCTGTGTTTATACCTCATGTTTTAATCTCCCAAACTGGTCAATGACAGGACTTTCCTCTCTAAACCAGTTCCAGTTTCAGCACCCATAGACAAACATGACATTTTGCTCTGCGTGTGAGTCTGTATGAATGAAGCCCTTTAATAAATTGAATTTTTCTCACATTTCTGTATTTTGATGCATCAAAATGTAAATGTAATCTCCCCTCAAGCTGCACTTAGCTCTGCTCCCTTCTCTCTGTGGTATTTGGCTGATGGTGATCACTTCATTTCCACTGACTGTTGAGATGCTGCCTACAGAAACATGATCTGTTGACCATGCAGCCAGTCGGCTGATATATTCCATCCTAATAGGAATGACAGATTGACGGTTTAGCTCGCTAAAGCCCTTTTATAAAGCCATAGATTGCAGAGTGGAGCCATTGCCAAAACCACAACTCTCCTCTGTAAATCCAGAGGCTGACAGGGTGTCTATTTAGCCATAAATATGCAGCGTGGACTCAATTACTCAGCTTGTTATACGCATAGCTATCATAGTCATAGATTACCCTTTCAGAAACAAGCACATTATTTATTTGACTTGTTGAAAGAAATCAAGGGGCAAGGTGCACTGTCATGTGGAGTGATTTGTTCTGAAAAAGTTTGGGTAAAGTAATGGCTTGTGCCATTTGGTGATTGAAAACAATCGATCCCACTTCACAGGACGACCTGGAACAATATGCACTTTCCCCACCAGCAATGTGGTGCTTTCACTTGATCTATTTTTTATTTACATTCTCTTAGTGAGTTCACCAGGAAAGCACTGGAATAAAATCCCCATGAGTGCATCCCTCCTGATAGAACAGATGTGCTCTTCTATCACGTCCAGAATACTGCAAGTAATTATGGCCAATTTATCAGATCTAGAAAAATCAGGCTTTCTTGGAACATATCTCTGAAGTTGAACAAGGGTCAGGCATTTTAAAGCCCAAGGGCCTGAAGAAACTATGCAAACTAACTCATGATGGGCTGAACCCCCAGCCTTGGCTTTCATAGCAGTAAACCATGTTGGTGTATGAGAGTTTTGCATTTTCAAATCTGACTTCCCCCTTAATCACAGAATGAAAATTTCACCAACAGAGGGCTCTCAACCAAAACAAAAACACCAGATGACATTCAGTCAATCAGTCAATCTGTGTAAGTGCAGAACTATTTCATAACCAGTCATCTCATGACACTTTACAAAGAGGGCAGGTCTAGACCATACTCTCTGTTGTGTCCTGTTATAGACAAGTGTTAATGATTAATATATTATTATAATAAAAACTTTACCCTGTTATAATAAAGACTAGTGCTAATCACCATGAGTACAGCATTAGCAGTATTAAGCCCTGACATTGACAATAGTGCACACACATCCCCACACACACCCTGATGAAATCGCACTCTGAATGTACCCATCAAAATGAACGAGAGGGGTCTCACTGCAGGCAGCAGCCCTCAGACGCCCCTCTTACAGACCACTTCTGTGGGACGCACCACTATTGTCGGACTGAAAGTAACATAATTTGGCGGTACGACTTACTTCCTGTTTTAGAAGTAGTATGTGCAATACCATAGCCACGCTAGCTACGATAGCTAATATTATTGTGTAAGCCAACATAGCAATTGTAACTTTAGCAACATAAGCTTAAAAAACGTAGCTAAAGCAAACTTAGCAATAGGTAGCATAGCTACGTAGCAACGTTATTTTTAGCCAACACTAGTTCTAGCTACTTAAGCCGACATAACTTCATTAGCTTTAGCAATGTTTGCTGTCTTCATGGGCGAGCCTTGTTTATCTGTAAGCAGATTGTTTGGTCAGCTTTATTAAATGTTTTGTCATTCAGTTTTGCAGAGTTTTAGCTCATACATTTTGGTGTCCTAACCAGGGCTCGACATTAACACCTGCCAACCAGCCAAATGCAGGTGGATTTCAGCCATGACAGTTAGTGCCGTGACTCCCACTACCTACCTACTATTGGTGACCCATCCTGTGCTTCATACTAACTAGTTTCAGCTGTTACCACCAGTGTTTGCAATGTCACAGTGTCCATTGAAATTTCAGAGGACTGTATTTTAAGTCAATTATAGCATCATGACATCATATTTAATGTTATTTGTAACAAGAAAATTGTGGCCAGTGTAAATTCAGAATGGCTAATGACTTTAAAAAAACCACTAAACACAGTGGCTGGCAGGCAAAAAAAACAAACAAACAAACAAAAGAAATCATGTTAAGCCCTGGTCCTAACTCTAACCTGAAGTTTAATTCACTTTTATTTTGAAAGCTTTTGAGTGTGTTTCCATCCTGACAGTGGTAATGTTTGAAAGCTATGGTTGCAGAGAGACTGTGCTGGGATGAACAAAGGAGGCTTAGGTGACAGAACGCACAACCAATGGTAGAGGATAATCATGGCCAACATAAATAAGCAGCACTGTAAAGCCACATTATGTAATAACGCCACATTATGTAATAACCCTAACCATAGGACTTAATGTGGGCTCCAGGGTAAGCCCTACCCAACTACCTTGCTCTAACTCTGACCGCTTAGTGACTTTTGCCTAAACCTAACCCCCCTTCAGGGCTCTAGACTAAACACCTACCCTACTACCTTGCCCTAACCCTAACCGCTTAGTGGCTTAGAAAATGCAGTGTTATTACATGATGGATGGAAAATGTATTACATTATTACATAATGTGGCGCTACAAGCACTAAACATGAATGACATACAGCAACAGAGCAGCAATGTCCAATACATAGCTTTCACCTCACCTCACAGTCATGAAACTGCCTCCTGGTGGGCAAAGAAAAAAGGCTTCCTACTGCTGTACAATATGAAGAAGTTGACATTAAGGTCTTGTCCACGCAGAGATGAAAACAATATATTTCTGTTTTGTTTTGAAAAAGTTTTATGTCAACACAGGATTATTTCAGGAAATATCCACATTAGCATGGAATCACTGTAACTGACTGAAAATGCTGTAGTATATATGCCGGGCCTTTCAATGGCGCTGTAACGTTGCCACGGGAATGCATCAAAAGAGAGAAGAAGATCACAGAAAACTGCCACAAACTTTCTCCTAGTTTTTCTCTGTGGTGGATTTAAGGGCATCTGGTGTCATCTGGGACCCGGTTTCAACAAGTAGCCTTTATGGCCTCCCGAAATGCTGTTTCCGTGTGGATGAAACGCCGATACGACAAAAACATTTGCGTATTTGCTGAATTCGTCTCTGTGTGGACAGGACCTAATTTAACAACGTTGGTGAAACTGAAAGTGACAGCTGACAGGGATCCTAATACATGGCATGTCTGTCTCAGATCTCATTCATCCAGGCCATGGCTATCCAGAGCTTAACCCACTGGACTAACTGGACTTGGATAAGCTTCTTGAATACGTTTCACCTTTCCTCCAGAGAGGAAAGGTTCTACTGGAGAGGCGAAACATTTTTAAGAACTGTTACCGAGTCCAGTTGGCTTTGGATCAAGCATTTGATTGCTAATGATGGCTAATGAGCGCTCACCTGTGTTTTGGTGATATTTTCTTTGCCTTCTCCTCTTGAATGGCAGCACTGACCCAGACACATCCAAATACATGAAAAAGTTTAAATGTGTGGAGGCTGTGCCAGTTCAAGTGGAGAAATTCTCCACTAATGTATATTCTGATTTCAGTTATTTATATAGTGTCCTAGGTGCTATGAGAGTCCAATGGTGGTTGTCAAATGACGTAAATGTTTTGTTTCTAAGAGATGAACAATTTTTTTGTTTAAATTTTAAATTTTAAATGCTGAATGCTTGTTTTGTCTGTCATGGTGGACAAGGAATGCCCTTTCCAGTTAAAAAATGTAGGATTCCCCAGGCTTTGAAAACTGTTGGAAATTTTACTCATACTTGTAGTAGATTTTAAACTGATTTAGACATATCACTGTGAAAATTCCACGTACTGTACCTTTAAGGCATGAAAATGAATTAAATGAGGGAAAGAAAGTATAGTTATCGCTTCATTCTGAGCTCTAAGTGAAACATAAATCTAAAGCACAGTTAGATGCTGTTTCTTCTTTTCTGCATCATCTCACATCGGGGAGCACATGCTAATAGCTGTTGAGAAGTGAGACAAACTGCTTATTAGGCATGCTCAGACTCAACTCAAAGACCACCCACTGTCTTGCAATTATTCTGCAGTCTCTACAGCCTAAATTACAGCTTAATTAAACTTCTCACAATCATACCATTGCAAACTATTCCTCAGGTCAAAGTTGACTGTCTGGCGAAGGGCACTGAAACTTAAAGAGATCATTAGTATGGCTCCTCTCATAATTATCCTCTTAGGCCGGTGGCTCCGCTCAGATGTGAGGTCAATCACAAATATACTTATTTGCATGGAAGCCAGTGGTTTGCAATTTCAACCTTATGAACTAATGAATCAGGCATCTGGTATGTGCAGTGGACTATGTATTTAAAGTTGTGTTCTTATGGAAATATGGAAATATAAGCCTGTTCAGCTGAAGAAGAGAGGGAAATGAAGTAGTACAGCAAGATGATGTGCAGTGTAGAATATGGGAAGATAGTTTTTTTGAAAATAGAGGAACTGTTAACATTTGAATTCATAAGAGAAAATGCACACCCTTGTTCAGCATTACGCTACACCTGCAGGAGAACCTTACCCCCTTTTCCATGGCATAGGCATGAGCTTTGACTTGGCCACTCCAGAACATTTATTTTGTTGCTTTTAAATCATTTCTGTGTAGCTTTAGCTTTATGCTTCTGGTCATAGTCTTGCTAGGAAATACATTTTCTCCCAAGTCATATTTATCGTGCAGACTGAATAAGATGTCCTCCAGATTTTTCCCTTATTTACTGCATTCATTTTACCCTCCAACTTTATAGGCCAACTGCCAAGAAGCATTCCCACAGCATGATGCTGCCACCACCGTGCTTCACAGTGGGGATGGTGTGTTTTTGTGGTGACTCTAGGCTCATTATTTGCCTAAGTGGGTCTCACATGCCATCCTCGTGGTTGTTTACCCCCTTTCCTGGATTTAAATCCATCTGAAACGTAATATTCTGAATATGGCTGTAATGTCGTTAATAATGGGAACAATATGTGAGGAATTAGCTGTAATGGTCATGTTTGGTAACCTTGCAAAGCAGATGGATACGCCTGTTTCCTTGTTTCTCACTGGCGAATCCATCTTGCAAAGCTCCTGCCTGAACCGTTTTAGAAAGTGACAGGACCAATCAGTGTCAAGGGGCAGTACTTTCGGGTGTGGGGGAGTCGTGACGTAAGCAAGCAGCGACAAGAGGCCGGTGCAATTATGGCGCCACACATTAGTGTAGATGCTGCTAAAGCATCAGTTTTATCAGAACTTGACATCATTTCTTCGTTAAAAGAAGTACAAAGAACAGCAGTGAGTTGTTCATGTTGCCATGGTTCATGTGGAGCTCTCATTGGTAGCGGTGCACCTTGGTTTGGGGACGTAGCTATGTTGACGTCACGTGTTTTGTTGCTCTGATTGGCCTGTAAAGATGTGACAGAACGTTCATCCAATCACCCTCTGAGGAGGTTTTCAAAGACTCTGCCCATTCCCAAACATAGTCTATGGGAGGTTTACTGGCGTGTCAGATTATCCCATTTTTACTTGTGCTTAAAACCAAATGTAAAAACAAAAGGAGAAGAACTAACTTTGACAAACAGAAAAACTGAAAACAGCTACAGATTTTAAGGCCTTATGGTCTTGCATGTGAGAGTTTTTGAAATGCTTTTTAAAAGTCTTATTTTTTGCCAAATTGATTTATCAACTTGTAATACTTTAAATACCCTGCAGACACCCTGTCTAATAAGGATAACAGATGTCAAGCTGATGTTAGTAGATGAAGCTGTTCCAAACGGGCAGATCCACAGCAGCAGGCTGTCCACACCAGTGATGCAGAGAGACCTGAGAGACATGTGAGCCCAGGAGATCCCAGGAAAATACTCGGTTTACAGCAATTAATCAGCATCAGAATATAATCAACCAAGGGAACACGTTGGCAAACATGCTCGGACTCATGTAGGAGAGGATGTCAGGAAACAAGTGTTTCTAGCCAACTTTATTTTTGGAACCATCTCATTACTAACCGTCTGCTTGATTCTGGGCATGCTTTTATAGACGGGGCTTTTGGCTGAAATAATCTACATGCTATGATATACAACATTTCAAACAGTCATATTGAAAATAGCAAATAATGCTGTCACGCCAGAACACAGTGTTAGGTTGCAGACCAGTCAGGATGCCCATGCTTTTACCTCCTTTACCATGAAAACTGCGAAGTTGGCTTGGAGGAATATAAACCGGACTTGACATGGGGTCCATTTGAAAAGTCCAGAAAATTACTTCCTTACTTCTTTCCTGTTCACCTTTCTTTACCCCGATGGAAGACATGATAGGGCCAAAGAAAGGTGGGATAAAGAAATAAATAGTTTCTTTGTCTGCTAAAGCTCCAGTTTTATCAGAACTTGACGACATTTCTTCATCAAAAGAAGAACAAAGAACAGCAGTGAGTTGTTTTCTTTTCAAAAATGACAAAAGTTGTGTACTGACATGTCTATAGTCGCCATGGTTCACATTATGCAGCTCTTTATGGAGTTTACTCATCTGTAGCAGCAACATCACATTTTTCGTTGCTCTGATTGTCCCGTAAAGATGTGACAGAACGTTTATCCAATCACCCTCCATGGATTTTTTCAAAGCCTCTGCCCTTTCCTAAACTCTGTCTATGGGAGGTTTTCCAGGTTAGAAAAACATAGCTAATAATCACAATATGGAAATATGCCTACTTAATCCATAGATCATTCATTCAGTTGTTATTTGATTAACTGAATAACCAATAATTGAGTAAAAACTTATTTCGTATTCAGTTGTTTTTGAAAATAAATCAAATATTAAAAAAACCCCACAATTCCTTTATTGATTTTTGATATCAATATTGGCATCAAACACTGGAATAAGAAAAAAAAAACAGCCATGAGCCATCAGGAAAAGAAGTTGTTTATCATTTATTTGTTATTTAATTATCAATCAAATATCAACAGAATAACATATATATAGAGAAAACTTAAATAACTGAAATACTGATTATTTGGATGAAGGGATAGAAAATGAAAGTAAAATATTTGGGAGAATATAGTTGTCATGTCAGAAATACTTGTTTAATTCAGTGCAAGTAACGCTGGTGTGAAGAATTCATCTTTTCTCCTCTCCTTTGGTAAAGTATGGTCCAATGTATCCAATTAAAAAAGAGATAATAAAGGAAGCAGTGAAGCTCCCCTCCTCATCTTTTAGAGAATTCTAACAGCCTTGATAATGGCTGACACTAAAATACTTCTGTGTCAATTCACTTAGTTAGGAACTTTCCAAAGCAAAAAGAACTATTCAACAGACCCTTCAGGTCTTTGCACACTGCCTCTGTTTTTTGGATGCTTTTTTTCTGATCTGTAATAAAAAAAAGTCCCACAGTCGGACCTTGCACACGGAGACTGTTGCATTTTGTATAAATTCATAAAATGAGGCAAATGGTTTTGTAGCTTTATCCATCCATCCCGATGGAGCTCCTCCAATGGCACCAGCTTGTACGTCACAGCTGTGCCAAGTCTGAGAGATGGAGAGGAACTTCAGAATGACGTCTCTGTTAGGTGGCTGAGATAAAGAAAACTATGCTGCTCTTATCTGTTATATATTCAAAGTTATCCTCTTAATACATGGGAAAATCAGTGTTTAAAGTTAAGTTACGGTTCGAGAGAGGAGGATGTTTCAGGCGCTGTCTTGGGTCATTAATCACCAAGGCCGTCCATTGGGGTATAAGGACGAGAGCTTTCTGGGGAAAGACGATTTTTTAAAAATCGAAACCCCTTTTCTGAAAACAGAATTACTTTTATTTTGGCTGTTTCCATTGTAGATTGGTATATGACTGAACCATCTGGGAAGTATTGTTAGAATTCAAAGTTAAGCCATGATCTGCACAAATATCAGGGGAACCAGAGAATAAAGCAAGGGGAACTGAAATAACTTAAGAAGTAGAGAAATAATAGTTAAAAGAAAACAGGCAAAAATTGGCAAAGTGGGTCAAAGATGCAAAAATTGGCAGGAAAAAAAAGGTAAAAAGTTTTTTAAAGTGGAAAAAATGGGTGAAAAGAGGCTAAATAGGATGAAAGCTGCAAAAATGGTTTAATAAAGGCAAGAAATAGGTGGGAAAGTTATTTATAAAGTAGCAACATGGGTTAAAATGGGAAAATATGGGTGGAAACAGAGCTGAAAAGTGGCAAAAAATGGTGCAAATAAGTAATTTGAACATCAGAACCCAATAATAGCTTGACACATTTTTCATCTCCAAAATGAAGTAACTGTTCACCTGGATTCTAGCACCAATGCTACGAACCGAACACACATGCATCAGTAAATAACCACTTGGGAGGGCCCATTCACTCAGTTGTTCAGGGGCCTAGCCAATTATGTAGGCGGGCCTGTCAATCACCTGTCTAAAGCTGTGTTTCCATCAGGTGGTCTGGTTTGATTGAGTATGGCTTGGCACGCTAAACCCCAAAATAGTTTGCATTTTCACAGACACCCGTACCCTCAGTGCGTGGGTGGACTGTAAAGGCATGAGAAGTCACATGCAACGTGTGTCTGCTGTCCCAGCTGCTGAGTTATAGAAAGGATGAGTGACAGAATCAGTAGGGGAATAAGAAGTAAACAACTTTATTTCAGTTGAAAAGTGCTTTTTTTAAACATCTTAACTTTGTGTACCACAGTCAGTACAAATCCTCAGCTGATGGAATACGTGTACAGAAATCTTTGGAGTTGTAATCATACGTTAATATGTGAGTATATCTAGTATGTAACAGTTTATACTACATAATATAAAAGTTTAGAGCTGTACCATGAACATTTATCACATTAAAAATAAACTAAAGATTTAACTGGTGCCTGTATGTTGATCTCCTTTTCAAATAGGCTGCAGCCCTAAGTTTTACATACACATTCAACAACCACAGAGTGATGTTTTAACGAGTTACCTAAAGTAAGAAGCAGATGAATAACTATCTTAAATACAGAGAATCATCCCGTATTAACCAGGCTGATGAAGGTTTTGCCTTCAGGTTCTGTTTTGTGTACTTAAAATCAGGTCCAGAAAAATGTCAGGAAACCTGATTTGTGGCCACATATTAATATCCACAAGGAAACAGTTCATCCATCCATCTTTTTCTGCTCATCCGAGGCCGGGTCGGGGTAGCAGGTTAAGCAAGGCAACCCAGATGCCCCTTACCCCAGTGACACTTTCCAATTCTCTCTGGGGAATCCTGAAGCACCCTAACCTTGCAAAGCAGATGGATACACCCGTTTCCTTGTTTTTCACTGGCGGATCCATCGTGACGTAAACAAGCAACAGCAAAAGGCCGATGCAATTATGGCAGAAGGGCTTAGCGTGAATGCTGCTAAAGCACCAGTTTTATCAGAACTTGATGACATGTCTTCATGAAAAGAACGAAGAACAGCAGTGAGTTGTTTTCTTTTCAAAAACAACTAAAGTCGAGTACTTACATGTTTGGTAGCTGCGCACAAGTGGCTCGATAGCAGCTACGTCACGTGTTTTGTTGCTCTGATACGCCCGTAGAGATGTGACAGACAGAATGGTCATCCATCACACTGAGTTTTTTTTCAAAGGCTCTGCCCTTTCCCAAATGTTTCCTATAGAAGCTTTCTCAGATGGATGTGTGAAATAAGTCATTGTCAGGTTAGAGGCACTCCCAGACCAGACAGGATGTGTAATTCCTCTTGCGCACTCCGGGGCCTTCCCAGATGGACGTGCCCGGAATACCTCCCTGGGGAGGTGACCAGGAGGCATCCTGATCAGATGCCCAAACCACCTCAGCTCCTTTCGATGTGAAGTAGCAGCGGCTCTACTCCTAGCTCCCTACGGATGTCTGAGCTCCTCACCCTCTCTCTAAGGGTGAGCCCAGCCACCCTCAGAAGAAAACTTATTTGGGCCACCCGTAGCCGCAATCTCATTCTTTCGGTCATTACCAAGAGTTCATGACCAAAGGTGAGGGTTGGGAGGTAGAGCAACCGGTAAATTGAGAGCTTTGCCTCAGCTCTCTCCTCACAACGGTCCGGCACAACACCCGCAATACTGCTGCGCCAATCCGCCTGTCAAACCCCCGCTCCCTTTTGCACTCACTCGTGAACACGACCCCAAGACACTTGAACTCCATCACTTGGGGCAAAGACTCGCTCCCCACCCGGGAGTCCAAAAATCCCCAGATTTAAAAAGATATCAGTCTGTTTTTCACCCACTCCTCACAGAGCAGACTTCATGTCACACATTGAAAAGAGAGGTGGAAATCTTTAGGCACCTCTTGATTCCATTCAATTACGATTCATAGGGCTATGATTTGATTCATAATTGATTATTGATGCATTTTGCTGCACTTGTTTTTTTTTTTTTTACATTTCTGTTGTTCTCGCTGTGACAAACATAACAAAAACATGACATTTTTATTTAGCGAAAAAAGAGAGATTAATTGTCTACTATCCTCTAATGGAAGATGTGTGTAAACTGGAAATTTACAATTGCACTGAACCAAAGGTAGCCGCATCCTTTCCCTTGTAACACATCTGAAATTACAGACATAAAAATTCCTTTTCACAGATGAACAACTGGTAATCTAAATCTTGCTGTTACGCGTACGTGTCAGAGTTCCACCTTTTTGCTCCTGCTATTCTACAGTATTAAATATTTAAAGTACTACTGATTAGCAATTATTGGACATTTATAAATCGATTCAGAATCTTCCACCTCCACGTCACGATGCATCCAAGAATCGATTTTTTCACCCGTCTGGTTGAAAGTGACATAAGTGCAAACCAGTGTTAAAGACTCTGTAAAGTGAAATCTAAAGTTTTTGTCTTAACACTCTAGATGTGTTGGAATATGGTTGCTGTAAACATGTGAAAACACTGAGATCTAAATGTGACTGAATTCTAGATTTAGGCCATTTCACCTCTTTCCTGGCTTGGTTTCATGTGGGCGGGGCCAATATGTGGGCTCACGATGTCATGAGCCCACAGTAGGGAATGACCCCGCCCCTCTAACACTACAATATTGTGTAATGAAGCAGTCACATGGAGCAGGGACTTCTGGGTTCATTTTGTGCAAAGAAATTCACTCTTGTACCATTCTATAATGTTCATGTTTCATTGCAAAGTTATAGTTGTGCATGTTTTGTTTATTGGTTCATGTTTTTAGGGGAATGTATTTTTCCAGGTATGACACCATGAGTGAGGGGGTTGATGTTGCAGACTAACCTGCCTGTATGTGTCTATCTGTGGTTCTATATGAAAGATGGCTGCCCATGCTTGCTGTGTGATGGCTTGTTAAACTCATTCTACTTATCTATTAACCACTTCTCATCACAGTTTGCCATGATCTAGTTCATCTCAGTACAGTCTGTTGTCACAGTGGTCTATGGATCATTTAAAGCACCATAGCAGAGACTTGAACAGACTTTGTCTCTTCTTCTAAGCTAAACAAAAGGTCAAGAGACAGGCTAATGGCATGAGTGCTTTCCTCCATTCAGATTGTAACGTTCATCATATTCCTCCTGAGTGGGCGTGGCTTCAGCTCATTCAACAGACACACCCACACCATCCTGGAGCAGATTTTACTGCCTCATTTTTAATGATTTGAAGCTTAATTTTATAAACTTGGAGATGGTTTATTTGACTGAAATTTTACCTGGGGATTCATAACACAGTGATCTATCATACAACAAACCTAAATAAAGATTTATTTTTACTTTACGGGGTCTTTAACACTCGAACTACCAAGGCAGTCATTTTGACTGCTTTCAAAATTTGCAACATCATAACTTTGACTAAATAAAACTTAGGTACCAATAGTACCCTGACTTTTCCTAAATGTGTGTATACTTTATTCTAACATTGTTTAATCATTAAAATTTGAAAACACAACAGAGATCTGAGTATTACTACCTCAGACTACCATAGCAGTCAAATTGACTGCATGCTGTTTACAATGGGTGTCATATCTCACTATTTGCTAAATTTTCCCCACTCTTTCTCCCGCTCTACTGTTTGTTTGTTTTTTATGCCCTGTGAAGCTGCTGAGCAGCTGTCCTCCAGCAGCATGCTCTGTGAAGCTAAAATCTAGCTATACAGTGCATCTGGAAAGTATTTACGTTTCACTTTTTCCACATTTTGTTATGTCACAGCCTCATTCCAAAATGGAATATATTCATTTTTTTCCCCTCAAAATTCTACACACAACACCCCACAATGAAAATGTGAAAAAATTTTTTTTTTTTTTTTTTTTTTTTTTTTTTTTTTTTTTTAATTTTGCAGATTTATTTAAAAACAAAAAAAACATCACATGTACATCAGTATTCACAGCCTTTGCTCAATATTTTTTGATGCACCTTTGGCAACAATAACAGCCTCAAGACTTTTTGAGTATGATGTCACAAGCTTGGCACATCTATCTTTGGGCAGTTTCGCCCATTCCTCTTTGCAGCACCTCCCTACCTCCATCAGGTTGGATGGGCAGCGTCGGTGCACAGCCATTTTCAGATCTCTCCAGAGATGTTCGATCAGACTCAAGTCTGGGCTCTGGCTGGGCCACTCAAGGACATTCACAGAGTTGTCCTGAAGCCACTCCTTTGATATCTTGGCTGTGTGCTTAGGGTAGTTGTCCTGCTGAAAGATGAACCGTCACCCCAGTCTGAGGTGAAAATCACAGAAGTGAACAATGCTTCACCATGCTTCACTGTAGGGATAGTATTGGCCAGGTGATGAGCGGTGCCTGGTTTCCTCCAAACATGATGCCTGGCATTCACGCCAAAGAGTTCAATCTTTGTCTCATCAGACCAGAGAGTCCTTCAGGTGCCTTTTGGCCAACTCAGGGAGGGCTGCCATGTGCCTTTTACTAAGGAGTGGCTTCCATCTGGCCACTCTACCATACAGGCCTGATTGGTGGATTGCTGCAGAGATCGTTGTCCTTTTGGAAGGTTCTCCTCTCTCCACAGAGGACCGCTGGAGCTCTGACAGAGTGACCATCGGGTTCTTGGTCACCTCCCTGACTAAGGCCCTTCTCCCTGGATCGCTCAGTTTAGATGGGCGGCCAGCTCTAGGAAGAGTCTGGTGGTTCTGAACTTCTTCCATTTACGGATGATGGAGGCCACTGTGCTCATTGGGACCTTCAAAGCAGCCAGAATGTTTCTGTGCCCTTCCCCAGATTTGTGCCTTGACAATCCTGTCTCGGAGGTCTACAGACAGTTCCTTTGACTTCATGCTTGGTTTGTGCTCTGACATGCATTGTCACCTGTGGGACCTAATATAGACAGGTGTGTGCCACTCCAAATCATGTCCAATCAACTGAATTTACCACAGGTGGACTCCAATTAAGCTGTAGGAATATCTCAAGGATGATCAGTGGAAACAGGATGCACCTGAGCTCAATTTTGAGCTTCGTGGCAAAGGCTGTTAATACTTATGTACATGTGATGTCTTAGTTTTTTTCACATTGGCATTATGGGATGTTGTGAGTAGAATTTTGAGGAAAGAAAATAAATGTATTCCACTTTGGAATGAGGCTGTAACATAACAAAATGTGGAAAAAGTAAAGCGCTGTGAATACTTTTCGGATGAACTGTATGTTGGTGTCAATTAAATAAATAAAAATCTCATTCAGTATTATTTTCATTTTGTGTCTTGAGGTGTTTTTTACCTTTACCATCAATTTATCTTGGGTATTTTTATTGATTATCCAAATTATATGCAAATAATGTCTGAGCAGTCAAAATGACCGCTACGGTAGTTGACTAAAAATGTTTGTCGACAGCCTTTTTTCCATGACAAAAACTAGACTAAGACTAACAAATAGAGATGACTAAAACTGACAAAAACTAAGTTTAGTTTTCATCAAGATGACTAAAACTACACTAAAATGTAATACAGTTTTCATCGGACATTCAAAATCTGTGATATTTCTCCACTGTGGGTAAATCTGTCAAAAAACAATGCAGCTGTAGCTTTTTAGCCTCTCAGCTGTAGAAAGCAGGGACCCCAGGTTTGACGGAGTGCAGAGAACACTACCATGATTTGGTACGAGATTTAGGCAAGAAAATAAGTGCTTGGAACTAAAAGTAAAGAAAATGTGAGGACTTATTATGGACTAAAACTAGACTAAAATTATAAAGGACAGAAATTACTAAAATGTGACTAAAACTAAAATGCATTCCATTTAAAGACTAAAACAAACGAAAATCAGAACTATCTGCCAAAATTAACACTGGTGCAAATCCCTATTGCTGAGTGTGTAGTTCCACTTTTTTTGGGACGGATAGGTAGGATTGGTATCCCTCCTGAGGGGTGCCAAAAAGGGAGACTACATGGGACCCTTTTTGGGGTGTACTTTCCACTTTTTTTTTAGTTCTGATCTGATTCCCATAAATATGTGCTGATAACGATACTGATTCCAATATATATATATATATTAAAAAACAATTATTATTGTTGTTGGTATAATGTGTGAGGTTACATGAGGCTGTAGTAAACCACCCAGCTCCTCTTATTAAAAGACAAATTAAAAAAAAGAACTGAATTTAAATGTATTCCAAACAAATTTATTTGACCTACTACTAAAAAATAAATATCAACATTATCCAAAAAACAATAACTGAGTATGTTATATATATAAAAAAAAATACTTACCCTAAAAAGCATTACTCAAGTAGGTTAAACCTTTGGTTCCCAACCTGGGGTCCGGGACCCCCCAGGGGGGGCGCCAAAGATCTCAAGGGGGGCGCGAGGCTTTGTCTGCTTTGAGGCTGCCAAAAATAGATGTGCAAATATTGACTAAAACCATGATAAAACAGTTAGTAAGTAGTTTATGCAAAGGTCTTTAGATAATAAAAGCATTCATAGACCTCTTTTTCGGGTTTTATCATTGAAACAATTCAAATCTTTGTTGATTTTTGGTGTTAGTGTGTCACTTTTTCTTCACTCTTCTGTCTTGGGGGGGCTATGCTTTTCTTAGGTGCATGTAGGGGGGGCTTCAAGGAAAAATGGTTGGGAAACACTGGGTTAAACTACTGCTTTAACAGTCAGTTAAACTAATTACCTATCAATTTTTTATGAACACGGTCTTGAAATCCCTGTCTATAATGCTCATTTAAACTGTAATGAACCTCCCACCACTAGAGACCGCTGTAGCTTCAGTTAATGGCTGCAGCCTTCCTCTCTGACCCTTCACTGCATATAAACAATGAGAAACCCAAGGGTGGCTAAGCTTTCAGCATCTCGTAGGAAGACCGCAGTACGACAGTTTTCCAAAGTAGTAAATGGAAATAAAGTGGCATGTGGGCTGTTGAGGGTTAAGCTCACGTATGACTACTCACCCGAAGTGAAACGAGGCCAAATATCAAAGCACGATATTAATCTGCAGAGAGGAATGAAGGCGCTAGCTTTCAATGCTAGCCACGCTGTACAGAGTATATCAGGCTAACATCACACCCACTCTTCTTTGTGTTCTCTCATCTTTAGACTAGTTTTGACTATTCTAAATATAGATTTACTTTAAATCAACTAAGTTCATACCGCTAAGAACATCCCCAACTAATACTAGCTCAGTTACGCATAGACTGTCTCGTGTTAGGCTGCCATACGTTCATGGTCTACCGCAAACTATAGGATGGATTTGGATTGGTCACTTGGATTGGCACTGTCAGCCAGATATCCGATCTTTTAATTACGTCCATATCAGACCCAATACCGATATTGGACCGGATCGGTCCCATCCCTGATTTTGATGTACGGAAATGCAAAAACATCTGTGCCGTACTGTACTGAACTGAACCGGACCTCTTGGAGGACCTATAAACCTATAAATGACTTGGACTGGTGCAAAAATTCACATAAAATCAAACCTGCTCTGAAAAATAATGATAACCAAAGTTTTTTGGGAGTCAGTGTGCCAACATGATTAGCACAACATGAGATCAATTTTCTTTTTTAACATGTAACATTTTTTGGGGAAATAAAATGGACTCAGTGACTCCATTCCCTAGATGTGGATCCAGTCAAACACCTGTCGGATGCGCTGGACAACTAAATCTGACTCATGGAGACCTCAACCTTTTAACAAGCACCTGGTGATATTGCCGCTGTAATTCAAACAACTTGGAACAGCATTAAAAAAGGCTCCAGAGAACCTTCAGCGTCTCATTATCTTATAATTACAGCTTTTTGCCGTAGTGGCTCTACAGTCTCACTACAGGAGCAGCTGTACATGTTATAAATGTTAAGTTCACAGTCAGCTTAAAACCAAGTGAGAAAACTAAGCTTGCGTGTTTTTTTTTAAAATGTTTTTTAAAAGATAAGAGATACTAGAGCATTGCTTATTTATCTTAAGGACCACATCCTGACTCAAAAGAAGTCTGTTATGTAGAAACTGTCTGCTTCCTCCCCCGAGCAAGAAGAGCTTGATCACTCTATTCATATAAAAAGGATTTCCACATTTTCATAAATAAGGCATCCAGAGCACAACCACGGAGGTAAACAAATCATCACGATGAGTTCCAAATGCTATTAGAGAATTGTAATGGATAGCTGAGTTTCAGTCTGCTGATAGAAAGAAGCACTGAGCTTTGATTTCACTCTGAAGGCTGCAGGAAGTCTGAACATCCTGCACAGTGGTCTGAAAAGAGATTCATTAATAATTATTACGGCTCCACTCCGAGGATACTAGTAATGTTCCTGAGCAGCAAATATTAATATTTTAGCCCTGGTAGGAAAGCTTTTAAAGCAGTCACTCATTTGGCTCTTTAAATGTGGATCTGGTGCTCCTTCTTTACCTGGCTTTCCCAAACTTTTTCCTCTCTTATGGCTCATGTTAATACAAGTACTCAAGATGTCAGCAGGAAACCGCAGTGACAGCCCCTTAAAATGTTGCCCCCACTGCTCTGTATTTTATTATTTCTTTTTTTTTTTTTCAGAGAAAATGAATAGAAAAAGGCAGCCTGATGAATAGCAGCTAATGGCTTATCTTGGGCTGAATAGTGCATAAACAGCAGCTGCCTCCCTTTTCTGCTCTAAATATTAGAAGCACATCTGATTATGTGTCCAATCACAAGCATTTTATGGAGGAGTCATTTTTACCCCGCAGGATGTTGCAAAGGATTGGGGTAATTCTAGAAAGGCAGAGCACATCACAGAAGAAGCTAAATGATGCCACTGAGAGCTGCCTTTGTGTGTGAAATATTCACATTTCCTAAACCCTATGAATGAACTCACTGTGTGGTGCGATCAGTAGAGAGAGGAGCCCCTCCTTCTTCCTCTGTTTTTCACCGACAATTAAAGTTCCTAAAAGCCAGAATGGCTTCTTTATTGGCCTATTAGGAATATTACGAGAAAACATCAATTTGTGGCTTTTATTTTTGCATTAAGTAAATTAAGGAGAGTGCAGTAAAGATTGAGACAAGGCCCAAAAAGGGCCATTGGAAACTGAGCAGAGGGACATTAACTCCTCTAACATAAAGTTCAATGAGAGGGAAGGAGAAAGCCAGATTTTTTCAGTGAGTTATGTCTATAGAGAAGGAGTAGACATGAAATCTCTGGCTCTGTATAATGTTGGCATAAACTCACCATTTTCATCAAGCTGACATCATGAAAATCACAAATATGAGCATTTTAGTACCTAATCAGTGACAGTTAACCCAATGTATGGGTCTGCAGTTTAGTCAGACAGCATATATTTACACTGGAGGACTTTGTGGAGTCTTTACAGAGTAAGGCCCCGGCCTCACAGAGACGAAATCAGGAGTATATGCAAAATTTTGTCATATCGGCGTTTTATCCACACAGAAACAGCGTTTGGGAGACCATAAATGCTGCTTTTTGAAACCGGATCCCAGAGTGAACAAATCTGCAAACGCTTACCATTTTGTCGCTGTGTGCACAGCCAACCGCATCTTTATTGAAATCATTACGTCACACATAGCGTAGCCCACTGACGCTGCATGTGCATGTCGAACCAAAACAACAATGATGGATAACAGCGTTACAGTGCCACAGACAGGCTTGGCTTATATACTACAGAGTTTTCAGTTGTTTTCAGTGGTTCCATAACCTGGCATACCAGATCCATCTGGTAAACCACTGATCGACAGCGTTTGGGAAAGGGCAGAGCCTTTGAAAAAAACACTCAGAGGGTGATTGGATGAACGTTCTGTTTGTCACATCTTCACAGACCAATCAGAGCAACAAAACACGTGACGTAGCTGCTACCAAAGAGTAAACTCCATAGAGAACTGTATGACGTGAACCATGGCGACTGTAGACATGTCTGTACATGACTTTTGTCATTTTTTTAAAAGAAAACAACACACTGCTGTTCTTTTTTCTTCTTTTAACCAAGAAATGTCGACAAGTTCTGATAAAACTGGTGCTTTAGCAGCATCCATGCTAATGTCCACCATAATTGCACCTGCCTCTTGTAGCTGCTTGCTTACGTCACGACTCCACCGTGCCCAAAAGTACTGCCCCTCGACGCTGATTGGTCCTGCCACTTTCTAACTGTTCAAAGTGTTCAGACAGAGCTTTGCAAAATGGATTCGCCGATGAGAAACACGGAAATGCGCGTATCCATCTCCTTTGCAAGGTTAGTGGTTCTGTGCTTATGCAGACATTTCCTGAAACGATCCAGTATTCATGGAAAACTTTCTCAAAATGAAACGGAAATATAACGTTTTTGTCTCCATATGGACAAGGCCTAAAGCCACAACAGTAAATCCAATATTGAATGTCTTTTTATCCATTTTTTGATTGTTTCTGTTGGTTGCAAATATCAGGTTGGGTACAGTTGCAATCAAAATTATTCAACCTTCATTGCAAATCAAGTTTTTTGTGAAATGTACACTTTCACCGGTTTGCAATGAAAAAATCCAAACAAAAACAAATGAAATAGCTCAACAAAGCTAATGCTTTGAGTGATTTTCCAATATCCAACAGAAAAAGCAACTTATAACTTATTTTTTAACGATGCATGTTTAGTTAATTAAATATGTTGTAGTTTGGAGCATGATTGAATCAAAACACCTGACATTAAAAAGGGACAAAACTAATGAATTTTATACTTCCCTTCCCCATCATCATGTGTCATTTGTTGCCAATTTTCCAGAGAACTTGTGAAATTACTTCATTATCATGGGAAAAGTAGCCATTTACTGTTACTGAGACTGACAGCAGAGGGGAATAAACTACTCTTGTGACAGATTTTGGTCCAGATGAATCTCAGCCTCATGCCAGAGGGGAGGTCCTCAAAATGCCCATGTCCGGGTTGAGAGGGGTCAGCTGCAATTTTACCTGCACACCTCAGCGTCCTGGAGGCTTACAGGTCATGGAGAGATGGTAGATTGCAGCCAATCATCCTCTCTGCAAAGCGGATGATACGCTGCAGCCTGTTTCTGTAGCAGACAGTAATCGATGACGTGAGGATGGACTCGATGATGGCGGTGTAGAAGTGCACCATCATTGTCTTTGGCAGGTTGAATCTCTTCAGCTGCAGCAGGAGGTACATCCTCTGTTGGGCTTCGAGGTCCTGGGTGACTCCAGGAACCATAAAGAGTCCACAGTAGAAACTGGGGAGTCACCGTAGACTGTAGACAGAACTGGACAAACCCTGTGTGACGTCAGCTATGTGATTATGATAGGCGGACTCAAACAGCTTTTGAAGCCAATCCATGGTGGCTTCTACATTGAAATCGCTGCCTCAACCAGACTTTGGATCAACGTAACGGCAGACAAGAGCCCGCCCACCGAGCTAAGCAACAGCTAAAGCTTTTCTTCTGGAGGTAGCGTCTACCTGTCAAGCTATGTCAATCAAATGAGATGCACCAATCAGTGCGCAGTGAGTGTTTTTTAATTATAATGTTAAATGATGTGGTACAAAAAAAACATCCCCTGTACAGTGAGAGCACATGAAGACATCAGGTAATGATACACATTTTGTTCTTTGAACCAGGCTGTAAACCAGTTTATTTCTTGTGTAAAAACCAGCTTTTGACACGTGTACGGGACTTTTCAGGACAGTTTGGTTGCCGCTTGGCGGAAAAATGAAGCCAATGCGGAAGTGCAAAAAAATTGCAATACAGCAAGTGTCCACTTGAAGCTGGCTGCAGGAACACCGTAAATTCCATCTGAACAAACTTGTCTCATTAGTTAATGTCTTCATGTGCTCTAACTGTACGGGGGTAAATTTTTTCGTACCACAGTCGTTTGGATTATATTTAAGAAACACCTCACTCTGCACTGACTGATGCGTCTTATTTGATTGACAAATAACTCAACAGGCAGAAGCTACGTTTCTGTCAACTAGAATTCTAGCTAGCTAGCTGACAGGAAGTCGAATTTAGTTGGTGGGCCGTTAGATTAATTGACAGCGATTTCAATTTGGAAGCCGCCACAGATTGGCTTCAAAAGCTGTTTGAGTCCAGCTATTGTAAGCAGAAAGCTGACGGCATACAGGGTTTTTCCAATTCTTTCTACAGTCTATGGTTGCCACTTGTGGGTGACAGCATCCTTTCAAAAGTCTAAAACCATTCTTTGTTCCAGGTTGGTGAACAGATGGTCCACTTTCACCTTATAGGCCGGTTTGTCTCCACCAGAGTTGAATCGATGAGGGTAAGGTCATCCACAAACTTCCGGAGCTTGTCGGACTGGTGACTGGAGGTGCAGCTGTTGGTATACAGTGAAAAGATATGATTACTACACTGATATCTGCTCTGGTTTCTGTCATAGACTGTAGAAAGAATTGGACAAACCCGTGTGACGTCAGCCGTCTGCTTACACTAGGCGGACTCAAACGGCTCTTGAAGCCAATCCGTGGAGGCTTCCATATTGAAATCGTGGTCTCAACCGAACTTTGGATCAACGTAACGGCCCGCCAACTATGTGTGACTTCCTGTTAGCTCCTGCTAGCTAGCAGAAATGGAGCTTCTGCCTGCCGAGCTTTCTGTCAATCAAATGAGACACGCCAATCAGCTTTCATCCTAAATATAATCCAAACGATCGTGGTACAAAAAAATTCACCCCCCATCCAGTGGGAGCAAAATAAGACACTAGCTTATGAGACACTTTTGGTGTTTTGAATCAGGCTGTAAACCAGTTTATTTTGTATGTCAAAACTGGCTGTTTAATATGTGTGCAGACGAAACTTCTGATGTTCCTGCAGCCAGCCTCAAGTGGACACTTGCGGTATAGCAATTTTTTTACACTTCCACATTGGCTTCATTTTTTAGGACCGGTGGTTGCCACTTGGTTTCTATACAAGTTTGATAAATGAGGGCCTTTTTGTTTGTAAAAGCTGCCCTGCTCTACTGACTAAGGTGAACCAGCATCCTTCAGGGTTTTAACCTGAAATTGTGTTTTTTGTGTTTAAATATGACTGTGCCTGATCAGTTCAGCGAGAACAGCCCCCACGCATGCTGTGACCTTAACAGAGCATCAGAGAAGCACTAATTTTGAACATGAAACTCATTTCCTTTCAAGTGTTTAACATTTTGGAAAGTTACAGTAGACTGACCATGTCAGGTTAGCTGTACATCCTGGAGGCTCCTTTTTTAAGATGACATTGCTACGCACGATTCACACTCATTTGGACGATCCCTCTCCACCGCCATCTTCAAATGGATTTTACAATTACTGCTTTTCAAATGTCATTGAGAGAGCAGCAGTCCAGCTCGGTCAGTTTGGGACGCTGTTTGAAATTCAATCCATGAATGGACAATAGAACCCTCACATCCAGTGGTCTATTTCTGTAGGCTGTTTTGCCTCATCTTCCATATTGTTATGGGTGGGTGGTTTGCAATTAATGGCAGTCTGAGACACAAACATGCCAGAAGTGTTGGAAATTGAAAGACGCTGAACTCAGATGTTGATCCCTTTCCATGAGCCCACTGCAAACTGATTGCTCCTGACCCCATGTCTGCTCTCTGCTGTGAGTGAATACCAATAAACTATATGTTTCTCTGAAACTTATTTGTGTGGAGTAACTTTCCATTCAAGTCAAACACAAGGATTATAAAAGAGCCATTTACTTAATCCCCCTCCCTCCTCTTCTTTCCTTTCATGCTTTGGCTTCTTTATTTTAACTTCCGTCCTCTTTTCAGCTCTGACTTGTTCACCTAGAATTCTTAAAACACAACCTTGTGCTCCTACATTTATTGGGCTTTCTTTGTGTCAATCTTCCTTGTTAGAACCAGGAATGTTTGAGCTTGGAGAAAAAAAGAGCACCGGTGTTTGTTCCACTGAGTCTGGCTCTTGTTTGAGTTAATGCTCTAAAGCTTTTACTGGGCTGAAGGTAGCCTTGGGAGCTGAGAGAGCAAGAGAGAAGAATGTTGTAAAAGTTGTTACAGAGACTTTATAAGTCAGTGTGATGGTCCCCTTAAAAGACAGAATAATACAATATATGAAGACCTGGCTTTGAAAGAAGGTCATACAAGGAGAGATGGTATGGAAGGTAATTTCTACATAAGTTTATCCAAAGATCCAGGCAGAAAACCCCATAAAGAATGTTGATTAACTTACAACGAAAAGAAGACTTTGTGGGTCTGTGCGGACCCTGCGACCCCCCAAAAACAGCTATATAGTCCCTGTGTTTGCCATTTTGTGGAGTAGAAAGATAGGGCAACTACTTCAGTACCATTAAAGACAGAACACACTATATTAGGGGTCATCAAGTACCTTTGTACAAGGGCCAGATTTAGTCTCGACAGAGACCGGGGGCCGGACTTTCACATAAACCAATTTCTTGAAGGATTTTAACCCCCACTTAAAGCACTTTCCCTGCATGTTTTTCCCACTCTTTTATAATAATTATTTTTTTAACCACTTTTTAACCTTCTTTTCATTACATTTTTTTTAATAATTGCTGCAACTTTTAAATCAATCAATAAATTTAAATTAATTAATTTTCCCACTCTTTAACCCAGGTTTGAAATTGTCCTTCCAATTATTGCCCCTGTGTGCTACTCATAATGCCCTTTCACTATTTTGCCAGGCTTTTTTACCATATTTTTGGCACTTTTAATCCATTTTTAATACTTTTTGCCCCTTTTCACTTTTTTTGACCCAATTTTCGCCACTCTTTCACCTAGGGGTGCGCGGTATATAGGGTAGACGGTATAAATGATATAAATTTGGCCTACGGTAGAGATATGGACTCTACCGACCAATTGCGATAACGCTTGTTAAAGACATCATTTTATCTGCCTCAGTGTGAGTTAGTGGGCAAAAACACTTGTTTTTTCCTCTCAAAGTCTGATGGCTGTACCACAGCTAAGTCAGTGTGCTGTCTCTGTCAGCCTGCCTGGGGCTGTAACACAAGCTAAGTGCTGCTTTGGCTGGTCACAGAGGCCAGCGCTGCAGCTCTTCCTTTTACAATGGCATAAACAACCGTTTAAAAGTCTATTTTAACTAATGACTTTCTTTTCTACTTCACTAGTTTTCAGTCTAACAAGCACAGCAATTACATAACATCAATTTGAATGAATTGCCTTATGATCCAAATTGAAGTATCACTGAGCACTGACATGATATGCCACGGGAAATTGAATGTCTGGCCTGACACTGATGTCGCCGCCATGTTGCCAGAGGCAAGTCCGCTATGCCATTTGATACAGTAGACAAGGATTGTGCAAGTTTTTGGAATAAAATGCTCAAATGATCAGATTTATATATATATATATATATATATATATATTGAAACAGAAATTCAAAATAAAAAAAATATCTTTACATATATGAAACTGTACTATATAAAATTATTCTATTTTGAATCATGGAGTACATGTTTTCATTTATCTGAGAAAATACAAGAAAGCGGATTCTGCTTTTATGTTTCTCCTGTTGCGTATTATGTCTGTGCTCAGTGATACGTGAATTTGGCTCATAAATAGATTAATTAAAATTAATGTATTGCTGTGCTTGTTCACCCGAAAACTCACATTTTTTTCGTCTACTTGTATTTCCTTATGTGGCGGACCTGCCTCTATTAATATGGCGATAACACACGGAGAAAACAACAAAGAACACATGATATGGCGGTGATTTTCCAACTCCCAGCGTGAAGTAGAGGTCCTCAATTGCATCCAAGTACTCTAGCCTGTGTGCCACTCTTTAACCCCTTTCCACTACTTTGCCAGGCTGTTTGTGCTATGTTTTTGCCACTTTTAACCCATTTTGATACTTTTTTCCTCTTTAACTCAATTTTTTCAATTCCTTAGCTCCTTTTAAACCACTTTTCCTACATGTTTTATCCCCTTTAGCAACTCTTATCAATTTTTGCCACTTACCCTTTTTCATTACTTTTTTTGCCATGAGATTTGAAATCTTTCTGTGGGAATTTCTGCCCATTCATTCTGTGAACATTTATGAGGTCAGGCACTGATGATGGACATGAAGGCCTTGCTTGCGATCTCCATTCCAGTTCATCCCAAAGGTGCTCGATGGAGTTGAGGTCAGGGGTCTGCATTGGCCACTCAAGTTTCTCCACACCGAACTCTTCAAACCTTGACTTTGTATCCTTACTTTAATGAGGCATTGTCACGTTGGAATAAAAAAGGGCCTTCCCCAACAGTTGCCACAAAGTTGGAAGCATAACATTGTCCAAAATATCTTGGTACGCTGAAGCATTAAGATTGGCCTTCACTGGAGATAAGGGGCCTAGTCCAAACCCTGAATACGGCCCCATACCATTATTCTCCTGTACCAAACGTCCCATTTGACACAGTGCAGTCAGGCAGGTAATGCACCTCAGCAGACGTTGACCCCACTTTGTGTGGTCTTTTCACTCCGTGGCTGAGTTGCCGTTGTTCCTAAACTCTTCCACTTTCACTTACTGACTGTTAAATATCCAGCAGGTATGACATTTCTAGAACAGTCCATTTGCAAGGGTTGATATTGTTCCCTTCGAAAACCAAAGATATAGTCCCTTATAAACACACCCCGTTTGTTGTCTTACATCAGGCTGCTAGAGCTGATGCAGACAGACACACAAGCTCATCATTCAGTCGGCTATTAACAGTTTTCTTTAAAAGTACTCTCAAAATAAAGAAGAGTTCAGGTGCACAGTTTGAGTCAGAATTAGTCAAGATTTAATATGTAAAGTGTGATATTCAATACGAGATCCATCCATCCATCTTCTCCTACTTATCCAGGGCCGTGGTGGCAGCAGGCTGAGCAAGTCAACCCAGACATCCTGTTCCCCAGCAACACTTTCTAACTCCTTCTGGGGGATCTTGAGGCATCCCCAGACCAGACAGGATATCCAGGTATAATCCCTGGGTCTTCCCTGAGGTCTCTTCCAAGGGAGGTAGATAACCGAATATCAGGATTTTCAGTACAAGAGGATTATTTTAAACATTTTTGAATGGACCTGCATTACTTTGTATTTGTGACTTAAAAATAAAAAAAGGCAAATATTCCACTCATGTTTTTGTTAGCTAAATAAAAATTTCTGTAAAATCTCATCTGCTCTCCTCTCATTCTCATTCCATAGGAGTTCCCCATGAAAAAAGAACTTGCTACGGATCAGGAAGTAGGTGAAAATGGTGAAATAGAATGAGAAAAAAAGGGAATGTTTGATATCAGAAGGTGCAGATAGCTTTTGACTTCTCTATTGAGCTGTCTGGGAGTTTATTAAGTGAAATGAGACCTTCAGAGGTGCAGCTGTGTCTTTATTTTCCATCACTAAGTACAGGAAAACACTACATTGATGAGTACCCAGCTGCTGACCCTCTGCCAAGGCTTAACTACAGGGCTATGAAAAGAATAAAATTGCCTTCCCTTCGAGGCTACTGTGTTTATTTTAGAGCTTAATCACATCTTGATTTTCCCCAAAAGAAAGCCCTGAACTGTCAATCCAGAGACAGGTTCTGTCATTGTGTTACTAGCTGTTATATTGGGGATTAATTACTCTTCATAGTCATGGTACTGAGGTCAAAGAGTGTAAACCCTCTGACCGCTGTACCTCAACACCACTTTGCAAACCATTTCATTAATCCTTCAAAAACATTCTAAAGTAAGAAACTGGTTTGAACCTTTCAATGAAGATATTTTGATTTAAAATCCAAAAGAGAGTTATGACTCACTCAGTTCACTTGTTATTGATGTTTTTTGCTGCCCTTGACGGCTTTTAGCAGTCTTCTGTCACCAAGAATGCGTCGTTATTGCTTGTACTTTTCTGGTGTGGCCTTGTTGTGTATCTCTGTAGCAGCATTTTCTTATTGGTTTATCTATGAGCCACAGAAAAGTCTCATCTATAAACAAAAAAACATCATTCTGCAGGACTTTTGATGCTAGGTATATCTGATGCACTGAAGGGGGCTGGGGTTGGAAGACAGGAATCACTTGGTGGATGCGATCAGTCAATGATGGGCTTCTGATTGTGTCAGATGTGATGTAAGATCAATGAATTAGTCTTTAGGTGTATACGGAGATGTTTGTGTCAACAAAAGGGTCAAGGGACAGACCAACTTTGTGTTAAAAATACTATGTGACGTCCCAGCCAATGTTGGATGCTTGGTAACCCTTGTAGATTATCCTGAGTGTTTAAGAGAGTGACTTTGGATGTGATCACAGCAGCCAAAGTTACATTTGGATGGTTTGAGATTGGTTTGAGAATATTCAAAAATACTGTTTCTTTTTAAATAAGAGCAGCTTTGTAGAACAAATGGATTAATGCTAACCTGGCACGCCAAATGGATTTGTTTCACACATCCATCTGGTAAACCACTCATACACAGCATTTGGGAAAGGGCTGAGCCTTTGAAAAAAACTTGGAGGCTGATTGGACGAGTGTTCTGTCTGTCACATCTTTATGGGTTAATCAGAGCAACAAAACACGGGACGTAGCCGCTACCGTGCTGCATGCCTGCGCCCCTACCGAGGGAGAGAGCTCCAAAGAGAACTGTATAACGCTGTGAACCATTGTGACTGTAGACATGTCAGTACATGACTTTTGTCATTTTTGAAAAGAAAACAACTCACCGCTGTTCTTTGTTCTTCTTTTAACAAAGAAATGTCATCAAGACCGATAAAACTGGTGCTTTAACATCATCCACACTAATGTCCTCCACCATAATTGCACCGGCTTCTTGTTGCTTACGTCACGACTCTGCCACGCCCGAAAGTACTGCCCCTTGACACTGATCGGTCCTGTCACTTTCTAACCGGGCCCAAACGGTTCCAATGGAAGCTTTGCAAGATGGATTGGCCAGTAAGAAACACGGAAACGGGCGTATCCATCTGCTTTGCAAGGTTAGATTAATGCAACATCTTGATTAATGTTTTTCAAAAGGAAATAATAGATTAAGACACAAAAATATGCCCGTCACTTCACTGAGCAATCTACTGATCTCTCTTATGGATGATAAGCAGAAACAACATAATCGAGGCCTCTTAACTGGCTCAAATGTTTCTGTTCTGTCAGAAAGAGACTGGTTGATTATGGACTTTAGCTGTTCTCTAAAAAAAACAGGTATTAAAATGTGTCGATTTAATTTTAAGAGTAGTGAAGTTGGAGAAATTACACTTTTTGAGGGTTTTTACTTCAGTATGTTTGCATCAGGAATAGAGCAGTATGGCTTTACACGCATTTAAAGTCCCCTCCCTGGGTGTAAGGCCTTGTAAAATAGGGTAGGGTTTTGGTCCTTATTTAGGACCCATGAAGACCTCTAGTTGGGAATATGAATATGTATTTGAAATGAAGACCAGCTGTGAAGCATGGCCTGCCTCTTAAAAAAAATCCCACTCCTACTCGCTTTACTATGTTACCTTTCAGGGGAGCTGCAGGGCATATTCTCTTTGCATACATAAACGTCCCCCTCTGATTTCTGAAGCTTACCACCTTGTTGTGGATTCAGAGTCTGACGACTTACATACAAATCAGACAGCTCGGGCCTGCATATTGCCTTCTGCAACATCCTCAAAAATCCATTTCTGCTATTGGCAGGACATCGATTCTCTGTGAATGGATGGCGAGTCCAGGCGGGGACAGGAGATGATGCGGTGTGTTACAGAAGCAGACACGCACGCACACACACTGAGAACGGGTTGATAAGTGTCTGGGAGCCATGTGGCCATGTCCATTGCAGCACCATTAATCCGACACAATATGTCTGCTTAATGTCGTGTGCCACGAGGAGAGGCAACACTTATCATCTTTAACGTCTCTCGTAGGACAAGGCTGGGGAGGATCGCTCCCCCTCAGAAAAGGGAGTGTGTAATCAGACTGCACTTTAAGAGTGTAATGTTTGGGCTTGTATCACTCACAAAGGATAAAAAAACATATTTCCTCTCCTACTTTTGCAATTCAGATACCTCTGAGGCTGCAGTTTGTACCTGTAGTGTTGCACTTATGCAGTGCACACTTTTCAGCAGTTAGACCGTTTTACAGCAACTGGGACTATTTAAGCTGCTAAAACTTGCAAAGTCATTCCAGGATTTCACCTGGGTGATATTTAAACTTATGTTATACTGCCACATGAAAGCCAACAGACAAAAAGCATGGTGTATTTTCAGTATGGCTGGGTCAATAATGCTGCTGAGTGCTGAGTGGTGAAGAGCAAGAAATTTTTCATCATTAGCCATAATGTCATAGCAGTTAAAGGTAGGGCCTTATGCAGGGCCCAGAAACAAATGGAAATTTGGAGGCATGCGCCCCCTTAAATTGTTTCAATTTCCCTGATCTAAATATGTGCATCTTTGGCTTTTTTCATCTGAAAGCAGGAAATATGATGTGCACTTCCTGCTTTAAGGCATGCTAATTACTTCAGTAATGGCTGTTGGGGTCTGGAGGTCCTCCCCCAGAACATTTAGAGCTTCAGAGGCTTAATTTCCTGTATTGTGGTGCAAACCCACCGGCCACTTTATTAGGTACACCTTGCTGGTATCAGGTTAGACCCCTTTTGCCTTCAGAACATCCATCCATCCATTTTCTATATCGCTTATCCTGCGGTCATGGGGGTGCTGGAGCCTATCCCAGCTGTCATTGGGCAAGAGCCAGAGTACATCCTGGATTGGACGCCAGTCAATCACAGGGCTGACGTACAACCAGGCATGCTCACACTCACACCTACAGCCAATTTAGAGTCACCAGTTAATCTAATGAATATGTCTTTGGCGGTGGGAGGAAGCCAGAGTAGGCCCACGCATGCACAGGGAGAACATGCAAACTCCACACAGGAACACCCTGACTGGGAAGTAAACCAGGGAACCAGGCAACAACGATAACCCCTGCGCCGCTGTGCAGCCCTGCCTTCAGAACATTCCAGATTTTGGTCAACATTGACATGACAGTTGCTGCAGATTTGTTGGCTGCACATCCATGATGAATTTCCTGTTCCACCACATCCCAAGGGTGCTCTTTTGGATTGGGATCTGGTGACTGTAGAGAACATTGGCAAGGCCGTTTCTGTATGCAGAGGATGCAAATGCTTTGGGGCCCCCAAGCCACTTGGGGGCCCCAAAGCTGATTGTTTCGCCTCACCTGAGGAGAATTAAAATTACCTGTCTTTAACCCTTATAATAATGACAATAATAATAATAATACATTTAATTTAAGGGCGCCTTTCATGACATTTAAGATCACCTTACAAAAAGTAAAAAAAGTGCATTAAAACAGGCATAAAAACAGGAATAAAAACAAACAGTAATACAATAGACAATGCAAAAGATCATAGGGAGTAGGAGAGTTTGAACAGATGGGTTTTGAGTCTGGTTTGAAAGAGGGTTAGGGAGTCAGTGTTGCGGAGGTCAGGGGGGAGTGAGTTCCAAAACTGGTGACGAGGCGAGCAGAGGGGACAGAGAGATGGACAGAGGAAGAGGATCGGAGGGTATGGGTAGGTATAGAAATGTTAATGAGGTCAGAGAGGTATGGAGGGGCGAGGTTGTGGATGGCTTTGTATGTGTGGAGCAGGATTTTGTACTGAATGCGGTATGTGATGGGGAGCCAGTGGAGCTGCTGCAGGATGGGTGTGATGTGATGAGTGGATGGTGTCCAAGAAATGATACGAGCTGCTGAGTTCTGAACCAGTTGAAGTTTACGGAGGATTTTCTGGGGGAGACCAAACAGAAGGGAGCTGCAATAATCGAGTCGGGAGGTGACTAAACCATGGACCAGAATGGATGTGGTGTGAGGGGTGAGGGAGGAGCGGAGGCGGTTGATATTTCGGAGGTGGAATTAGGCTGACCGGGTTAGGTTGTTGATGTGTGATGTGAAGGAGAGTGTACTGTCCAGGATGACACCCAGACTCTTAACCTGAGGGGAGGGGGAGATGGAGGAGTGGTCAAATGGTATAGTGAAACTGTTAGATTTGTTGAGAGTGGATCTGGTGCCAATTAATAACACTTCTGTTTTATCACTGTTTAATTTGAGGAAATTGGGTGTGAACTAGGACTTTATTTCAAGGAGACAGTTGGTGAGGGAGGAAGGTGGGAGGGTGGAGTCAGGTTTAGTGGATATGTAGAGCTGGGTGTCATCCGCGTAGCAGTGGAACTGAATGTTGTATTTTCGGAGGATGTGGCCAAGTGGGAGGATGTAGATGATGAAGAGCAGGGGCCCCAGGACTGAGCCCTGGGGCACACCTGTGGTGACTGGGAGTGGGTAGGAAGTGAATGATTTGAGCTGAATGAACTATATGCTTAAAACATAAATGTAGGATATAAGAATAAGATAAGCTGCAATGATAAGCTGTGGCTAGTGTTTTTGTGGCATAATTAATGAAAATCATCGAACTGACAGGTACCCATCATTTTCGTTAGTGAGGATATGGATGGCAAATGGCGTTATGGCATCAAAAAGAAGATATCCTAGTGGGGCAGAGAAACGGAACAAGTAGAAAGCAGAAGGAGAAAAGACAGTCAAAGGATAAATGTGAGGCATTTGTTTGTGATGTGGGGTAGATGTGGGGAGGTGTAACGCCGAGGTTTTAGCAAATTTGTTCATTCGTCCTGCTAGCTCTATCACAAACCCAGCTTTAGTGTTTGCTTCATGAGAGTTGGCTAAAATACAATTAACATGCCATATGTGAATGAACTGTGCTGTGAAAACTTGAGTTGTGTTCTTGCTTTTGAAATTTAAAGTAAATATCTTTTAAAAACACTCAATTTCCACTTCATTTACTGACATAATGAGGATTGTTGTTTTCCTTCTATTATCATTTTTCAGCTACTTTTGCTTGCATGTCTCAACTTATGATGTTTAATTTAATGTGAGAGGTTGTCAAGATTGTAGCCTGTTTTGCTTGTGAAGTGCAACAGATTGTGGCGTGTTCATGGGTCGTTTTATGGATTCATTCAGGCTTTTGATTGAATAATGACACTAGTTACAAAGAAAAAAGAAATTAAAACGCTTTTCATTGCAGGCTTCTCAAGGGCCCTTCTCTACTGTGGGCCTGGGTAATCAGTAACCTTTTCCTCCCCTGTGCTACATCCATGCAGTTCCTTAAGTGTGACACCACTTCTATAGATGAATAGAGGATGTATGAATGGACAAGGTGAGCAGATCTGAGCTCTAGTCTAAACAGAAAGGTGATTATCAACACATAATGGTCTTAAAAGCAGCAATTCTACTTCAGACACATGAAGCAGCATGTGTTGGGATGACTTTAACAATATGTCTGACAGTTTAATGCTCTAATCCTGCACTCTTTCATGTTAATTTGTTGTGGTTTATAGATATTCTTCCTTGTGGTGGAATGATTCACCTCTCCAGGCACTAATCTGCCTGTTGCAGTCCCTCCCTTATGGCAGCCTCCTCTACCGTGAACTCGAAAGCAGCCAGCTGCTGGGGTAGTTTGTGACCATTTGTGTGTCCCTTTGTGCTACTAAGTGTTCATCAGCAATCACCATAACCTTCAGTCATTAGACACAGAGCTGCAGGGCTGCCATCACAGAGATGAACGTCCTGCCTTGTTGTTTGGAGTGGCTCTGCTGCCTGAGATAACTCTGCCTGCTTGTCTGGACAAAATATTACAGTTTAACATGATGTCTCTTTTTGGCGATGCGCTGAAATGCTCATAACTCAATCCAGACAACAAGCTTCCCTCCACAGGTTATTCTCATGCTCAGTTTTAGCTGCTGGGATGAAGAGGAATGCAGGATCAGTTGCAGATATGGCACACTTAGACCAAAACTAGGCTTCAACATCTGCTCTTTGGTCGTGTACAGAGAAAAGGCCATTTTTAAAGGAATTTCCTGTTAGTGCCAAGCTTGGCCAAGAGAACAGATGTATTCGTTTGAGTATATAGTACTTTGAACAAGCTCAGCTTTTATCTGGTTAGGCCACAGAATGTTTTGGGGATCATTAAATGTGAAGCAAGCCTTTCTGTCCCTTTTGGTTTTGGCCTTGGAACTCTCCCATGTGTACCATTTTTGCCCGGTCTCTTTCTTATGGTTGGATCATGAACTCTGACCTTAACTGAGTCAAGTTAGGCCTGCAGATGTTTAGGTGGTGTTCTGGGTTCTTTTGTGACCTCTTGAATGAGTCGGCAATGCACTCTTGGAGTCACTTTGGTTGGCTGGCCACTCCTGGGAAGTTTAATCGCTGTTCCAGGTTTTCTCCATTTGTGGAAAATGGCTCTCACTGTTAAGTTGGAGTTCCAAAGCCTTCGAAATGGCTTTGTAACCCTTTCCAGACTGACATTTGCTCCCTGTCTCTCATAGATGTGCTTTCAAATAGCTTAGAAAGCACTGAATGGTTTGGGCCTAACGTACATCAATGACCTTCTAATACAGTATGAACCATCCAGACCACTCAGGTCGTCTGGTGCTGGTCTACCAAACATGGGGGCAGCATTCAGTTGCTATGCTTCGTAAATCTGCAACAAACTCCCAGAAACAATCAGGTCTGCTAAAAGTCTGAGCCCTTTTAAATCAAGGTTAAAGACATACAGTAGCTGCTGCCTTTGACTCAAACATGCAATGCTGCTCAAACATGCAACACAATTAAAGTTACCTTGACTCTATAGATGTGAGTGACTTGACTTTGTGTCTCATCAGTTGTTGAGTTTCTTTAGATAAGTGGTGTGTTTTCTTGTCTTTCAGCCTACTTCATGTTGTCAGACAGGTTCTGTCTAAAGCATTGGTTCCCAACCTGGGTCCAAGACCCCTCAGGGGGGTGTTGGAGAGGGGGGGTGAGGCTTTAGATTTGCAAATATTGACTAAAACCATGATAAAGCAGTGACTAAGTGTTTACACGAAGGTCTTTTGGTAAGAAAAGCATGCATAGACCTTTTTAGGGTTTTATCAGTAAAACAATTAAAATGTATGTTGATTTTTAGAAGCAGTGTGTGTGTGGGGGGGGGGGGGGGGGGGGGGGGCAATTAATTTTTCACGTAGTACCAGGTTTGGAGGTCTTTTTTCCATTAATAAATGAAATTAACATGTAAAAACAGTTTTTGTATTTACTCTGGTTATCTCTGTCTCATAATGACATTTATTTGATGATCACAAACATTGAAGTGTGAAAAAAATGCAAAAAATATGTGAAAATATAAATCAGGGAGGAGACAAGTACCTTTTCTTCTCTATCCTTTGTCCTGCATCCACGTGAGTGCACGTATGCACACCCAGAGGCGTCAGTGTTACAGCAGATAGAGAGATGTGGAAGGGTTCAGGCCCTTGTAAAGAGATTCAACTGTGATTCTTCAGATTTTGTATTTCCTTATGTAGAAAACCTGCCTCTATTAATGTGGAGGCGACACACGAAGAAAACAACCAAGAAAACATTCAGTTCAAGTGACTTCCCGTATTAGAAGACAAGATATACCAACAATCGTGATGGGAAGTTGAGGTCCTCGGTTGCATCCAGGTACTCTTGGACTTTTCCGAAACTTTAATGGTAATAACGAAGACCCTTAAGTAAATTAAGTAACTATCTTTAAGCACTCCTGCCTTTGTGATCATAGGTGCTATCATTAAATTATTGCATCATTATTGTGGGATTGCATAGTATGACTTTTACGCTCCAGCAGAGAGACAGAGCAGACAGCTGCAAATGATATGAGTGTCAAACCAGTGTTTAATGAAAGCAGCATCATGGATAAACTTCTTTAATGTTCAGTGCTAAAGATGAATTTGTAAAGTGCCTATAAAAAATATTCACCCCCTTGGATATTTCACCCCTTTATTGATTTTTAAATCAATCATCATGAATACAATGTTTAAAAAACACTCAAAAAAATAACTTGCTCAGTGAATGTAATAAAATTATGGAAAGTATTTCCACCCAAGTAAAATGCATTAACTTGGCCAGAAACAATTTTGTTGAGTGACCTAAATGTAAATATGTTGGGTCAACATGATGTATTTGCGTTACTGTTACTTAATTACCATGGTTCAGGTCAACTAGATTTGTAAGAGTAGATGTAACACACTGATGTAATTTTCTTGGGGCATTCAAACTTGTATGATATTGTGGATAGCTGTGATGAGGGATGGCTCAACACATGCTGAATGAGTTTAACAAGTCCTTGTGCAATAAGCAGGAGCAGCTATCTTTCAATCAGATCACAAATACAGACACACAGAGGCAGTGTAGTCCGCAACATTAACCCCCTCACTCATGGTGTCAAGCTTGGAAAAACATTTTCCCCTAAAAACATGAACCATTAAACAAAACATGCATAATTATAACTTTTCAATGAAACATGAACATTATAGAACAGTAGAAGAGCAAATTCTTTTGTACAAGACAATCCCAGAAGTCCCTGCTCCAGGTGACTGCTTCCTGGATCGCCACAATATGATTATGAGTTACTTAATTTAATGCTTTAGGTTAAGAGATTACCTTTTTTATCATATGAAAATGAACATAATAGTAATTATTCAGAAAATAAGATATTTTTGACCCAGTATTTATATATTCAGCAATTTAATGAACTCTAATAAAACACTCAGTAATGAAAAAAATCATTCAAAATGCAGAAGAAGACAATAACTAACTGTTGATAACATTTCAGCACCCTTATTGTTTTCTGTTCGATGGATGATAAAGGATTAAGCACCTTGGTCCACATGTGATGTTTTATCTCAAGATGACTGCTCCTCGACTTTGCCAGGGAGGGGGGAGGGACACACCTTTTACCATGGCCTTCGACTGATATAGAATAGAGAGGCGTACTCCTCATTAAGAATATGCACATTACTGCCACCTACTGGTCTGGAGTTGTAAGATGAGGTGATTTGCAATTTTAAGTCATTGGAATTAAGTTGCGTTAACATAAATTAGTCTAGTAAACTTTAAGTTGTTGCATGTTATGTTAAAACTACATGATTTGAACGTGTTCAACCATAAAACTTGATTTTATATAATAGAAGCTACATATTAGACTTACGTTCATGTAACAGACACCCATGTTGTTTTTTTTGAGTGAAATGCAAAAAATGTTTTTAATGTCAAAGTGAAAACAGATTTCTACAAAGGAATGTCAATTAACCCTTGTGTGGTGTTCATATTTTTGTTACTCAGCCAGTGTTTGTGGGTCTTAATTCAATATAATCAAACAATTTTATGTTAAAATACTCAACAGATGTTTACTTCATCCCAATTACAAGCAACATAAAAATGGATTTATGTTTAATATTGCCTTTTGCCTTTGTTAGATCATATTTACGAATTAAAGAGCTGCTTGTTTTTAGTTTGTTTTGTAATAAAATTTAATATAATCAAGATATGAGAGGAAAAAATTCAAATTTATAAATGAAGCCACATTTTTTATAGCTATTGATTTTTAGTTATTTGAACTTCAACAGAAATTTTACCCATTCAGGTCAGTTTACACAACAGAAATTGAACACATACAGTGACCATGCCAGTCTAGACAACACAGCCCCACTGAACAGACTGCCTTATCATACCAGCCTATACAACACATGAGGGGCAGAGTTTTTTTTAAAGGGCAGAGCCTTTGAAAAAAACTTGGAGTGTGATTGGATGAATGTTCTGTCTGTCACATCTTTATGGGCCAATCAGAGCAACAAAAAATGTGACGTAGCTGTAACCGATTTGTGCGTGTGCAGCTACAGTGGAATAACGTGAACCATGGCGACTGTAGACATGCCAGTACACGACTTTCGTCATTTTTGAAAAGAAAACAACTCACTGCTGTTCTTTGTTCTTACTTTAACGAAGAAATGTCGTCAAGTTCTGATGAAACTGGCGCTTTAGCAGCATCCATGCTAATCTCTTCTGCCGTAATTGCACTGGCCTCTTATTGCTGTTGTCACTGATTGGTCCTGTCACTTTCTAACCGGGCCCAAACGGTTCAGATGGGAGCTTTGCAAGATGGATTCGCCAGTAAAAAACAAGGAAACAGGCATATCCATCTGTTTTGCAAGATGGATAAAAAAAAATCTCCAAGGCACTGAACATCCTCCAGAGTTCAGCTAAATCCATCATCATCAAGAAATGGAAGGAATATAGCACATGTGTAAATCTGCCTAGATCAGGCCGTCTTCACAAACTGAGTGAGCGTGCAAGAAGGAGACTAGTGAGAGAGTCCACCAAGACACCTATGACTACTCTGAAGGAGTTACAAGCTTCAGCAGCTGAGAGACTCTACAGACAACAACTGTTGGCTGGGTTCTGTACCAGTCAAAGCTTTATGGGAGAGTGGCAAAGAGAAAGACACTGTTAAAGAAAACATTAAATCTCAGCTAGAGTTCACCAAAGAGCATGTGGGGGACTCCATGGTCAAGTGGAAGAAAGTTCTTTGGTCTGATGAGACACCAAACACTGACATCACCACAAACATACCATCCCCACTGTGAAGCATGG
Organism: Cheilinus undulatus; assembly: GCF_018320785.1. Classification (NCBI taxonomy): domain Eukaryota; kingdom Metazoa; phylum Chordata; class Actinopteri; order Labriformes; family Labridae; genus Cheilinus; species Cheilinus undulatus. The sequence continues at coordinate 7,355,670 of NC_054868.1, forward strand.
TGGTGGCAGCATCATGCTGTGGGGATGCTTATTGGCAGCCAAGCCTGGAAGGCTTGTAGAGGTAGGGGGTAAAATGAGCACCGCAAATAAAGGAAAATCCTGGAGGAGAACTTCAGCCAGGGAAAACATTTGAACTCTTCAATCATATTAATAATCATGATAATAATAATAAGGATGCATTTTTAAGAGGCACTTTTCCTTAGACCATTTTATACTGAATTATTTTGAGTAAAAATCACTCCTTTAGTTTTTAAATTTCTCTGTACGTCCCTGATCATTTGCACCAACATGCTGATAAAACTCCTGTCCTGTTCTGTGTGGGCTCTTGAATTCTTTATTGCTGTTTAATAAGTCATGGAAACCACCATCCCTGACACTACACTTAACTGGAAACATTAAAGTATCCCAGTTATTGTAAAAACCCTGTTGAGACCTGAAAGGGTTGAATGGAAACAGGTTCATCATAGGCACAATAATTCAGTTTCAGCTGCTAAATGAAGTGATTCAGTTTCCCTGGAGAGAGGCTGGTGATAAAATCTGCATCAGGAGAGAGAGAAAAAAGAGGAACTATGAATGGCTTCATAGAAAATGTGGCTGTGAGGAAAATAAAAGAGCAGCGGAACAAAAATGTCTGTGTTACTGACTGCTTTAATTATAGCAGACCATATGGTGGAAAATAGCAAATATGGAGAATGACAGTCGAACATTATCCTTCATCTCTCACTCTGGGCTCCTCCCACATGCGCGCGGGGCTTCATTTGATCAAATCCTTCAACTTGGACCACTTAGACTGAGACGCACTTTTTACAACACTGCATTTGGGCAACGCTACAACTTGCGCAGCAGTTCCTCCGCGTCCTCCGCCGAGCGCGAATCCAGTCTGAGAGAAGAGTGTGGGGAAACGGGCTTCTTGCATCCACAGCAGCCTTCTCTGCTTCCAGCGATGGAGAGGGAGGTCAGTTTTCGCCCAAAGTGGCACAGTTTGTCGCTTTGGTTTTTGCTTTTCTGCTTCTTTTGTGCCGCAGAAGCTGAGATAACTTGTAAGTCATGCCAGCCTGGGAATAAGTGGCGTGCACGGGAATTACTCCTGAAATTCGACACAAGTGATTCTGCAACAGGATTAAAAGGAGAAGTTTTGATGCACGGGGGATCCGAGGCTGCAAGTGGCGAAAGTCAGCGGCTCCGTTGCGCGTCTGGGTCCGCTGAATGCGCTCCGGATCGGGCGGAATACACACAGCAGAAGCTCAAGCGGAATACAGGCAACCGGCGCGTAAAAGGCGAAACTGCCATCAGCGAGTTTGCAAAGATGAAAGTTTCTGAGGACAAAATGAGCAGCCAGGACAGAGGCAGGGATGCAGGTTTTGCCTCCGCGAGCAGGTACAGGAAGCGCGCCAGAAGAGAGAGTGATGGCAAAGTCAGATCCCCTGATTCAGCCCAGAGACAAGACCCGGGAGAGGGCAGAGGCAGAGTGACGCGCTCCGAGCTGCGCTGGAGCGGAGAGGAGAGGAGAGCCGCCGGTGCGAGACAAGAGGAGCTGAAACTTAACAGCACCATGTTCGCGTTAACGGGAGATTCATCTCACAACCAGGCTATGGTGCACTGGTCCGGCCAGAACAGCAGTGTAAGTCATGCATCTAAACATGTTCGCTTTAAGCAGCCATGCGCGCGATGTGCGCTTATGCTGGCCATCAGGTGGGCACACAGCACCCTCAAGAGAGGAACCAAGTCTCTACCTTGTGCGCTCTCTGGGAGCAATGTGGGTGCGTGTGCAGAGGCGGTTTTAGTGATTAAGAGGCCCCAGGCAGAGAGCATCATGGGACCCTCCTTCATTGTGCTTAAAGATAGGGGAGGAAATAAGAGCAGCTGCTTTCTCACAGAACCACAGGACAGATACAAACAGGAGCAAACAGGACATTCATCACCTTTCACATAAGTAACAGTAAAAGTCCTCACATTTTACTTCAACATGTCTCATGGCAAAGTGATATTCAGGGACAATTTTAGAATCAGAACTTTTAGGATTGCTCAGCTCCTGATGACTTTGTAACATGTGGGCAGTCCTGCAAGAATCCAGAGCAGCTGCCAAAACACTGATCTAGAGATTTTATCCTACATGCATTTGTTAAACTAACAATAACGTGGGTTTCACCCGGCAAAATATGCACATTTTTAGCAGAACAATCTGCAGTTCATCTTCATTTTAATACAGAGTTGCCATCATCATCTGCCTCCCATAGATCAGCCTGATTTCATCACTATGAGGCTTTTTTTGAAAGCCTACCTGTGGTGAAAGTGAATAAACAGGCCAGTGCTTACATTACTACAGACAATATTGAGATAAAAATGATTTCAGTTTTGATTTTCTGCCACTTTCTATCACTGTGCTTAACAACATCTAACACAGATCTATACTAAACATTAATCTGATAACATGAGGCTGCTTTCTTTCCACTTTCAGGGGCAGTCACCTCCTTCAGACATGCTTTATGGCACATATGTTTGCAGGGCTTGACACTAACTTTTTTCCCAAGGAGCACATGTACTCCTAAGGCCGGCCACACAACAGGATTTTAAGCCCGACTTTAAAGATTTTCCTCCCTCGACGATCGTAGGGGCATATACCGACTGGAGCCTCGTCGCAAACGATTATTTGTCTGAGTAGTCTGCATGTGTGTGGTTTCAACACGATTGTTTTACTGCTCCAAATTGTGTCGTAGCCTCCCAAACCTGGAATCGTAAATATCAAACATGTTTGATATTTATGATTTTAGGTCGAAGTGCAGCTGACAGAGTACCCCCAACAACCAATGAGATCGAGCACACCGGCAGCGTCACCAGACGAATCATACGTACTTTCACCGCTCACAGCCATAAACACCACTGTACCTTAATTCCAGCCAGGATTTCATCCTGAGTTTTTCCCGTGTTCTATGATTGTTGCTGCACCTGTAACACACGGCAGGACAGCTTGTTGTGGAGAGACAGCAACCCTATCACAGACATCCATTTTTTTTTTTTTCGTTGGTCGTAGGCAGGTTGCTGGGTGTGTGGTCTCCAGTGATCTGACAGTCTGGCTGAGTCGTCTAATGCGTGCGTTCAGAGGATTAAAGATGAAAAATCTTTGGAAATTGTCCTGAAGTCTGGGGTCTCTCATGGTTTTAAAATTGTTTCAGATTAAAACATCGTCTAGTGTGTGGCCGGCCTAAGTTGAAAAAGTTCGGAGCACATAAAGAAATTTAGGGACACAATGTAAATTGATCAAATAATGTGTTTTCCATAATAAATGTGATGCAAATAGACATTTACAAGCAAAATTATTTAATGAATTTGTATAAAAAATGTACAGAAAGGTAAAATCATCATTGAAAAAGTACAGCAATTTAATTTTGTCTTTAATGTTACTAATTCTGGTATTTTAAATTTACTTTAACTTTTGGCAAGTTCAGTCGGAGTCGGTCTAAGTGACTAATAGGTTTCATTCTTGCGTGTTTTGTATAGTCCGGGGGGACTCGGTCTTTGGAATGGAAACTTTCCTTTGGTTTGGTTTGTGTTCACACTGCTCTTGGCCAAACGGACCAAACCGTTAGGGGCGCTGTCGTCACAACCAAACGGTGATAAAGAAGAAAAGCAGGCGTAGAGGAAGACGAAACTGGGAAATTCAGCTCCTTCCGCCGGTCTTTTTTCCACATAAACAATGAAAAACACTGAATTTCGCTGTCTTGGGGTTTCTGCTCTTGCATTGGGCCATTATGAGCAGCCAGCGAGATGGTGAGCTGTCCAACATGTCGTTGTTAACATGAGACGAATAAATAAGTATGGATGACGACGTGTTGCCATGGCTACACAGACGCCAAGCAAAGCATCTCTCATCCATGGATCTCTCCTTCGGCTGATTTTTTTATGCACACATGTGCCCCTAAATATTTTTTACAGGTCGCACACACCTATTTTTAGGCACAAATGTGAGTGAAACCCTTGTACTGTCGAGCCCTGGTTTGACAAAGATCTGATTATTACTGCACTTATTCAAAAATTGCCAGGGAATAAGAATCTATGTAAAAACACTTGTCAGAGTTTAAAAATCTAGCAGGGCAATGCTAAAAGGATCCAAAAATGCCTTATAGTGTAATTTATAGAAATAAACTGTATATAAATGCCATTTACCACACACTGGTGCACTGATTTATAGATTTGATGTCTCCATAGATCTTTTTTGCTTAAATAAGCTTGCTACGAGGCTTTTTCAAGGGCATGAATTTAGTGTGAGGTCCACGAGTCCTTCAAGGGTTTTTTTTTAGGACTATAAAACTCCATATTGATGCCATTTAATGCACTCTAGACACCTTGTTTACATTCTAAATACTCATCATATTAATTAGACTGATTTTTCATACATGTCTCAGTTTGATACACACCTTCACCTCTGCCTTGAGGCCCCTTGGTGCAAGACGCCCCAAGCAATTGCCTGCCTTTGCCTAATGGTAGAAATGGTTTGTGTGTGTGTGTGTGTGTGTGGGTGTGTGTGTGTGTGTGTAAGAGAGAGAGAGAGGTTCAAAGCGTCTAAGGGTGAGAGAGGCACACACTTATCTAGATAAACCGTCACCTCCAAGTTGTGAGGTGACACAGCTGCCAGACGCGTCTTTCACTGAACATTTTCTCACACTGAGGCGAAGCAATATGTGGAATTTGTTAGATATATTCATAAATTCTCAAACATGATGTTGACAGGCGATGATGTCACTTTGGGCATTTTGGAGGCACCTTTACATGACAAAAACTAATTAGAAACATATCAAACCACAAGAGAATTATACCTATTTCAAGCATTTAAAGCTGCAGTTCAACAGCTTCAGTACAACCATTGTTTTTTCTAAATTTGTCCTTTCCTGAGTCCTGCTTTAGTTTCACTAGTGCTGTTAATTGATTTAAAAGAATTAATCAAGTTAACTAGTGACTATGCTGTGATTAATCGTGATTAATCACACATTTAAAGTACTTTCATTTTCCTGCATTTTGATTTAAAATAAGTACAAATTTGGCGTTTGACTAGAAAACATTAAGCAAACTGGAGTTTTTAAACTTCATTCAACATCTCAGCTTAGTTTTAATAGGGTTCTAAACTCACTGAGCAAAAATATTCATAAACTGCAAACAAGATCAGCAGACAAACATTAGGTACAAAATAACTTCTGCTGAAAGTGATCAGGTGTGCTGTTACCCCGAGGTAGTTTTGGTTGCTCACTTTATTTATTTATTTATTGTAGGGGACAATACACATGTATGAGCATGGACATGTAAATGTGCCAGATTGTGGCGAAGGCTAATTTCCATCTGTTGTCTCCAGCAGGTTGATGGTATCCATGTAAAAGTGAACATAAAGCATGTGCATAATTAGAAGTAAAGACATATACATAATCTCAGGCAGGCTGCACAGCGGTGCAGGGGTTAGCACTGTTGCCTCACAGCAAGAAGGTTCCTGGTTCACTTCACGGTCAGGGCCTTTCTGTTTGGAGTTTGCGTGTTGTCTCCTAGTGTGGGTTTCTGGGTACTATGGCCTCCTCCCACCACCAAAAACATGCTCGTTCGGTTAGCTGGTGACTCTAAATTGGATATAGGTGTGAATGTGAGGGTGCCTGGTTTTCTATCTCTATAAATCAGCCCTGTGACACCCTGCCTCTCACCCAGTGACAGCTGGGATAGGCTCCAGCACCCCAGGAACCCCAGCGGGATAAGTGGTATAGAAAATGGATGTCTGGATTAAATCAGAAAACATAAACAGTACAATATTATACATAGACCCACATATAATAATACAGAAGGTGGCTGTTAGACTTTGCTTGAGACTGACTAGTAATAAAGTGACCACTGTCACAGTGGACTGATGTCCGGTCTGGATGATACTGTGAAGCCTCTCGTCTTTAACAAAGTTTACATATGGTCTGCAGTCTTTGACAATTACATTAGTTAGCTTAGTTGTGATGTTTTGTTGATGAATCCAGGTCTGCTGTACTCAGCCAGTGTAGCTTGACGACCACTGCTTGATCCTATGTTGATGATAGCAACCTGGTCAATCGTCGATCACAGGGCTGACATATGGAGACAAACAACCACGTGCTGTCACACTCACACCTAAAGCCAATTTAGAGTTCAACTAAGCATGTCTTTGGTGGTGGGAGGAAGCTGGAGTACCTGGAGAGAACCCACACTTGCAGAGAACATGCAAACTCCTCACAGAAAGACCCTGACTGGTCGAACCAGGAATCTTTTTGTTCTAAGGCCTTTTGTGAGAACCAGTCGCTATTTCTTTTAGCTAAAAAATACCATAATATGATTTTTGGTCCATATCCCCAGCCCTACCTCACTCCTGCTTTCTAAACGACACAATTTGTTCAGTTTAATGTGTGGGAATTAATATATGGAATACAATTAAGAGAATCTCAAGCCTCATGGTATAGACGTGATTTATTCTCTGGTTATTTGGGACATGGTATTTTGATTTAAAATTGAAATAAGGCCTAAAAATGCATGCACTTTCGATCGGTTCAGGGCTTTTATTTAAGTTGTAGAAGGAGAAAGTGACCTAGAGGAGGGAAAGCGAGGAAAGGGTGGGTAGAGGGTAGGGAGGTTGGAGGGGGATCTTATCCCCGGAGCTTCTCCAGGCTGAGCAGCTGAATTGATGTTGGGTTAAAGCTGCTCATGTTGAGCAGGGAGCATCTCTGACCAGAGGGCAGGATTTTCAAGTGGAGCTGGAGGTTGTGAGAGAGGTTAAGCAATTTCAGGCCTCCTCCTTCCCTTCAGTAACACCAGGTTTCCTGCAGCCACAGGCCTGAAAGAGCCTGCAAACTTTGGTGCTACAGAGCCTCATCACTTCCTGTTGCTTCTTGTAGGGCTGCTAGATTATGACAAGGTCACAGTCACAATTAGTTTGATTGTTACTGACATCAAAATTACTCTGTTGTGTTCATACACTTTTTGTGTTGCTTTGAGGGGCAACCAAAGGCATTTTTTTTCACAAAGGTTAGTTTACTGTAGAGATCTATTGTATCTCTACCATTATGGGGATGTGCTCATGTGCATGAGCCCCATTGCATTTAATCATCCATTGAACTCAGGGGCCGGGTCATAACGGCTTAACTTGCCTTTAAATGTAGTTAGAAATGGTTGATGGCATTTAAGGAACGCAGTGGTAAGTTTATTTGTACAGCTGATGAAGAAACAAGTTCATCCACCTGCTCTGTCTGTTCTTATCCTCATCCTCTATCTGTGTGTCGGAGCTGAAAAAACGTTCATAAAAATGCACTTTATTTATCTTATTATTATTATTATCATATTTTTTTTTTTTGCATAAAAATGCAACATATATCACAGAGAGGAAAACTATTACAACGTTTGTTTTCCCCAGAATTGTTCAACCCTAATTTACTGAATATCTGCTGTGAACTTGTTGACATTGTGCCGCTGCAACTGGTGATATTTGGCCTGTGTGGATTTGACATAGAGCAGACATTGTCTTTATAAGTCTTAACAGAAAAAAAAAAAACAGTGAATCTTGTATCCTATTTGATTTTTGTTCTATATTATCCAGTGGAAGGGTTAGCACTGTTGCCTCAGAGCTAACCCTAACCCTGGTTTGCCTGTCTGTGCAGAGTTTGCACATTCTCCCCATGCAGGTTTGGGTTCTCTCCACCACCCACCACCAAAGACATGCTTGTTTGGTCAATTGGTGACTCTAAATTGCCCGTAGATGTGAGTGTGAGTGTACCTGCTTATCTGTCTATATGTCAGCCCTGTGATTGACTGGCAACCAGACCAGGGTGTACACCGCCTCTCGCCCAGTGACAGCGGGGATAGGTTGCAGCCCCCCTGTGACCCCCAATGGGATAAGCGGTATAGAAAATGGATGGATGGATTGTCCAATAGAGATGTAAATCTTTAATTCTTAAATCTTTGATTTGGATTCTGGGGTCACAACTCAATTCAGAATCAATTTTTGAATCAAATTGATTCCTGATTCACTACTCATTCTCTATTTCTTATAAAGAGGTGATCATTTCAGCATCTGTGTCAGTCTTTTGTGCATTCAGGGGCTGTAAATTGTTATTTGACATTAAAAAGTTCATGTTTTTTTTTTGCACATTGAATTGTTTTTTTTTTTTTTTTTAAACAAATTGCAATAAAACACAGAAAAAGTAATTGTGCTTGAATTGCAAAATACTGTGATTAGGGCTGTCAAAATTGACCCGTTAATGCGGATTAATCCATCACCATGATTAATCTGATTAAAAATTTTAACGCAATTAACCCATCTACAATGCAGAATGACTCAAAATCCCTGAAACGTCTCTGGCAACGCGTTTTGGGCTGTTTGTCCAAGTAGGGTTACCGTCAAGCATGCCGCTGCGTGTGCGCAAATGGGTTGTTGATCCGGTAGTGACCAACCAACTTGATATGGAAGACACTAAACAGCACACTGGCCCTCTTGATGGGAGTCTGTTTGCTTATGCAAAATGAAATGCAGTTAATATAGATTAAAAATGAATGATATTTTATCATGATTAATCAAAATTAATCTACATCAACCCTGTGATTAATCTGATTAAAAATTTTAATCATTTGACAGCACTAATTTTGATATGAATTATGATCAATAAAATATGTGGGCTTAAGTGGGAACAGTATTTATCAAAAACATGCCAAAAAAAAAAAAAAAAAGTGATCCCAAATCTAAAGCTTTCACTGTAAAAAAAAAAAAAAAAAAAAAAAAAAACATGCCCCGGTAAAGCAGATGTGGTATTTTAACAAGTGGCAGTGTTAACTGGTGACTTTTCTACTTAAGTGTCAGCAGTTGTCATAATTACAACATCGTTAAAACACTGAACATTTTCTGTTGTCCAAGATATGTTAAGAAAATATGAATTAAATTTTATAAAAGAACTAAAAAAAGGGGGCTCTTTTCGTTAAGTTAACATGGTCACTCGTTCAACCATAACACCTGACTTTGACATCCTGTTAATTCTTATGGTCCTTACTGGTCAGCAGTTGCAGGGTGATTTTCATTCCAGGTTACACTCTGCATGATGTGAGCTCGGGCTACATCACTGAAGTTTGGCACAGTAAGCAGGAAGTCAGGTCAGCCTTCCTCATATCTGGGATTGTAGAATTCACGGTGTCTTTAAACTTTTCTTATGGGAAAACAGGACAGGCTGATAGTGCAGGAAGTATGTAAGAGCATCAGACACAGTAATGTAAACGTTACAGACACTAGGGGGTAGCACTGCTAACACACACCTCCTGCTGCATGTGTGTCTCAGACAGCACACTGAGGTAAATACTTAACGATTCAGAATCGTAGACATTAATTTGTGCGATTTTGACTTGTATAGATTTTTATTTTCACCTCTATTGTCCAGCCCAACATCCTCTCAACCTAGGAGCTTACCTTTGAATGAACAGTGATGTTTTCGCTGTGCAAAATGTTGACATGAAGCTGCTCCGTCTCTAATCTACCAATTTTGTGAACAATGTTGCTATTGCATTGGACATGTTAAAGGGATACTTCAACATTTTGGCAAATTCGCCCATTGCCATAACTCCTATAGCCTTAGTAATAGGTTTGTTTCCTTTAGTTGTCCATACAAGCTGTTCCTAGATCTTGGGGGGACCGTTAAACCAACTGCACCGCTAACCCTATGTTAGCAGATGGAATTTTTGCCTTCCCTCATCAAACTCATCAAATACACAATCCAACAACTCCAAAACGCTCTCGTGGACAAGTTGTGACATGCACATTCATCACGCTATGAAATAATCATGGAACATTGAGACGGAGATGTTTTAAAGTTAAATGCAAAACCGGAACTACATTCCAGACATGGCTGCTGCACTGTGTCACTCCGCCCAGTGGTTCACTCAAGAAATAGTTCTGAGTATTTGCTCCATGTGTCGTAATGTTACATATATATACATTATTATTTCATAGCGTGGTGAATGTGCAGGTCAGCTTGCACTGACAACTAAAGGAAACAAACCTATTTCTAAAACTATAGGAATTATGGCAATGGGCAAATTTGCCAAAATTTTGAAGTATCCCTTTAAACCTATTTACTCCAAACATTGTGAAAATGTGCCTTTCTTAATCTCCCAGGGACACTGTTCTGCACTTCTGTGTTTCTCTTTCATCCTTAAACACAAAGACCATCCAGATCACACCAAATTAAAAAGTAACAAGTCCTTTTATGAGAGCTTTTTTAATTTACAACCAAGCAGTCATTCTATTTCAGTCACAAAAACCCTGTCATATATTTGATTTAATATGAGCCATTTTCACATGACTCAGTGCTGCACCTGGTCACTCAAGGTTTTCTTTGTAAAGATTCCGCAATGTTCTGGCTGTAAACCTTGCCTTATTGAGTGTTTTTTTTTTTCCTGGAAACCATTGTGCAGTCGTCGCTTTGCTGTATGGGTGGCTCTTTCATGCTGTTGGGCTTTGGCTGCACATTTTTAGTGAGCTCAGGAACCCTTGAAGTTATTTATCTTCTATTAAATAGACCACAAAATGGAACAAAATGAGGAAAGCTATCACTTATCATTAGACATCCACTTCAATGTAAGTCCCTGGACAGCAAGAGTGGAAAAAGATTCCTAAATGGATGAAATGATCGATGACTGTAAAAAATATTCTATGCTAGCCTCCATAAGTGTGATGTCATATCCACGTACAATGCAGCAGCTTGTTTCCTTGAAGCCTTGAGAATTTCAGGGTATGAATAGAGTTAGACCTCTGTGTCATTCCTGTTAGTCTCTGAATGATCTGGCTAGAGAATGAACTGTTCCATCCTCTCTAAAAGCAGATGACCAGTAACAAGATGTTCTCATTTCTACATGCATTTAGTTTCATGCAGCTGCACTATGAGCTAGCTAGCTAAACGGCCGTTGAGCTCACATCATGAAATGTAACATTTTAAAGGAAAAACATCAGCTGTCATCGGTGAAAGTGGATTGTTGTTTGAATCCAGTGAATTGTGAGGATTTGTTTCAGGTTAGTGAATGTGTTTTTATAAGAGCTAGCTTTAGAAACTCTACTTGCTTTGTAGCTGAGGACGTTACCAGGCCGCTACTTCCCTCTTCGGCTAAACATTTATTTAAATTGCACATATTCCCTTCGACTAAAGAGGAAGGAACGCTCAGAAAAAAGTCAAGTTCACAGGATTGTTGTGTCAGAGGGTATGTGGTGCATGGCAAAAGTTAGCAGCTAGCTCCACCAGCCATTACCTCTCTTTGCAGATTTATATCATGCTTAGTGTGGTGACTCTTCACTTTGGTTGAGTAGTTATACAGGAGTATAACCCTCAACAGCCTATCTACCACTTTATTTCACTTTTCTATTTCAAAACACTGTCATACCGTGCTCTTCGTACAACACACTCAGTGCTAAGCTACTCGTGTCTGAGGAAGTGCTATGGGAAAGCTCAGGCAGGAAGTCAGCAGCCTTTGACTGGAGCTATAGTGGCTACCTTAGGCAACAATTACAGCAAAAGGTTTTTTTAATATGATGTAACAAGTTTGCACACCTGGATTGGGGGATTTTCTGCCATTCTTTTTAGCAAATCCTCTCAAGCTCAGTCAGGTTAGATGGGGACTGCAGGTAACAGCCCTTTTTTGTGGGGGGGGGGCTTGGGGCCCAAAATCTCTAGCCACACCCCTGGGCTGCATGATAAGTAATGCATAAGACCTCTGCTGCAAAAAACGTATTAAACTGGTATTCTGACACAGATTTCAGGTTAAAGAAATAATGCACATTCTGTAATACAAAAATTGCTGGTCATATCGCAGTTTAATCTAATTTCTGATTAATTGCCCAGCCCTAGTCTGAATCCTTGTTTTAATGTGATGTTTTAGTTTTTCCTCTTTAGAAAATCTGCATTTTTTTTTAATGCTTTTTTCACTGTTTCACAAAGGGGGACTGGGAGTAGATAAATAAGAATAAAACAAATTTTTTGACTGTTACATCAAGCTGAAACACAGTTTTCTTTTAAGTGAAGGGGTCTGAATACTTTCTGAATGCATTATTTTAGATGTTTGTGCAATGATCACAAAAAAGTGACTTTATGAGGACCGATCGCCTGGATGTTGCAGTGGAGGGTTTGATAGATTTTAAGCAAAAACAAACAGAAGATTCACTTGACATGAGCTGCAGGTGTGTTTTAAACAATAATCATGCTACTCTCTGTCATCTTGGGTGATTTAACAAAAGTTTGGTTTAAAAATAAGAAAAATCCCTCTAATCTGTATGATCTAACCCTGACACTTAGAGGATTGCGATTCTTCAGTAATTGCAATATAAATCAAATCTTGATCGAGACAAGCCTCATTGTGCAGCCTGTCTCACTGGAGCATTAATGTGTGCTGGATCTACCTCTACACTGCTGCTGCTGCTGGCACAGTCTCTGGATGTGTCATTCTGTGCAGCGTCACCCATAGTGCAACACATTTTATTACTTGTTTCACCAGCTGGCTCTAATGCAGCATTTTGTTCATTCTCTACAGACAACAAATACAGGATGTAGGAGAAGTGGAGAAAATAAGCTTTGCCTGTGTGGTGATAAAATGAAGCGTGAATCAGAACCTGTACAAACATGTTTCATGTTGTATCCTGAGTGATAATCTGAGCCTAATGCAATTTCAGATTACTGCTTTAAACTTTAATTAACACTGGAAGAAGGCAGTCTTCAGGCGGATTAAACGAACAGAAAGATGGCATGAATGTATTCATTTGCTGCGAGGGCTGATATCTCCACTCTTCTGTTCCTTCTTATTTCGTTAAAATATAATTAGCGTAGGCCGGAAATTTAAGGCGTTACATGTAAAAATGTCTCTTTTCTCTGCACATTTGGTGTCCAGGAGGGTAAAAAAATGAATGTCCTGACTGTTCCCCATCCACACAGCTGTTTTACACCCACACCACTTAGCCATGTCTGTAACCAAACCAATTACAGTCAAATACGTATCACCGGCTCCCATGCCCAGCACTGAAATTCCATCCTGTGCCTCCGGTGCTTCTGTGGAGCTCTGCAAAGTGGTGTAGCTCATGACAGAGTGACCTTACAGGGGAGGCAGGGAAACAAAAAAATGGATAATGTCATCATTTCCCCATTTTTTCTTGTCATAGCTGGAGTCACTGCTGCTGCCAAAACAAAACAGTCATTACTATTTAGCAGCCCCGTTTGATTTCCTGTGATGTGAATACTCGTTCAGCTCTGAAACTATTTGCCACTATTCTTTCAGCCGATGCACACAACTTACTCGAGGCGTGCGAGAATAGAGGATCCTGCATTAAATATGTAGAGTTGTTGCTATAAGCAGGAACAGACGTCCTCAGTCTTTACAATCTGAGCTGCTGTATAAATAAACAGATGAGTCAACAAAATGCCACGGAGCTAAAGTGAAAAGGATGCAGATAAGGCCTGCACTGCTCTTAGTGTTTAACCTTTAAGGCATTTACAAAGCTTGTCTCTTAACCAGCCTGCATGACTGGGAGCTTGTACGTCAGATTGGATAGGGACTTCTCATTATGACTCATAAAACATTGGCCACTGGAGTCATGTAAGCCTCATTCAGCAGTAACATGGAAACAATGCATTATGAGTAAAAATACACACGGCAGCTTAACAAATGGTCCTGATTATGCTATAAGATGGCAGGATGAGCCAACATGAATAAACCACACTGCCCCAGGCCTAGAGGTGCGATCTAAATATGCCTAGATTAATTTAAAACAATGACTGATCCTATGATCAGGTCAATTTGTGTTCTTTAGAGCAGTGGTGTGCAACCTGGGATCTCAGGGGGGTGCGGGACCCTGTCTGCTCTGACGTTGCCAGTTAGATGTGCATATATATATTTTGTTAAATCATGATTAGAAACACAATGTACAACAGTTTAGGGCAAACCAAAAAAGATAAAACATTTTTACAGAGAATAATAATTTTTTGGAAAAAAAAAGGTCCAAATTGTAGGGGGGAAAAATATTTTTTAAGATGAATACAAAATGGTTTCCTAAATTCAGAGTTTAAAAAGAGAATTTTTTTGAGAAAAAAATTGAAATTTTTTGAATTAAAAAGGCCAAACATTTTGCCATTAAAAGTTCAAAAATTTTATTTGTTTTTTAAAATCATAAATTTGAACAGCTTAAAGTCAAAATTTACAAGAAAGTCTTTCTATACGGGCTTGGCTCCTTATTTACTTAGACATACAGTATATTACCAAAAGTATTCATTCACCCATCCAAATAATTGAAACAGGTGTTCCAATCACTTCCATGGCCACAGGTGTATAAAATCAAGCACCTAGGCATGGCCCCTTCCTGTTTTAATGTGACTGTGCACCAGTGCACAGAGACTGAGAGCCAGGCCTTCCCGTCCAACATCAGTGTGTGACCTCACAAAGGCGCTTCTAGAAGGATGGTCAAAAATTCCCATAAACGCACTCCTAAACCTTGTGGAAGGCCTTACCAAAGAGTTGAAGCTGTTATAGCTGCAAAGGGTGAACCAACATCATAAACCCTATGGATTAAGAATGGGACGTCAAATGCAAGTCAAGGCAGGTGAGTGAATACTTTTGGCAATATAGTGCGGCTTATTTAGAAATATCCATCACCCGCATGCATGGAACGAAAGACTGTCATTAAGATGTGGTCTATGGTAAGAAACAACCTCCAAAACTGTCTAAAAAGTAGGTTTTCTAAAGGATTTTTTTTCTTGGCTATGGCCTGGATTGGGGTGGGATTGTTTTTTTTGTTAATGTTATTGAAAATTAGATCACAAAGTCTTTTTACAAGAAACCAAACTGAAAACAGTATTTCGGTTTTTGACATTTCCAACGTATTATCTCAAAAATTCAAAGTTCTGGTCAATTTATATTTATGACTTTCAAAGGAAAAAAGTATTAAAAATATAATGTTGCCAATGATGGCCTTTTTTATTCTTAAGAATTTCAAGTTTTTTCTTGAAAGTTAAAAGATTCTCTTTTATTTTATTTTTAGAGTGGCCCAAAAATATCATTGTAATGATGTATAGTTTATAGATCTTTTGCCAAGAACAGGTGTATATACTGTACATTTATTATATTGGGATTTTGTCAGTGAAAGCAAGAGGGTCCTTGGGGGTTCTTAGTTTTTCTTAGGTACAAGTAGGGTGGGGTGGGGGGGATCTTATCAAAAAGGGTTGGTAACCACAGATTTAAAGGATAATAATGTTAAAAGCTAGGTTGATACTCTCTTTGTGTGTAATCTCCTGCATTTCCAAAATCAGTAGGATTTAGACATTGTCTAATGTGCAGCCAGACTTACACAACCATCAGACCCCCTCGAATCTTCAGCACTATTTATCCCTTATTGTACAGAGCTTTCTGTTTTCCACTGAGGGCCATGTATAGAAATATATCAAGATGTTTTGGAGGTGAGGAATGAAAGTTTGTTAAACCAATATAATGTAGGTTCAGGTTTGCAAAGTGACCACTTTGTCAAGAAACACATGATTTGAACATTTGCAATTAGAAATAATTCTTTATAGTTAGTTATTAGTTCACACTTATTGTTGTTTTATATTATATTTATATTTGGCATTGTGGCTGTTCTGGGATCCAACTACCGTTGCACGAGCTTACTGTACATGGGAAATAGCAGGCAGGAACAGCACACAGTCCTGCTCTTCCTATGCTGATAAGGAAAGCATAGGCAGGGAGAGAAGCAGCAAAAAACAAGAAAGCATCAGTGACAACAGAATACCAGGGATTAAGTCAGAAGCAGAACAAAGGAGGAGCTGGGGTGGAGGAAGGTAGCAAGAGTAGCTTGCAGAGCGTGGCCAAGCAAGAGCAGTTAGCTGTTAGCCAACACTATTAGCCAATAGTGTGCTTGGAGCAAATCAGCTGGCTGTCAGCTGATGAGGGCTTGCATAAGATCTCAATTATGGCAGGATCAGAACTAACGCTATATGCTTGATTTAATGGCTGACAAGCTAAATAGACAATCATTTCCAGGTTTTTGGGGATGCCAATCAGTTTTCAGGGAGCTCTTAGGCTGACTACCACTGGCTCCGCCCCTGGAATATTATTGGTACTGCTATTTGCTGCCATAACTCGTCAGGGACTTAGAAAACAAGATATTGTTATTTAGGTTGCCATTATGCTCACAGGTATGTTATCTTTATTATGTAACAAAACCCCATCATTTAATTCTGCTTGTCAAGATGTTTATTTACAGGATAAGCATGGTAGCACCACCTTGTGCTGAAACTAAGAAGTGTAATACAGTCAGGCACAAGCTTCATATTCAAATGTGGGCCATATTTCATTTTATGCTCTACGGTCTTGAAATATGGAGAGATTTTGGTCCATATCACCCAGGCCTATGTTAAATAAAGAAGTAAAAGTGCAGCAAAGCCTCCAGAAATAATAGAACAGTTAACTCTAGTAATTTATCATCTCACGTCACAAGAATTATCCAAGGCAACAGTTACCAGCCCATTTTTCATTCCCAATCATGGCAACACAGCGAGAAAGAATAGAAGTGAGAAAACAAATACCTGCTGAGTTGTTGGCACTAGAAGTGAGATTGTTAGAAAAAGGTTACAAGCAAAGAGCAGCCTCTCTGCGGGGCCTGTGGCATATTGCTCAGGTGATGTACAGCATGCACCGCTGCAGTATTATTTACATTATGAAATGTCACACGTTGGCTACTTTGCTCTGCCATCCTGATGGATTGGGGGTGACATATTGTCTATCAGCCTTAGAAGTTTACTCTCAAGCTTTGACGCTTTCAAAGACGTGGACATGTCCCGCTGGAACATGTCCAACGAAAGCAAACAGAAATCTCAAATAAGATCCCCACCAAGACAACGGCACTGTCGCAGCCTTCTCACACAGACACACGAGTAAAATACATCAGAAGATTTTGTCACCAATTAATGAGGAGTCGATCACATGGTGCTCTTTGAAGCGTTCTGAGAAACGCACTCACATATGCCATCTCCGTTGACAGTCTCGCACTACCTCTCGGGGTGTTGAGGGAATATATGGTTGTTTATGCATTCTCGTAGCCATGGAGACGCCCAATTTGCTGCCAACTCCAGATTTGTTTCACTGAAGTGTGCCGTGGTATCCAACACCATCAAGGCTTTTTAATTTGCTCATTTTCAGACATTTGAAGGCTGCTGACGACTTGTGGAGTTGTTGGCTGGCTTTAAATTGAACACATTAACAATCTGCTCATCAGAGATCGTGTAAATGAAAAGCTACAGTTCAGAGCAGATGGATGCCAAATCAATGAGATTTGTGCAGCAGGGGATGTTCAGGTAACTGCAGTTATCTGATAACTTAAAGTATTTAACAGATTTGTAGTCATGTTGTAAAAGGACAGAACACTGATAGATGTGTTTTTAGCACTGATTTCTTTACACACTAAAATCAGCAGACTTTTGTTGACCCAATAAATACTTCTTTAGCCATGCTACTGGAATGGCTTCCCTAATGGCCACGCCCATATGCCTCGTAGTTTATTCATTTTGTCCCAACTCTGTTCTGTGTTTATCTCAGTCGCAAAAAGATTGCACAAAAAAATCAGGGTTCAATGAGGATGAATTTTATGATTTTTTGAGGGTTTATTTTCGAATTTGATTAAATTAACCAGTCAGTTGTAGGAAGAATAAATCTTTACATTGAAAAAGACAAGGCTTGTGTCTTCAGACACCATTTTTTAATCTGGCGGTGCACACAGCCTCCGTTAAAGAGCCCTCTTATTAGCGTCTGTTGTGCTAGGTTATGAAAGCTTCCCCCTGCTTCTCTCTTGAAATTTGTATTTGTCTTTTATTTAATAAGATGTAAAGCAAACATAATAAAGGTAAGGAATGTTGGCATGGCATAGGCAGGAAATGATGAATAGGATCAATATTTCCTCTAGTACTGCTGTTGACAAAGATAGTATCAAAAGTTTTACAGTTTTCAATGTTGTTTAGCAAACGCTTTTATCCAAAGTGACTACATTTGGGACAGGTGTTCCTGGTGTTGAAGGCCTTGCCCAAGGACCCACACTGGACACTCATGCTCTGATTTGAACCCCAAATCTCCCATACCACAGTCAGCAATGTAAACCACTGAGCCATCCAGCTGCAAGTTCTTGATTTTGATTGGTTGGTGAGAGGGACGTGACATTGATGAGCGCTGTGAGTGTGGCAACAAAAACAGTTGACGCTTTGAGCGTTTCTAGAGCTCGGGACTGAGAGCTATAAGACACTAACCTCCAATTTCCAAATATAGCGATCACGCTGTGATCTGCCGGCGAATCGTACTGTGCAGAAAATCACTCCCTCTCTAATCTATCAGAGCATTTCCACAGCTGGCGCTCCAGTTTGGTAGTGGTGCATCCCTGGAGTGCCACTTTGCTCCGCTTTGTTCCAGATAAAATGCAGGTCTTTCTTCAGCGCTAGCAACTGCCAAACTGTCGATCAGAAAGCTCCAAAAGGAAGTCACAAGTGTAGAATATCAGGTTCTTTCAAAATACAATGCTCAGACTCCCGACCGTAAATCATCACTATATCAACACTATGTATCATCCTGCAGCGACAGCAAAGGGTCAGTAGGTCACAGAGCTACAACGGCGCATTTGACGAGTTAACTTTTGGGTTGACATTTAGCCAAAGAACATAAAACCACAGATCCTTTAAGCAAACATTAAAGAGGAGGTATTATACTTTTCCAATTTTTATAACATAAATATAAAGTCACAATGTTGGGTGTCCATACTTCACGTATGCAAATTTTCAAACCACAAGATAAAAGTATGTGGCAGAAATCTTGGAATTATACTGTAAACTGATGAAAAAAGTTCATTGGGAATCTCGCCGAAATCTTCTCGAGATGAGATTTCGAAGGAGCAAACTGATGAGGTCATTGCAATAGGATCTCCTGACTGGTTCATCCATGCTGCCAGCAAAGCAGAACAGACCGCCCCCACAAGATAAACAGAGATGAATAAATACACCGCTAAATGCGGCGAGGGATAAGTCCACTATTATCAAAGCCATTTAGTAACACAGTAATTAGACACCAAACAGATATGTCCTTCCCCATCCTTCCCTGCTGCTGGTTTTCTTCCCCCTTTCTCTCCAAACTAGCCACATTGGAGGGGGCAGGCACAAAACATTGAGTCCTGCTCTGGTGTTAAAGAGACAGCAGAGAAAATGAAGTGTTTCAGATGGAGGTCAAAGTAAGGGTTTTTCAGGATGCCATTGTGAGAAACATGAGGAGTTTTCTGAGCTGTAAACCATGTGAAGCTACTACGTGGGTATCAGAGAGATGTGTTAAGCCTTTAAAAAAGGCATAATACCCCCTCTTTAACCTTTTAACTTTCTAATGTACTCGTCAAATGGCGGAAGCAATAATATCATGGACTCATGCCGGAATAGATGAAAAATTAACCGCAAAAGGTAAAATAGTCCGCTGTTGATATACATATCCTGTGTGAACTCCTGGTAAACACTGTAGTGTATAGTTTGTGTGTAAACATGGCCTAGAGCAGTGGTTCCCAACCATTTTTCCTTGGAGACAAGCTGACAAGCTGAGCCCCCCAAGACCCTAACAAAAATTATATCATCATATTGTTGCCAAAATCAACTTCCATTTATTTGTTTTATTGATAAAACCCTAAGGAAGTTGCTCTTCACAGATTTTTCTTGGCAAAAGACTGTTGTATATGGTAAAATGTGCAATCAGTGTTTTATCGTGATTTTAATTAATAATTTGCAAATCTAATTTTGACAACCTCAGAGCAGACAAAGCCTCTTTGGCATCCCCCCCCAGGGGGTCCTGGACCCCAGGTTGGGAACCACTGGCCTAGAGTTTCAGCTAAAATGTGGTTTAATGTCTTCAGAGGTTTGCACAGATTTAACTTTAGACAGACATGCTCCCTTCATTGTTTGCAGTCACTTTGAATATTAATTTGTCATCTAGTGCCAGCATCGGGCAAAATCTTGGCCTGCAGCAAAAACAAAGAACTGAGAAACTGAAACTTGGTCACTACTAAGGACACAAAAATATCAAAACATGTTAACATGCTGAATAGAAAGCATTGCTAGCATTGCTATGGGGATGCTAATGATAGCATGTAGCTCTAAATTCTGCTCACGTGCTGCAGAGTCCTGAACCAGGACCGTGGTTCTTAAAAAGTCAAATATTTAAAGACCATATAACTGAAAAAGTTTTTCATTCCTCTTTTGCACTGTTCTGACGTGTCTAGCTTAATCTTATGTATTTATGTCTTTGGAGGTCTGAGGCAGCTCTAATTCATTTTTAATGAGGTGTGCTTAAAAAGAGGTCAGTTTTTCTAAATAGATAATGAGTTGGCTGCTTCTTGACCAAGTCTTTAGCTAAAACCAGTAGACTTTTCTGTCAACTTACAGAACACAGCCGAGCTCAAAGAGCTGACTTTTTTCTTTTTTTTTTTTTTTTGGTGCTTGTAGAGTTTGGGAAGTTTTTTAGAGTAATAGACCTTTAGATTGTGTGTGGAGTACTATTGTGTGGGAATAGTTTCCTCTGCTGTCAAGCTCACCTTTCACTTCTAAAGTACAGAAATCAGCGAGGTGTGTATGAGTATGTAAAGGTAAGACTGAAAAATAGTGCTCACATTATCAGTCATGTTTCAATGAGTCTGCTTACATAAAGACATCAGGATGACATATCTTTACATTCCCCACTGACATTCACTACAACACGGTGATGAGCGTGTGTGAAATCTGCTTTAAGGTCGAGGCCATTGTAAACTATTAAACCTTTAAGCATTCATTCATTTAGTTGACCAGAAATCAACCCAACCAATTTAATAGGATGAAATGATAATTTGATAATATTCTTAACCAAGAGGTCAGGGGTCAATTTCCTGTGCAATGAGTTCCCTTGTATTGAAATATGAGGCACATTTAAAAAAGAAAAAAAACATATTGTTATTTGTATTCAGATATAAACTGAATAGAGTTGGTGGTAAACCAAGGTCGCTGTGACCTTGTATATACAAATATGACCATTTAGCAATGTCTAAGTCACAGAGGTATCAAAAGTATTTACACTCATTACTCAGGTAGAAGTATAGATACTAGGGATTAAAAAACACCTGTCGAAATTGAAGTATCAACTCAAGCTTTTTACTCAAGTAAAAGTATAAAAGTACTGGTTTCAAAACTACTTCAAGTATAAAAGTAAAAGTAATGTAAAGGGGAAAAAATTCCATTAAGGACAAAAACTTAGGCCACGCCACAGGGGCCAATTCCATTCTACCTTTCCATTTCATTGCACCATTCCATTCCATTATAATTTCCATTCCATTCTACTATTCCATTTCATTCCACCATTCCATTCCATTATACCTTCCATTCCATTCTACTATTCCATTTCATTCCACCATTCAATACCATTATATTTTCCATTCCATTCTATTCCAACTTTCCATTCTACCATTCCCTTTCATTCCACCATTCCATTCCATTATACTTTCCATTCCATTCTACCATTCCATTCCATTCTAACATTCCATTCCATTCTACCATTCCATTCCATTCTACCATTCCATTCTATTTCATTCTACCATTCCATTCCATTCTACTTTCCATTCCATTCTACCATTCCGTTCAATTCTACCATTTCATTCCATTCTACCATTCCATTCTATTTTACCATTCCATTCCATTCTAATATTCCATTCCATTCTACCATTCCATTCCATTCTACCATTCCTTTAAATTCCACCATTTCATTCCATTACACTTTCCATTCCATTTTACCATTCAATTCCATTTTATTCCACCATTCCATTCCATTTCTTTCTACCATTCCATTCCAATATACTTTCTATTCCATTACACCATTCCATTCCATTATACCTTCCATTCCATTCTACTATTCCATTTCATTCCACCATTCAATACCATTATATTTTCCATTCCATTCTATTCCAACTTTCCATTCTACCATTCCCTTTCATTCCACCATTCCATTCCATTATACTTTCCATTCCATTCTACCATTCCATTCCATTCTAACATTCCATTCCATTCTACCATTCCATTCCATTCTACCATTCCATTCTATTTCATTCTACCATTCCATTCCATTCTACTTTCCATTCCATTCTACCATTCCGTTCAATTCTACCATTTCATTCCATTCTACCATTCCATTCTATTTTACCATTCCATTCCATTCTAATATTCCATTCCATTCTACCATTCCATTCCATTCTACCATTCCTTTAAATTCCACCATTTCATTCCATTACACTTTCCATTCCATTTTACCATTCAATTCCATTTTATTCCACCATTCCATTCCATTTCTTTCTACCATTCCATTCCAATATACTTTCTATTCCATTATACCATTCCATTCTATTCAACCATTTCATTCCATTCTACTATTCTATTATATTCTACCATTCCATTCCAATATAATTCCATTATACATTCCATTCCATTCTACCATTCCATTCAATTCTACCATTTCATTCCATTCTATCATTCCATTCTATTTTACCATTCCATTCCATTTTAATATTCCATTCCATTCTACCATTCCATTCCATTCTACCATTCCTTTAAATTCCACCATTTCATTCCATTACACTTTCCATTCCATTCTACCATTCAATTCCATTTTATTCCACCATTCCATTCCTTTTCATTCCACCATTCCATTCCATTATACTTTCCATTCCGTTCTACTATTCCATTCCATTCTACCATTCCATTGTATTCTACCATTTCTTTCCATTCTACCATTCCATTCTATTTCATTCCACTATTCCATTCTATTTCATTCCACCATTCTATTCCATTATACTTTCCATTCCATTCTACCATTCCATTCTATTCTACCATTTCATTCCATTCTACCATTCCATTCTATTCTACCATTCCATTCCATTCTACCATTCCTTTTAATTCCACCATTCCATTCCATTCTACTTTCCATTCCATTCTATTTTACCATTCCATTCCATTTCATTCCACCATTCCATTCCACTATACTTTTCATTCCATTCTATTATTCTATTCCATTCTACCATTCCATTTCATTCCACCATTCCATTCCAATATACTTTCTATTCCATTCTACCATTCCATTCTATTCTACCATTCCATTCCATTCTATCATTCCATTCTACCATAGTGCACTACCCCACCTCCGAAAAAACACATTTTTCAAAAGGCCATACAATGTTATGGTAAAATGTTAATACATACATACGTCTGCTCTTTCCTTGCTGGAGTGACATGATTTGTCATGCCCAAGGTGCAATGGATCGCGTACAAACCAATAGGTGCCAGAATGGTATTATGTTTATACTTCTCATCCAACCACAATCAAATTTACTCTATCCGGATGGCGCGATTTATCTGGATATTTTTGGGGGTTTTATTTGTGTTATTTTGAACTATGCCAAGCCGAAAACAAGCAAAAATGAATTAGCAGTAACAAAGCTATTTTTAAATGTAAGGAGTAGAAAGTACAGATAATTGTGTGAAAATGTAAGGAGTAGAAGTAAAAAGTCAGCTGAAAAATAATTACTCCAGTAAAGTATAGATACCCAAAATTTCTACTTAAGTAAGGTAACACCTTACCTCTGCTAAATCACAGGTGTCGATCTCAAGGCCCGGGGACCAAATGAGGCCCGGGGACCAGTAAAATCCGGCCCGCAAGATGATCTCATATTTCTGTTACAACTGGCCCATCAATATGAGGTCTGCAGATTTCTTCAAGTTTGAAAATGTAATCTTATCCTTGATGATTTAAGATATCCTTGTTAAGTCACAAAATCTGAAAAAGTAAGGATTAAAAATATTAAGATAAGATATAATTTTTAAGTGATATTTTGACCTTTTTTAACCAATTATTTTGTATTTTACCTCATATTTTCAACTCCAGACTTTGATGTCATAATCCCATAGTTTGACCTTTTAGACTGACAGTTAAAAAATTTGAATCATATTTTGACTTTTAATTTCATGATTACAAATTTTATTTCATATTTTGACCTTTTAAACTCATGATTTTCACTTTCTTTCTAATATATTTGCTTTTTATAAACATTATTTTTCAATTTCATGTTTTGACCTTTTTGAACTAATAATTTGACTCTTCTCAGATTGTGAGCCTTTAAACTTATCTTTTTAACTTTTTAATGTCAAAATCGTTTATCATCAGTGCTGAGTTTTTTTTTTTTTTTTTTTCATACTTTATTACTGGTGAAGCAAGATTGACAGTTTAGGGTTAAAAAGGTGACCCCATTTGGCCCTCAGGTTAGTCCTGAATCCAGAATCCAGCCCCTGCTGTGATTTAGTTTGACACCCCTGGTCTAAAGGAATGGCTATGGCTATTTATTTACTGTGTGCATGAGTGTGATAGCCAGATTAAGGACAAATTCTCTTTACTGGGTGGATTTTAATGATTTTAAAAAATAAGGGTAACGTGGGTTCAAAGGCCGTTTGGAGTGAAGCACTGCCATATAAATGAGATCAGCTGATCTCAGGCAAGCTCTCACCAGCTGACAGTCAGCTGATTTTCTTTTGCGACTCTGTTGGCTAATCACACACACATGCTGCCATATTTAAACTGCTCTATCCTGCCTACTCTTCGCTGCTTCTCTGCAAGCTGCTTTTTGTAACCCTCCTCCACCCCAGCTCCTCCTTTATATTTTGATTCTGAATTAATCTGTGTCAATCTAGTGTCAGTGATGCCTGCTCTGCTCTGATTTTTTTTTTTTTTTTTTTGCTGTCTCAGGGAGAGATAGGGAGAAAATGAATGAAGAAAACAGTCCTAAACAGGGCTCTAGTATGATGATACCTGTGTCAAATGTGCAAATTCTTTACATAGTCATGGAGGGAAGGAGAATTACCAAAGCTTCAGTTTGGTTGAGATTATTTTATTTTGGTAAAGCCTGGTTATTGGCATTCTATTGCATGCGTTTATCCCTGTCCTCCTTAAACTGTGTGTTTCTCTCCGTGCCTTCTCCCCTCTCTCTCCCTCAGCTCTCATGCACCTTGTGTCTCCGCCACGCTCATCCCGTGTAACGCCGCAGTCACAATGCCAGCTTCCAAATCAGGTTGTGAGCAGCCGATTGCAACAAGAGCAGAGTCTAATCTGAGCGCTCTCAGACCTATTCCTTAACAAATCCTGCTGAGAGAACTGAAAAGAAAAGACAGCAAACCTAAGTGAAGCCACTGTGTGGGCTAAGCGATCCTCCGGGTCCGTGCATGGGAGTGATCAGGCAGGCGGACGCCGTCACGCTCCAGTGAGCAGCATTTACTCGCCATCAGGCTGCATATGCCCATAAACAAACTAGTCCCTCTCTCTGACTAGGAGCGAAAATCCCCTGTGAGTCATTATTTCCTCTATTCTAAAGTTATGCTCAGTAAAAGAGTGTGGAGAGGAGTCATAGTCCTCCTGTAGGCAGACCCCTGACTAAAATATATAGACTTTATGGGTAATATGTTGGAGCCAAGCCTGTGAGGCTTCAGGAGCACACACTTTATTTCAGTAAGTGCCCTTAGGTGCTCCTGGGAGCATCGCTCCTCTCACTCCCACCTCTCTGCTTCTCCCTCTTACTTTCTTTTTCATTCAATCATGCAATGAAAATATTTCTGCTGGTGCTTTTTCACAGCCCACTCAATTAGTGGCCCCTTCAATTTACAGTAAGTGGGGGGAATTTGTCTTGTACTGTACACACAGACATTCATCCACTCACAGTGGAGATTACAGAGGACCCAAGAAGGAGAAGGGTGGCCTGTGGGAGCCAGTGCTCTTTGGTTGCTTTTATTTTCTTTGGAGAAGAACTGCCAAAATGTTCATCTAGTGAAGCATCTTGTTTTTCCTTAAAGGCCGGAGTCTAAAGTTATTCTGTGAAAGTTGAAGAAAAGAAATTTAAATCATCAAAAACACAAAGGATTTTATTCCAGTTCAGTTTAAACTGTTAGGTGGTTGACTGGTTAATCAGTGAATCTTTTTTATGCGTGAGTCTAAGAACATTATTTTCTTCTGTTGTTTCAACATTTACAACAGGGGTCATCAACTACATTTGTACGAGGGCCAGCTTTATCCTGAACAGGCACTTTAGGGCCCAACTTTCAAATTAAACAAAATTGTAATCAAAACTTTCTGAAGAAATTTACAGTGCTTAACAAATTTATAAGACCACCTGTCTCAGAGACCATCCAGCATGATGACGTGCTTTAATACAGACACTTTATTTTCAGTGAGCGCTCCACGTTTTACCATTTTGAACAGGAATGAGGAATTTCAAACTCTTTTTATACCCAAATTTGAGCCAGCTCACTGGGCTTCTCTAAGAAGTCAGAAATGAATGAAGCATAACATTCAACCACTAAAACTCACTAGAGCTCCTACATATTGGTGTATTAACCATTGCAGAAACATGAAAAATGATTTTGGTTTTACCAGTGCTGTTAATTTAGGGCAGCTGTGGCATAAACCTTACTTTGGGTGGTGGTCTAATAAATTTGTTAAGCACTGTATATATATATTCAGTTTCATTCACATGTATGTAATTTTTTAACATTGAGATCAGTCCCTATATCCCAGTCGACTGATATTTTAGCTCAGTGGTTCTCAACTGGCTGGGAATCAGGGTCCAACACCACCTCCTAAAGGAAATCGTGACCCAATTTAAAAAAAAAAAAATGGAATCACTCAAATATATTTGGTTTAAAAAAAAAAAAGAATAAATTTGATTTTACTCCATTTCCAGAGACAACCTGGTGATTTGGCGATTTCTCAAGATATTTTGTCATTATCTAGAGAAAACCTAACCTGACACGCCAGATGGATGGATGAACGTTCTGTCCGTCACATCTTTACAGGCCAATCTGAACAACAAAACACGTGATGATGCCACTGCCGAGCTGCGCCCCTACCGACGAGTACACTCAATAGAGAATTGCACAACCTGAACCACGGCGACTGTAGACATGTCAGTACACAATTTTTGTCCTTTTTGAAAACAGCTCAATGCTGGTCTTTGTTCTTCTTTTAACAAAGAAATGTCAGGTTCTGATAAAACTAGCAGCATCCATGCTAATTTCTTCCGCCATGATTGCACCGGTATCTTGTTGCCGCTTGCTTACATCATGACTCCGACGCACCTGAGAATGCTGCCCTTTGATGCTGATTGGTCCTGCCATGAGGGTCAGTACTTTCAGGCAACAAGAGGCCTGCGCCATTATGGCAGAAGAGATTAGTGTGGGTGCTGCTAAAGCGCCAGTTTTATCAGAACTTGACATTTTTTCGTTAAAAGAAGAAAACAGAACAGCAGTGAGTTGTTTTCTTTGCAAAACTGACGAAAGTCGTGTACTGACATGTCTACAGTCGCCATGGTTTGTGTTATTCCTCGGTAGCTGTGCATGTGCATCTCGGTTGCGACTACATCATGTGTTTTTGTTGCTCTGATTGGTTTGCAAAGATGTGACAGACAGAACATTCATCCAATTACACTCCGGGTTTTTCAAATCCTCTGCCCTTTCCCAAATGCTTAATATTGAAGGTTTCCCAGATGGATGTGTTTCACACATTCATCTGGCATGTCAGGTTACTGTTTAACAGCACTTGAGAAAATCTTTAAAAAATGTCATTTTCATAAGAGAGCTAATAATTTTGTCCTCATCTGTGTCAGTGGGTGCACTGGATAAAAAGCATTATATAAAACACAATAGTGCACTACATTTCCTGCAGAGCTTGGTGACATAACTGCCCGACTGCCCTGTGATGTGATTGACACTCTGATGTGAGTGATGGTGATGAAGTTGATGGGTTTGTGGGAGAGTGAAGCTCTGAGTTTTTCAGCACAGCTTAGAGCAGTGCTAAAGGTGGAGCAATGTCACAGAGATCAGATTTTTGTCTGGACGTTTGTGACAGTGAAGGGAGCAGGCATAATTTACACACAGCACACTGTATTAAGAGAGTTGAATCTGCGTCAGAACCTTTGAAAAAAAGTCTGATTTTTAAGGTGAAGTTTGTGGAGATGTAGCCGATTAGTTCTGACTGAAGATTTTCAATCTGAGGCTCAGGGATTCAATTGCTGGTCATGGTGTTTATATTATCTGCTTCCTTTGAAACTGCCTCCCCCCTCCGAGCAATTCAGATTGACAAGCCTGATTCTCGCAGCTATTGCTAAGCAGTCAGAGGTCCTCTTTCAGGAGGCAGAGAGGCCCATCTCAGCTGCTGATCAGGTTCAGAATTGGACGGGACATTTCTGTGGCACAAATTGAATCGCTGGCAATCTGTAAACTGCAGGAACGTGTGTGAAAGTGAAGATGAAAGTGGTGTTTTCAAGAGCCCAGCATGTTGACTGAGAGGAGCAGATGAGATGGCTGGTCAAGGTAATTGACAGAGTGTGATAAAACATGGAGACAGTGAGGGGTAGAAAAAAAATCACTGAATAACGGAGAGAGGCCCAGACAGCAGAAACTCTTTTAAAGTCACCCTGGTTGTTGTTATAACTCTGCTGCAGCAATGGCGAGGGCGCTATTATGTTCTTAAGTTGTCTGTCCTGGCCAATCTCTTCTAACATTGCTCACTCTCACTCAGAAATGAAGTGATTAGATTTTGGAGGTTAAAGGTTAGGGTCACTAGCCCTCATGTTCATCCATCAAATTTTGATGTATCAAAATTCTTATCTTGGTATTTTTTTTTTAATCTTACGTTAATATTACAAACCTAAAAGACAAAAGGGACTTAAAGGCATATTCAGGTGCTAATGCCCTTCTACTCCTACAACAAACCATTCATGCCATACTGAAGTCATGTCCGTGTTTATAATACTAATACTCTGCAAGTTCAGTTTTTTTTCCAAATGCCCCAATTGTTTCAAAGGGATTTTTTTTTTTTTTTTTTTTTTTTAAGTCGATCACATAAGGAAGTGGTTCTCAACCTTTTCAGCCCAGGACCCCAAAAATAAAGGTGCAAGCTACTGGGGACCCCACTGTACCTGAAGGTGGTTAAACACAGCTATGCACAATCTAGAATAGTCATGTGCAGACAAGGCTACCCATAAGGGGGGATAAAGGAGAGAGCTTTAACCTGAAAAATAACCACTCTTACCAAAAAAGCAAGTACATTTTTTTATTCATTTGTGTGGTAGATAGCCTTCTTAGAAATGGGTTCGGATCCCTTTTGTTAAAAACAGAAATAAAATGGGTTAAAAATGGCAAGAATAGGTTTATAATGGCCAAAATAATAATAATGGTGGAAAATGGATTTTAAAAGTAGCAGAAATTGGTTAGAAGTGGCAAAAATTTGATAAAATTGGCAAAAAATAAGTAAAAAGTGGCATGAATAGGTTAAAGTGGCAAAAATGGCCATAGAAAGTGGTAAGGGGAATTAAAAAGTGGCTGAAATTACTTTATATATGCAGAAATGGGTTGAAAATTTGGTGAAATGGGATGAAAAATTGATATAAACTAACAGAAAGGGTTAATTAAGACAGAAAAATGGGCAGAAATGAGCAGAAACGCATCAAACTGGCAAAAATGAGCATTTTACATAGTAAAGTGTGGTAAAAAGTGGTTAATAGAGGCAATGATGGGTCAGCAGAGGCAACAATAGACATTAACTGGCAAAGACGTGGCAAAAGCAGGCAGAAAAAAGTGCTGGAAAGGGTTTGAAATGGTAAAAAGGTTTTTAAGTAGTGAAGTGTGTTAAAATTGGTGGGGAAAAGTTATAAAAACAGGTTAAAATTTTGCAAAATTGGTGTAAAATGGCAACAGTTTAATTTTAAAAATATTAATTCATTCAGGGCATCTTGCGACCCCCTCTCAGTGTCGCTTGACCCCTATGGGGTCCCGACCCCTACGTTGAGAATGACTGATACAAGGTACTTGGCAACAATGGTGGCATTCGCATCCAGGGATTTCAGTGAGCGTTGCCCCTTTAAGAAGACCCACTGATGGTACCTGCAGGGAATCTATGGTGTACAGCACTGATTGTCAACTGGCAGCCCAAGGGCCAAATCAGGCCACCCAAAGCTTCCTGTCATTTTTAAATATCTGCAGCTGTTAAATCCATCCCCAAAATGGTTAATATTGAAACAGTTTTCCCGAGAATGACTTGTCACTTGTCAGCAATTATAAGTAAACATATTTAAATAATAAAAAAAAAAATGGGTAAAGACTGGCAGAAATTATAAGCAAACATATTTTAAAAAAAGAAAAAATGGGTTAAGACTGGCAGAAATGTTGCCAAAAATGGCCATGTAAAGTGAAAAGGTGTAAGAAAGTCTAAAAATTGGTGATAAATGACAAAATGGGCTTTGGGGAGACAAAAAGGTAAAAGTGGTAAAAGAGGTTAAAGAATGGTGAAAAAAAAATGGGTTCAAAGGGCAAAAGTGGCAAAAAGCATCAAAAAATGTTTACAAGTACCAAAAATGTTGCAAAAATAGCCTGGCAAAGAACTGAAAAGTAGTAAAAGAGTGGCAAAAGTGGGTTAAAGTGGACAAAAGGGGAAAAAAGTATCAAAAATGGGTTAAAAGGTCCAAAATGTTGCAAAAATGGCCTTGTCAAGTCATGAAAAGGGGTTTAAGAGTGGCAAGATTGGCAAAAAGTGGAAGAAATGATCAGAAATTAGTTACGAGTAGCAAAAAATGTTGCAGAAATGGCTGGATAAAGTGGTGAAAAGGGGTTAGAGAGTGGACAATGGGTGATAAGAAACAAAATGGGTTGTGGATAGGTAAAAAGGAGCAATAATTGGCAGAAAAAGTGGTAGAAAGAGGTTAGAGAATGGCAAAAAAAAATGGGTTCAAAGGGCAACAAGTGGCAAAAAAGTATATTAAAATCATCAAAAGTGCCAAAATATTGCAGAAATGGCCTTGTAAATTAGTGAAAAAGGGTTAAATGGTTGCACAAAAGCAAAGTGTCAAAAAGGGGTTAGAGTGGCACGATTGGCGAAAAGTGGCAAAAGATATTAAAAAATGTGTTAAGATTGGCAAAAATGGCGCAGAAATGACTGGATAAAATGGTAAAAAGAGGTTAGAAAGTGGCAAAATTGGGTTAATAATGGTGCAAAATCACGATTGTTAATTAGGCCAAAATATTAATTTAATTTTTGCTTATTTCAAATCCGGCCCCCACAGTCTCTGTCAAGACTAAATTTGGCCCTTGTGCAAATGTACTTGATGACCCCTGGTGTACAGCATAACCGACAGGTACTGTCTCTCTATGTAATTTAGCAAGTTTCAGGTGAAAGTGGAATGGGTTTCCATTAGGGATGCACAATATTGGATTTTTTTCTAATAACTGATATGCTGCTATTTGGAGATTAATTTTAGTAGTTACTGGTATCTATACCAATTTTCAGATATGTATTTCAGACCTAAAACTTCAGTCTTTTGAACTCGTTTTAATGTATACAGATGAACAAAGGACAAAACTTGAGTACTTAAAACATACCCTAAAGACTGAGAGTGAACAGTGATGTAAAGCACATTGACACTGGACTGTGGAGCAGTGGAAATGTTTTCTGTGGAGCATAAAATTACACTTATTTTCTTTCATCCAGATGGGTGGCTCTGGGTTTAGGGGAAACCTGGAGAATGTTACCTGCCTGACTGCATTGTGTCAGAGGTAATGGTATGGTGCTGGTTTTCAGGGTTTGGGCTTGGCCCCTTAGCTCCAGTGAAAGCCATTCTCCATGCTTCAGCAAACTGAGACATTTTGGACAATGCTATGCTTTCAACTTTGTGGCAACAAGTTTGGAGAAAGCCCTTTCTATCCCAACATGACTGTGCCCCAGTGTACAAAGCAAGGACTGTAAAGGCATGGCTTGGTGTGGATGAACTTCACTGGCTCGCGCAGAGCCTTTGCTTCAAATCCATTGAGCACCTTTGAAACAAACTGGAATGGAGAATGAGAACCAAGCTTTTGGTCAAATATCAGTGCCTTACCTCTTAATGCTCTACAGAATCAGTGGGCACATATTCCCACAGAAACACTGAAATCTTGTGGAAAGCCTTCCAAGAGTGGAGGCTGTTCAAGCTGCAAAAGGGGGACCAACTCCATATTAAAGTATTTGAGCACAGTGTCTGTTGGTGAAATGTTCAGGCGGCTGAATACTTTTGTCCACATATGTAACTCAATCATGCTCCATGGGCTTTTAATCTAAACTCTGCACAAATGTCATACAGGTTCGAGGTCAAAGGTCAGAGCCACAGTGACCTTGAATGTTAGGAGCATTCAGAAACACATTATGGGATTTTTGCCAAATTTGACACAAACCTACACTTGTACTTGAGGATGAATAGCAAAAATCTGGAGGTCAAGGGTTATTACTTTGTGGATCAATTTAACCCCATACTAGCTCTGTAGTCCAAAGATGGTGGAAAGACATACCCCTGCACTATTAAAGAAATACAATTTCTACCAATCACACCACCATAAAAAAGCTAAGCTCTCCTTTTTGACCCGTTCCATCACTGTCCGGCATTTGTATGCCTTGTGGTAGCATTTAAGACTGGAAGTGGTTTTTCTATTTTTTAATTAGCAGCCTTTATATCCGTCTTAGTTTGCATCTTATTAAAGTAAGACTTTTAAAGGGACCTTGTGTTGCCCACTCACACTTTTGAAGTTGACATGATGTATGAGGAACACTTGACTTTCAAACGAGAAACAACCGAGCCTTTTTTCCCTTTTTCTTCTCCGCCTTTGAGGCAGCCCACACACTTCCTAGCTCTGTGTGTGCACAGATGACCTAACAAAGCATTTCACTATTATTTTAATGAGTCCATATCATACAGTTTTTCATCATATCAATGCGCTCCTCTAGCTACTGTGTACGGAAATGGGTTCTTGGAAAGTACATTTCAAACGATGCTATTCAGGTTATTATTTCTCATATATCCCTCATGGTGTTTGTAAAAGTTCACACAATGTTTTTTTCTTTGTAGGCTGCCAAAGAACTGAAGGTGCAGGGCGATGCAGGGCAACCATTGTGGATGAACAGCACCAGTGGCAGAACCACAGAGTAAATACTGAATCAGGAAAACACTAAAGAACAAAGGGGCCTGTATTAGATATTCCTAATTAGATATTTTCTAACATGATTAAAAAATTATAAATAATTGTCTGCTTCAAAGTCTAAGGAGTGTCCCATAATTTAGATCTCTGAAACATGACTTAATTCATTCAACACCTGGCATTTGAAAAGACGACTTCATTGAGTGACTCACGGCTGTGTTAACACCTCTGTTTAGTGGAGGAGCACGATGCCACATTAGTGCTGCAAATTAGTCAAATGAATTATAATTGTAGTTGCCAAAGTCAGAGTGCACAGTCCAAAAATAGACGCTCAAAGCTGATCCTGTAATTATGATGTTTGCTGATGGAAAGATAATAGAGAGCCAGAGTCTTTAAACAGCCCTGGCTCAGTCAGCTGGGGTAGATACCCCTGCAGACTGCAGAGATTCAGAAAAGCCACGTTAAAATGTAGTTGACTGCTGGGAGAGTCACCCAGCAGCCTTACTGTCTTATGTAAATTCTTTGCACGTCACACGTCAGAGAGATTTTTTTTGTGTGTTTCCCATAAGGGCTTTTTGTTTCATTTATTAAAGACTTTATGAACCATTTTTAATGGAAAAAAAATGTTTTCTCCTTTTTTAAATTTCACAGTATGTGTATTACTCAGAAGTGCACCTGTGTTCTTCAAGAGATATTGGAGTATTTCTGGAGTTGAAATGTATAAGATACTTTTCCATAGTAGTGGCATTAGCTTCCAGAGATTTAAGTGTGTGTTGCTCCTTTAAGCATGGCATGCTTAGAGAAGCTAGGCTATACAGTGTGACAGATGGGTACAAATCTCTGTGTAATTTAGCGAGTTTGAAGTTAAAATGGGCCAAAAAACAACTTCCACTCAATTGTATGCTACACTGATATTTTTAGTTTTATTTTTCATCCAGAAAGCCTCTAGCCTCGCAAGCATATGGTTTCACACATTTCCGTGTTTCTCACTGGCGAATCCGGTTAGAAAGTGACGAAACCAATCAGCGTCGAGGGGCAGTACTTTCAGGCGAGGCGGAGTCGTGATGTTAGCAAAGAGCAACAAGAGGCAATTATGGTGGAAGAAATTAGCGTGGATGCTGCTGAAGCGCCAGTTTTATAAGAACTTGACGACTTCTCTTCGTTAAAAGAAGAACAAAGAACAGCAGTGAGTTGTTTTCTTTTCAAAATGACAAAAGTCATGTACTGACATGTCTACAGCTGCCATGGTTCGCGGCGTTATGCAGTTCTCTATGGAGTTTACTCCTCGGTAGCGGCGCACCTTGGTTTGGGGCTACGATGTTACATGTTTTGTTGCTCTGATTGGCCCATAAAGATGTGATGCACAGAGCGTTCCTCCAATCACCCTCCAAGTTTTTTTTAAAAAGCTCTGCCCTTTCCCAAACGCTGTGTATGGAAGGTTTACCAGATCCATCTGGCATTTCAGGTTAGAAAGCCTCTGTGTTTGCCACTATTTTGCAATGCGAGCTTCGGCTACTGGCTACGTGCCCTTCCTCCTCAGTGCATACAATCAGCTATTTGGGTCTGCAGGCTTCTGAACTTAAGTCTGCGTTGCCATAGGTTCTTTGCAGTCACGTGATTTTGATGACACACCAGTGTCAGGAAGTAGGACAGCCATAAGGAATGAATAAAAAAGGAGAAAGTAGCACTAAATGGACCTCTATGCCGCAATCATCAGAAAATGTTTAGATACATTCAGTACGATCCCTAAACTTAACAAAAAGGAGATTTTTTTTTTCCATATTCTTACCAAACACCTGGCTCGGACGCAATCTTTACAAAATATCTATTTCTAAACCAACCATTATAATGACGATGTATTTGGGCCACCCTAGAAAAATGAACGATAAAGAGGATCTGTTTATTTTCAAGAGTAAAATGAACATTTTTCTATTAAAAGTCACAAATGTATGTGAACCAAGACTTCAAATTTTCGAGGTTATAAAGTCAAAAATCAGTTTACAGTTTGGTTTCTAGTAAATTTTGGCTTCACACCGTTGTAGATTTATCAATTTGTAATGTATTCGGAATAATATATTCCATCATACATTATGTTTCTTATGATGATTTTAAAAGAATATCTTGCTGGCGCTGGGTCAAAACCTTGTATCATCATTTTTCATGATTTTTTTATACATCAGTGCTATTGGTCTCCCTTGACATATGTCAGTGGGTTTGGACTCATTTTAAAACAATAGAAAATGTCAAAAAGATTCTGACAATGACAATTATGTTTTTAATGAATTAAAAGATCCATTTTCATTTTTTCCATTCCCTAAAAAGTGATGATTTTGAAGATGGGAGGTTTTGGCCAGCAAAATGTACAATGACGTTTGACAATTTCAGAGCCAACAGGGCCCCACATCCCCACCTAAGGGTCCCCGAACCTCAGGTTGGGAACTGCTGTCCTACATAATGCTGCTTTAAAATACTAATGTAGCATCTGTAGTCTAGTGAAGTGGAGCCATTTTCAGAAGGTCGCAGGTTTGTCTAAGTGTCTTTTGAGTGCTTTTGTTCCATTGTTCAAGCTTTTTATAGCAAACGATATCATTAGATTTGTGTATTTTTACCCTGAATTATTAAAGAGTTTTCATTGTGAATTTACCCAAACTCATAGTAGTTTGAAAATTTTACAAGGAATAAGAGACTTTCAGGACTTTCCCCAGAAACTTTCAGAAATCTTCTCCAGTGGTATTTCAGGAATTTTCAAAGATTTAGGAAATTTTCAATGACAGTTTTTTGTATTTCATCTGGGATTTTTTCCCAGAAACTTTCAGGAATCTTCTATAATTCTTTCAAGAATTCTTTATTTGTCTTAGTTTACTCAGTGTCTTTGTTCTGTCTCATTTTTTGTAGGGTTCAAACAGCACAATCTTTTATTAAACAAATCCAAATGATTGACAAATTAATCAGAAATTTGGGTCACCATTCATCGTATGGAATATGTGGTGGGTCCCAAGTCTAGACCAGTTGAGAACCAGTGGTCTAATGTATGTCTAGGTGCCCCATGAAAATTGAAATCATCTGCCTAGAAGCTGTGGTGTTTGACTGATTTAGTCAAATGCATCTCTGCAGTCTGCTCTTCCTTTTTATGCAGCCAGATTGAAGTAATCACAGAGTAATTCTGGAGTCGATGCAGTTCAAGCTGCAAACTTTACAAACTGAGTTTCAAAATGACCTTTTACTAGTAATCATTCACAAAGGTTTAAGCAGCATTATCCACAGAGGGCTGCTCCTCTGAAAGCAAACAGAGATGATATTTAGAACCAATAAAAACTCTGAATAAATCAGTTTCATGTTGAAAGACAGTGTTTCTCTGCATCTCTGCAGCACAAACACAGCTTTGGGAAGGTGTGTCATCCAGGCAGCTGCCTATTTTTATCATTCAGTGGTTATCATTCATTCAAATTCATATTCAGAGTTTTTACAAAGATCTCTACACATTCAAAACATCAGCCATGAGGCGTACTTGGTAACATCTTAGGTTAACCTAAGATGCCAAGAAAATATTCTGTCCTAATATCCTGAGAAAGTTCTGCTGGCTTATTCTCTGATTACAGCTCACATGTCTAGACTTCCTTTTACTGCCACAGTGTGAGATTTATATTTTCAGACAAACCTAAGAAAACATAAAATTAAAACAAGAAACCAAAAAAAAAACAAAAAACATCTAACATTATAACAGGTGTAACCAAAAACAATCTCTACTTTTCTATCAGCTGAACAATTTCTGATCCAAATCATTTCCTAGCTTGTATTTTAGGTTTGGTACACAGTCAGGAGTCATTTGTGCTGCCCTTCGCTGTGGTTCCAAGAATAATGGTGCTTCTTTGATGGCTTCTGAATAATCCCCTGTAAAGTAGAAATCCGTGGAATCAAAATTACACAGTCACTACTGTATTGGTTGAATGGGAGCCATTTTGCAAAAGAGACAACCATCTCATCAAATGATGTGAATTCAGACTGAATTTACTGCTCCGTACAAAAGCTGTGGGCACATCAAACTGTCCTACATTCCTGCTGACTTTTGGCACTGGCTCTGCATGAACAGTCTTCAGCTTGGCAATGCCCTGCAAGAGGTGTCCATGTGTTTTATGAACCAAGAACACTTGCCTGGAAAAATAAATCACTTCCTGCTTTTTGGCAGGCCCCATCTGGGTATAGAGTCATCCTTGAAAAGACACACCGGGGACAGATGAAGACATCTGGAGATACAGTGCCTGCCACATCTGCTAATGTCTAAATACATTTAGCTCAACTCTGTCATTAGCATGTGAATTAGCATGTTTCCCTGGGACCAAGCTTTGATCGGCCCAGCTCCCTGTGTCACAGCTCTTGAAGCCAGCACGCGGCTATCAGAGCCCATTAGACGGCATTGGAGTCAGGCTGTGGACACTTCAGCTGCAGTGGCAGCACTGGATCACATTTAGAAAACATCCACCTGCTATTAAGATCCAGGAAACACTCAGAGAGAAAGCTACACATTTACAGGCTACATCTAAAAACAGGAGTGGGGGGAAATTTCCTGATTTTAAAGAACTGTTCAAATTTTTTAACCCCTTTGTGTTTTCTTTTTTAAATTTTTGTCACACTTAAATGTCTCAAATCATCAAAATAATTTAATATTGGACAAAATGAAGTTTTAAATGATGATTTCTTTTATTATGGGAAAAAAGTCATTTAAACCTACCTGATCCTGTGTAAAAAAAGTATTTGCCCCCCAAAACCTAAAAACTGGTTATTCCACCCTTGGCGGCAACAACTGCAAGCAAGCATTTGCAATAACTGGCTTTGAGTCTTTCGCATGGCTGTGGAGGAATTTTTGCCCACTCGTCTTTGCAGAATTGTGTTAATTCAGCCACATTGGAGGGCCTTCTAGCATGAATGGCCTGTCTATGGTCATGCCACAGCATCTCAATTAAATTATAGTGCAGACTTTGACTAGGTCACCCCAAAACCTTTACTCTATTTTCTTAAAGCCATTCAGAGGTGGACTTGCTGGTGCATTTGGGATCATTGCCCTGCTGCATAACCAATGTGCACTTAAGGCCCAAACATTCTCAGCTGAACGTACGCAGAACGAACTCCGCGGACGTCCCCAAGGCCCGTGCACGCAAAGCTCAAATTTTATGACCGCGCGGACTCCGTTCCCTGTACTGGTGTCACACAAAACACCGCTCGGCATGTATTTTTCACATGGACCCGCATTAAATGTGACACCAACCTGCATTTCGCACTTGTTTTTCCACGTCAGTACTTCGCATGCCCTTCATTAACATGGCACACTCCCCTTCCTCGTCTATTGTGGCATTTAATGGCCGTACTAACCACCGTCTCTTAATTTCATTGCTTTGCAAAGCCAGCAGGCAGAATAGCTCCTCTTCCTCGTCGTCAGTGTAGGACGCCATGATAGAAAAAAGTAAGCAATGCGCAAGGATTGTGGGAAATGTAGGATTTTACAGAAAATTCACAGGAAACTGCTACGCAGCAGTGCGCTCGACTATGGAAGCTCTGATGACTGCGGACGTTCTGTGCGGAGTCTTCTCCGCTCACAGTACGCTCGAGTATGTTCGGGCCTTTAAGGTTGAGGTCACAAACTGGTGATTTTGTGGTAGGGAGCAGAATTCATGGTTCCATCAATTGTTGACCTCCAATGGGATAAGCAGTACAGAAAAAGGATGGATGGATGGATGGATGGACGGATGGATGATGCTGCAGATAAAACAAATATATATCGCCTATTGCCAGTACTTACGGGCGTCATCCCCTAACTCCTCTTAAGAAGATGTTTGTAGCACCATTGCAGCATATCGTTGAACGTGTGGGCTGGATATGAATGTTGTCAATGACAAACACTCTTGGTGTGACATCATCATTGATGCATCCAAGCCGCCCTACAAGCCTGATTTGAAAAAGCCTGTCAGAATTTTTTTTTTTTTTAGTGTGTGTCTTCCATCCAGTGTTTCAGGTCAGGGTGCCTACTAACAGGATGACATCTGGTCCCTTTCATTGTATGGTCATTTACTAGAGTGACATTATTCAATCTCAAACTCCCAATCCTTTTTGCTCCTTGAGGGATTTAATGGTCACATACAGCATAGACAGCATGGCTAGCTAACAGGGCTAATTTTCTCTACTTTTGATCTCATTCGTATTTCAAGTTCAATAGCCAGTCCATAGTGTCCTCTTCTTGATACTCGGAACAAGTCAATGATTGTTTCCTCCCTGCTGACTGCAAGCATTGGACATAGGGCTTCTGTTGTAAATTGACACTACTTGACCTGCCTCCTGTATGACCTTTGAACTCACAGAGTTGTCAAGACAGCAGACACAATGGGGCTCATTCACCAACCATTCTAAAGAAGGAATTTGTTCTTAAAAACATCTTACATGGTTTTTAAGATTCTGAGATTCAACAAAATTATTTTTTTTGTCCTCATTCATCCCTCTGTTGTCCTGGGTCTGTGCTGGTGTCGGCTGGCAGTGGAATTCATCGCCTCTTGGTCGTATAGCAGCACCAGGTTCATGCAGCCGGTAGCAATCATTGGTGACCTGGCGGTGGCTCCATAACACCCAGCAGCTTCTTTTGTCTCTGGAGGGACTTGCAGCTTTGATATGTCTAGCTCCAACACACTGGATTGTTCTTAAACTCTCAGCCTTCCACTGTTATTTATCCCTTTGGCATTTTGGTTTCTTTGTTACACTTTTGCATATTTCCCCACACATTTGTTCATACTTTCACAAGTTCTTGCTGCCATCCAAAAGCTGCTTGTGCAGTTGAAGAGCAACTCATTCGTTGGACAGTAGGTAGGCCTATGTCCTATTAACCAATCACAATGACTACTGTTTATTTAAGTTATTGATTTTCCCTCCCTATCCTTAGGGCCCTTTACACACAACCATGCACATAACACACGGACACACAGCAGTCAAACTGCACAAGCATCTTCCTCGCCATGAAAAGCTTTCAGTGATGTTTCTCACTTTTTATTTTATAAAGAAATGTGGTTCAGACATGATTAAAACCACCACTATACTCCACCAAATTACCTGTGAGGAGCACAGAAGTAGCTGTTGGCTGACAGAACAACTCAACCCCGCCCGTAGCTCCCGCCTCGTTCTCCTTAAATGCAGCTTATAAGTCTGAACAGTGTCTGGTTCGCCACAAACATTGCAGGTGAGAGATGGATTTACCTGATGACAGGTATGGAGTCTGGCCAATTCATCGTCTTTGCAAAGATTAAGTTAAATTAGCTTAAACCTGCAGCATAGAGACTAATGTTGCATTTTAATTTGGCTATCTACACTGTCAGTACACAAAAGCTCTTTTGCACCAGAGCCTCTGGACTCTTCCTCTTCCTCTTCTCAGTTGTCAGAAAATGTTTCAGTTTATCTAGCACAAACAGTCACATTCATCCCGTAATGCAAAATGTGTATTCGCCGGGGATGTACTGGGTTTGAAAGGGTTAAGGTGTTATTGGTCATAAAGGACATAGTCACGGTTACATACAGGAGATGTCTAAAAGCACCTTTGAAGGCCACAATCCCCCCAAGAACCCCCCCCCCCCCACCTTTCAGAAAATGTGTGCTGAAACAAGCTGTTGTCAG
The DNA here is from genome assembly GCF_018320785.1 of Cheilinus undulatus. Classification (NCBI taxonomy): domain Eukaryota; kingdom Metazoa; phylum Chordata; class Actinopteri; order Labriformes; family Labridae; genus Cheilinus; species Cheilinus undulatus. The sequence continues at coordinate 7,396,373 of NC_054868.1, forward strand.
ATTTTTCCCTCATGATGTCATGTGGGGAGTTAGCACCGCCCCCAGGTTCGGTTGGCCCTCCCCATTTGGAAGAAAGTTCCACCCTCCTCTCCTGATCCTCCTCCACATCAATTTCCTGAGAGGGCGTGGCCAGGGGCGGAGTCAGACAGCACAGTAACATTTAAAGCCACAGAAACAGGGCTAAAACAGAGGGATTTTTAGACATGCAAAAATCCAATCCTGGAGTGGTTTTTCCAGCGATAAACTTCACAGGTATGTTTTGGGGACCTCTGAGACCAATATAAACTTGTCTTAAAGGGTTAAATTATGTGATCTTTAATTTGCACTTTGATTAATTGAGGGTGAAGCTGTGTCTTTATGTAGAAACCATTGGCTGTAAACGTTTTTTTGGAGCCTCTCAGTGCTGGCTTTGTGTATCCGGTACTTTCTTCCTGACTGCACTTGGGGACAAAGAACATTACATTGGTGGTTGGCATCCTTAATGATTCTCCTGCAGCACCTAAATGTATTCTTCAGGCAGGAAGGAGCACTGCCTACTGTATGTTCAGCCCTCTCTGCTGAGGCTCAAGTCCTTTTAAGATGTTTTTTTTGTGCAACTTCACGATGATCCTTTTAGTGCCTCAGTAAGGGAGTGGGATGTTATTACATTCTATACCAATCTGTACTGAACATGGTTATTTCAGTTTTCTCTGCATGTTACCTTTCACAATAAGCGTCACTAGTCAGTTATTCAGTGTATGAAATTGTGACCTTTCTGTAATACAAGTCTTTTAAAGGTGGACTTATCTCAGCTCTAAGTGGCAGCATTAGCAGAGTATGAAAAGAGTTGATAGAAATACACCATTCTAAATGTTGTCAAAAGGGCTCATATAGCCAAAGACCCTCAGACGTATGATGGTGTTTTCACTATATTCCTGTTCTATTCTTCACATTCCTGCTCAATTTTGACTTTGACAGTATAACAACAAAAACTTTTAACTGTACATTGTAAAACACCCGGATGGGAAGATTTGCGTTTTACAGAAATTCATTACTTGAATTCAATCAGTGAACCGCAGGGTAAATGACATGATATTTGCACCAAGGTTATAAAGAGAGTAAAACAAAGCTGATTTGTATTTTAATATTCTGTATTGGAATGTATTTGGTTTCTGCTGTGTAGGGTTCATAAAAGTCTCCAACACTTCCATAGTTTAAGAGTTCAGAACCTCTACTGGCATTAATGTGAGCACAGAGACTGTGCAGGGTTTAATTACTAGGTTTCCATGGCCGAGCAGCTGCATGCAAGCCTCAAACCACCAAGTCCAATGCCAGGCGACAGATGGAGTACTATAAAGAACACCGACACTGGGCTGTGGAGAAGTGGAAACATGCTCGGTGGAGTGAGGAATCACATTTCTCTGTTTACCAGTCAGATGGGTGAGTCTGGGTCTGGTGGATGGCAGGTCAAAGTCACCTGCCTGACTGCGTTGTGGTATGGGGCTGTTTTTCAGGGTTTTGGCTGCCTCTTATCTCCACTGAAGGCCAATCATAATGCTTCAGTACCAAGACATTTTGGACAATGCTATTCTTTCAACTTTGTGCCTACAGTTTGGGGAAGGCTTTTTTCTATTCCAGCATGACTGTGCCCCAGTGCACAAAGCAAGGCTATAAAGACATGGTTTAATGAGTTCAGTCAGGGCCAGTTGAGATGTTGACCAGCCCACACAGAGCCCTGACCTCAGCCCCATTAAGCACCTTTGGGATGAACTGGAGAGATTGTGAGTCAGGCTTTCTCGTCCAACATCAGTGCCTGACCTTATAAATGGGGATGCACCACATTAACATCCTGATATTGGTATCGGCACATTTCAACATTTACATCCAGTATTTTCACAGTGAATATCAGCATATATTGACTGTAAAATTTGGCCATATATACTAATAAACTATTGGAGTTTTAGGCTGGACCAACAGACTTAAGTAAGTTGAGATCTTTTTCCACTTGATCCTCATTCTTCAAACTTAAAAGTGTGTTTTAAGAAATAAAGTTTGTTTCTTTTTTCATGTTTAAACCTAAAATGGTGTTCAGAGGACTGAATATTAAGTTATGTAAAACATATTTAAATATCAGTATCTAAATCGGCTAAAATGAATCATTAAATATCGGCATATCGGTTATCGACAAAACCCAATATTGTGCATCCCTACTTATGAGTGCTCTACAGAATGAATGGGCAAAATTTCAGCCAAAAGGTGTTATAGACTCATGTAAACACTGTAGAAACATTGCCACTTCCGCCGTCTGCTGTAGTGAGGGATATTATAGTGATGATGTGTGTGCAAAAGGGCATAGTTAAATTACTGTGACTTTTTTCCATATTCAGCCTATAAGCAGCATTATAAAAAGGCCCCTAAATTAAAAAAGGCTAAAGTAGTGCAGGTGTCAAGATGACAGATGGGCTAAGTGTGTCTGACGACATCACACGTTGGCTCATTGGTATTTCAGGTCCTTCTGATGGTCACCAGGAATACAGGGGTCTAATTAATTCATCCACTCAGCGGTGAGTGAGTCCAGGGGGCAGCGGGGACCTTATGAAGCGGGACTCCATCATAGCAGGAACCCTTCCCCGGGCTGCGATGGACTCAGAGAAATCAGTCGACTGCAGGTGAAAGGAAAAAATGAGGGGCTGTCACGCCTAATTGAGCGCTGTCTCCGCACCTCGTACCCTTCATACTTCTCTCCGCTCTCCAGGTAATGCACTGAGAGTCGACAGAAAGCTCAGGTTCAAGCGTGCGAGATAAGGTGATGCTCCATGTGATTATCATTGTGTGAGCAATGGCAGGCACTTCACATCTTTGATTCACCGTTTGCCCGAGCGCTGTGCTGCGGAGGTGTGTGGGAGTAGAAGGCAGAGGAGAGGAGGATTCGGTGAATTCAGGACACAACCTCTGGTATTGTACAGAATCTACAGGAGTGTGTGCGCAATAAAAGTAACACACACCTGACAACACAGTGGAGTTGAGCTTATTTGTAGATGTGCTGAATTTGAACAGTGGAGTGTTTCAGCAGTTTGATCTGCAGAAAAATTAGCTGTCACTTCAAAAAAAAAAAATAAAGTCAACACTTACTCGGTGTTGCCTGACTCAGACTGAAGCACATCCTTTCTGTCTTACACTCACTGGGATATTCTGTCTTGTTAGTTTTAATTAAAATTCCAATTAAGTATCCCCATCAGTGTGCTTTAATTGAAACCCATTTTTGTTGCACATGTTAATGATGCAATATTAGCAGGGATGCTGGAAGTCAGAGTTAGTTTGGGATGCTGCCATAAGCCTTTGATATGATGATGCTGCTCTCCATGCTGCACAAAAAAAAAGAAAAGTTGAATTTAGCCCTCTGGTATTCTGGAGGTTTTTGTCCAAAAGGATGGAATTTTTCTCTACTATTTCATGCTAATTTGGTCAAGGTTGTTGCAAATGGCATGCTTTTTGCAGGAAGTTTGTTTCCTTGCAAAATTTTGAAATTTCAGATTTTTTTTCCAATTAAGCCCTTCGAGCTTATGCAGCACCCGTGGCCACAGGCACATCCCTTTATAAATCACTTGGTAACGTTTGAACCGTAAGTCAAAAGCACTTAATTGTTTTTCTTTTTCTGAAAGCTCTCCATTATGCCTTTCTGATTATGTTCTCTATGCATTCGTAGCTCTTACAGAACATTTTCTAGTGAGCCCTAAACATAGCTGACTTCCGGGGTCTCTGAGGACAGTGTTGTATTAAATAACACTGATTCATTGTGAAGAAAAACAGCTAAATCGATCATTTTTAGTGTGCACATCTAGATGGCGCTATTTTCTCTTATAATTGTATGCATTAAATGCATGTCTTTCCTTAGTGGTCAAAACAGCCATAAAATACACTGTAGTAATACTGTTCTTTATTTAAATAAGTGTTATCCTTATTCAAGTTTTATCCATCAGCTGTCAGGTTCTTATTTGTTTGTACAAAGTCTTTAGTAACAGGAAGTAACAGGAAACTGAAAACTGAATGGAACAGTTCTTTTCTAGGTTATACCAGAATCAGTTTATCATTGACCCAGGCCACACTGAGATGAAAATAGTACAGTAGTCATACTACCTGTATATGTGATGGAAATGTTCTAAATTAGTGTCTTTGTTGTTTTTTTTTTAAACAAATGAAAGTTATTAGTGGTAAATGGTACATGGTACACACTGGTATGTAAAGGGTTAATTATAAATTACAAAATGGAAAAAAAAAAAAAAAAAAAACAGAAAGCCTGAAGCGAAAGATTCAAATATATTTTAAAAATGTTATAAGTATGGTCATCATCGGATTTTTCTTTCTTTTTTTTCTTTTTTTTGGGGGGGTGGGGGGGTGGAATAATTAAATTAAAGAGATTATGTTGATGTTTTATGCTTTAGTTCTCATTCAAATAAAGTTTTATAATGTCAAAGAGGATGTTAGCGCTTCAGTCAAATTGTGTTTGGTGTGAATTAGTTGTTGAAATTCAGGTGTTTGCTGATATATTGTCGTGTTTTAAAGAGTGAAGATGATATTTATTGTAGTGTTTCTGTTTTGTGAGGCTCCTTGAAATGTTTGTTGCGTAATTCTTTACAGCGTTTGAGCAGACAAAGCCGTTTTTATAGGTCTGTAAAGCCTGATGTGTGGGCCAGGACATCTGTTTTATCCAACATCACACATTTTCACTAACAAGGATTGCCTTGTACTCAATCATGCAGTATAGATGGAGCTATGATTTCATATCCATAAACGAAGTCTGAGTTTTATGGTGTGCTCTGTATTGTTTCGTGAATGAAGTGAAAACAGCTGTATGCTGCACTGCTGCCTCTTTGGAACAATAGAATACATCTCTCTCCAGTTACAATTCATGTATTCATATTTCCACTCAGAGGAGCCTATTTGTGAGAACCGCCTCTCTGTCAGGGTTCTTTGCAGATGAAGCTCCAGCCGAGCTGCACTTTGAACTTCCTTTGGTCCATTTGGTAACCTTCCAGCCAGAGGACCTCCATGCTGAGGGCCTGTCCGAATTGAACTGGTATCTTTCCATACTTGGCAAGCTGCCGAAGCGGACCTTGCCAGCTCTACCAGGTGCCTGTGGCCCCGGTGTAGGGGCCGGAGTCAGGTAGCGGTCCTCAGGCCAGATGGCCCATCCGTGGGGCTACATCACTCAGGCCTCCCTCCTGAGCCCTTCTGCAGACCACTGGCCATGAAAACCAAGAATTCTAAAAAGGCAGAAATGTTTGATTATACTGACCACTGAGAAAGCAAATATTCAGGAAGAAACAGTCAGGAGGCAGAGCAGATGGGAGATGCTGAGGGCCTGATTCTCTAAGACCGCAGCTGCCAGCAGCTCCAGAAATGTGAATCATTGTCTTCTCTGTCTCAAGGTTTACTTCACAAAGCATAATAATATTTATATGAAACAAGGCAAATAAGTCGCCTTGCTCTGTGTAACTTTCTTTTGTTTTGTGTCTGAATGTGCACAGAAGCTTTCTATCACTATACTCTGCAGGGAACTGCGCGCCCATCATGACAAAAGACCTTTCTTCCCAAATATAGACAGTGAGATGTGGGGGAGGGCGCACTTTTTCAAGGTTAAAGTAAGGACAGACTTGAAATTATGAGACATGACTTTCATTTTTCTGAATAAAGCTTCCCTCCTAAAGATTTTCACCTAAATAGAATTAATAGCATCACATACTCATGACAGTCATGGCGCTAGGTTGTCTCCAAGCTGCTGACAGTGGATTGATTTGTGGTTTTATTCATCATATTCATGTCAAGGTAAGGTTTTAAGATTTAATTAATTTTTCAGTCATACAGAAGTAGAATTGTTTTTCTGATCATTAGAAAATGACGCTTTACATCTCATAAATGCGCTGCTCGGCAACAATACACTCTTTACAGAAAGTAATTTTTCATTCAAACTGCACAAGGCTAGTGTCAGTGTTTGTGAACAAATACCTTTTTTCCCTAAACGGCGAAAAGTTCACTGCAAACCAAACAGCACTGGAGCACAGAGACACTGTTTCCTTGCAGCACTTTTAAAAGCTCATTTGTATTTGACCCCAGATAGTCGTATATTTGATGATTTGTTTGAAAGAGCCTCAGTCCACGATCATACTCATGACTGAACACCTGCTTATGAAATAAAGGATTATTTCTGTCCAGCTATACTGAGGTGCTCAGTGTATAATTTGACATACATTTGTTTTTTCTTTCTTTCTTTTTTTTTCTTTTTTTTTTACCATTCTTCCAAAAGCAGATTTGTGAGGTCACACACTGATGTTGGAGCTCCTGACAACCGCCAAACCCAGACTCGTCCATCAGATTGCCAGATGGAGAAGCACGATTTGTCACTCCAGAGAATGTGTCTCCACTGCTCTAGAGTCCAGTGGCGACGTGCTTTACACCATTCCATCCAGTGCTTTGCATTGCACTTGGTGATGTATGGCTTGGATGCAGCTGCTCGGCCATGGAAAGCCATTCCATGAAGCTCTCTAAGCACTGTTCTTGAGCTAATCTGAAGGCCACATTAAGTTTGGAGGTCTGTAGTGAGTGACTTTGCAGAAAGTTGGTGACCTCTGCGCACTATGCGCCTCAGAATCTGCTGACTTTCTTCATTTTTACGTGGCCTACCACTTTGTGGCTGAGTTGCTGTCGTTCCCAATCACTTCCACTTTGTTATAATACCACTGACAGTTGACTGTGGAATATTTAGGAGCCAGGAAATTTCACAACTGGACTTGTTGCACAGGGGGCATCCCATCACAGTACCACGCTGGAATTCACTGAACTCCTGAGAGCGACCCATTCTTTCACAAATGTTAGTAGAAACAGTCTGCATGCCTAGGTGCTTGATTTTATATACCTGGGGCCATGGAAGTGATTGTAACACCTGATTTCAATTATTTAGATGGGTGAGTGAATACTTATATATGTAGGGGGACCCCAAGGAAAAATGGTTTGGAAACACTGCTGTGGTATACATGCCAAGCCTGTGACCCCGAATTTCCATATACAGCACTCAACACCGAAGCACCGCGGGTTTGCTCCGACCTCACCCACTGGGAGCGAGTCTAGAGCGCGCAAGCCCTGATCAGCAGGAAGAGATCACGGGAGTAAGTGCAAGTTCATACAGGAATAGCATGTCAACAGCAGACTGTTTTACCTTTTGGGGTTAATTTATCATCCTTTCTGGTATAAGTCCATGATATTATTGCTTCTTCCATTGAGTGAGTACATTAGGAAGTTAAAAGGTTAATGTTTGCTTAAAGCATCTGTGGTTTTATGCAAAATTCTTTGGCTAAATATCCCCAAAAGTTAACTTTTTCTCGTCAATGGCGCCATTGTAGCTCTGTGACCCACTGACCTCTCGCTGACCCTTTGCTCTCGCTGCAGGATGAGACGTAATGTTGATATAGTGATGTTTTACGATCAGAAGTCCATGCATTGTGTTTTATTTTGAAAGTGCCGGATGTTCTACGCTTGTAACTTCCATGGAAATGCTCTGATAGACTAAACAGGGAGCGAAGTGCTCCGCAGTACGATTCGCTGGCATTCCACGGCGCGCATGCTGTATATGGAAATTGTGGGTGAGTGGCGCCATAACCCTGCCACGGAAATGCACCAAAGAAAGATAAGAAGATTACAGGGCATGCATATAAATCTTTGTGCCGTACACAGACACAAGAACAAGAAGATGGTTGTCGATGGTGGATAAGGAGCATTAGATTTTACTGTAAAAGCCAAATAAGCTCAGTAGCTGCTGTAGCATGAACACAAGCCTGTAACCCGTCATTGTTGTTTTGGCTGGACCTGCACATGTGGCTTGAGTGGGCTGTGCTATGTATGACGTAATCGTTTCAATACTGATGCGGTTGGTGGTCCAGGAAACGGTAGCATTTACACATTTGTTCACTCTGGGACCTGGTTTCCAGAAGTAGTGTTTATGGCCCCCCAAAATGCAGATTCTGTGTGGATGAAACGCTTTTGCGTATACTCCCTTCTCTGTGTGGACAGGGCCTTACATTAATGTCAAAGTTTCAACATCTGATATGTTGTTTATGGTCTACTGTGAATAAATTTTTGGTTTATGAGATTTGAATGTCATTGCATTGTTTTAATTCACGTTTTACACAGTGCCCCAACTCTTTTGGCATTGTGGTTGTCAATTCAAATATGTCCTGGGCTACTGGCCATGTAGAGCCTATAAGAATACTTCTCCAAACACTTCACTGTTGTAAATTCAGAACGGGACAATGGATGGTCAGATGACAGACCGCATTGCAGTGCAGTATGCTGAAGGAAGATGAGGCTCGTTGTGATCTGACCACTCTCTTCACACATTGTTCACTCGCCCCGCAGGCCTGGACAAGGTCAAGGTTACCGGGAGAAGAAGCCGTACGAGCATATCTACTCCGCTGATATCTGTGAAGAAGCAGCTCAGGTGGTGGCTCATGTGTAACATCCCTGAGGCAGCACACGGGCGAGCAGTGTACACAATGATATCTGTCTGTGAGTGGAGATTATGATTTTAGATATCAATTCAGTGCCTCATAATATAAATGTATAAGATTGGTCAAGATGATACAACATCTCGGAGTGAAATCATTACAAGTATAAATACCTCGCTTGTTGACCTTGTGTCTTTAGAAAAGCTCATTAGATGTGTTTCTAATACCTGAGGTTGAAAGATTTTCACATCTTCTCTCTTTTGCATCAAAACCTTCTTTTCATAAAATAGCAGGATCTCATGATTCAACACTGTCCTGCTGCAATAAAAGGCCACCCTTGAAAAGAAGCCACCGCCCTCAACATGGCACCTCTCACATTTCTCAGCTGCAGAGAATAAGACGGGAGCAGTGTTTGCTTTGTGCGGGGGTACTTCCTTACATCTCGCTGTCTCCCTCCCTCCACGCTTTCTCTTTCCATCTCACTCTCTGCTGTCAGATGTTGACTGAATCAGGTTAGAGATGGGAGGCGCAGAAACAGAAAGCATCACTGATGAAAATGACAATGCGTCTTCCCTGTTTGGTTATTGAGATGCACAAAGTTTCTGCACTTCCTCTGTAAAAAGAATGTGCTTATGTAACTTGGAAAAAATAGATCTGCTAACGTGTGCTGCAGGTGTTCAGGAGTAATTGGAGAAGGGAAACAGATTTAAACATTGATTAAAAACTGACAAGCCATGACATGAAATATGCATGTAAAACAGAGGGGTTCCTAATCTCTACCACTTAAACTATCCAAGGATATTGTAATACAAATGTTTCTTGATTTAAATGCAGATTTGAGACAAAATGCAAAAGTGTTTCAAAGACTGACAGAGCATGCTGCATGCTTTATTTGATAGTGCTGTGACATTTACTGATTAGCTTTTCATATAAAGTGTGAGCACAAAGATCATCTAGACATTAAGGAGCTCACTTCTTGTCTGCCTGCTGTTGCAAATATGTTTTTCCCGCTTAGATCAGACTTCCTCACCTCTCAGAATAACATGATAATTACATGCAGTGCGGCGTGCATGATGCAAAGAAACAGAGACACGTGTAAATGGTTATGTTAGAGGAAAGATCAGCTGTGACTGCGCTCCTCTAATGACTGCTCTCAAGGCTTTTTGGTTGACTTTAACAGCCTTGTGTTCATCTATTTTTCATTTTAGTCAGGGTCACAGAGAGTGGTGATGGGAGGCTCATGACAGACAAACAGATGGACTAAAAAGATGTCAGCACTCACAGCAATTGAGTTTACAGCAGGGTTAGTTATGAGCTCTAACTTTAACACTCATGTGCACGCATAGACATGGGGACTTGTGGTTAGAGCTCAGTTAGGCTGTTCTGTTCCATGGACTACTGTCCCAGTCCCAGTAAACAAGCACCAGGGCAGAATTGATTTATTGACAGGAGCAGGTCTGACTCTTCTATAGTTGGTGATGATATGCTGGTGACTGTTTGACCTTTGCCCTTTTGACCTTGCAAACACTCTAGTAACTTGTTGAATTACACTCTGTGTGCAAAGTTGCTGAGGCTGTGCTCTCCTTTGGCTTATTTATGTTGTCTATCATGACCTCAAAAACTCATGGCTCAAGAAATTTCCCCTTGTTGGGCTAATAAGAAATATCTTAAAACGTAGAAAGCAGGTCGATCTCAGAGCATGAAGAAATCGAATGCATCGATTAGGAATGCGCGCAGTTACGGTTAAATTCATTTATCAGATTAGCCGGCGCAGGATTTAAGAGTCAGTTAAATGAATTACCCATCATTTTTACCCATCATAGGCTTGAAATCCGGTCTATTATGCTCTTTTAAACTGTAATGAATCTCCCGCCACTAGAGACCGCTGTAGTTCCACCCCCCTGTCTGCCACCTCACAGATGTAAACATGAGAAAGTCAGCGGTGGCTTAGCGGTTAGCATGTCGTAGGAGCTGCATGGTATCAAGTGGAATGTGGGCTGTTGAGGGTTGAAGTCACGTGTAAGTTCCACCCGAAGTGAAAAGAAGTCACATCTCAAAGCATGACATTAATCTGCAAAGAGAAATGAAGGTAATGTTAGCCTTGCTGTAGAGAGTATATCAGGCTAACATCACACCCACTGACACTATGACCCTGTGAGGAATTGGTCTGTTTTCTAAGGATTTTCTCCTCTTTAGACTAATCGGTTGAACAAAATTTAAATGAGCATTTAGCCGAATATGGTAATAGACGCTGAGGAACATCCTTAATATCGAGGATCTGCTAAAGCTGTTTTATCATACAGTTACTTCAAGCTCTATGCCCCCTCAGCCCCTCCCCTTCAGCAGTGATTCATGGCAGGAACTGAAACTGAAACTAAAGATCTTGTCCTGAAGAAGATTCCTAACTGACCTATATAGATCTGTGCCGTGTTTCTTTTAAACCAGTGGTTCCTAAGCTTTTTTTCCCTAGGGTCCTCCTACAAATAGCTAACAAACACTGAAAGACCCACTTAGAGAAAGTACACATCATATTTAATGGTTTTCAATAACAAAACTTTAACAAAATGGCCTACAGACACTTGTTTATGAAAAAGATGTATGCATAAACTATCCATTATTACAATAGCATATTAGGACAACACATAAAATAACAGAATAAGAATAAAGACGATCTGTTCATTTTCAAGAAAAAAAAACCTCAGAATTGTCAAGTTTAAAAAATTGTTAATTGATGAGAATAAAATTGATTTTTTTATAGATATATTTTAACAGCCTTACATGTGCATGAACCAAAACGTAGATGTTTGAGATTATAAAATCAAAAATCAAACCCCTGTTGTCAGTTTGGTTTCTTGTCACTTTTTGCCTTTACGTTATTGTAAAATTATGATTTTAAAAACTTGAATTTTTTAGTTTCTAAAGTCAGAATCAAATACTTTATAAACTTGGGAATTTCATTTTTTTTCCTTGTCAATGTGCAAGTTTTTAAACTCAGAAATTCGGAGTTTTTTCTTGTAAATTTCAGACTTTATAACATGGGTCATCAACTACATTTGTACAAGGGACAGTTTTTACCTGGAAGACACTGAAGGGGCAGGACTTCCCTCAAATTAAATTCAAATAAATATTTTGCCATAATTAACATATAATTGTTTAGTTTGTTTTTCCTTCAGAAGTGTAAATTCATTTTTGCCTTTTGTTTTGAGATCAGTGCAAATCCCCTAAACTGCAGCTGCCACTAGGGGGCGATTGTGATATTTTGGCCACATAATTTTGGTTGCTGGCATGTTGTCATCAGTGGTTTGATGCTAAATTACTGTGTTGTGATTGGTGGGGAAACAGTCAGGAAACCAGTCTGTTATGGTGGTCTCTGGCAGAAAACAATGAACTCTCAAAGTAAAGTTGGCATGGAAAACAGACTCCTTAATCAAGGACAAATTCAGAAGTATGTCTATATCATGCATCATATTCACTAATGATGACTGATGGGTGGATTTATGTAAAATGGATGAAACATTAAGCCAACACTCAAAGCCTGCTGGGAGTTTTTGAAATGTCATGCCCTAAACACCATGACAAATGTCTCCTCTGCACATTTTGTGCTTATAAAAATCTTCTCGGGGATGAGAAGCTGTGACAGGCCTGATGTGGTTCCCGGGCCGCCAGTTGATGATCACTGATTTTATTATTACATACATTTTATTTTCAGAGCAGTCAGGTCCTCTACGATCTTTAGCACCCCTACCTGGGGGTGCCAGGACCCCAGGTTGGAAACCACTGAAATACAGTGTGCTTATGCAAAACTATGTGACTCATTGAGGTTACAGTGTGGTACAATAACTTAACTTCAGTCAGGACCACTTTGTCAAGAAACACGGATGGTGTGTGTTTATAAATAGTTTTCCTGTATTAGCAGCTATGACACTAATAAAGTCAGAGTGAAGGAGGAGCTGGGGTGGAGGAGGGCTGTAAAAAGAGGCTTGCAGAAGAAGCAGCAGAGGGTAGCCAGACTAGAGCAGTTTAAATAAGGCAGCATGAGCGCTGTTTGCCAAAAACGTGCTTAGAATGAATCAGCTTGCTGTCAGCTGATGAAGGGTTTTGTGATATCAGCTGATCTCAGTTATATGACCTGCCTGAACTAATGTTTCACACTTAATTTACTGTAACATGCCAAGAAGCTGGTTTGTACAGATCTGGTTTTTGGTGTGCCTTAAAATTTTGGCTTGATCTTAGGCGTGCCTTGGGCAAAAAGAAAAAAGATTGAAAACCACTGCTCTACAGAAGCAATGGGTTCCAATTCCTGCAGAAACACCAAGATGATTGAGGCTGTTATAGCTGCAATATGCTTTGTTATTTCTGATAGAAATAACAAACAGGAGCTTGGTATAAGATGGCCTTAGGTATGATAATCTTATTAGAGTTATCCATATTTAATTATCCATAAATATCATCCTAGGGCAAATATTTGCACAGAAATAATCAATTAATTTGTGATTTTTTTTCTCCTCCTTTAGAAAACTTTTCCTAAACTTACTGGATAAATTTAGGTTCATTAAGCATTTATCATTTTAATAAATACATTTTCATTTTAAAGTAACTCATCCTTTATTTTTATTATTCACTCAAATGTTTCTTCATTTAGAAGACCATTTAGAAGATGATCACTGATCTTCTTCTGAGGACCGTAAAGTTGAAGGTAGCCTCAAAATAGTCCCTGCAGCGTCTCTTGAGCGGCAGCACTGACTCATAAAAGATTTCCTCCCTCAGCAACCAACAGAACAAAGTCTAGACTTGTTTGAAGTTGTCTATTTTTATCTCACAGAGACTTTCTTTCTGTTTATATGTGCTACGTATGCAAGAGCTCCCCTTCCTGCGCTTGGGAATCTAAAATATTGCTGGTACGAGCGTTTTCACCTTGTCTTATGACGGGAAATTTGCACTTTTGCTGCTCTTTTAAAAAAAGCGTTTGTTTCAGTGCCACCGAGGCACTTCCAGGCGATGGGGATGTCTTTGTTTCTCCAAGTTGTTCCATTTTTTTCTCCTTAAACTTGACTGTTGGGATTCCTTAAGCTTGACATTGTGATGGGGCAGCATTGTAGAAGAGGTTTGGAGCCTAATGAGATTTCCTTGTGCTTTTTCCCTTTGCCTGGGGGCTTCAGGAGCCCTGCTTAGTTCAAGTGGAGGTCTTATTACCGTATTCCTCCACTGAAGGACTTCATATTCACACCTGAAGCAAATCTCCCCCGTTTGATCCCGCAGCTCTGCAGTGACGGTGATCTGAGAGAACAACAATGATTCTTTGTGAGGTGATGAAGGCATCATGTGTGTAGGCTATTATTGCTACAGAAAGAGGATCAGGTCACAGTGACGCAGGCATTGTGTCACTTGATAAAATAATAGATTTTATCCCCTGTCGACTTGAATCCATACGGAAAGATAATTAGGATTGGTTTTAATGAGAATAACTTTCAGTGGCAGATGGCAGCATCCTGCTCTAATGATGAGGTTTGTTTGAAAGAAATAACTTTCAACCTCTCCTCACCAAGGTTTCACTCGTTTCCGAGTTAAAGTTGCAGCTTTTTATGCACCCGGTGCATTTTATTTTGGCTTCAGGCGGTTTCATCTAACACGTAGTTATTTCTGCTTATTTCTGACAGTTGGCTGTTTACATATCCAGACATATAAACTCCAAACTGACTCTGCTTCTGCTTTGGGATTTGTGGCAATTAGAGGTGGCAGTGTATTCTTAACTTAAGCAAAGGCTGATGTTCTTGTGGTAAAAAGGCTGAAGAAAAATTGGAAGAAATGATTCAACTTTTAACTGTTGAGGTTAAAAAGTGCAGGTCCTGAGTGTCCACACAGTGTAAAGTTAAAGATGACTTTGGAGAGACATTTCTTCAGCCTGTTTCCATTAAAATAAGGAGTCAAAACCTAATGTTACATTTCATGGACATTAAATTTAAATAATTCAAACTTGAATTTAAAAACGTAATCAAGATGTTGCTGCACTAAGTAAGATGAGTCAATCTGATCAGTGTTTAGATGGATGCTGGTAGCTTTGCAATTATAAAATGGGGTTTTTCCATCTGTGAAGGCTGTAGCAAACAATGAATGAAGTGTATGAGGTTAACTCTGTATGGAGCTCTCATTGAAATACTTGGAATCTGCAGCAAAACAGCCCCACAACATGATGCTGCCACCCCAGCACCTCTCTCGCAAGCTTCCTCCATTTTCCTCCAAACATTATGATGGTCATAATGGCCATCAGTCCATTGTCTATACTGCTTATTAGGGCTGAACGATTTGCGAAAATAATCGAATTGCAAATTTTCCCCCCAATATTGCGATTGCAATTTAATATGTGATTATTTTTAGGTTCCTCATCTCATTTAATATTATAACCAACACAATGTTAGATAAATAAAACTAGGGCTGACTGATTGGAAAAAAATATCAAATTGTAATTTTGACTTCTATAGAGAATTTGACATCAATTGCAACACTGAAGGGGATGCATTTTTTTTTTTTTTTTGTTTTTCTCATTTAAAGCATTATACATGGTCAGGAAAGGTAGCTCAAACACACCCCTGCAAGCCCTCCCCTGCCCTCACACAGCAGCTTTATTAAATCACCTTAAAATAGACATATTTATTCATTTTCACCCACAATCGGATTTTTAAACAGCTGATTTCTGCATTACTTCCTGATTAGACCCAGAGCTAACCTTGCAAAGCAGATGGATACGCCCATTTCCTTGTTTCTCACCGGCGAATCCATCTTGCAAAGCTCCCATCTGAACCGTTTGGGCCCGGTTAAAAAGTGACAGGACCAATCGGCTACGAGGGGCAGTACTTTCATGCGCAGCAGAGTCGTGACGTAAACAAGCAACAGCAAGAGCTGGTGCAGTTATGGAGGAAGAGATTAGCATGGATGCTGCTAAAGCGCCAGTTTTATCAGACCTTGACGTGATTTCTTTGTTAAAAGAAGAACAAAGAACAGCAGTGAGTTGTTTTCTTTTCAAAAACGACAGAAGTCGAGTACTTACATGTCTCTTGTCGCCATCTTTCGCGTTATTCCTCCGTAGCTTCGCACGCGCAGCTTGCTATCGGCTACGTCACGTGCTTTGTTGTTCTGATTGGCCCGTAGAGATGTGACAGACAGAACGTTCACCCAATCATACTCAGAGGATTTTTCAAAGCCTCTGCCTTTTCACAAACGTTTCCTGTTGAAGCTTTCCTCAAGGTTAACCCAGAGCAGAATGTTTATGAAGTTTTATAATAAAATCTCAAACTAAACAATGGCAGAAGTTAACATTTGAAAAGAGAGGTTGCAGGAGGGAAGGTCATCTTTAGATTCAGACCCTAACCCAAAGTAATGGTGTACCACAAGTTTGATCATATTTATCCAACAGGAAACCTAAAAAAAATCACAAATATTTAATTATGATGTGATTTTTAGCAGTGATAAGACTCAGAATAAGAATGAAAACTGATTTATACTATTAATGAAACATTACATGACATTATACATCAGTAAAACTTAAAAAATAAAATAACAGGACACACTATCATGAATTTCTAAGTCTGCTAAGAATTCAAAAAGTGAAATTCTTCACCAAACTATAGCTATAACTGCCCACTCCACTGAGGTAAAGAAACACCTTGTATATAATAAAGGTAAAACAGACATCTCCCGTATCCATGAGAAATGTGAAGTCTGCTAATGGGACTCAGAGGGGCGGACGGTTATGGCACTTTTCTTTCATTACCTTCAATCATGAAATTGTTCATTTTGGTGATTAATGTTGGTTTCAGGCTCCTTTACTATTCCTCCCAGGTCTCCATACTCATGGAGAGCCAAAACAATGTCACAGCAAGGAGAAAATAAAGCTTTTTATACAAATTAACATTGCAGAAACTAATGTGAATACATAATGAGCTGTCTGTATTAACAGGGAATGATTTAGACTTTAATAATGAATAAAAATGAAATGTTTGTTTAAAAAGCAGCTCACTGGGATGAGTAAATGACGCACAGAGGCCTTATTTGGAATTCAAGATGTTATTAGCTTTCATATGAAAGTGAATGAATAGAAGGGATTAGTCTGATTATGATGCTGCTGATAGATGAGCTGATGATGTGTTTATGACACCAGTTTTATTTTTGCAGAATTATTTTGTTGTTTTTTCTTTCCTTTTCTCAGAGAAATGACTCAAACACAAATAATATAACAGTGGAGGGCCATCAGCATCTGTAAGGTACCCACTGTCAGTCATCAACTTATAATTTAGAATTTTGCGCATTTTTCAGACATTTTATGCAGATGTTTGCCATTAAAGTGCTTGGAAAAGTATTTTCCCTTATAAGCATTCCTTTTTTTTTTTTTTTTTTACATATTTGTTACTCTTAAATGTTTAAGATCATCAATAAACACAAAATGCAGATTTTTAAATGATGATTTCATTTATTAATGGAAAAAAGCCTTCAAAACCTACCTGGTTTGATAATTTTCTCCCTTGTTAAGCCACAACTTAACTGTGATTAACCACATTTTTTGGAAAGCTGAGCTCAGTTTCTCTACTCACATCCAGGCCTGATTACTGCTAGACCTGTTGAATCAAGAAATCCCTTAAATAGAACATCAGACAAGGGAAGAAGTCCAAAATATTTCAAAAGCAACACATCATGGCACCATCTGAAGAATTTCAAGAACAGATGAGAAGCAAAGTTAATGACATCTGTCAGTCTGGAATTATAAGGCTTTGGGACTCCAGCGAACCACAGTGAGAGCCATTATCCACAAATGGAGAAAACTTGGAACAGTGCTGAGCATTCCCAGGAATGGCCAACCTACCAAAATGGTGAGAGCTCCACCAGTTTGAATGCGCATGACGCCACTGGTATCTGGAGTATCTACGTACCCATGGTATGGGAAATAAGCCAACCCAGTCCCCTCATGGTCCGCCTTTGTCTGAAAACAGTCATTCAGAATCTGCTCTCCTTGTGATGTCACAAGTCTTCTAATTATACCCACCCCTCAGTGGGTATCTCCACCCACAGCTTCTGAGCTGGACCTTTAATTTTGCTGCCATTGCTTTCTCTCACAAGTGTTGGAGCTGCTAGAGTTTTGTTGCTGACAGCTCAGCATAGCTGCTGCTCTTTTGTTGGCTACAAGGACCAATATGTCTTTACATTGCACTCCAGCCTCAGAGGACCTAAGGGTGAAGTAGCTGGGCTTTATTTTATCGGTAACATCTTGTCCACAGTCGGGAAAATCTTGTTTGTGTATGCCAAACATTTTATGCCAGACTATGACATCAATCTCAGAGGGAACAATGCAGGACTGGCTGCCAAACTCCTTCTGAAAGACGGGCTGAAGCCAACTGTGTGTGGCACATCTGCTGACAGGGAAGTCTAAATGTTTAGAAAACCAAATTTGTGTTCTTTGGGTGTTAAGTACAAACCAACAATATGAGCAATGTTAGCAGCGGGGAACCTCCCATTCAGATCAAACTACAAACATTACAAGCATATATAAAAAAGTTAGTCCTAGAATATGGAGAGTTTTTGTACCTTGAACAGTTTTGTGTCAAGATTGGCACAAGATGGCACACAAAGTGTCCAAGAAAGAGCCTAACAGGTCTAAGTTCAGCAGAAATGAAGAGTTTGGTGAAATCTCTGTGTGGCCATCATGAGTTTTGATCTCAGGAGAGGTTTCCCTCCAGCCACTCTGCCATAAAGCTCAGATCAGCCCATCTCCACACAGGGACAGAGACTGGTAGAAACCCGTGCACATTTGGGTGTTGAAATCATATCATAACAAGGTCCAATTGTGATTTATGAATGTTTCATATCCAGCCAATCACAGCATAAGACTGAGCAGGTGTTGATAAATGTGATGGCTGAAAAAAATCGTCTTTTAGATCAGTGGTTCTCAACCTTTTCAGCCTGCTACCCCCAAAAATAAAGGTGCCAGAGACCCCACTATACCTGGAGGTGGTTGAACAGCCTTGCACATTCAAGAATAGTCATGTGCAGACAAGGCCATCCAAAAGGGGGGATAAATGAGGCCCAGTCAAACTGGGGGACCGTTGTAAAGTTAAGCTTTGATATCCATATTTTATATTTAACCTGAAAACCACTCTTATCAAAGAAACAACTATATTTTTTAATAATTTGTTTAGTATGTAGCCTTCTTAAAAAAAATGTATCCCTCAAAAGAATTAAATGATTAAAAATAGCTAAAATGGGTCAATGATGGCAAAAAAAAAGGTGGTGAAAATGGGTTTTAAAGTAGCAAAAGTGGATTAGAATTGGCAAAAATTAGATAAAAATGGAGAAAAATTACCAAAAAAATGGCAAAAAGGGGATAAGTGGCAAAAGTGGGCATGCATAGTGGTTAAAAGGATTTAAACAGCAGTTGAAATGGCTTTAAAATAGAAAATTGATTATAATTATTTATATAAACTAGTAAGAAATGGTTAACTGAGAGAGAAAAAATAGGCAAACATTGGCAGAAATGGGTTAAACTGGCAAAAATGGGCATATCAAGTAGTGGAATGTAGTTAAAATAGGAAAAAAATTGGCATAAATCTGGTTAAAAGGGGTTATTAGGGTCAATAATGGCTCAACAGAGGCAATGTTAGGCTTATGTGGCAAGAATTGCTCTAGAAGTGGCAAAACAGACAGAAATAAAGTGGTTGAAAAGGTTTAAAATGCACAAAAATATGTGTTAAATGGGAAAAATGTGTGAAAATTAGTGGGAAAAATGATTAAAAAAAAGGGTTCAAATATGGCAAAGTTGGTGTAAAGTGGCAACAGTGTAATTAAAAAACATATGCTTAGTTTTTTTAGGGCATCTTGAGACCCCCTCTCAAAGTCTCATGACCCCTCGAGGGAGTCTGGACCTCAAGGATAAAAACCACTGTTTTAGATAATACGCCCCAGCCTCAGCCTCAGAGTTTACCACATGGAGGTTTGTAATAAGGCTCTCTTTGTCATGTTGTCAGTCTCCAGGTCAGAGAATTAAAAGAAAAATAAATATTTGCTGTATTTTTTAGCCTGAAAAGTGGCATTAAAAGGAATCAGAAACACCTATCACAATGCTTTCCATTCAAATTATAACATAATCAATATTATTTACATTCATGCTGTAAGAAAGCGCGTTCAGCTCTTCAGATATCAACAACGACAACAAAAAAAAAACGTGTTTTGGCTCTTTAAAGAAGCAGCAGGTTAACAGGAGGAAGCCAGTCCTAGACTGAGAAGAGGGTGGATGTGATACCTTGGGCATTACTATTATTAATAGAGGCTATTTAGAAGTGTGGAGGGGCAGGCAGTAATATGCCTATTTATGGTGGAGACAGACTTCCCTCTTCTGTTTGTAAGACTTTAATAGAGATTTAAGAAAGTCTAAACTGTCTGGTTGCCAATAAAACAAATGAAATGTTTGTATTCATAATCTGAATAGCTGTCATTTCAAACATATCGATCGTAATTCTTATATTTTGGAGCTCAGGATGAGGTCCTATGTCTTAAAGCCTTGAGCCGTGCATCCTGGCACGACACACAAAGCGGAGTAGTGGTTAAGAATGATTATTTATTTATTATTTATTGGACCTGCTGATCTATTATATCTAAAGGAAATTAATGTTTGTTTATTATTAGCTCTTCAACACTTTCCAGATTTATAGAGTTAAATTATTTGGAGTAAATCACTGCTCTTCTTATACACAGAAATCTAATGCACTCTCAATTTAAACAGCTGAACGTTTGTTTCCGCTCTAGTTTTGCCTTTTTTCCACCCCAAATAACGACAACCCTTTTCAGCTTAAATCTCCCACGATATGGGGATATTACCATGTACAGAAGAACTTTAGTGATCACTGAAGGCAGCCTGTCTGTTTTATTTATTTATCTGTTTCAATAAATCAAGTTTCCCTTTAAATCACAATATGGCCTGCTGCAATTTTCAAATCGCAGCAGATGCAATATTTTGTTAACCTGAAATTTGTGTCAAAATAGCAGTTTGAAACTTTGTTTTGCAGAAGAGACATTATTCATTACAAATCATGCAGTCATTCAAGTGCCATTTTTTAGAATAGTCTACAAAAAAGTCCAATTTCTAATTTTTTGTAAATATTTCTGATTAAATATGAGAGTGAAATAAAAGGATCACCACACTTCAACACAACAATTCATATCCAATTTGCATTATGAGTCAAAATCAACAAAATAAGACTTTTTTTCAAAATAGTTCAGCCCTTGTCTATTTTAATGTTGTATTGGTTGTGATGTAGAATGATTTATTGCTTGTGTTTGATGGAAAATACACAAGATGTCGAACTAAAGGAATAATTGCATATCAGAAATATCCCAGTTAGATTATTTTCCCAAATCAAAGCTGCTCAACATCATTTAAAAAGCAAGGCTTTTTTGCCCATGAGGATTGTCAGAGGTTGTGTGTGATGTTGGATATATTTTGTGAGTACATATGTGACCTAACACCATCAGATTTAAGCTGCACAGCAAGTCCACACTAAGTTAAAAAAAATGTGCGTACATGAGCTCATACCTGGTGTAGGATATTGAAAGCTCACCCTCAGATTGATAAACACTGATCCGTGCTTGGAAATGACAGAACACCCAAATTGGTGTATGTGGTCACCTTCTCCACTGACTGATTCCAGCTCTTGGAAGAGTCCTGGTTGTGCCAAACTTCTTCCAAGTTGAGAATTATGGAGGCCACTGTGCCTTCAGTGCAGCAGATTGTTTTTGTAGCCTTCCCCAGATCTGTGCCTGTCAACAATCCAGTCTCTGAGCTCTGCAGGCAGCTCCTTTGACCTCATGGCTTGGTTTTTGCTCTCATGTGCATTGTCAGCTGTGAGGCCTGCTATAGAGAGGTGTGCCTTTCCACAGGTTGATTCCAGTCAAGGTGTAGAAACATTTAGCAATGATCAGAGAAATGGGAAGAAGCTGAGCTAAATTTTAAGTGCTTTTGCCAAAGGTCTGAATACTTGAGTCAATGTGATATTTCTGTGTTTTTTATATATTTGCAAACATTTCTAAAATTCTGTTTTTTATTGTCATGATGGGGTACTGTGAGTAGATTAATGAGAATAAAAATGAATTTTTTGAACTCTAGAATCAGGCTGCAACATTACAAATTGAAAAAAGTAAAGGGGGTCTGAATTCTTTCTGAATTCACTGCACACGGGTTCATCTGAGAAAAAATGTTTTGAGGATACAGATAATTAGGTAGAAAATCACAAGGCATGAAAAAGATGTCAACAGTTTAATTTGTCATCACTGTTTAATTACAAATTAAGTACAGTTATGATGGTCTTGAAAAATAATTTGGCTGTGCTGTACCTGTGTGGCATTGCTGAACACCTAAATAAATAAAAATATCACCCTCTGTGAAACAACCATCATGTTTCTGAGTTGTTCCTCCCTTTTTTTCTCCTGCACAGGATCTCAACAAATGCTTAAATTATGTTAGCATGATCAACGGTGTGGCCTCGGCGTATTTCAGTACCAGCATTTGCGTGTTAGAGAGAGAGGGGAAGTCAGCTGATAAAGAATGATGCGATGTGAATTATGCATTAAGGCCCTCCACCTGAACCCTCCGTCACCTCGACAGCGATGTTTTGCTGTAATTAGAGTGCGGCAGATGCAACAGAGTGTCACAACAACATTCCCACTGATACATCGAGCTCTAGTATTTTTAATAATAGTTCTTACGAGATGAAGACTGAGAGGTTGAAGAGCTTCAGTTGTGATCCATTATTAAATCTTTCAGCATAAATATAAATCCTCTCCACAGGAGCAGAGTAATCAGCAGCTCGCTGTTTTGATTTGAAATGAGACAAAAGAGAAATTGGATGAAATGGAGGAATGAACGGTTTACAATGTAACTCTATTTAGCTGTAAATTGGACCAACATCTGCTTTCTTTTCCTTCCTGTGGACACTTTCCTGCTCTCTCCTCACCTCTTCTCCTATGTGCTGATGATAATCCAGCTGTCATTTGACTATAATGTTTGCAGTCATCTCTGTGTGATGCCTTCCTCTGATCTTTCCCCCTCAGAGGACCATAACTCCCTTTATAATGTCACCAGCGTTTTTTATTCAGACTCGCACCCATCAGTGCCCACAAGAGAAGGCAGGTTGTTTGCATCCATCAGTCATTGTGTGCAGTCGTCACATCAAGACAGACATCAGACAGGAAGGAGTTTCAGTACTCTGATCTGCACCATGTTGTAATTTGTAAATCTCTTTCACACCTCCTTGTTGCACCGGCAGGGATTAGTGTTGCAATATCACCCAGTTTGGGAATGTATCCCTCGTATTACAGCCTGATAGCCTTCTTTACAAGAATTTACTTAAAACTTGAATTAAATCAGCAGGATGCACATTAACCAAGTCACGGTCAAATATACTGTGTCCACACGAAGCATCTGGTAGTAAAGTAGCTACTGAATTTTTAAAGTCTTTTAAATCTGCTTAATCTTCCTCCAACCTTGCAAGGAGATTTTGTAATATGGTAGAAAATGAGCTCATGGCAAATCAGATTTTGGGAGATAGCTTTACAGCACCTTCAGTGTCTCCTTTCACACTGTCTAAGGCTCATTTATGCTCAGCATTAGATATGCAAACTGATATGGATAGAGCCTTCTGTTTTTACTCTGGGTTCATTTCTTCCACTTTTGCAGCAGTAGAGCTCAACAGCATGGTTCCAGAAGTAAAACTCCCATTCATTTTCTCTATATAGTTTAATTATTATCCATAATAAGTATCTAAATTAGACTCATCATGCACTATCTAAGCATAAAGCAATTTTAAGAGCTCCAGTAGAAGACCACAAAAGAACCCTATATAAATATATTTTCAGAGAGAAACAGTTTATTAGTGATGTCCTCTTTACTGTATCTCTGTATACTTCTCAGCATTTATGGTGTCTTTCCAGATGTGTAATCTGCCAACGCCATAGGCACTGATGCAACCCTATACCATCAGAGATGCAGGCTTTTGAACTGTGCGCTGATAACAAGATGAATAATCTCTCTCCTCTTTAGTCCACAGGACACAGCATCTGTGGTTTGCAAACATAATTTAAAGTTTGATTAATTCAACCACAGAACAGTTTTCCAATTTTCTTCAGTCCATTTTAAATGAGCTTTGTCCCAGAGAAGACTATCCTGACATGCAAGATGGATTTGTTTCACACACCCATCCGGAAAACCTTTAATACTAAGTGTTTGGGAAAGGGCAGAGGCTTTGAAAAAAAACTCAGAGTGTGATTGGATGAACGTTCTGTCTGTAACATCTTTACGGGCCAATCAGAGCAACTAAACACATGACGTAGCTGCAGCCGAGGTGCACGTGCACAGCTAACGAGGAATCATGGCGACTGTAGACATGTCAGTACACGACTTTTGTCATTTTTGAAAAGAAAACTCGCTGTTTTTTGTTGTTATAATGAAGAAATGTTGTCAAGTTCTGATAAAACTAGCGCTTTCACAGCATCCACACTAAGCTCTTCCGCCATAATTGCACTGGCCTCATGTTGCTGCTTATGTCACAACTCCTGATTGGTCCTGTCACTTTCTAACTGGGCCCAAATGGTTCAGACAGGAGCTTTGCAAGACATGATCGTGTAAGAACACTTATTTGGATGGTACAGCTTTGACTTGCATTTGCCCATGCAGCCATGCAGTAATTTCCAGTACATCAATCATGCCTGTTTTTGATGCAGTGCAGCCTGAGATCATGAGCATCCAACACTGACCTTTGGCCTTATCCATGTGCACAGAGATCTGTCCAGATTCTCAGAATTTATTGATGATTGTATGGACTGTCGATGGTGGGGTATTCAAAGTCTTCACAGTCTTACGTTGAGGAACATTTTTCTAAATAGCTTCTTTTATACCCAGTCATGTTACTGACCTGTTGCCAAGTAGCATAATTGGTTGTGTCATGGCAAACATGACCCTGGGCAACGTAACGTTAGTCTAGGGTTTCCAGGCATCTGCTGTCCGTGCCATACAAGCATGTGGCTCCCATGCTCAAGGAAAGGGAGACAGACCTTACCCGTTGAAGCTTAACCTCAGTCACAATGCGATTCCACCTTGGCCAGCTCGCTCCACATCAGACCCCACACCTCCTCCTCAGAGTGATGATGGATGACAGTTCATTGTTTTATAGCATAAACACCCAACGAAACTCAAAGATAAACTTAGAAACTGAAAATAAATGGGGAAACAATCTATTGTTTGCTCCAAACGTTCTCCAGAAGGTAGCTCTCGGCGTTGATGTGTTCCAGACTCCTCTCTTTCACACCTGCCCACCTCAGCTTAATCAAGACAGCGGCCCCCTGCCTCTCATCAGCTGCTGGCTGTGAGAGCAGGAAGGCCCGCCCCCTATCAAGCTTGACAGCCATGCCATACAACCTATCAGGACGTGTTGCCGTAACAATTTCAACATGCTCCTCCAGCTGTTTTTTGTAGGTGCCACTTATTTTACCAGCTTTATTGCCCTGTCCCTACTTTTTTGAAATGTGTTGCTGCCATCAAATTCAAAAGTAGCTAATCCTGTCCTACGCATCCTACATCCTACGCCTGCTGTCTTTGTTCTATTGGTAATGACATTTTGGTTGAAGAGATCTGGGATAGGTCTGCATTCTTATTATTTACATTTTACACCGTGCCCCAACTTTTCTGGAATTGGGATGTAGATTATTTTGTGTTGAAATGGTTACAGGAAGGATGAAAGAAGTTGTTTTTGTTCCCTGTAGGAACAGAAAGGTGAGAACTTTATTCCCATACCTCCTCCTCTTTGAGTTTTCTCCTTTAGATGGAAATATGTAGGAGTGCAGTGTTGACCTACTTCCTCTTTAGTTAATGCAAATTGAAAAACTGTCTTTTATTTAGAAAAAAAAAAAACGTGAACAAAAATGTCTAAAATGTAAAACTGCTTTTACAGGGCATATGGCAGTTGGAGGCTGGTTTGCCAAACAGGGAAGGGTTCCATAAGTGTGACATCAGATGCTAGTAATAAACTTGGTTTACACATCATTCAGTCTTTGCGTTACCTTTACTGTGCGAAATATGGGGGGTCTAGAGGGGTCTGAGACCCCTTAATTGACACAAGAGACCCTTTAAACCCTCAACTGCAAAATTTTGGGGGGTCTCTTGAGAAGTATTTATAACATCATTTTTTCACTTGCTATTGTCACTACAAATGCCATTTGAAAGCACGTCATGTTTGTTTTAATTAAGTTCATTGTAAAGAATTTATTCACATATAAGAATACGGAAGAATAATGTCTCTGATAAAGCTTCCAAACGTGGGGGGCGCTGTTTCAAATGCTTCGCAACAATAACCTCACGTAACCCTGCCATACAGCTTGTGTACTTCTTACCGCTTTGGTTACTCTCCTTAAATTGTGGACTCAGTGAGCTTAAACTCAGCGAAATATGTCAAAGAGAAAGCAAAGTTCTTTGCTTGAAAACTCTGGATTCACATCTAAAAGACTAAACCGAAACAGTGATGAAGATGGAGCAGAGATATCCCGAGCTAATTCTGGCGAGGCAGCTGCTGGCACATCTACTGGTGAGTTGAGGTCTCAAAAAAAATCTATTAAACCCAGACTTAATTAACTGATTGTGATAGACCTGCTGTGCTTCATATTGAAATATATGTTTCACTATACGTCAGTTGGCTGGGTTCATATGTGCACGTATGCGTGTGTATGTGTGAGCGTGTGCCCGCATGAGAGGGACGTGCGTGTGTCCTACTTGATCACAGAGCAGAGTTGCTCTGTGGTCCTGCAGCTGTGTGCAGCTTTGTTGATAATGATGCTAGACTGGGTGATGTGTGTTTAATGTGCGTGTATGCATTACTTGTGGTCCTGTCTACTGCATGCTGTGTAAGACTTCAGCCTGATACTGGAGCACTAGTTAGGGTGGACCCCCCGACTGAGGCCGGGTATTTTGCGCACTGGTTACCTTGCAAGGCAGATAGATTCGCCTGTTTCCGTGTTTCTCAGTGGTGAATCCATCTTGCAAAGCTCCCGTCTAAACCATCTGGGCCCGGTTTAAAAGTGGCGGGACCAATCAGCGTCGAGGGGCAGTACTTTCAGGTGCGGCGGAATTGTGATGTAAGCAAGCAGCAGCAAGAGGCTGGTGCAATTATGGTGGAAGACATTAGCGTGGATGCTGCTAAAGCACCAGTTTTATCAGAACTTGACGACATTTCTTTGTTAAAAGAAGAACAAATAACAGCAGTGAGTTGTTTTCTTTTCTGTAATGACTAAAGTCGTGTACTGACATGTCCACAGTCGCCATGGTTGCCACGTTATGCAGTTCTGTATGGAGTTTACTCCTTTGTAGCGGCGCACCTCGGTAGCAGCTATGACCTCATGTTTTTTGTTGCTCTGATGGCCCATAAAGATGTGACAGAGAGAATGTACATCCAATCACTCTCCAAGTTTTTTTCAAAGGCTCCACCTTTTGCATACGCTGTCAGTGGGAGGTTTTCCAGATGGATGTGTGAAACGAATCCATCTGGCCTGTCAGGTTATTCTTTGTGTACTTAAACGTAAATATAGACTGTTTTAAGTGGCTCCAGCATTCCTGTTGAACTCCAGCATACGGCTCCAAATACAGACCATGCTGACTCATATTTACTGCAGGTAGTACACTTTGCTATTGATACATACTTCAGATATGCCACACAAGATTCAATACTGAAAGAGTATTTAAAAATTTAACAAATGAAAATAAATTCAAGGAAATAAAATATCTGAATATAGCAGAGCCGATCTCAGCAGTAGGATTTACTTTCCTTCCTTAAAACAACTCATTCCTAAATACAGTATCCCAAAGTAAAGGACCAAATATGGACTATCTCCATCTCAAATTAATATAACAAAAGAGAGAATTAAGTTTCTCACCACAATGCTTTGTCCTGAGAGTCTGGAGATATTTGGCTCATACAAGTGAGCATTTCAAAGTTTTCAGTGCATGACATCAATTGTTTTGCTCAAGTTTAAAAAGAACAGAAAAACTTCCTCTTAACACCTGCTTTTGTGCTAATTCTCTAGCTGCTTGCTCGAATTTCCTCGGGTTATTTCTGCTCTCTTCTGAAACTGCTGCTCTCAGATATTTCTCTCTAAAGGTGCTCTGAATGTATTTCTGCTTTTGTTTTTGGTGCACCAGCTAGGAGGAAACATGCACGGGGTGGACTGATCACATTTGTTCTGCATGTTGTTGGTGTGTTAGCTTTACTGGTCGAAGCTTCTCCTACAACGTCTATCTACAACTGATACGCCGGCTGTAAATATCAGCCTGAATATGTTTGTGGAGTTTTAGGCAGGCCTATATCCACTGATGTCTTTTTTTGGTTTTATCTCCATTCCTTTAATTTTTAATGTAATCAGTGCAAAACACAGGGTTCTAATGGCAAATCTGCAAATTCTGGTGTTCTCTGGCAAATGCCAGCCGGGCTGTACGGTGCTGGACTGTGAGCACAGGCCCCACTTGTGGACGCCAGGCCCTCAAACCACACTCATGGAGTCTGTTTCTGACAGTCTGAGCAGAACATGCACATTAGTGGCCTCCTGGAGGTCATTTTGTAGGGCTCTGGCAGTGCTCCTCCTGTTCCTCCTTGCATAAAGGAGCAGATAGCAATCCTGCTGCTGGGTTGTTGACCTCCTACGGCCCCCTTTCACATCTCCTGGCATTCTGGCCTGTGTCCTGGTTTCTCCTCCATGCTCTTGACAGTGTGCTGGGTGGCACAGCAAACCTTTCCACAACGCGCATGGATGTGCCATCCTGGATGAGCTGCACTACCTGAGCTGCCACTAGTGGTAAGGGCACTGGAAAAAATCCAAAGTAACTAAAAATCAGCCGAAAGGATGAGGAGAGGGAAATGGTCTGTGGCCTCCACCTGCAAAACCATTCCTTTAGGGTTATTTGCTAATTGCTTCTTCTTTCCACCTGTTGTCTGACCCATTTGTACAACAGCAGGTGAAAATCATTCACAGTCAGTGCTACTTCCTAACTGGACAGGTTGATATCCCAGCAGTGTGATTGAGTTGCAGTTACATTGTGATGATTATGTTCCCTTTATTTTTTTGAGCAGTGTAGATATTGTGTGTTATATTTATACAGTATAAATTAATGCATGACTAAATCTTAAAGGCTTTTTGAGATCATTATTTTATCATACCATTTTTGGTCCAGTAGTGACAAATTTGGAAGACAACAATATCATGAAAGTGTGAAATTACAAAGCAAGATTTAGGTGGGAAAATTCTAGAAATCTGTACCTTGAATATTTAGTAATATGCAAGCATTAAAATGTTGGGGATTTATTTTTCTTTAAGCATCTTTCCAACTCTGTTTTAATACTAATATGCAGCTTTATACAGTAAAACAGACTCAGTGTCTACATATGAGGGCATTTTTTAGAAAACTACTTGTTGAAATAAAAGGTTTAGTTTTTACTCATCAGATCCTACTAACACCACATAACTAGGAGATATCAAAAATTTATTCCAAATAAGAGCGTGGGTCTTAGGAGGTTAAAACATATTTCCTCATTCCTCTCAGCTCTGCACAATTTCCTTGAGTCTCTGGTTGGAGGGACTAAAGGCCCATTTATACTCCCTTTACGTACGAAAATGTATACGTCCTTTTCAAACAATGTTACTGTCACTGCTCACATACTTCCAAGCATCCTTTACGATGGCATGGATGTTAACCAATACATCCACGGGGGGGGGGCAGCCCAGAGTCAAAAGTTTATGACAACAACAAACTCAAAAACAAGCATGGCGACTGTGGAGAAGGTATTGGTAATGTACCTCTTGCATAAAAGACAAAAACGGAGGCAGCGTTTCTAACCAACTTGCACAACTTTTCAGCAAAAAGTTCCGCCATTGTTTTTTCTTCTTCGTGTCTCACTAGAGCTACGTATCGGGTAGTGACAGCAACACTGCCCCCACGGTTTCCGTTGGTACTGCTCCGTTTGGCCCATATCCGTAACCTTTATGGAAACGTGCAGAAATATGGACGAAATGAACGCGGAGCACGGACAGAAGGCTCCGTCTGTATCCGTATTTAACATTGAACATAAATGGGGGTTAAGACAGGACTTCGGTGAGAGACGCTGAGGACCTGTGATGTACCCAGAAGGAGAGTGGCACCAAGCAAACCTCATTTTAACCTGAATTATCCCTTTAAAGTTTACTGTTGTAGATTTATTGAATATTTATTAAATGAAAGTCCTTAATTCTTTATAAAAATTAGCTACTTTTATTAAAAGCGCCTAAATGCTTCCAGCAGTGCTGTTGTCAGAAAAAGTGCTTGAGTATGCACTGCTGCACACATGAGGCTGGCAGCCAGAGCAGGGTTTAAATTAGACCCTGTACGATGTGATAATACAACATATAATCAAAGCTTATTTGCTGATAAAACAGCCAGTGATCTCAACCCAGGAGAAAACAGATAAATCCACACCCTCAACAGCAGAGCTCAGTAGTAAATTTGTGAAATGCCTTTGTGTGCGTGCTTCTCATGGCACTCAGCGTTGCTCTATGATCCCCTGAAAACTTAAAGACAGGTAGTATTACCAGTGGAACAATATGAGGATTCTGAAAAGGTTCACAGCAGTTCCTTTACACTTTTCATGCACTTTACAGAGAAAGCAAATCAAAGAGTTGGAGTGTGAGCTTGAATGGAGGCTCTTTGTTATCCCGCTTAAACAGCTGGCACAGACAGACAGCTCTGAGCTCAACAGAAGCTGAAGCTGCTTTGGGTTTGTTTTCTCTATCAAAAGGCTGCAGAGAATAGAGCTTCACGGAGAATTGCATTACTCTGCATAATTACAACACATTATGCAGCGTCATTTGTCATCCAGTGCTAAAAAGCTCATCAGACAAATGTTTGGTCTTTTTATTGTTACGTCATTTGTAATAATATCAAGTTACCTTTCAAAGGCGTCTGTCAAGTGATTCAAAAGAATCCCGTCGTGTTTATACAAAGGGAACAGGATGGTTTTACTCAGCTTTATCTTATTCAGGTTACAGCTGGAAAGGACATTCCTGCCAATCATACCACCCGTATTTTATAATCAGTTTTATATTCAAGTGTTTCTTTGCTTATTAAAAGTTTGTTTTTACTTGGACTTTCAGTGTGAATGTGTAAATGGCAATGTGTCTAAGTTTGGAGATCAAATTAGTGTAAAATTTAAACAGTTGAACTAATTACATATCATTTTTAAAAATCACAGGCCTGAAATCTGACTAAAATGTGATTTTAAAACTGTAATGAAGCTCCCTGCCACTAGTAGCAGCTGTAGCTTCAGTTAATGCAGATGCTTTCCTGTCAGGCCTTTCCCTTGACACCATGCTGTATGTGAGCATGAGAAGCTCAGTGTTTAGCGTGTCGTGTTTTGGGTGTTTCTAGACACTCTGGAGGCCCCAGGCAGAAGGCACCTTGGAGTCTTCAAAAGTCTTCAAAATATTCACAACTATTACCATAAAATCCTTGTGCATTTTGGAATTGGCTGCTTTTGAGTCAATATTCAGCATCACAGGGTCTGAGGGCCACATCACAGGGTCTGAGGTATTATCATGCCTAGGAGGATCCCTGCTCCTAACACACCACAGGATAATCTGGCAAGATAATCTTAAGAACCATCTAATAATCGGGCCTTTACTGACTGGTCAAGTCGGGAGGGGGCATTCAGGCTGACACTTGGCTTGATTATTGTGTAGTTTAATGGTCAATTTAATCTAAGTTCATTAAATCCTGCAACAATAACATTTTATAATGCAGAAAAAGGAGACATCAATCATGATTAACTAGAAAATTCTAAGATTAAGCATAATTAAAAATATTAATTATCTGACAGCTTTAAACATTATCAGAGCATGTATATTCAAAGAGCATGTGATGTGTCATTGCAATACTTACATTTTCACTGCAGCCCTTCTTTGTTGTGATTCTGCTAAAATAAATGTGATCATGGGAATGCAAACTAAATAATCAGCTCAAGGTCCACTAACATCTGTGTTTTTGTGCCTCGTTGCTGGTGACAGTCAGGGCCAAAGCGTATTCTTTTTTTTTTGTTTTGTTTTGTTTTGTTTTCCACACAAGGTTTTGGGGCATCGTCTTCAAACTTTGCACTGGAAGTTGTAGTCTTGCGTGTCATCCATCCATAAAGCCACAATCATTTCCTGAGAGGGGCGGAGTCAGACGGCTCAGTAACATTTAAAACCACAGACGCAGAAACAGCTCGTTCTGAGCAGGGCTGAAACAGAGATTTTTAGACATGCAAAAATCCAGTGTTTTCAAACTTCAGAGGCATGTTTTGGGGACCTCTGAGACCAATATAAACTCGTCTTAAAGGGGTGAAACATGTGACCTTTAAGGCTGCCACCTTAACTCTTAAGTGGTACAGGAAACACTGGTTCACAGAACCAAAAAACCTTTGGAAGTTTTGGGAGATTTCTGTCTGTGTTAAAGCTCTGTGTGAGTCCACAATAATCCAAAAGTCCTAAGTTTAAAAATGTCTTTATTACTTTATACGTTTGTTCCTGTTTCTATATGCATAAAATGTATGCCAGCTTAGTTGAATAGCAACATTTCCATACTTTACTAGAAATGTGCAGCTTTCTTTAAAGCTGAGATATATACTTGTGTCGTGAGAATTATTGTAAACATAGTTAACCATGTGCAGAATGGCTACATCTAATGCAGGAGTGTCAAACTCAGTCACAGCAGGGGCCGGATTCTGAGTTTAGGTCTAGCCCCAGAGCCTAGCAGGGTCAACATTTAACCATAAACTGTCAACCTCAGCTTTAACAGGTATGAATTATGGGGGAAAAATAGCACTGATGATAAATGATTGTGAGATTTAAAAAGTCAAAATGATAACTCATTAGTTCAGAAGGTCAAAAGAGAAAGTAGATGTTAAAATAATGCTTTTAAAATGCAAATATATAAAAAAGAAATGCACAATCATGTTTTGAAGGTGAAAACATGACTTAAAAATTAAAATTGTAAACCTAAAAGGTCAAAATATGACATAAAAGTACAAACAATAACTTGAAAAAGCCAAAATATGAGATAAAATCAAACTTATTAGTTCTAAAGGTCAAAACAAGAAATTAGATGTTAAAATAATGCTTTTAAAAGGCAAATATATATAATAAAAATGCACAAACATGTTTTTAAGTCAAAAATATGACTTAAAATGTAAATCTGTGAACCTTAAACATCAAAACTGAATTGAAAGCTTCAAAACATAAAAGACAATGTAATACATTTAAAAAGCCAATGAGATAAAACACCTAAATCAAAAGTTCATGTCATGTTTGTGAGATGCAAAATTGAAAACAATGAAAACACAAATTCATTTCTTTTCCCACATTCCTTTTTATCATATTATCGTAACTCCCTACTTTTCACTTTTTTATGACTTAGGGATATTTTAAATCATCAAGGTTTAGTTTACATTTTTATACTGGAGGAAATCTGCAGACCTCATAACAGAGGGCCAGTTGTTATGAAATATGATATGATCTTGCGGGCCGTGTATAACTATACCTCGGGCTAAGATTTGGCCCCCAGGCCTTGAGTTTGAAACCCCTGCTCTAATGGGGTTAGTAGAGAAATCAGGCTATTTACAACTATGTTATGTGCAGGATTTAAACTGAAAGGTTAAAATTCTGAGATCAGGATGGCCTTGAATAGAAGCATCAGTCATTCTACATTCCTTAATGAGCCACTGTTTAGATATGGATAACTGTGAAGCTGGTCTATCAGCTCTTCATAACCCTCTGCCTTTGTTGTCACATCCACATCCCCTCTGTCCCGGGATGCTGCATCACACGTCTTTGTTGTGTACATTTTTGAGGATGTGCCAGTGTGCCAAACCGACACAGGGGATGGGTGACAGTCATCACGCTTACATGTACATGTATTCAACAGCTAGTATATCTGTAGTCTTACGCCTTCCTCTATCAGCATAGATCAGGTGCTGAGGAAATAGGACACCATAATGTGTAGCCTTCAAACGCAGGCCTTTTTATAGAACACATTCATTAAAGATGACTGTGAGTGGAGCACGTATGAAACTGCAGAGATTTCTGCCAACACTTTCTCTACATCCTGATATTATATTCATAAAGATATTGTATTTAAAGAAACTATTAATTATTGATGGTCTGAGGTATAAGTTGCACCAAGTTAAGAGCTGGAGTCTCAAGCTTTTAATCTGTATTTAAAGTGTCTTAGCAGGGACTTCATTCAGACTGCTCTGCCTTCTGAGGGAAAAACAAATAAAGGCAAAGAAAGATAAGTCACATGCATTTGATTTGCTTCGATTTACAGTTCTGCACAGTCTAGAAGCATTTGAATAATCGGATTTAGGTTCCCCAATATATTCTCAACTATAGTGAATCCAAGTAAATGAAGCCCTAAATAAGAGTGGCTGTCACTCGGTGCCCTGGAGATCCACTGCTACAGGCCTCGGCTAAATTTGCTGTCTGCAGGACGGAGGGCGAGGGGGGAACAGAGAGCGGCTCAACCAGGGGCTTCTGGGCTTTCCATTACACAGGCTACATCATATGATTTATGTGGATTTTTTTTAGTATAAATCCCTGTTCACTTTAGTAATGTAAGAACAACGTATCCATGGGGTGGAACAGACTGTCAGAGAGGTTTTTTAGTGCACTATCAGAGGCACTGAGCAGCAGGTTTGGGAAATACAGAGATGCTCTCTTGAACTCAGTCTTTGCAAAAAAACAAAGAACACTTTATGTCTTTCTAAAAAATAAGTTGCAAACTTTAAAGTCCCTGTAAAATAAAATATGTATCAAAACACACCAGATATGTAGGGTAAGGTAAGGTAGCAGGGCTGGACTGGTAATCTGGCATACAGGATAATTTCCTGTTGGGCCGCCACACTATGGGGCCAGTAAGATTTATTCCTTTTATTGTTTTCTTTAGCTTGAGTAAGGATATTGTGTAGCTCTGACATCAAGAGTCAGTGAAAAAGTAAATGCACATCACATCATTTGTTTATGGTGTTTACTTCCTGGCTTTGTAGTAGTTTTGGGGAATGATTTCAAGGTTCCTTTTGTTGTCAATCTGCACGTGTTTTGACACATTTTGTAGATAAATTAAAGAGTCTGAAAGACCGCTGTGGTTGCGTTTTGTATGACAAGGGGTAAAAGGCTGGTTTGCAGTGAAAAAATGCCAGGGTCAAATTTTCTTCCCAGTCTAGCACTGCTGTCTGGCCATAGTTCACTGTAAGTTCAGGGGGGCAGGCTAATTGCTGGAGTGCTTGGTCTGTTCCAATTGTCCTTTTTGCTTAGGATGACCCCTAACTGAGTGAAATGACCCAAAAGTATTTTAGTCTGGGCTATGATAAACGCTGCTGGGTTCACTATGTTAGAAGGAGAGGAGCTTTGTTGCTTTCTTTACAATCTCCTTTAGCCTAGAACACCCTCGGACCATCATTTACCAGATTCTCTGTGTCAGCTTCATTTAAAGTGACTCGCCTGTTGACCATTCATCAAAACAAGCGGTCTGTCACATCTCTACGGGCCAATCAGAGCAACAAAACATGACGTAGCTGCTATCGAGCTGCGCATGCGCAGTTACCGAGGAATACTGCGGAACATGGCGACTAAAGACATGTAAGTACTCGACTTTTGTCGTTTTTGAAAGGAAAACAACTCACTGCTGTTCTTTGTTCTTTTAACGAAGAAATGTCGTCAAGTTCTGATAAAATTGGCGCTTTAGCAGCATCCATGCTAATCTCTTCCGCCAATCGCCAGTCTCTTGCTGCTGCCTGTTTACGTCACAATTCCTCTGCGCCTGAAAGTACTACCCCTCGTCGCTGATTGGTCCTGTCACTTTCTAACTGGGCCCAAACAGTTCAGACGGGAGCTTTGCAAGATGGATTCGCCAGTGAGAAACAAGGAAGCGGGCGTATCTATCTGCTTTACAAGGTTACAGATCATAACATCTCTGCAAACACTTGTAGTAAACTGGTTTATGACACATGTTTTAGGTAAAAGACTTATGGCACCTTCTGTGATTTGAAAATTGCAGTTGCGATTTAATCTAGATTTCGTTTAACTGTCCAGCCCTAACAGCAATATTATATTGCAGTTTTTACACATTTAACCCACATCATATCTGTAACTCAGCCTGGGGAAAGTACAGTTGGATTCCCCTATCACCACGGTTCTCCTTTCTGATCCTCTTACTACCACCATCCCTGACTCTGTGATGTCTTTCATCAGGGTTAAGGAAAGGTGGATAGGAAAGGACTTACGAATAAATGTTGCAACTTTTGGACTCCTTATCCATTTTTCCATTTGAACCAAGCACAACAGGAACAATCTGTTGAAGGTGTGTTTAGATTCATATTCACTTGTCTTTACTCCTGGATAACTGAAAAGAAGTGGGGTCTGGCTTTGTCTCTCTCAAAGCAGCAGCAGTTGAATTCCATAGCTAGATATATGCCCCATTTTGGAGGTCTTAAGTCAAAGATCAGCATGCCTCATGATCTTTGCCAGAATAGAACTTTAAAAGAAAGAATAGCCAGATTTGTGCCTATTTTATATTAGCACCCACCACCGCTGCCAACACTTTAACTGTCAAATTTCTTGCAATAAACATTGCAATCAATCTTTTGAGGACATCATCTGTCTGCTGATGTGACGGAAAATATGCTCTGGGTGTCAAATATTGCTGCAGATGAGTTTGGATTGGAGGAAGTCGTTAGTCTGGCGTGTCTTGTGTGAACAATTAAGCTAAGAGAGGCAGACAGATGTAAATATACTGGGAATTATAAGGAGCTGCAATTACAATGCTTTCATTACTGTTAATATGATAAAAACGCAACAAGAAATAATGCAGTTTTTGATTTTTTCAAGTTTGGTCTTCAATTCAAGATATTGTGCACTCAAATGGCATGGCATGGTCTGTTTGTGTAAATGCTTTATATCAAGTGGACTTTGAAATTCCCAAAGTGGATTTGTTTTCACCTTTTAACTTTCTCTCAAAGCATGTGTGGTCTATAAAATTGCAACAAAACCTTTTCCTTATCGGTTCCTGAAGTAGAATATTCAGCTCCAGATGAATTACCCAGCATCCCCAGGCCCTTCATTTGTCAGCACTAATGACCACAGTTCCTCCCTCCCGCTCTGCTGTTGTTTTACCTGTAATAATGGATTGATTTGTGACTCTGAGGCAAAGCAGCTGTGAGCGAGTGAGAGAAAGTTTGCATTGAACTCATTAAAGTTTGTATTATCCCGTGTTTAGCACACTGATTATAGCAAAAGGAGCCATCTGCTTGGGGGAGCATGGCTCCCATCGCAGCCTCTGATAATTTACCAAACAGAGTTTGTCACTCCCCGTCAAAAATCAGCAATCCGGAGTCATCGGCCCGCAGAGGAGAGTCAGGGTTTGTGTCACACGGCTCTCTGAAAGGTGTAGGTGCTTCTCTAGTGAGCGAATATTATGTAGATGATGTTTTCACGGGTTGTCCTCGGCGCTCTCCGTGTGAGTCAATTAATGCAGTTAGCTATTAATCTGTTCTTCAAAATTGGATTGGATCACTGAGAAATGAGATTGACTTGTTTCTCATTAAAGGGCAATATCGTGGGCTGTTCCTGGAGTTTTTTTCTCTGAATGACATTAGCATATTTCTCTTTAGCCTTGTTAGCATTCTGGACCAGTATGCAAGAAATCACACACTTTTAAGGCTTGTAAGGAGCCTTATTTAGTTTAATGCCTGTACTTTAGTACTCTCACACCTATTCAAAGCCTCACCAAAGGGGAAAAAAATTTCTTAAAAGCCTATGTTTACATGTTCTGCAATTTTGTAAAAGTTGTTTTTAATATGTGAGGATAAAAATAACAGTATAATGAAAATTTGAAAGCTTTTTAGTCTGCACAAAGTCTATCACATGACTTCTTTGTTCATCTTTCATGACAGATCCAGCCTAAGGGGTTGTTTAGACAATAAAATGTTTAAAATTAACAATGCATTTTGGACATCTGGGTACCAAGTGACTTGACTTCAGTATGACTATTCACGATGTGCATCAACAATACTTTTTGTGACTCCTGATATCACAACTAACAACTAACCACCTGTTATGCAAACAACAGCCCATATGCCATTTTCAAGGCTCTCTTACTGTGGCTTATCCCTCTTTGCTGTGTGCACTGGCAATTAGAATGAATGGGGGCAAATTAACCATAAGCTAAGAGGCTAGAAGGTCCTCTTTGACAGCTTTTCTCCCTTATTTTGTCCCGTTCGGGGTCGCAGGAAGCGGGGTACACCCTGGACTGGTCGCCAGTCAGTCACAGCGCTGACATATAAAATTCACACCTACAGCAAATTTTGAATGATCAGTTAACCTTACATGCATGTCTTTGGTGATGGGAGGACGCCAGAGTACCCGGACTTTCTATGCAAATTCCACACAGAAAGGCCCTGACTGGGAAACTAACCAGGGACCTTCTTGCTATGAAGCAACAGCGCTAACCCCTGCATCGCCGTGCAGGTCCGTGTGATGAACATATGACAAGAAGACCCAGGAGCAGAGCACAAGATGAGGCAATACAACATTAGTGCAAATGATGGTGAGCTGGTTGGTGGTTGGCAGAATCACTAGCAGAGAAATGGAGACACTGCAAAAAAGGCACAAAAACTCAGAGGAATCACTAGTTTTAAAGGCTGAGGAGGAGCCAGGTCACCTGATAAGATGCTGTTGTACAATGACATCTGAAGGTTCATCACCAGGTGTTTAGATTTTGATTGCCAAGGATTATCTGCAGTTGTGACTCCTAACGAGCTGCAGCCATGACTGTCCATGAATGATGACAGCTGAGCTTAAACTTAAGTGGGTGTGGTTAAAGTTTTACCTCAGCAGAATTTACTCTGTTTGAACTCCAACACTGGTAATGGCTGGTAATAAATACACCCAAAATAGAGTGAACTTGATTATTGTTGAGTAAAATATTTTTAACTCTGGAAAAATTACTCCACAGATTTTCCTGTGTAAAAGCAGTATGTGACAACCAGTGTTGGGGTAGTTTCTCAAAAACTCCTTTACACATCATTAGTTTACTTGCTAAAAAAAGTAACTAGTTACATTACTTTTGCATTACACCTTTTCACCTGAGATCTCCTTTCTCTTTATTGCCAGTGGAAGATAGAATGGTGAACCTTACATATTTCCACTGATTAGTGTAATATAATTGCACTATTTCATGCAGTCATAAACTTAAGGATATATGTAGGTCTATCAAAAATTTTGGGATGTTGAATTGCAATTAATCTCATATTTTCTGTAGTAAATTGCAATTATTCATGCATGCTTTTTTTTAACACATTTTAAAATTCCAACATTTTGTACACAAAACTGTTTTTCTAGCACTAATTGTGAACCTGATTAATTGTGATTAACTAAATCTTTTCAGCCCTAGATATGTGATTGTGAATGCCAACACAAGAAGTGATGTTACAAGACAGGACCTGGGATATATGTTATATGGATATATGTAGACCAAAATAGCACCCCACAGATAAATATGCCAAGGACAAGGCCACAGTTGGCCACCAAATTTTTAGACAATCTGCCTCCTTAAAGCAACTAAAAGCTTAACAGTTGAAGTTTCTCCACCTGAGTGTCCTGGATCTGCCTTAAAGTTGTCCAATAAGGCATCTGGAAAAAAAGGTTGATGAAAGCAGTGAGAAAATGTTATAACACCAGTGAAGAGAACCTGTAAACCTATGTACAAGAGACGGACAAAGCCACTGCACAAAAAGGCCCCATGTTCAATCCAATTGCATAGTTGGTCAGCTTTAGACGAGTGCAACTGTTACCAGGGTGGGGTGTCAATCAGAAATTGCTCATTTATTTTGTTTCACTCCAGTCCAGTTTCAGTCCAGTCTGTGGGTGTGAGGGTTAATTTGGTTCTAGAAAGGAAGAAAGAACAGCCTCTCTGAGATAAAGCTAGCAAATAAAGATTTTTTCCTCTAAAAGCCTGACAATTTAATTTGAAGACAGTAAAAATGATGACTGGGGTTTTGATTTTGTCTCAATCGTGCCGATTAGAACAATCTGATAGACGTCAAACCTCCTGACTGCCTCCGAATCTTCACAAGAAGCGAGATTAATGATGAATTAGGGCTCCATTCTTCAAACGTCACGGCTCAGTCTGGGGGTGCTGATGGTCTTAGATCATCTCTGTCTTTGTGGAGTCTTTGTGGAGAGCTCGGGGGAGAAGTTGGAGAATACAGATATCATTCCTTCTGTTTGCCTGTACCTCTGGATCTGCTACAAAGCTGACTTAAAAGACCTCTGTTGTATTTTCAGCTCCTTTAATTTATTTAAAAGTCAATTTTAGTGTCTGATTTAAGTGCCTGCTCCATTTGTTTCGGCTAATAAAGCCAGCAGCTTCATAGGGATAAAACATGTTCATTACCTCTCAAAGTTCACTGGGTTTTTATCTGTCCTGTTAAGAGGGTTTTAAGTGCCTTGTTAAGTTGCCCATTAATTCAGACGATATTGATCTCGCATGGCTGCAGGATGACCGGCCAAATGTCATATTTTTGAAACTTCCTCCTGACTCTTTAAAATGCTTACATGCTAATTATTTTTGAAATGTAGCACCTTCTACACTCGCTTCAAGCCATTAGTGATCAATATTCTCTGATATTTGCCTGCAAGTGGTCATTATTTGTGTCACTGCTTCAATTACTGCATGCTTGGTATTGATGCACAGCTCTTTCTTGTCTCTAGGGTTTTTCACTGTTAGTTAATCTTGTGACAAGAGATTTAGCCCTGATCCGCTGCTAATTGTACGATTTTTCATCTTCTCTTCACCTCTTCTTCCTGCACCTTTCATGAGGATCTGTCAATCAATAATTTGCACAAACCGTGTTTGATCGTGTGATTTAGTGACTTTCTTTCCAATCAATTCCCCCTCTTCTACCAAAGATGTCCACTTGCTTGTTTTTGACACCCCGGTGCTATAACAATCCCAGCGGCTGACTGTTCCAGAGTGAGAACTGTGTGCCAGACAAAACTTTTTCTGTAACACCTATGACAAGCCAGAAGAGATCAATGAGAAAAAACTGTCAGGATTCACAAATTTTCTCTCCATCTCCATCACAAGCAAGTTTCAGACAGCATTACAACTGCTGTAACTTTCTCCGTCTTCCCACTCATTCTCGCAGATAAAAGTTTCTCTCTTCTCCTCGTCTCCCCCTCTTCTCCCTCTTCACTTGTCACATCTTCCGCCTGCCATAAATATAGACACAACTTTGGTATTTTGTAATGCTATTTGCATTCAGCCATATCTCTCCGTTCCTTGCCTGTCGGGCAACATAGTCAATTATATGTATGCCTGCAAGCGCTGCTCCATGCCTGCTTCACACCTGGTGATGTGGAGATAAATATAACGGTGGAAAAACAACAATATAAACTTGAGCCCCTCACCCAGCTGATATGCACTATAAGAACTGCATGTTTACGCCTAAGACACATTTTTTTTCTTGCATTTCAGTGGATTTATATTCTGTTCCAAACCTAAATAAAAAATGCAGCTTCTGCTCCATTATTTTTCACCTTTTGACATGCCGTAAAAAATTGAAACATGCATGTACACAATTTTTCTTCATCATTGTCCTAAACGTGTACAACAATAATACCAGAATAAAATAATATTGCATGCACCCTCATTGCCAGATCACATGTGACCTGATGTGATTGAATTGATTTTCCCTCTGTATCATTGGTTCTCAGCTGGTGGGTCGAAACCCAAAAGTAGGTCGCGAAGCTCTCCCAGTGGGTCGTGAAGGGAGCCAGGAAGAAAAATGCAGCGTAAGTCTTTAAAAGTGTGTGGACATCATGTACATCAATACATTTTTATTAATTTTTTAAGTGATTATGAGCACATTTAAGTCTACTGTGCAGAAAGTAGGCCACCTCTGTGCAGTATGCGCCTCAATATCTGCTGACCCCGCTCCATCATTTTACATGGCCTACCACTTCATGGCTGAGTTGCTGTCGTTCCCAATCACTTCCACTTATTATACCACTGACAGTTAACTGTGGAATATTTAGGAGCAGGGAAATTTCACAACTGGACTTGTTGCACAGGTGGCATCCTATCACAGTACCACGTGGAAATTCACTGAGCTCCTGAGAGCAACCCATTCTTTCCCAAATGTTTGTAGAAACAGTCTGCATGCCTAGGTGCTTGATTTTATACACCTGTGGCCATGGAAGTGATTGGAACACCTGATTTCAATAATTTGGATGGGTGAGTGAATACTTTTGGCAATATAGTGTATCTATATTGTTAACCCCTATGATAAAATTGGTTTCCCTGAGATAATGAGAAAATTCCTTGAGAAATTACCGAATTCCCATGCTCTCTAAGGTAAATTGAGTAAAAGGAAATGTATGCATGCATGTCCTTCTGTAATGATGCTTCTTCAGACATGTTTGTTTTGCTCTTTCTCTTTGTTTATTGATGTTTTCTTCCATTAAGGTTGCCAAATCGTAACATTTCTCATCAAAAACACTTGGTAATGATTGAATGATTTTGGAAATCTGGGTCGCG
Source organism: Cheilinus undulatus (assembly GCF_018320785.1). Taxonomy (NCBI): domain Eukaryota; kingdom Metazoa; phylum Chordata; class Actinopteri; order Labriformes; family Labridae; genus Cheilinus; species Cheilinus undulatus. Next base: position 7,438,520 of record NC_054868.1, read on the forward strand.
ATTGGTTGACAAGGAGGTGGTGGTGGGTCCTGGCTCTAGACCAGTAGAGAACCACTGTTATATTTGGTCCTGTGATTGCCTTCATTCCTAAATGGCTACCCCAAGTCCAAAACAAGAAACTCAAGACTGTAATAGACAGGAAAAGATGGATCATGAAAAAAGAATAGGTGAGACGTAGAAAAAAAGGAGAACATTTTATTAGCTGAGAGATAGATCGGGGGCAGCGGCCCATTGGTAGTAGTCTTTATAATGACAGTTAACGGGCTTAATCAGATCTCCTAAAGGTCTGTTTACATCCCCTCCTCTTCCTCCTCCAACTGAGAAAGTGAAACCAAAGTATCATGTAAAAGCAAAATTTAAGAGTGAAAAGGACTGATGAGCTTGTAGATAATCATCAAATCAAAACAAGTGTCAATGAAGATGCTCCATGAGTTGTAAAGACTATGCTGTCTGCAGCCCCTCTAGTCGATGTGATCTGATTCTGCATACAGTAACGTGAAGGAAGAGAGGAGGCAAGGCACAATAGGAGAGGTGGGTGTGTGACAGCGAAGCAGAGGTACCTCATGGTGAGCATGAAAAGAGGAAGCAGTGGGTGAATGAGCTCTTTAGAGTGTCAATATAAGCTAATTAGGCTGTGGATCCATCTTATTTGTCAATAAAATAATAGTTTGACATTGAATCAGTAGCTATGTTGTGATCTAAAGAATGAGGAGATGATTATTCAAGTCCTCTTACCACGACATGAAGGCACTCCATTGTACGTGAAAGTCCTGCATTTAGACTATCCTGGTTAAATCAAAGCCTGTGCCAGTTTTTTTTCAATAATATAAAGTCTGAGTACTCTACTAAACCCATTGAGAGAGGCCAGTTCCAGCAAAAATGCTAGGCCCAAATTTTCTTCCCAGTCCATCTCTGGCTGTCCCTCATGTTCCCCACTCACAGCAGGATTTCTGATTGATTTCTGCAGTGTGCACCAATTCAAGGGCCATTTGTTGCTTTTGAAAAATGCACAATGTGTACACAGAAGCCATTTTCCCTTGACATCATGCTGGAGAGCACTTATTCTGTTCTTAAAGAAGAAATGTGACGGTCAACTGTATCACGCAGGAATCAAAAACAAAATTTTGCTAGAGAGGAGTTGATGTGAGTAAGCACAATGCATCATGTATAGTTTTGCGCTTAAATACTGTGTAATGTCCAACAAAAGCCACTAATCTTTCACTTGCAGATGCTATTGTATAAGAAAACAGTACACTTTTTTTCAATCAGTGGTTAGATTCTGCATGAGTTATACCATGTCTCAAAGCAGTAATCCTTCCTTAGAGTTTTAAACCTTCAGGACGGAAGGTTACATCCAAGGAAAAGAGCTGCCACATTGTTGGTAATCTCTGCTCTCTTTTGTATTGCACTTGCTCCTGTGCTGTACTTTTTTTTCAGTGTAATGGTGCAGAAATGAGCCTGAGTCAGACCTATTATAAACTGCAAACAGAAACTTTAACACTTAAGCACCAGGCTTTATATAATAAGTACAATATGCACCCTCTAATGCTTCCCATTGGACATGCACAATATTTAATAGCAGCATAATGCTTTCTATATAACTTCCTGTATCAATTTCCCCTCCTTATTGCAATTTCTTAACAGCAATAATGTAATGCAAACATTCAGAGAACATTCAAGTACTTTGTCTGCAACATTTTGAGCCCTTTTATTGGTTTTTTATTCTTTTGTTAAGATAAACACAATCAAAAAGAGATGAACACTTGCAGAACAAAAGAGAAATGAAGCACAAATGATAGACTATGTTATACTAGAGCATGTCGTCATGGAGACAAAGCAGCGGTACATATATGCATACTAAGACTGGATAAAAGAGAGGGAGCTCAGTTATAGCACTCAGATTTAGGGTTGACTCATTTTGGGTTTTTCAGGGCAGATATTGATAACTTTATTAATTGTGTATGTGACCCATAACTGATATGAAATTGTTCTGACAAACAAAATGTACTTGAAGTAAAACTGCATGTGAAAAAAACAAGGAAAATAAACAAGTTAGCATTAGATCCGTCAACATGAGGGACAGCACAGAGCAGCAGGAAACAGGAAGTGATGCCACACACTCCCTGTGTCAGTGCCACCCAGGCCTCAGTGTTGATTGGCTGGTAGTTGTGTGATATCAAGCCAGTCAGACAGCACTGTGGGCAGGACATTAGTTCAGACTGTAGAGAATGAATTCAAAACCAGAGAAGACACGCCTTGTAGCACACCTTTGAACTGATTGATTATGGCTGATTATCGGGAAAATAAATTGCATCTAATACCAACTTAAAAAATGGCTAAATGCCAAATATCTGCATCAATAATTGGCAAGGTCAAGAACTGGTCTACCCCTTACTCAGACTACTTTTTATATCCTAACCAGTAATGTAACACAGAAGGTTGACGCTTCATAAAGTCCTCTAAAATTACTCTGTAATCATCAAAGGTGTCAAGTAACTAAGTACAAATACTTTGTTACCTTACTTAAGAAGAAATTTGGGGTATCTATACTTTACTGGAGTAATTATTTTTCAGCCAACTCTTTACTTCTACTCCTTACATTTTCACGCAATTATCTGTACTTTCTACTCCTTACTTTTTAAAAATAGCCTCGATACTTCTATTTCATTTCAGCTTGATTTCATTCTGGCTTGTCATCGTTCAATAAAAATCCCAAAAAACTATCCAGATAAATCATACCATCTGGATAGAGTGAATATGATTGTGGTTGGATAAGTATAAACATAATACCATTCCAACACCCTATTGGTTTGTATGCGATCTATCGCACCTGCTACATGACACAAATCCCGTCACACTCCAGCAAGGAAATAGCAGACGTATGTAGCCTAGAACGAAGATGTCTGTGGCAGAGACTCAAGAGAACTGGAGGGAAATGTCCCATCCAAGCACCAGCGAGGAGGTTGGTAGTTCACATAAATGGTTCTTGAATGTATTTGCATTGTACTAAAATGCGTTCATTTTCAATGGGCATAAATGCGGCTGAAACAGGCACATCCCAAATTTTTCCACATTAACATTTTAATATAACATTATAGTCATTATGACCTTTTGAAAAATGTTTTTTGGGGAGGTGGGGTAGTGCACTATAGGCCCCTGTGGCGCGCCCTAAGCTTTTGTCCTTAATGGCATTTTTTCCCCCTTACATTACTTTTACTTTTATACTTTAATAGTTTTGAAATCAGTACTTTTACACTTTTACTTGAGTTAAAAGCTTGAGTTGTAACTTCAACTTCTACAGAAGTCTTTTTAAACCCTAGTATCTATACTTCTACCTGAGTAATGAATGGGAATACTTTTGACACCTCTGGTAATCATCTGGAGAGAGTTTCCCTTTGTGTAACTGCAGACAGGAACTACTTTTAGTGATGATTTTAATAAGCCAAGTCCAAAAAGTACAAGGACTTTTTAATGTGAGACTATTTTAAAGTCTTTTTGTCACAGAATGATTTTTTTCACATGGGATTGGAAGACAAGTTTGAGCCAAAAAAAGTGTTTTTTTCTTATTGTGTGTAATTTCTGTTTAGTTTGTTTTTTCTTTTGCCTTTATAGTTCTTTAACTTACATACATGTCATTAAAGCCCAGGTTTTCTTGAAAAACAAAGCTGTTTAGTGCTGGACTGTGCAAGGGTTGATGTTTTACAAGCTTTCTTAGCCTTTAAGCCCAGGGAGCACAGAATGATGGAGAAATAGTATAGTGCTCAGATGGTTATCCTTTGCAGTCCTCCACAAAGAGAAGAACCTTCAAGCATTGCTGACTGGGCATAACTGAGCCTTTCAGGATTGCTGTTGTTTATATAACCTACTTACATGTGCAATGTTCCAGGTGTTGCCAGTCTTTTCTTGCTCCTGTCCTAGCTTTGCTGAAATGTGTCGTGTATTCTGCCACAAATATATTGCCTTTGTGCTTTGTACAGTTAAGTACAAATTTGAAAGGATTTGCAGAACACTGCTTTCTATTTTTCTGTTCACATCTCAGCTTTCTTGGAATTGGGGTTTGTACAAACAGGAGCATGTCTCCTTATCTCCAATTACTTTGAAAGTTTCCTGTAACAAACAGGATGCTTTTTCTTGAGTGTAAAAGGTGAAGACACGAAACAACAACCTTGATTTATTCAACAGCAGCAGCTAGAAGAATGAATAAAGTTTGATTTTCAAAACAGAAAGTTCATCCTTTTGTCCCTTTCTGTCCTCCCTGCTGAGCACCTTCCAGATTAATCCGGGGACAGCGGCGCCGGCCGACAGCCAAGGCTTCTGCCAGAAACCCCTTCTTTACCTGAGGGAGAGACCTCTGTCCTTTAAACCACTGAGAAGAACAATGACCTGTCCAGAGTGATTGATCTCCCTGAACTGGCAGCTGGACGACATATTTTCATTTCTTCCTCTCCTCCAGCTGAATGTGCAGTGAGACCTGTGAAGGTCAGCCTGGCAGGCATCAGTCACAAGTGGCTGTGGAGGAGTATTCCTCTCAAACTTCAGTGTTATATTTTAGCTTTCACAGATACGCAGACAAGCATGTATTCAGAACGTGTGGCTTTCTGGTGACTGGAATAATGATGACCGGAACCATCCAGATCTGTGTATCATTCGTTCATTTAATATTTGATTGATAATTGAAAAACAAATAAATGAAAAATGGCTCATTGTTCACTTTTCTGTTTTATAAATCAAATCAAATAATGATAATACTGTTCATTTTCTAGTTTCTAGAAAAGATATACGGGAACACAAACGCCGGCACCAAGTTAGGGCCCACTCACACTAGGCAATCTGTACTGTGCTTGGGTATGTTTGAGCCTAAATGTCCAGTACATTTGACCAGCATGAGTACACTCTTCAGTGCTTGGATGCGGCATGCTTCCCTGGCTCCATTGTGGGAGGACAAGGTGGACCAAAGGCACGAATGCAAATGTAGGAGCACAAGCGCGGGAACGTGACTTTACTCGGTGCCGGTGTTTGTGTTCCGTTTATCATTCCAGGAAGCGTGAACTCCTCAGCGATGGGCATGTGATTGTCAGGATGCTTTTCTGAGCACAACACCTGCACCAGGTTATGCAAATTAATATTGAAAATCGTACTAACAGCTTACACCCGTTTTTTCATATTACATACTCTGATCCAACATTAATAGCAAAAGTCAAAGAGACGCATCATTTCCTGTTTATTTGATTTCGTTTCAGAAATGAAAAACAAGAAAATGAACCATTTTTTCATTATTTGTTATTCAATTATCAATCAAATATTAAATGAACAAATGATGCCGGATTCATCCAAACCAAATAGTAACAATGTTGAAATTAGGTTGACTCATCAGTCTGCAGTATAAGCAGCAGCTTATGTTGTTTTCCAGATATACAAGGCAGTAATCAGAGGCGGGAGCAGACATGTTTAAATTCTGGGGCTAAGCCCAAACAAAAGATGGCTGAGGGGTGGGCACTTACCAGACAGTTTAATGCACTATTTTTGTGCACTTTTAGATAAAAAATTAAATTAGAAATGCAAACAAATCCTTGCATCATTTAGGCAAAAACAACGTTCAACCTTAAAAAAATACTTAATTAGTAACATCATTTTTTTCTTAACCTAACTGAGCTAAAAGTGCCATTATCATTCTAAAATCATGATACACCATGCTGGAGTCCAATAATTTTCACTTCTGCCTTCTGCCTCCTAAATGTGTGAAGTTTATATTTTAGGTAATATTGCATAATAGGGTTAGAATTTGGTAAAAAAAAAAAAAAAAAAAAAAAATCTACAATTTAAGCTCTGCATTTTCAAATAAAGCACAGAAAAAGCAACATTTGGGGTTAGACATATTAATTTATTCACAAAAAATCTGAAAATTGTATTTTTAGAACAATGTTAAAAGTATCTTTTTTCCAATGCAGTGATTGTATAGATACAAAAGAGTATTACAGCCTTTAAAAGATTGGCATGCCTTTTTTTTTTTGTTCTAAGAAAAAGTCTGTCATTTTTCTTAGAATAAAGAAAAATGCATACCAAATGTTTTTGTGAAACGTCCCCAATCCTCCTCTGTACATAAGATCTGATTTTTAAATTACTTTAAAAATTAAATTTCCATGCTGTGATCAGCAAGGCCCAATTGTTCTTTTATTTATTTTTGCATTTATCTAACATAACACTCATAAACAACATACTTACAACCAACCTGAAAGATTCAGGCCTTTTAAGAAAACATTCAGAGCTGAAGCCCCATAACCCACCCCTTCACCCCGTAATGCCTAAATTTGCATCATTTGGATGACCACGGCATGGATGAATGAACAAATAAACAGATATCCTTCCTGGGAACTTCTTGAGAAAAATCTTTAAAACGTTTTTTAAAGTTACCATTTAAGCTCAGTCGGTACAGCAGGCACCCCTGCAGAGGCTATAGTACTTGGTGCTCTGGTCCAAGGATTAGCTGCCAGTTCTGGTGCTTTTGGTGCCTGTCTTCCTCTGCTCTCTCTCTCTCTCTCTCTCTCTCTCTCTCTCTCTCCCTGGATTTCCTTTTTCTCTTCAGCTTTGTGGTCAGAGACAAAAAATCCAAAAAGTAATGTGGTTCTAATATTTTAGAGGCCCCAGGCAAAAACAAATGGAGGCACTTCATTTTGCTAAAAATAATTAGATGATGAAAAATATTCTGAAGCAAATTTTTCTGGTAACAAAGCTTGTGACTTTTGGTTCCTCCTGAGGGGCTTTCTGGATGATCTAAATTTATTCTGATCTATTTATCCATGGTTTCCACCTTTTCTATAGTTAAAATATTAATCATTAGAAAGGATTTAAGCCAATGCCTCATATTTTAATGCACACCTACAGTCTACATCTACAATTTGTAGCATGAGGCCCTTGGCAAATGCCAAACTCTACCGAATGGAAACAACTCCTGTGAGGTAAAGGGGTCCAGGGTTGTTCCTAGCTTTGTGGGGGCCCTATGCAAGATGCTGTTTGGGGGCCCCTAATTTGCCAAACCATGATGGAGAAATTCCTAATCCATAAAATGATCCATGACCATGCCACAATCTGTTCCACTTCACAACCTCTCATATCAGAATTAAACATCTTAAGCTGAGACACGCAAGCAAAATGACTGATTCATCCTACATTTATGATTAAGCATATAAGGGATTACAACAGGTAATTTTAATTCTCCACAGATAAGGTTGAACATCACATACTGTGATGGATGCCACCATTGCAACCATACAGTTCATGAAATTTCATCCATGTTGGATATTAGTATAAAGTGGAAGCATTTAGGAACAGTGGCCACAGAGCGTAAAATCATAGAGTAGGGTCAACGCCTGTGACGAAAAGTTGCATAGCTGAAGACTGAACACTGCCACTGGACTGTGGAGCACTGAAACATGTTCCGTGGAGTGACCAGTCACTTTCTCTATTTGTCAGTCAGAATGGGCAAAGGTCTGGGTTTGGCAGATGGTGGGAGAATGTTACCTACCTGACTGCATTGTGCCAACTGTGAAGTTTGGTGGAAGAGGGATTATGGCATAGGGCTGTTTTCAGGGTTTGGTTTAGACCCCTTATCTCTGAATCTTCATGCTTCAGCAAACTGAGACATTTTGGACAATGCTATGCTTCCAACTTTGTGGCAACAGTTTGGGGAAGGCTCTATTTTCAAACATGACTGCTCCAGTGCACAAAGAAACGACTATAAAGATATGGTTTAATGAGTTCAGTGTGGAAGAAGTTGACTGGCCTGCACAGAGCTCTGACCTCGACCCCATCTAGCACCTTCAGGGTGATCTGGAATGGAGATTGCGAGCCAGGCCTTCTCCTCCAATATGACTGACCTCATAAATGCTAATAAATGACATGAAATTTTTGTGAAAAGCCTTCCAAGTAGAGTGGAGGCTGTAAAAAAGGGGGGCAACTATATATCAAAGCACATGATTGTGAATAAAATGTCATGACAGTACTTGTTGGTGTAATGGCCAGGTGTCCAAATACTTCTGTCCATATAGTTTAAAAAAAATCTCCTGTGGGTCGACCAAATTTCAAAAGTTTCTTCTGGCTGTAAAAATGAGCTTCTTGGGTCTGTGAGTAAATTTCAGGGCTTTTGCAGCCAGTCAATTCGCTGTTTTTTGTTTTTTGTTGGTTTTTTTTTTTTTTTTGCACTTTTAATTGGCTTAATTTGTCAACACCAGAGTTTACTGCATGGCCCAAACTTAAGGAAACATGGAGGCTTGTGCGCTCCGTTTACTTTAACTATCTCTGAGTAAAGACTTCCCTCATTAAATGGCATCCATCAGCCTTTTTCATCAGGAGGAAAAACCTCCCAGTGCAGTTTGCCCCGGGGCTTCGCTTCCCTCGTGTCTGTCTGGCTGCTCATTAGGCCTGCAGAAAACAGCCCGACACCAACATTTGGTTTCTTCTCTGTAAAAGTCTGTGTTCACACCAAGTTCATTGTTTGCATAACAAATATTAAATCAAAGCCCCGCTTTTCAGGTAAATCTTTTTGTTGAGAAAGTGTTCAGAAAATGTCATCAACTTTTGATTTCCCTCTGCTTAAAAAGTGCAGCCGCTGCCTGCAGCATTTGAACCTCTTTTAGAGGGAAGTGGCATTGATGCATTGCGGTTCCTCCGTACAAATGATTGATACCGCACATTGGAAGGACTAAATTGCCGCAATTTGTTTAGATCCTTGGCAGAGAATATTTTGCATTAATAAAACATTATCAATCATTAGCATGAAAGTGTGTGTGAGCCTGTGTGCAAATTAGTCTCCCATTTCAGCCAGAGATGTGCTTCTCATAAAAACGAAAACACATATGTCTTGTCATCTGCAATCCGCCCAAGTCGAGAAATTTGAATAAGGCAAATAAAACGTGTTAGTGTGCTCGAGGCGCGGTGCTTATCATGAGTCTGGGAGAATGTGACAGCATGGTCGGAAAAAAAATAACACCAGTTTCTAGCACGTCTTTTCTGGGAGTGCAGACTATCATCAGTCAAAGTATTCGGTGCAGCACTGATTCTCTATGATTACACCGTGAAGTGACGAGGCTTCTGTGTAAATATGATTACAGGGTTTAAAAGACAGACTATAAATGAAATGATCCTTTCACCTCTTCTGTAATGATTCAACGTAAACAATGCCTCCTGTGCTCAGACTGTGATAATTCACAGAGCAATGTAAATGATTCAAAGATGTACAAAGAAAACTTTTACTCTGCATCCTCTTCATCCACCAGCTAGTCTTCTTGTAGTCTGAATCAATCTGTGTGACACTGTCACTTTGACCAGACGGAGGATACAGAAATCTTGTAATCTATCAAATTTAGTGACATTCGTAGGAAAACGATTTCACATCAAATTGAAACAGAAATAATGATCATGTTTTGCCGACTAAAGTCTAGAAACCAAACAGATAACAGTCAAAACTGAACACTATTTATTTCAGCAACTGCTCTTAGTAGGTGTGTATGTCTGAGATCCTTGATAAATAAAATTCATGCTGAGGCCAATCAGGAGATGTGCAAAAACATCCTCTCCACAGTGTGACTCTTTAGATCTCCATCCTTCAAAGCTAGTGGGAGTCACTATCTTCCACACCACCGCTTGAGTCCAACAATATTTGGCTGGTCAGTAGGTGTCAATGTAAAGCCCTGATTTACATGATAACCTGCAAACAAGACAGAAGGCCGCTAGTGCTGTTGTGAACTGTACCAGGGCGGGGCAAGACACTTATGCGGCGTTCCATTTACCTCAGAAGTCAGAGGATGGACTTGAAATGACGTCATGTTCTAAAGAACTGGATTTCCCAGTTGTTTGCATTCCTTTTGTCACAACCATGATGAGGTGGAAAAATGATGGATGCCATTCTTGCCTTAGCAAAAACAGGAGACCATGAGTCTTTAAAACACAGGTGTTAAACTCAAGGCCTGGGGGGCCAAATCTGGCCTGTGGAACAGTTAAATCTGGCCCGCAAGATGATCTCATATTTCTGTTATAACTGGCCCATCAGTATGAGGTCTGCAGATTTCCTCAAGTATGAAAAAATGATTTAAAATATCCCTGTTAAGACACAAAATCTGAAAAAGTAAGGAGTAAAAATATTTAGATAAGAAGTCTGGAATGTGGGAAAAGAAATTAATTTGTGTTGTGATTAATTTTATTAATTTCAAATGTTCAATTTTGCATCTCACAATAAGGACTCAAACTTAGGATTTTGACTTTTAATTTCATACTGTCAGCATTTCAACTCATAATTTTGACTTCTCATATAATATTTTGAGCTTTAAGATTCATAATTCTAATTTTTAAGTGATATTTTGACCTTTTTAACCAATTATTTTGTATTTTACCTCATACTTTCAACTCCAAACTTTGACTTCATAATCCCATAGTTTGACCTTTTAGACTCAATATTTTAAGGTGACATATTTTACCCTTTTAAGACACGTTTATATTGGTCTCAGGGATCCCCAAAACATGCCTGTGAAGTTTATTGCTAAAAAAAAAAACACTCTAGAATTGGACTTTTGCATGTCTAAAAACCCCTCAGTTTCAGCCCTTCTCAGAATGAGCCGTTTCTGTGTTTGTGGCTTCAGTGGTAATTAGTTATCTGACTCCGCCCCTGACCACACCCCTCTCAGGAAATGGATGCAGCACTTGTGATATTACAGACACTTTTTTCCCCAAAGTTTAGACTGGGATTCAAACCTTCAATCTGCCAGAACATAGTCAGCAGGGTAACCCACTGAGCTACCAGCATCTCAGCTGGTAGCTGAGAGGATCAGCAGAGGAGGGCGGAACTTTCCTCCAAGTGGGGGAGGGCCAACCAAACCTGGGGGCGGGTACTTCCGCCCCTGGTGAGGTCACTAGATGTAAAATCCGAGAACAGCTTGTTTCAGCACACATTTCCTGAAAGGTGGAGAAAGAGAGGGGCAGAGAGAATGGATTTTTCTGGTACTTGAGGGGATTGTGGACAGGCCAGGGACACATATTTGTGTTAGAAAAGCCTGAAAAAGTGATTTTTGCATAATTTTAATCATATTTTGACTTTAAATTTCATGATTACAAATTTTATTTTATATTTTGACCTTTTAAACTGGTGATCTTGGCTTTCTAATATATTTGCCTTTTAAAACATTATTTTTCAATTTCAGTTCCATTTTTTGACCTTTTTGAACAAATACATTTACTTTTCTCAGATTCTTAGCCTTTAAACTTATCTTTAAAACTTTTTAGACATCAAAATCGTTTCTCATCAGTGCTAAGTTTTTTTTTTGTTTTTTTTTTTCATGTTTTATTACTGGTGAAGCAAAGTTGACATTGTCTGGTTAAAACGGTGACCCTGTTAGGCCCTCAGGTAAGTCCTGAGTCCAGAATCTGGCCCCTGCCGTGATTGAGTTGAGTTGACAGCCCTGCTTTAAAACAACACATTGTGCAGTACTTTATACATTACAAGACTGTTGCTACACAATACATGCAACCACAGAGTAGTACTGCGTCTACTGTTTCCAAAAATTTACTGAGAAACAGCAAAAGACTCTGAAAACAGGTCAAAATCACAGCTTTTACTACTCTTTATGCTTTGTGCCACCATTTTGTGTGGTTGGGATGTGAAAGAATGAGTTCACGAGCTGTAAATATGACTTTTGGAGATGTTCTATTTGCCACCTCTGGATGGAAGTTTGGAAAAAAAAGTTTGAATACGAGTTACCACGACAAAAGGAAGGCAGGGTTAACCCCACGTTGCTCCCAGTGCTTAGTCGGTGGTTTGTTAATGGGTTTGGATGCGTACGCAGCTAATACTGATGGTCAGTTCTCCATAGCAACCTCTGCTGTCAGTGTGTGAATGTGGTGTGAAAGGGTGTGAATGTGTTGGTGTGACCTGCACTGTTAAAGCGCTTAGTCAGACGGCTAGAGAGTGCTACACAAGCTCCAGTCCATTAACCATTTACCATGCAATCCAGTGTGTTTACCTGCTGAGGTTGTGATTCCATGTGTGGCTATATCAATGAAACTGTGCTCAATTTTGTTTGTTTTTGATTATTTTCTTAGTTTTACTCTACTAATCTAAATTGAGAGTCAACTAACTTTTAAATGGGACGTCCAGGGACCTTCTTTGTTTCGTCAGGGTAAGAAACATCCAATCAAACCAACCAAAACGGGTTAAAAAACAGAAGGGCATTTTGGCTATGGAGCTGTGTAGCAGAGAATCAGCTGATCTTGTTAACCTCGTCTTCTTACCAAAATCTTAATCAAGAAAACTTTTTGCAAAATCTAAAAAAATTTCTTCGACAACTCTCGGCATGGGATGATAAATATTATCAAAAAAAAAAAAACATCTATAAAGATAATATCACAATGATAGTGACCTATTGGATGAAAAAAACCATTATAATGAAGTTTCATTTTTAATGTATAAGGACTGGTGAATTAATATCTGTGTCATGGCTGGATTTTGATTGGCTGCAGTGAAATTTGACCACCAAATTGATCCTTGAGCCCAACCGAAGGTTTCATCCAAACCTGGAGAGTTCTCCTCCAGGCGTGTCTTTGATATCTTGTTCACAGGGATGGATGATAAGCATAAGTCAAGGCTGCGGTGAGGCATGAAAAACAAAGTAAAATCTCTTTCAAAGCAAAACGGAAGTCATGAGGAAGAAAACAGATTTCCTGTGTTTGGCCAACCCATGCTATTTGTGCCATTTGTGAAATAATTAGTCTCTGTAGGCATTAGAAGGAAAACCAGGAATGAAAACTAAGAGGAGGACAGGAATGAAGAGCAGCACAAAGGCCTCTTTTGTTTTTGTAGTTTTGTCATTGCTGGGCCTGTTTTGTGCCAATCCTTTTTCTTCATTCCCAGAAAAACACAAAAGGCATCGTGTTGTTTCTTCTAGCTATGATTTTTGGCTCCCTTTGTGTTGTTTGAACAGATGTAATAATTATAACAACCACAGAGATGTCCTAGCTATTTGAAGATTTGCTCTGATTAAATGGACTGAAACATTTATCATCAATGTTAGTGATTTACAGAGAAATCTTTATGATTAGGAGTATGATGCTGCTAATTCTAAACCTATATAAGCTAAGAAATACAATTTCAACTTGGTCATTGGAGGAAAAGCAGAATTGGAGCTTTTCTCATTCAGCTTCTATTTGCATAGCTCTACAGAATAAAAGACCTAGTTTGTTTAGAAGTAGCTCTTACTGGCATTTCTTTGGAAAACACCAAATTTACTGCACTCTTAACACAAATTAGTTAACATCAGTAGAACATTTTACAAAAAACTATGAATTTTAACCAGTTTAGGTTAAAAACTAATGGCTATGAGTAAGGATAACAATCAACCTTGATTGGATGAAGCAAACCAATCAAGATTTCACAGGTAGTCTTTCCTCATCATAGGCTGTTCCTAGATCAGCTCTCCCACCCTCCTCTATGGACGTAAACCAATAGTGATCCATAATAGATAGAAGGGAAAAAAAAAAAAAAAACCCTAAAGACAAAACATTAGTATGGCCTTAGTGTTGAAGAATAAAGTGATGTGATGAGGAGTCCTGGATTTTTCAGTGTATTTGTAGGGTGAGGGAAAAGGATTGTTATAAAGAAAATACAGTTGTCCTTAAAAAAATGAAAATAAATAAATAAAAAAGTAAATGATATTAAAAGCAAATAAGAACTCAAAAATAAATTAACAATAATTGTGCCATTTTTTTGTGGGAGGAAAAAAAGATATAATAACAATAATAATGACAAACAGATTAGTAAGAATGTATATAGTACTGGGCAATTCAATACATTACTCATTGTTGTAAATGGCACTAATGGATGAATAATAATAGTCTATTAAAAAAAGAAGGATGAAAGTGTAAAAAAAATGTTTGACATAATATTAAGTTGAAATAAAAGCTGAAGAAATTGTATGTGTACAATAATAATAAAAACAATAATAATATTGATAATGATAATAATAATAATAAAAGTAATTATTATTATGATGATGTTGATGATAATGATGAAAAAATAATTAAAAAAGTAATTTTTATTGTTGTTTTTATAAATAGTAATAATAATAACAATGAAATAATAATATAATGGTAATTATTATTGTTGTTTTTTAATAATAATAATAATAGTAATTATAGTAATAATAATATTCTAATGTAATTATTATTTTTTATAAATAGTAATAATTAAGAATATATATAATAATAATATTATGGTAATCATAAGTATTGTCTTTATAAATAATAATATAATAATAATAATAATAATAATAATAATAATAATAATAATAATTATAATAATAAAATAATATAAATAATAACTATTATTATTGTTATTATTATTGTTATTGTTGTTATTATTATTATTATTATTATTATTATTATTATTATAAATAATAATAGTAATAGTATTAAAAATAATTAAAATGGTGATTATTATTATTGTTTTTATAAATAGTAATAATTTAGAAATATAAAATAATGATTATAATATTATGGTAATTATTATTATTGTCTTTATAAATAATAATAATAATAATAATAACAATTAAATAATGATATAAATAGTAATATATCTTTTTGCTTTTATAAATAATAATAAAAATAATAGTAATAAATAATAATAATAATAACACAGGATGCATGTAAGAGAAAAAAGAATAAGAACATTACTCTCAAAGGAATTAAATAAAGATGAAAATAAAAAAAGGTGGAGCAAATGTTGAAAAAGAGGAAATGGATATCGAGGCTAAATACGAAGTTGGGTATTCACACACACGCTGCTGTAAGTTTCCAATAAGTGACATCTTTCATTCACTGCTAGCTACTGACTGAAGTGCAGGTGTTATTGCTAAGGTTTCAGAAAATGGTTAGCTTAAAGTTGAGAAGTTTTGGGAAAAGTTTGGCACACTCTTTTGTCACGTTAAAATGTTCATGCAAATTTTGCCAAACTGTCTCTTTATCAATGGAGACCAAGTCTGCTATCATTCTTTTACTGAGTCGTCCATCATCGCGACAGGTTTGTTCGATTTGTTGAAGGATTTTAGATATTTTTGATGTGCCCTCTCTTTCTCCACCTTTCAGAAAATGTATGCTGTAACAAGCCGTTCTCAGATTCCCCCTTCATGATGTCATGTGGGGAGTTAGCCCCGCGCCCAGGTTTGGTTTGCCCTCCTCACTTGGAAGAAAGTTCCACCCTCCTCTCCTGATCCTCAGGAGACCCACGTCCATTAATCCACATCCATTTCTCGAGAGGGGCGGAGTTAGGGGTGGAGTCAGACAGGTCTTTAAGATTTAAAGCTACAGACAAAGAAACAGCTTGTTCTGAGCAGGACAAGCACACTTCTGCTTCCCTGCATTCAAAATAAAGGCACTGGGGGAAATGAGGAAATTACAGGGCAGGGACGTTAATATTTAGTGGATGTTGTGCGATGCAACATGATACATGATTCTTTTTTTTTTTTTTTTTGCTGTAAGGACAGTGGTATATAAGCAAGATCTTTTAAAATGACTATTGCATCACTAAAGACTTCTTAGCATAGAACATTTTAGTTCTCATCCAAATTGCTGATTTCTAAAGAGCTGATTTTTCCTCCCATCATGCTCCAGCCAGTACTGAGACTGCTGCTGTCTGCCATGTTGGCAGTCTACTCTGCTTCTGATGCTTCACACATGCAAATTAAAAAGATAGTATGACATTTAACTAAGCTCCATGCCTTCGCCTTTGACATCCCCCTCCCCAATCTCTCACTTTGTCTGTCTTATCATGAAAACTGATGCAAGACTCCCCCTCAACGTGTGGGCTGCGACACTGGATCCTGCAGAGGAACACCATGTTTCATTCTTTTGTGCTAAGACGCTGGGGTGGCAGAATATCCGTCAGTCTGGTCCAAAGTGGAAGAGTGCTGGTCATGTCTGTTAGAAGCATTCATAAAGGCTCTTCTGGTGGCAAATCACAAGGACTCATGCTGTCTCGTTGAGTTCTTGGGGCTTTCAGGGACACCCTGCTGAGCTGAAAACCCTCTGCAAAAGTTGTGGTGAGGTCACAGATGATTGAACAAAAATTGGAAAAATGAACAGTCTCACACCTAAAATGAGATGTCTGAGTCTTTGTTTCACTGGAAGTCTCCTTGAAGCAGGAATCCAGGCTGTCTTTCTTCAGGCATCTCTCCATATTTATAGAAATTGAGCATTGCTTTCTTAAGGCAATCTCACTGCGGCATATGAAAAATGTACAAGCCCCAAGTGTGTAATACAGCCTCATGTTGTGTTGAATGTGAAGCTTCCCACCATCCTATGAACCCCAGTGAGGCCTCCCTCATTGGAGCGCTGCTGACAGCTTCCTACAAACCACTGCCTCCATCCACTTCGAGGTATTTAAGATAAGGCCCGGCTGGAGATGGGGAGAGGGGGAGAGAACATTTTCTTTTGTTATCAACCCTGCCTGCAGCTGCATGGGATTTCCCATGAGGCTCTGAGTGCAAACAGACCTTATAGGAAGAAGAGTGAACGAACCTCCTGCAGAAACAGTAGCGCTCGGTGTCATGGGACTTCAAACAAAAACCTGTCGGGCCGAGCTGTCCAATCAGCCCTGCAGAGAGCTTAATTCAATCAGTGCATGTGGAGCTTCCTTCCCTTTTAACAGCTCAATAGTGCTGCATTCAGAGTAGGAGACTGTCATCCACACATTAGACCTCATCAGTGCTCCAAATCAAATCAACCACACATAATCTCGAGTTATGTTCACGTTTACGTACCAATCGATTTAACGCTGCTATATTGTTCTAAATTGGATGTCAGGTTTTTCTGTATTTCACTGTGTTCCCAGAAGTCCTTGGCATATTGGAAAAGGCCTAAAGACAAAGGCTACAGTTGGACCTTGTCAGCAGTAAAGGATTCTTTCTAATCTATCTGATCTCATTAAAATGATCCATAGCATGCAGTCGTGCTCCAGCTGCTGCTTACAGCTGTCACTCCTAAAAATGCATTTACAGTGTGATCACTAGGTTCTGAGTGAGGGGATGAATTTCTCTGGATTTGAAAGAAGAGGAAAAAAGCCGTCTCTTAATCTAGTCCTTTCTCGCTAAGGAATTTGAGTAAAAAATAACCAGCGGGCCAAGTTGTGGTGCACATCTGCTCCAAAACTTGTCATCGATTACGCTGTAAAACCAAACAAATATTTGTCGTAACTGATAACGTAAACGTTTTTAACTCTTTGGGCGCCAAAGTTTTTTCAAGAAAATATTCAATTTTGATATCAAGATTTCAAAAGGCTGTAGCTTGAAAGTGGTTAGAGATGAAGGCATACTGTAGATGAGAAAAATCTTCAGTATAACCCAAAGTTTGTGATTGGAGTAAATTCACTCATCTAATTTGCATATTCTGACATCACCAGGTGGCCTCCACCGCCATTGGCTGTGTGTTTTTTCCAACAGCTTCTAACATGGCTGCCCCTATCTCCGCTCTGTGTTTTTCATTCCCTATCTCCGTCACTTTTTGACCGTTTTGACCACCCCAATACCCCCCACCACATCCCCTCCCTCCCTGGCCATGGTGAGACAAAGCATCGGCCTCAGTATGTGCTGCTTGTGGACTATCATGATGCACAGACGTGCTGTTGGTGCTCACAGACGCTCTGTCAGTCTCACCCATGATTTCGCTGGACAACTGAACATCATGTCAGAGGGTGAATATTCCCCTATTCCTCCCGGCATTGTGAGTATTCTCACTGCAATTCGCTCTCTTTCTCTCCGACTCTGTCAGACTACAACCACTGCTTCCTCATCTCCTCGACCTGGGGTGCGTCTTTCAAAACTCTCCAAAACATTGAATAGAAGCACACCCTCAAATGCTGCTGGGATTGAAGTTACTCATGTCCGCCATCTCCTGGTGTAAAGTAGTAACAACATTAAGCACCATATTTGCAGCTATAGCCCGTTTAATTCAGCAATGTTGCTTATCGCAATTTTGCGACTTTGACGCTTAAAGGGTTAAGTAGTGGAAATACATTTTGGAGTAAGAATAACTTTTTTAACTAGTTAAAATATATAATTTGCATGTTCCTCATCCACTGCCCTTTCCCCCTGTGTCTTTCACATATTTTAATTCCAAACAATCATGTCACCCCATTTGAGTAACTACAAGTAACAAAGACTAGATGGCACTCTAGACCCAGAAAGTACTCTTCTGCAGAGCTCTTTCTTCTATGCTGAAGTTGATCCCCACAGGTGGGACTTGTCTAACTGAGTCAGTAACTTCACTCAGGGTGAAAAAGTGTCTGACACAGTCAGGAACACTCTCATTACTAATTTTTCCATTTCATTGCAAAAAGGATCTACAGTTTTACTTGGCGGAGAAGGCTCTGCTCATAAGATGCTCCCTTGGTTAGTCAAGCATAACTAGAAACCCCCATAAGGATGGATACATTTATGACAATGCATATTGAGTACAATAAAATTAGTTCAAAAGCTTTTCTCCTATAGATAGCATAAATTTGAATGTGAGGGTGCAACAAGCTTCATGCTCTGAAGGAGAAAGCTGGGGTGGAGGAGGCTGGGCTTTGCTAGCAGCAGCAGCAGCAGCAGCATTAATGCAAGTAGGGATTAGTAAGGAGTACGTCATATTTATATACACTGCTGTGTTGAGAGAAAGAGCTGTAATTGGCTGTGGGAGCTAGAAGGTGATAATTGGAATCAGCTTGCTGTCAGCTGCATTGCCAAAAGGCTTTGTGGGAAAACTATACAAATGAAGGGATCATAGTCAAATAATTTGAGCGCAATGACAAAAACATACTTAGAATGATTGGGTACTGTCTACTTTAAACTAAAAATGTGTTTGATCAACTCATTTAAAAAAAAAAACCTTTTACTTCAGACTTTAAAAAGTGCTAAAGAGCTTTTTTAGGTCTTTCTAGCATATATTCTGTTACAGTAAAAGTGCATCATCTTGTGCCAGTTTTGTTGAAAAGTGCAGCTGCAGGTACTAAAGTGTTCCTGCGGCGTTTAGTTCTCCCTTTAGGATCAACAAAGCGATGGCCAGAGTGAAGAAATTGAAACTCTGAATTTGAAGGATGAGAATGTAGAACTGAGCTGGCCTTACGCTGCAGCTATGAAGAATAAATATCTGACTGGTTGAGCTGTTGAGCACATATAAGCTCGCCCACTTCACGACTTGATTAAAAACATTTTTTGTTTTTAAAGAAGTTACAACACAGTGAAACGGGGGGGGGGGGGAATTCAATGAAAGCTCTGTAGAATAAAATCTGAGAGTTTTCTGTAAACTGGGGCTATCCAACCGCTCTTTTCAGTTTGATTTGTCATAAATTTAAGAGTTTAGAATGTCATGAATTGTTGACTTTATGAACTTGAATTTTTTGTGTTTATAGTGATTTTTTTTTTTTTTTTTTTTTTTACTTTTTAACCCAGAAATTTAGAGTTTTCTCTCCCAAATTTACAACTTTTTAAACTCAGTTATAGTGAGTTTGGTTTCTTGTAAATATACGATTTTAGAGTCTCAAAAATGGAGTTTTCCTCTCATTAATAAACAGATCCTCTTTATATTGCTGTCTTTTAGGGTGGCCTTGATATGCAGTTGTGGATAATGTGCCAAACTTGTCAGACACTACAGTGTTCTTTACACTCTTTTACAGGTAAAGCTAATTGTTTTAGGACCAGTGGTTTTATATTTTCACCAAATCCCCATGCATGAAGACAATCCCTCCATCATTATGTTGGCTCACTCTCTCTCTTTTAAAAAGAATAATCAAATGAAACAATACAAGTACAGGAGAAACTTCTATCTGTGCTGCTCCTGCTTCTTCTACTGCGTTAAGACTAGCTTTATCAAACACTCTTAATTAACAGCAGCTTCTGAAAAATCTCCCTCTTGTGAGGTGGCTGCAGATAGAGGCCTGTTACACTTGTTGTAATATGAATGTTTTAAGTGTGGTACTTTTCCGTCTGCCGTCATAACTCAGTGTGAGATTTGGGTATTAATTTAATTATGGCCCATGAATAATGTCCCAGGCTGCTGCGCTACGGGGATTAAATAATTATTTGATAATCTGACAAAATCAATGTTAAGTCAGCTCAATGAAAACAGCTCTGCTGTGTATTCAGCTTTATTGACAGTCCAAAAGAAAGTTAGAGGTGACTCCAGGTTGTCTTTAACTTCACTGGCACTCGGCCTTTGATCCCCCTGAGCTGCTTGCATCATTATTTTGCCAAAGTTCAGTGAACCCGACAGGCTCAAACACCAAATGGAGAATTTTTTTGAGAGAATGACACTTGGTGGGTGGGGCAGTTGAAGGAGACAGGAAATAATAGGACAGAGAGTGGGGTGGCATGCACTAAACATGTGCTAAGACCAGGAATCAATCACGTAACCAGTGTGTCGAGAACGATAGCCTCTGCTTATGGGAGTCTGCTCTACCCACTGAGCTACACACACCCTAGAGTACCTTTTTTGTGGACCTTGTTGAAATATTATTTCATTTCACTTCCCAAGGGGCACTGTGTAAAATGCAAAGAAAAACGCAATGATTTTCAAATTTCATAAACCCATATCCTATTAGTGATAAAACATAACATATCGTTTTACCATGTCATGAAAAATTCTAGCTCATTCTGAATATCAAGGGAGCAGCATATCTCAAAAAAGTAAGGAGGGCACAAAAAGGCTGGATTCTGAGTAAACACAAGATACTTGTGCCCTACAAAGAGGATCAGCGCTCAGTGAATAAATCCTTGATTCATTGCTAATTGCCTCCACAAGTCAACCCCTGCAGACTGATGGGCGGCAAGAAACCAGCACACGTCCAGGGCGGTCAAATGGGAACCTTCATCCATCTGTGTTTCGTCCAGTTAGTCCTACAACACCTCCAGAGGGCTGAACAGTGATCTCAGGTGTCCAGGGCAGACCCCCTCCATGCTAGGCTCACACCCCACCATGCAAACATGGAGACATCTCTTTCTCCCTCCCTAACACATGGCCAAGCAGCATTGCCACCTTTAACAGACCCAGGCTTAGCAAGAGGGTGGGAGAAGCAAAGGAAGAGTGAGGTACCCTGACTGGAGCTGAGACAAAACCCTGCTGGACTAGGCTGGGGCTCTACTTGCCCCTCTTACCTACCCTCATGGTACATAACTACACCTTCAACAGACCCAGGCTTACTAAGAGGGTGGTGGAAGCAGAGTAGAGTAATTGGTACTAATAGAGATTGAATGGCAGAGAAGCTAACATGACTGGGTATAAAAATGAACATTTTAGAGAGGCAGAGTCTCTCAGAAGTAAAGATGACCAGAGGTTCAATGATGTGAAAAAAACATTTCCAATATCTGTGGAGCTAATTCAGAAAAATTTATAAGACTTTTACTATCCCAACATCCTCAACCAACAACCTCTGTGCATAGCGGGCCCGGCTGAAGGGCCCTCAGGCAGTGCTGCATTAAAAAAAGGCACAATTCTGCACTGGAAATCACTGCATGAGTTCAGGAACACAGCTTGCCATGCCATCCAAATGCAAGTTAAAGCTGTATCATGCAAAGAAGAAGCCATATGGGAACATGATCCTGAAATGCCACCATCTTCTCTGGACCAAAGCTCATTTAAAATGAACAGAGGCAAATGGAAAACTGTTCTGTGGTCAGATGAATCCAAATTTTTGATTTCTTTTGAAAGTACCACAGAGGCTGTGTCCTGTGCAGTAAAAAGGAGAGGGACCACCCAGGTTGTTATCAGCGCATAATTCACAAGCCTGCATCTGTGTTAGTAGGGGGTTGCAGTAGAGTATGGTGCAGGTAGCTTACACATCTAGAAAGGTACTATCAGTGTTGAGAGGTAAATTGATTATTTAAAATATCCTTGTTAAGCCATAGAAATCTGAAAAATTAAAGAGTAAAAAAGATTTCATAATAAGTCAAAAATGTGGGGAAAGAAATTAATTTGTGTTTTATTTCATATTTTCAATTTTGCATCTCAAGATTACGACTCAAACTTATGATTTTGACTTTTTGTTTCATGCTTTGATCTTTTCAACACATACTTTGGACTTTATGTCACATTTTTATCTTTTAGATTCCCAATTTTAAATTTTAAGTCATATTTTGACCTTTTCAACTCCTTACTTTGGCTTTTTGATCCCGTATTTTGACCTATAAAAACATGATTTCAAATTTTTTTTCTCATATTTTGACATTTTGAAATAATATTTTTAACTTTTTATATCATATTTTGACCTTTAGGACTCCCAATTTTGAATTTAGGGCATCTTTTTTTACTTTTTAAGTCATCATTTTGAATTCTAGCTCATATTTTGACATTATCAACTCCTGATTTTTGGCTTTTTAATCCCAAATTTTGAACCATCAGACTCACAATTCAACATTTTAAGTCATATTTTGACTCTTAAACTCATGATTTTAAATTTGATCTCATATTTTCACCTTTCAAACTTAGGATTTCAACTTTCTCATCATATATTTGCTCTTTAAAAAACTTTTTTCTATTTTTAACATCGTGTTCTGATCTTTTGAACTAATAAATTGGAATTTTTATCTCAGATATCAGCCTTTAAACTTATCATTTTGACTTTTTTGAATCCCCAAATGATTTATCATCAGTGCTGTTTTTTTCCATATTTTATTACTGGTGAAAATGAGGTTGACAGTTATGTTAAAATGTTGACCCTGTTAGGCCCTCAGGTTAGACCTGAATCCTGAATCCGGCCCCTGCTGTGATTGAGTTTGACACCCCTGATTTAGAGCATCATTAAAGGAAAAATCCAGCAAGAAGACCTAGGACTGTTAAGAAGCAAGAATCCTACATCAAACAAGAATGGGACAACTTTCCTCTCCAAAAACTCCGGCAACTGATCTCTTCACTTTCCAGATGTTTACAGACTGTTGTCAAAAGAAGAGGGGAAGCTACACAATGGTAAACATGGCTCTGTCCCTACTTTTTTGAGATGCGTTGCTGCCATCAAATTCAGAATTAGCTAGTATTTTTCCTGAAATGGCAAAATGTCTCAGTTTCATCATCTGATACATTGTTTATGTCCTATTGTGAATAAAAATATGGATTTGGAGATTTGTTAATTATTGCATTCTGTTTTTATACATATTTAAACAGCGCCCCAACTTTTTTGGAATTGGGGTTGTATCGTTAGGAGAGTATTGTAATAAAAAGTCCTTCAGGTAAGTTTGCAGAGACAGCAGCTTGGTGCCAGTGGGGAGCGAATGACTTTGGTGACTGGCAGAAGTCCCCACCAGTCCCCCAGTGGGACGCGAGACAATTTACATAACTAACATCTTGATTTGCTGTAAAGTGAAATTAGGGGCTGCGCTATGTTCAATTAACTCCACAGATCTTCCTGTAATTAAAACTCAGCGGTCCCCCACTGTTCAATAACTCAGCGCCAGGAGAGAGAGAGAGACTGGAACGGAGGGGAGCTAAAATGTGAGAGAGGTAGATGGAGAGATAGAGCGAGAGAGAGAGAGAGAGAGAGAGAGAGGGAAAGACAGAAAAAAAAGAGGAAAGATAAACTGCTGCTTCATCATGTTTTCATCAGATATGACCTTGGCTGTCATAACGGCAGGGCTGAAGATATAGCTGGAGAAAAGCCACAGTCTCCATAAGTTGAAAGTTAATGTGAGGAGCATCAGCGCTGTGGCCCCTTTATAGAGCCCTTGCCAGCTGTTGTGTGGAGATCAGTGGCCCCTAATGAGATGTTTCTGCTTAAATTGATTACATAGGGGAGGGATTATGTTAGGCTGTATAATGCTAAGTACTTCTGCTTTTAGGTTAACTATTTACAATTCAATAACAACTCCCTAGCTCCTTGGTATTTACTGTAATTCCAGTATTTAAGAGCAGCTCTGTCTTTAGTTGTTTCTTATCCCTTTGGAAGGATTAAATAAGAACAAGTGCATTTATTACTCAATAATCACCTCTCCGATTTCCGCCTTGAATACAGGAAAGAATCAGATCTCTTTTTCTTTCCTGATGGCCCCACAGGTCCTGAAGTTGTACAGCTGCTGAGAGTGAAATTCAATAATATTGATAGCCCATCATAAGAGCGGACCTGGCAGCTGTTTAACACTTAAGATTTTACATGATTGCTCATTTTTTTATGGCCTGGCTAAGGTCAGACTCATTTCAACATTTGGGAATATACAGAGGATGAATGCTTTACATCTTTCTTTTAATGTCTAGATTATCAGGCAATTGAAAAATCAGGGATGTCAGTGTAAAAAGCATCAGTCACACTGGGATTAAGATCTTTCCACCAGGAAATGTCCTGATATTTCTGAGCAGGATCCATGATCCACTGCTCCAACGCTAGCGGCCTGAACAGTCGGCTTTACACCTGAAACGTCTAGACTACATCCTGGCACTTAGAGGGATACTTCAACATTTTGGCAAATTCGCCCATTGCCATAATTCCTATAATCTTAGTAAACGGTTCATTACCTTTAGTTGTTGGTGCAAGCTATTTTTAGATCGGCGCTGCCGAGTTCGGAGCTGCTGTGCCAACTCAATGTAAGCAGACGGTATTGCTGACTTTCCCTCATCAAACTCATCAAATACACAATCCAACAAATCCAAAACGCTCTCGTGGACAAGCTTTGACCTGCACATTCACCACGCTATGAAATAATCATGGAACATTATGAGACGGAGATGTTTTAAAGTTAAATGCAAAGCTGGAACTACACTCCAGATATGGCTGCTGCACTGTGTCATTCCGCCCAGTGGTTTACTCAAGAAATAGTTCTGAGTATTTGCTACATGTGTTGTAATGTTACATGATTATACGTTATTATTTCACAGTGTGGTGAATGTGCAGGTCAGCTTGCACCGACAACTAAAGGAAACAAACCTATTACTTAGACTATAGGAATTATGGCAATGGACGAATTTGTCAAAATGTTGAAGTATCCCTTTAAGGTCCTCACTGGACATCAGTATGTCATTCTGTACATGCACTCCTACATATTCCTTCACGTATAGCATTGTTCCAACAGTCATTTTGACCGAATCAATACTTTGAAGCTGTCTTCTAGCTTTAAATCATGCTTTCAGACCACACTGGTGTAGCAGTTCAGGATTTAATCTAACAGTTAAGTCACAGCATGTCTGCTCTTTGCTCCTGTCATGGCAGTCGGGGAGTCTGGGGGTGGGGAAGTGAAGTCCAGTGTAGGAGGGGGACCGAACTGGCAGCTGATCGAAGGGAATAGCCACGGTTCATCACAAGTAAGCAGCACAAAACATGAGTGAGAAACAGCAACAGATGGCAGCTTACAGTGGTAGTTCACACTTCCCTATGTGGCAGTCTTAAATAATTCCACAGCAATGATAAACACATCATGTTTGTCTCAGTGACTTGCAAGCTTAGTCCTTTGTAGATTACTGTAGACATTTCTGTGGAAAAATTCTACATATTGTACCTTTAAGTTTAAGAGTTGCAATTATGTAGACATCATGACATTAAAAGAAATGAACATGTATTAATATTGCAGTAATTTAATAACGTGGTCTATGTTGGAGGCACTCCTAATACTGGTGCCATAATAGTTGAAATGATTGGCGAGTCATGAGAACACATATCTGAGCAGTGCTGCAGTGCGCTCCCAGCTCTGTGCTGTGATTCACAGTCACAGCCTTAAAACATTGTGTCATTATGATTTGCTGCTATTCTAAAACTGCAGTTTAGCTCCCATGCTTTTCTTTTATGCAGCCTATTAATCTTTATTATACGTTTACCTGGAAATTGCAAAGTGACAGAAAGGCGGCGTCTGTGCTTTCTCCTTTTGCCTGTACAGTGCATCCAAAGTGGCTCTTTTATTGGATCAGTTAGAGAACTTGAAGTAAGCCATAATCCCTAAATTGATAAAACTGCCTCCAAATGTACTGCAATGTTTAATTCATGAGCAATAATATGAAGGTTATAAATCTGAATAAAGGAAAAAATAAGGGTCCAAACTTCAGCAGCAACTCTTAAGATCCTCTCAGTTGATTGTAGGCTGATTATTTTCTTGTTCCATGGAACTGTATGACCTCTATTAAATACAGTAAGCAGGACTTTGAAAACAGGACGTGCAGATCAAAATGATGAAAGATTCATGCATGTCATAAATTAACTTTTGTTGCACAACTTTTTTCATCTGCAAACTGTGGAAATAAGAAAGAAGATGATCTTGGCTGATTAGCATGAGGGTAAAGGTTAGCTTGGTTATGCAAATGTTCTGCATGTTGTGCTTATACCTGCACTTTCTAGTCCAAGTTATCCACAATATCCCCAGCTTACTATAAAAGAGGCTGCATATATTACATATATATTAAATGCTTCAGTGGAAATGCACTCCCTCTATGGGATCACAAGCTTTGCAGAAAGCACAGTGCTGCCTGGTGTGAGCTGTTTGTGCACTTTGGAAACTAATGAACATACTCTAGCTCCTGATTATTGTACAGAACAGCATCTACATGAGCTCACAAGCATGATTAGATTAATGATCTCTGCGTATGAATAGGTTTAGGCTGCTAATGTGTAACCGCCTTTCCAACACAAGAATCCTTTAAAGGATTGGAAGCATCAGCTTCTATGTTGGCAGCATTTGTCCGCTCGGGACTGTGTGTAGAAGCAGAGCCCCGTGAGCCCGTGAATCTCTGCTCGTGGATATCATAGATTTGCTGACAGGATGGGGGCTGTGGGTGGTAGTGATGGGGGAGCAGGAGGCGAGATGCAGCCTGATGGCCACACAGAGACATCCCTCTTTGAAAGAGTTTTTTTTTTTTTTTTAATCACAAGAAGCCTCAATCAATGAAAATGTAAAGCAGTTGGCTTTCTGTTCTATTTGTGCTGATAGCGGCTTAAAGGATCACAACTGAGGGGCTCAGACGGCATTTGCAAGTGGCTGGCAAGACTCCGAGTCATGTCTCACCCGGCAATGCAGGGGGAAAAGGCTTCCTTTTCATTTTTGGATGCTCTCATTGGTGGGGAGGTGCATCCATTAATGCCCTACATTCTCCCCAAATGCTTGCTCATGAAGGCAATTAGGGATTGTTTGCCTGATACAGTAATGGAAACACCCACCGTGGTTAAAAAGTGCATCTCTGTGCTGAATTCAGGTCCTGCAGCACGTTTCTGTGGCCTTATTGTGAGGAGTTAGCAATACATATTAGCATCAAATAAATAATGAATGCATTTTCCAAGGCTGCTCCTCTCTTTTCTTTCCCCTTCTTTAATGTCTTAAGATCAGGGCTGTGCATGTTGTTGTAGCCATATTTAGTTTTGCTGACGGCAACAGTTCTGCTAAGTCATGAAAATGCTCTGCAGCTTGTTATGGTAATACTTTGTCAGCTAGCGTGTCAGACCCTGATAAGGAAAGTCGGGACATTATTCACCCTTGAATCTTTATGGCTCTCACTAAGCAGTTCCTTTTAAAGGTCCCCAAGAAAGGCTGCATCAAAGAGAATCAGTTTGTGGAATAATAGGCAACATTAAAGTTGCATTTATGCACAGGGCAATGCATGGTGTGCACTGATGATAAACTGCAGCTCAACTCTTATGTGCTTGGTATATTTAGTATTTTCTACCTCTGTTTAAACAGAAGCAGACACAGCTAACGGCGCCGAAATAAATATTCAGATCATATCTGACCCTTCGCTTTAAGATGTTAAAGGTCCCCTTAAATTAATTTAGTGTCTTGACACTGAATGAATGAATCCTGTTTGAACACATCTCATTGTGTCCACTGTAAATCATATCAGTGCCTGGAAGAACGGCTCAAAGCTGGTACAGATCTCCACCTCCCTGACACCGCTATAATCAGATTTACCACCTGTTTGTGTAGCCTCTGGGACATTTGTCACCACTCAGACACCTAATTATGCGTCATCTGATGCTGTTTTGTGATAACATTATGAAATTGTTGCAAAAGCTTCCAGGATTTGCATTCGATTTGGAAGGGATACCATGTGTGCGTGTGTATGGTTTGCCTGTATACACGGAGGATAATTCACTTGCCCTGGGTGAAATTGACAGCTATATTGCTTGCATTGCTGGAAGCTTCTGGGCCTTTTTAACCCTTTACAGATTGTCTTTGCCTGACTGAACAAACTGTATCAGAATCTTGCCCCAAGATTGGGGAGGTCTTTTTGTTTCATTATGCCAATAATACACTAAAAGAGCTTTCAGTATGAACATGTGACTCATGATGAAGTTAGGGTCTAACATTTACCATTCAAGTTTTCTCATCCCATAAACTGCTAAACCTACACGCCAGATGGATGTGACACATCCATCTGGAAAACCTTCCAAAGATGGTGTTTGGGAAAGAGCAGAGCCTTTGAAAAAAAACCTCAGAGGATGATAGGATGAATGTTCTGTCTGTCACTCAGAGCAAAAAAAACATGGTGTTGTAGCCACTACTGAGGAGTAAACTCCATAGAGAACTGCATAACGCGAACCATGGCGAATGCAGACATGTCAGTACACGACTTTTGTTGTTTTTGAAAAGAAAACAACTCAATGCTGTTCTTTGTTCTTCTTTTAAAGAGGAAATGTTGTAAAGTTCTGATAAAACTTACGCTTTAGCAGCATCCACACTAATCTCTTCCACCTTGGTTGCACTGGCCTCTTGTCACTGCTTGCTTTTGTCGGCTATGCCGCGCCTGGAAGTACTGTCTCTTACTCCTGATTGGTCCTGTCACTTTCTAACTGGGCCCAAACTGTTCAGATGGGAGTTTAACAAGATGGATTCGCCAGTGAAAGACATGGGAATGGGCAAATCCATCTGCTTTTAAGAGGCACTAAGCTATAATGGTGGGGTAGCAGCTGAGCCTTTGGATATCTGATTTCACTTAGGACAAGTCAAACGTAAGCGTTTCACTTTCCTTTATCTATTTTTTTTTAAATTTACTTTTCTATCTATAGGAAGTTATATTTCCCTTCAAGTAAGCTAATGCAGTAACTTTTCATCTACCAGAAGTCCCTTTTTTCTTTTTTACCCTTATAGGTCACTATTTTGTGATTTCGTTAATTTTCTTTTGACAAAATAAACCACTTAGAAAATATATACCATGCTCATATTT
This sequence comes from Cheilinus undulatus, assembly GCF_018320785.1. Lineage (NCBI taxonomy): Eukaryota > Metazoa > Chordata > Actinopteri > Labriformes > Labridae > Cheilinus > Cheilinus undulatus. The sequence goes on from NC_054868.1 coordinate 7,467,650, forward strand.
GGTATAATGTTTTTCAGCACTACCTCAACTTTATAAAATATATTTCTTTTCAGTTTAATTTACTGTATTAGATATAAGGCCTCCAAAAAACACAACACCCCACAAAGAAATTACAACATGCTGAAATTATAAAAAATACCAGTGCCAGTCCTGTGCAGCTGTGGTTCTCAACCTTGGGGTCGGGACCCCCTTGGGGGTCATTAGACACCAAGAGGGGGTCTCCAGATTCCTTTAAAAAAACAGAATGGTTTTAAAGTTTCACTGTTTTTGCCAAATTTGAACAATTTTTCATCATTTTTTCCTTCCAATTTTAACACATTTTTGCCATTTAACACTTATTTTTGCCATTTTAAACCCTTTCCAACACTTCTCTGCCTGTTTTTGCCACTTCTAAACCAATTCTTGCCACAAAAGCCAGTTTGCCTCTTTTGAACCATTATTGCCACTATCAACTCCATTTTACCACTTTTTATGCCCAATTTTTTTCCTTTTTAACTACATTTCACTATATGATATGCCCATTCTTGCCAGTTTGACCAATTTCTGCCAATATCTGCCTATTCTTTTCTTTCTCAGTTAGCACTATTTTGTCAGTTTATATTGATTTTCTTCCCATTTTACCAGATTTCCACCCATTTTAGCCAATTAAAAGCCTTTTCAGACACTTTATAATTCCCTTTTACCACTATTTATGCCAATTTTTTCTACTTCTAACCCATTTCTGCTACCTTAAAGATCCAACGTCACCACCTTTTCCACAATTTTTTGCCATTATTAACACATTTTAAATTTTTGTACCCATTTTATTTATTTATTTATTTTTGTAACAAAATAGTTTTACATTTTAAGAAGGCTATATGCTACACAAATGATTTAAAAAAGAGACTCGTTTCATTGAAAAGAGTGGTTATTTTTTTCAGGTTGAATATAAAAAAAGGATATCACAGCTTAACTTTACAATAGACCATGGTTTTGTTGACCGCCATGGGCCCCAGTTTGACTGGTCCCCAGAAGGCTCTCCCCTTCATTCCCCTTTATAGACAGCCTTCAGGTACAATGGGGGTCCCAGTCTCTGACACCTTTATTTTGGAGGTCACGGGCTGAAAAAGTTGAGAACCCCTGCTGTACTGCATGGTCCACTACCCCCTATGTGTAACATCAATTTTGTATCAAATTAAAATGGTCATATTTCCAGTTTTACTTGGCCTATTGGCATCAAACAAAAACTGAAAGAAAGCTTAAAGATCACACTTTCCACACTGATTGTAATGCCAAATGTAGCTTTGTTTTCATGCTGCCATGTGACAAAAGTAGCGCATGATGAAATCACGCTGGCATGGTCGAAGAGTGATTGAAGGGTTAAAGGGATACTTCAACATTTTGGCAAATTTGTCCATTGCCATAATTCCTATAGTCTTAGTTAAAGGTTTGTTACCTTTAGTTGTCGGTGCAAGCTATTTTTAGATCGCCGCTGCCGAGTTCGGAGCTGCTGTGCCAACTCAATGTAAGCAGATGGTATTCCGGCTTTCCCTCATCAAACTTATCAAATACACAATCCAACAATTCCAAAACGCTCTCGTGGACAAGTTGTGACCTGCACATTCACCTGACACAGTGCAGCAGCCATGTCTGGAGTGTAGTTCCGGCTTCGCATTTACCTTTAAAACATCTCCGTCTCATAATGTTCCATGATTATTTCATAGCGTGGTGAATGTACAGGTCACAGCTTGTCCACGGGAGCGTTTTGGAGTTGTTGGATTGTGTATTTGATGAGTTTAAAGAGGGAAAGCCGGAATACCGTTTGCTTACATTGAGTTGGCACAGCAGCTCCGAACTCGGCAGCGGCCGATCTAAAAATAGCTTGCACCAACAACTGAAGGTAATGAACCTATTAGAAAGACTATAGGAATTATGGCAATGGACAAATTTGCCAAAATGTTGAAGTATCCCTTTAAGAAATACCATTTTATTATGCAAACAGGAAGTTCCCTTAGCTCAAGACAGAATAAATAAGAAAATTGAAGCATAATGACAAGCAACAGAAAAGGAGAAAATGTCATAGTTTAGCCTTTCACTTCAACTAAATTACACAAAAAGAGAAAGCAAACACAACTCCAACTCCAAAAAAGTTGGGCTGCTGTGTAAAGTTTAAATAAACCATGGGGTGATTGTCAAATCTGATAAATCTCATATTTTATACACAATAGAACATAACATTATACCAGATGTTGAAAATGAGACATTTAACAATTTCATGAAAGTTTTAGCTCATTTTGAATTTGATGGAAAAGGAAAAATGGTTGAGAAACACTGTCCTGTCTGATGAAAACCTGAAAATAGATCATAAAGAGAAAAGCTGAGTTACATTTGTTTGAATTTACTTGCAAAGCCTGCTTTGATAATACAGATTCCTCCTTTGAAAATGACGAATTACAGTTTAATAAGAAATGCACTCAGTCATTTTTGTCTATGTATTTAGCATCAAGATAAATATTCTCATTTTACTGCTTAATTTAAATGTCTTAGTAGCTGCATAACATTTTTAATAATAAGCTTTGACAAAATGGGAAAAGGATGGAAAACACGAGGCACCCAGCCACAAACAGTCTGAGAAAGAGAGATAATGAACCAAATGAGTCCAATTAGGTTAATTATTCTGACTAATTATCCAAATTAAATGAAGTCATTGAAAAGGTTTCTCTAGACTGTAGAAAATTAGCAATTCCACATCTCAAGCTGTTGAACCCTCTTACAACTTTCTCCAAACACGATCTAATCATTCCAGTGATAACGGCTCAATTAATGAGGGGATTTTCAACGCTGTCAGGATCCAAACGCTGTCTCTTTATTTGGGATCATTTCCAGGCAAAATAATGTGTTGGGAGCAATTAGTAAGTGATTGCAAAAGAAAGGACTGATGCTCATATAGGGCTCTACAGTGTGCTTCTTACTTCATTGTGTCTCTGTGTGACTCTAAACAGTGAAGGAATGAAAAGCTTACCTGTACAAAAAACCTTCAATAAGCTCATTTATTACCACCAACAAACCTGCTGATGATAATGGCGGCACTTAATTACAATTTAAGCCTTGATGTTTTAAACGGCTCCCTTTGGGGGAAACAGTGATGGTTTTCAGGAAAAAACAAACGACACCCAGAGCCAGGCAGGATGAATGAAAAATTAGACTCCATTAACTTCCAGTCTATTAACAAATGTGCTGACATCATTAACTGTTAATAAGTTAATTCTGCTCAAAGTTAGGGGAAGTTACTTTCAACATTTAAACCTGAATGGCACGCCACATACACTTGCATAAATCCATTGCAGGGACATATTTTATATTAATCCTGGAAACATCCCGAACAAAGCACCTGGGAAGGGCAGGACTCTAAAAAAATCTCTGAAGGGGATTGGGCTGATGTTTTGTCTGTCACATTCATTACACCCAATCAGAGGGACAAGACAAAATGAGGCAGTAGGCATAAGCAGCTCTGATAAACCTGATCAGGATATGAACGGCAGAGCTTGTTGTTAGATAAAAATCATGCCGAGACTGATCGGTAGAAATACAAAATCATCTTCTCCAACAGTAACAACTTTCAGTGTGACTCTGTGCTCTGCTTTTAATGAAGAACTGTGGCCCAATTCTAAAAAACTGATGCTATACTATAGCTACATCCAAGCTAATCGCTACACCAGTGGCAGCCATTGTTTTTATAAAAAAAGATTATCCTCATCCCAAAAGTCTGTTAGCCAATGTATGTTAGTATTTTCATCTGTTCATTTCAGATTATTACATGTAGGCCTTCAGTTGCACAAAATCAGTGTTCATCTAATTTTTACTATTTGGTTCATTTCTAAGAGGGACCTGGATGCAGCCGCGGACCTCCACTTCACACCGGAATTCGGATGAGCACCACCATATTTTGGCTTCTAATACCGGAAGTCACTTGAACTGAACGTCTTCTTCGTTGTTTTCTCTGTTTGTCGCCGCCACATTAATGGAGGCAAGTTCGCCACATAAAGAAGTACAAGTCGATAAAAAAATATTGGAGTTTTCTGGTTAACAAGCACAGCGATTATATAACATTAATTTTAATGAATCGACTTATGATCACAGACATAATATGGGACAGGAGACTGGCTGGCTGGCCAGATGTCGACGTTGAGTCAAGTTTTTGGAAGAAAGCTTGAATGATTAGATTAAAATGTATATATAAATGTAGAAGTTTAAACTTAAAATATCTTTATACATATGAAACTGTATCTATATATATATATATATATACAATGATTTTATTTTAAATGATGGAGTACATCTTTTTATTTAACTGAGAAAATACTAGAAAGCGGATTCTGCTTTTATGTTTTACTCTCAGTTATTATTCTTATATGGATCTATTATTATAAATGATTCATTAAAATCCATGTAATTTCATTGTTCAAGCTTTTATTCCGAAAACTTGCACAATCCTTGTCTACTGTATTGAATGGCATAGTGACTTGCCTCTGGCAACATGGCAGCGATGTGGACGTCCAGCTAGCTAGCTAGCCAATCTCCCGCCCCATATTATGTCTGTGCTCAAAGAAATGTGAATTTGGATCATTAATCGATTCATTAACATTAATGGAATGCTATCGTTGTGCTTGTTAACCCAAAAACTCACGTTTCTTTCGTCTACTTGTATTTCCTTATGTGGTGGACTTGTCTCTATTAATGTAGCAGCGACGTTCAGTTCAAGTGACTTCCAGTATTAGAAGACAAGATATGGCGGTGATTTTCCAACTTCTGGTGTGAAGTGGAGGTCCTCGGCTGCATCCAAGTTCTCTTGTAATTTCTTAGAGAAAATATGATGTGACTAAAAGTTAAGACTAAAATGTAAGGACGTTTTATCGACTAAAACTGATGGCAATGACACTAACAACATCTGTTATTTTAGTCAGACCTGGGATTTAAAGTAAATTTACAGATATGTGCCCAGCTCTGATGACTCCATACTGAGCATTTACAGTCATGCCATATAGTTAAAGGATCTTTCGCCTTATTTAAATTCATTTTTAAAACTAGTGAGGTTTTTTGAAGTCTGCTTCTCCTCTAACAGAGGAGTGGGAGATAACATATTCTAGACCAGACACAGGGGCAGCTTTTCAATACGTTACACCTTCATGCGAGGTCTATTTATTACAACAAAAACTCATTCCCTCTCTCATTCTTCCTCCTTAACCCTTCGCATCTTTCAGTGCTGCAGCAGCACAATTCTAAATATGTGTTAAATCCATTTGCTTTGCTTTGTGTAGCGTCAGACGCTCTTCTTCTCGCTCGCTGAAGTCTGGCTGTCTGACAGTGGAGTTGTTTCACTGCATGGATCTCATTACTTAAAATCCTCAGCTCTGAAACAGAAGGTCAGGGATCAGCAAATCCTCACTTCTGGCCAGGCTTATGATTCCATTCTGATGCAATTTTCCGACTCCAATTCCCTGATTATCACACTCCTGCCCGCCAATTTGATATCTCATCTGTCTAAGTTCAGACACATTCACTCTGCTTCAATTTTCACCCAGCTCTGGCACCCTCAAAGCTCGGCACAGGCTGCTTTTCCAAAACAATTTATGGCTTGCTTTTATTTTTGTCCTTTTTTTTTTTTCTTTTTTTTTTTTTGAGCATTGGCATTGACTCACTGACACGTTCTGAAAAGGACTGTGCATCTGAAAAGCTGACCTGTTAAGGATTCTTTTGTTTTCCGTGAAAAACTGTTAGCCCAAGCATTTTGTTCAGGAGAAAAAGAAGTAGCACACAAAGAGAAAAAATACAAAGAAAAAAACATGACTAATTCTGTTCTTCATTTAATTTTAGTGAAACTGTCTGTCAGTTTGTACCATTAAAACACACATTTGACGCATTTTGTTGAAAATACATAAATAAATGAATGAATGTCTTCAGCCTGAGGGTGTGATTTAATGTGGTGTTTGTAGTCTTTGTTTCACTTTAGTATTTTTATGTCTCCTAAGGAAACAACTGGCCCTGAAAGCTGCTTTTCTGGCACTCTTTTCTCACTTACTACTTGTTATTTTCCTGAAAAAAAGAAAATATAGGAGAGATTTTTGAAGTTGGGTTGTATAAGTCACTTGGCAATGGCAGTGGCATTAGCCCGCATGCTCTGGAAAGCTAGGCTATACAGGGCAACTCAATTGCTCTGCATAATTTGACCCCCTCAACACATAATCGAACATTTTTACCAAGATAGCCTCTATGTTTGGCACTATTCTGCAGTGCAAGCTCTGGCTACGACTTACATGTTCTTCCGATCAGCTGTTTGGGTCAGCCCTGCTGCTCCCTGTACGCAGACCACACATGGCGCATAGGGCCTCATCAACTCTGAGTTTTTTTTCCCAGCACATCAGGCCAGTGTTTGTGTAATTAAAGTCATAAGACATACAGTGTGGGTCAACCATAAACTTTACCGCGTCAACAATACGTAAATTAATGCTCAGTTTATCTGTTTATGGAGATCTGTGCCATGATCATTTCATAATGCAGCTTACATAAGCTTGGTAGCCTCCAGTGCTATTTTAGCTTATGTGGCTATGTTAGCTTTTAGCTACATTCGTTAAGATAACGATGCTACATTAGCAATACTTACTATGTAGCTGGCATAGCTTCTTCAGCTTTTACTATATGGTGAATGCTACTGAAGCTACCATTTGCAAAACTTTTTCTTAAATAGGACATCGGATTTATCTGCATCATGCTAATGCAGCTAATGTAGCTAAAGCCAACAGAGCTATGTTAGCTTCCATATCTGAAGCTAATGTTGGTAGAGCTAACGTAGCTTAGGTTAACTATGTAAGCTACTATTGCTATGTCAATTTGCATTGCGATGTTTGCTTTAGCTACATTCATTACGATAATGATGCTACATTAGCAATGCTTACTATGTAGCTGGCATAGCTTCTTTAGCTTTTACTGTATGGTAAATGCTAAAGAAGCTACCATTTGTAAAACTTTTTCTAAAATGGGAAATACAATTTACCTGCATCATGCTAATGCAGCTAATGTAGCTAAAGGCATAGAAGAAATGTTAGCTTCCAAATCTAAAACTAATGTTGGTAGACCTAATGTAGCTTAGGTAAGCTATGTAAGCTTCTATTGCTCTCTTAGCTTACATTGCTATGTTAGTTATGATAACGACGCTACATTAGCAATGCTTACTATGTAGCTGGCATAGCTTCTTCAGCTTTTACTACATGGTGAATGCTACTGAAGCTACCATTTGCAAAACTTTTTCTAAAATGGGAAATAAGATTAACCTGTATCATGCTAATGTAGCTAAAGGCAACAAAGCAATGTTAGCTTCCAAATGTAAAGCTAATGTTGGTAGAGGTAACATAGCTTAGGTTAGCTATGTAAGCTTCTATTGCTATGTTAGCTTACATTGCTATGTTAGCTTTATCTATATATTCATTAAGATAACTAAGCTCTACATAAGCAATACTAATTATGTATCTGGCATAGCTTCGTTAGCTTTTGAACACTAATGAAAGCACTGTTTGCACAACTTCTTCTACAATGGGGAATTTGTTTTACGCCACTTCCATTGAGGGCTGGACTGTTGATCTGGCATCTCAGGCATCTTCTGAGTGAGCCAATGCACTTTGGGGGCTGTATGGTTTCCCACAGGGGCCTCCTTGAAAGTGAAAGTGTGCGGAATAAACAAACTTAGGTGCAAGAACGACTGTAAATAATCATCAAATCATCCAAACTTTTCAATCTAGATGCTGCGAAAATTCTAGACTGCAGTCCATGCAGCAGACAGTGCTGCACATAGCTAGAAGAGGCCAGAGCAGGAGAGCCAGGTGTGTGACAGGGAGGCAGAGGGGAGAAGTGAGTGACCTCCCGAGGGTATCATGATGAAGGCCAATCAACATAATCTGACCGTGGGTCTCCTTTATTAATGAAGATGACAGACTCAAGAGATTAAATGTAGCTCTTCTGCGGTCTAGAGAATGAAGACACAGTTAAGTCCTTTTTACCAAACCATGAAGGTATTATGAGTGAAAGTCCTGAATTCAGACTTTTTCACAGTTACTCACAAGAAGGCCTTCAATAATATTAAGTTTGAATACTTTATTATTTATAGTAGAGTAAGATGTTACCTGTGAGTAGATTGCTATTACACTGATTCCACAGTTGCATTAATATGTTGGCTTATTTTTTTTATTTTTTTTGTATGTGCTCATGAGTTAATAGAAGCAGCTGATATCATTTTTTCAGTAACTAATGATTGGTAAATATATTAGCGTATAAATACACATCACCATCAACTGTCAAAGTATAGTAGCATTTCCTGAAGTATTAAAAACAATTTTGGTGTTCAATGACATTATTTCATTTAGCCTACTTAACTGATCAATAATTTCATTACCTAAGAATTAACATTTAAGTCTTTTAATGTGAAATCACAATTATTTCAAGAAGAGATTTTTTAAGTAATTCTTTGCTTTTTATGTACTTTTTGAGTAGGAATGATGTGTCCACCATGTTCACCTCTGAACATAAGGTATTCATACAGAGAAAACACACCGATAGATGTGTCTATTCCACTTACCTCTAATAATCACAGTCATATTTTTAAAGGCATATCACTTTTCTGCAGAGTTGACTTTATGGGCCGGGCCACGGCTATGAAAGAGAGAACAAATCTCAACAACAAAACAAACAACATGGGATACTTTCCTTAAAAAAACACAGAAAAAAAAAGAATTTTAAAATGATTTAAAGTGGTTTATTTTATCCATTGTTGTAAAAGAAAATCTTAAAATTTGTTCAATTTAAAATAAAAACAGTTGTTGATCTGTGCTTAAATGTAAGTAATGTGTGTAAACTCTCCCACACTTGAACCCCCTCCAGAGATGGTGGGGGTCCCTGGTCTCTGGGGCTTGTTTGGGGGGTACAGGCTGAAAGTTTGGGAACCCCTGGTCTAGGGGTCTCCTTTGGGCAGGGATGCAGCCAGCCATAGACACTAGTATGTCTGAAGAACAATCATACTGTGCGATACCGATGAACTGTGCTCTGCCTGCTCCAGTTAGCTTTAGCCTCCAGCTCACAACAGAAGTCTGCCTCATTTTAAGCATGGGTGTAAAGAATGGGACCGTCCCACCACAGAAAGGAGAGGCAGAAGGCCAGGGAAAGAAAGAAAGCTGTGGGAGTAATAAGGAAGGATGCTGCCTGTAGAGATTGTAAGGAGGGAGAACAAGGTGTGCACACTGTGAAGATTGACTTTAGATTGGAGAGGATTGTTGAGGCAGTTTGTGAACACAAAGAGAGAAAACTACAGAGCCCCCCCTCCATCCTTTCACTACCTACACTGAACAAACAATGCTCAGGGAATGGGGGAGCCCAGCCTTTCTCAGGAACCTTCTACATCTTAAAGCATGGTTCTTGAGAGATTAAAAAAAAAGGGACACTATGTGGACAAAAGTATTTGGCCATCTGAAAATTACACCAACAGGATAAGTTGGTCCCCCTATTGCAGCTTTAACATCCGACACCCTTATTGGAAGGCTTTCCATAAGGGTTTGGAGTGTTTTGGGGGGATTTGTGCCCGTTCATTCTTTGGAGCTTTCATGATGTTAGATGAGAAGGCGTGGCCCAATGACTTTATTTGGTCTAGAAAGGACATCTGAACCTGCTGAACTTAAAATAGTATAAGCTGGCTTTGACTCAATGTTCCTATGGAATATCTTTGATGGTACTAGGAGTCAGTGTTTCCAGTATTCTAAGGCCACTTGTCAGGCTACCTGTGGTCAATCAGGGTTTGGGTCATGGTTGCATCGGTGCTCTTTATATCTCTTATTTGCTATAATACATGTGCAATATGCATTCATCTTTTCAAAGTAAAGCTTGTCAAAAACCCTTTTTATGGCTCAAAATTTTCTTACTGACATGTAGCATTAATAGAAACCTCTTCTGAGTAAATATTTTGCATTTCATTATTTTGCATTTCAATATTTTGCAAGTCCTGGCGCTGTGTAAAGTAAATAAAAACAGAATGCAATGATTTACAAATCTCATAAACCCATATTTTGTTCACAATAGAATACAAACAACATATCAGATGGATAAATTCAGACTTTTTACCATTTCATTAAAAATATTAGCTAATTTTGAATTTGATAACATCAGCGTATCTCAAAAAAGTAGGGACAGGGCCATTTTTACCATTATGTAGCATCCCTAACAAAAGTCTGTAAACCTCTGGGAAGTGAGGAGACCAGCTAATTGAGTTTTGTTAGAGGAATGTTGTCCCATTCTTGTCTGATGTAGGATTCTAGGTGTTTAACAGTCCTGTGTCTTTCTTTGTCAGATTTTTTATTTCATAAAGCTCCAAATGTTTTGTGTTGGTGAAAGGTCTGGACTTCAGGCAGGTCAGTTCATCACTAGAACTCCTCTACTGTGAAGCCATGCTGTTATGATGGATACGGTATGTGGATAAGCATGGTCTTACTGAAATAGTCAAGGGCTTTCCCTGAAAGAGAATTTTTCTGGATGGAGGCATATGTTGCTTTAAAGCCTCTGTATAATTCTCTGTATTTGTAGTGTCAGTCTAGACTTGTAAGCAGACCAGGGACTAATACAACCCCACACCATCAAAGATATAGGCTTTTGAACTGTGATAACAAGCTTGATGGTCCCTTTCTTCTTGTGTTTAAAGCACACAGAGGTTTACAACAAAAATGTAATTTTGAGTGATTTGACCACAGAACAGTTTTCCATTTTGCATCAGTCCATTTTAAATGAGCTTTGACCCAGAGAAGAAGAAGGTGTTCCTGGATTGTGTCCACATACTGCAGTGCTTCCCAAAGTGGGGGTCGGGACAGTGAAGGCGGGTTGTGGGATGCTTTCCATAAAACACAGAGAAATTTTGAATGATTTGTCATAAATTTTATCTATTATTTTAAAAAATATTGTTAAAATAAGTTCAAATTAAAATCTAAATATAGTTATTTAGTGATATTTGTGCTTAAATGCAAGTAAAAGCTATAAAAACTATCTAAAATGCAAGTTTTGTACATGATGCACATTCTCATAACACTGTGCGCTGCATTTACTGATGGTACATCTTTTTCATGACTCATTACAGTAAACGTTTGCTAATGTTGCTGAACTTGGCAGCTAAATGTGACTAAAGTGCAGTTAGTTTAAGCAGTGCACATTAGCGTTACACGAGTTCAGTCAGTCACTCCAGTGTGTGACAGAATTAGGATTTATTTAAGGTCAGTAAACACACAGTATCTACTGGATGGAAATATACCAGGACAATTTCATTTAACAAATTTTCACTAAATCACACCTGACAGCAAGAAAAAAAAAAGCCCGTCATTGTCACTACTCTCAGGAAGCGTGGCACACGCAGTAAAGGAAGAGGATTGACAACAAGCCTATGCTGAAAATATCATCAATCATCCACCTTCTGCTCAGCACTCCTGCATAATAATTCAAATTATAATTATTACATAGCAGGACAATGTGTCAGAAAGTATCTCATCTGAAACGCTCTGCTACCTTGTGGGTAAGCGTCAGTGAAATCTGCTCTGGTCTTTAAAGTGTTTCCCCAGACAGCCTTATTGTATGCAGCTACCATCTGGACGTAAGAAGCACAGGGCCTGTAGGGCCAGAGGACAGTATTTTTCCTGTTTGAGTGAAGATTACCATGAGGCAGTCATGTTGACTAAATTTAACTTCAAATGAAAGAACAGAATTCTACACCATAAACACTACTGTCAGTGGTAACATCAGTGTTTGCCCAACAATGTAGCTTTTTAGGACAAGACTGGCTATGTTAAAGGTCACATATTTTACCCCTCTAAGACAAGTTTATATTGGTCTCAGAGGTCCCCAAAACATGCCTGTGAAGTTTGTTGCTGAAAAAAACACTCCAGTATTGGATTTTCCATGTCTAAAAAACTCTGTTTCAGCCCTGCTCAGAATGAGCTGTTTCTGTGTTTGTGGCTTTAAATGTTAATGAGCTGCCTGACTCCGCCCCTCTCAGGAAATGGATGTGGATCTGCTGAGCAGTAGAGGAGGGAGGAACTTCTCTTCCAAAAGGGAAGGGCCTTCCGAACCTGGGGGTGGGGCTAACTCTCCACATGACATCATGAGGGGAAAGTCTGAGAATGGCTTGTTTCAGCATACTTTTTCTGAAAGGTGGAGAAAGAGAGGGGGAGAGGAAATGGATTTTTCTGATTCTTGGGGGGATTGTGGACAGGCCAGGGGCACATATTTTTGCTAGAAAAGCCTGAAAATAGTGTTTTTCATTATATATGTGATTTTTAATCAGACAAAATATTTATTTTATTGTACTTTACTTAAATGTCTAGCCCCCACAGCATCTGTTAAGAAAAATCAGAGCCCTGTGCAAATGTAGCTGATGACCCCTGCCCTAGGGGAAGAAAAAAGGGGACTTTATAATGTCATTCTGGCAAATAATGATACAAAGATAAGGAGCAAATTCTCTCCTGTTGATCCGTATACATGCCTTTAACATAAGCTCTCAAACTAGACGACAGTGCAACATGTGTTAGAGTTTATGCCACAATTCAAGAGTGTTCTCGTTCCAGATTCTCATAATTGTGCTCGGCTTTTGACCATGAGCTGTGATGATGCAGTCAGGCCAAAATCTGTCTGAATTTGTTTTTTACTTAGCCAACCTTGAATCTGTTGGTTCAGCATGAGCTCTTTGGGTAATGTAGCTTCATGAGAGATGCAAGCACGTTTTTTCTGTTCACCTTTAAAGCAGTATCGCATGTATTTCCTATACTGGTATTGGAATTGGAACAACCCTAGATAGTAGTGGACCCACTTCCTCTCTTTGTTGAGCTTGCACTGTGTTATGACTAGACTGACTAGAGCCAGTTAACAGCTGTCTACTCTACTGTTGACACTGTGCATGCCTACCTTGCTTACACTACCATCTAGTGGACGGATCATCATAAAAAATTGTAATTTTTTTCTAGCCAGCGTACCGCTTTACCAGTCACTTGACCCAGAACTATTTTTGACAAACAAGTAGTACTGAACTCTGGCGCTGACTCTGATTCTGTAGCGTTTTGAATAAAGAGTACCAAAAAGTAATGAAATTTTGATTTACCGTTCTCCTGGCAACCGCCAAACCCAGACTCGTCCAATAGATTGCCAGATGGAGAAGCGCGATTAGTCACTACAGAGAATGCGTCCCCACTGCTCTAGAGTCCAGTGGCGGCGTACTTTACACCACTGCATCTGACGCTCTGCATAAAGTTGGCGACCTCTGCGCACTTTGCGCCTCAGCATCCGTTGACCCCCGTTGCTGTCATTACTTCCACTTTGTCATACTACCACTGACAGTTGACTGTGGAACACTTAGGATTGAGGAAATTTCACCACTGGACTTGTTGCACAGGTGGCATCCTATCACAGTACCACGCTGGAATTCACTGAGCTCCTGAGAGCGACCCATTCTTTCACAAATGTTTGTAGAAACAGTTTGCATGCCTAGGTGCTTGATTTTATACACCTGTGGCCATGAAAGTGATTGGAACACCTGATTTCAATTATCTGGATGGGTGAGTGAATACTTTTGTAATGTAGCAATCTATACCATTTTCTCAACTGTTTTGCTGATTTTATTAGTCTTGCCCTCATGTTTGTTGTATTTCTGCAGTATTTTCTTTTCATTTAGCACTTCTTACAAACCTCATGTGTCATGTTCATCTCATTCATGCCCTGCTTGCATTCCTAATGTCCTTCCCCTGGTCCTGCCATGTTTGTTGTACTAACTTTCTCCTGCTCTATGAAACTGGGCAAACAATTGATTTTATTTTTCCATTATCATAGACTTCATTTCATATTTGGAAATATTTTTTTAAAAAATTGATACTTGGACGATACGATACAATATATCACCAGACAAAATATCACAATCCTATGCTGTATCGATTTTTTCTCCCACCTCTACTCTTGACAAAAGCATAAAGTTATTAAAAAAATCCTCTTTCCAGCACTTAGCTACAGTGGTAAACTAGGAAGTATAATTGATATTGTATATTTGCGATGCAACAGGGACACCAGAGAAGGCCTTTATTGATTTGTTTTCACTCCAGGACTGGTTTACTTAGAGTGTAACTGTTCCAGCTATGAATGCCCTCTCTGCTCTCATGATCAGTGTTTGCCTTGAGCTGCTGTTTATCTTGTCAGGTTTGTGACAATGTTCCACTTAAGTGCCATATTTAAGGGAATTGAGTTCTCTGCTGCAGACACTGTTATTGACACTATGAAGCTATCAGAAAATGAATCATGAAATTTGACTGCTGTCTTACACTAGTCCTCATTTGCCATGCTGTCTGAATCCTCAATTACCTCTTACACCAGGGAGCCGAATTTTAATTACAGAAGGTAAATATTCAGACGGGGAAAATGTTCAGGCAAGTTCCATGTAAGTGCTGATAAGGCACATTTGCTGAAAGAAGCTGAAGAATAGTGGTGCTGATCTGGGCTCTTGCTCCTTTAGACGCCGACATGTCCTCTGCTAATCACAATATCTCCTGAATACACAACAGTAATTACATTTCACTGGATACACTAAAGCCCGAGTATAATGAAAACCCTCCATTCACATTTCTCCAACCACAGAGAACATTTGAAAATGTCATTTACTCAGCAGAATTGTGCAGAATTACAGGGGATTGTCAAAGCCCACAAATCAATCTGCTCATAACTATTTGACGAATTAGGCAATGACCTTTCATAGATTCACTGATTGTAGTCTGGATAATTTTCATTCCATCAAATCTGAGTTGAATTTGACAGCTTTACTCCTACAAATCCATTGAATTAGTCAAACAAAGGCGTGCTGTCTTACTCAGGGATTACAGTCAATTTACTGACAAGCCTGGGACATATTTGGATTAAGTGGAAGCCATCCAGCTGCAAACTCAGTTATTTACCCCACTGCTACAGAGGTAATAGAAATATCACAATAAAGTGCTGAATTTCAATTGCTATTAACCACATTTATATGTGGTTTAAAATTCAAAGATTTTTTTATCTTAAAACAGAAATTGTGGCATCCATAATGACACTGACACGCTATTCCTACCAGTGCCTTGATTTTGGAATCAAATGAATGCACGAAAGATATTTTTATATGTTGCTGACTTTTTATTCATCAACAACCAGAGTCTCCACTTTAAAAACTCAGATTCTCAAAAATGCTACCTCAGAGTAAACAAGCTAAACGTGGCTAGCTGTTTGCTACTTGCTACATTGGATCAGTTGGATTTTGGTTCGCTATATATACATTCATGTTTTAGCCACAAATCAGAGTTGGTCCTCCATTTCTGATATCTAACTTTATTATTCATGTTTACTGCTGTTGCCATGGCTGTGTTTGTTGTGCTTCCTCCTTTAGTCAACTTGTTTCCTGATTGGCTATTGCTCCATTCCATGTTACTAATCCTGCTCATGCCTGTTTGGCTGTCCTCACTGCTCCCTCCACACAACAGGACTTTTGGTCATAAATAATTTTCTCTTAAGCCGGGTGTACACTGTGCGATTTCAAGCCGACCATACAACGGTCATGGTAGAATGTCATCTCACGCCCACGAGTTGTGTGCTCACACTGTGCGACTACAGTCGGTACGGACTTTGACAGAAACCCGTGGAGTTTCCTTTTTTAAAGGCTCACACATTCAGGGTGAAGTATATCCTCTCTCTCCTCCCATATCTCTCCCTGTGTGTGTGTGAGACAGGAAGTACCTCTGTGTCTGCAGGTGCAGCGCAGGTCAGCAGACAGGAGTATTTCCTGCTCGTCCATTTACTTTATCAAAGCGGGGTGCATCAGAAAGGGATTCCAGCTGTTGTCATGGTAATTTAGGACATTGTCTGACCGTTTACAAAGGAAAACAATCCCCTGAAGCTGTTTATTCTGCTCGCATTTCTGCTTTCACTGTGAAGTGTCTGGAGTCGTATGACCAAAATATCAAACATGCCAGAAATCCTCCCAACCAGTTGGGAGCTGATCGTAAGGTCATGCGACGGGCTGTGGTTGGCCGTCGTATGCCCCTGTACGCAGCACGAGTAACGACACCCGATCCGACTGAGTCTCCAAATTCGTGGCTGAATCGCAGGAAAATTGCACAGTGTACACCCTAAAAGAAGGACCTCAACATAATAAAGATCTGCCCTCCACATATTTAGATGCTAATTTCATGCTTTTTTTCTGTAGCGCTACCTACTGGAAGGAGCAAGTAACACCTCTCACATAAAACGTCCTGTGTTCTTTGAATTTTACATAATTAATATCAGTCCTAGCTTGATCACTTCTACATATTACCATCTTACTTTGTCATGCTGCCCTCTAGTGTTGATGGTCGTTAGTACTTCATATACAAACTGCCCATTATTTTTTATTTGGTGACAGTTCTGGGAGGATCTACATCATGTCTCTGCTGTGCATGCACTTGGGTGCAAGGACCCGTTCAGTGCTGCTTGCAGCCCTGTTTAGCTTTAAATATTTATGGTCTCAAGTCAGAGTTGCTCCACTCCTCTTCTGAGCAGATCCAAGATGGAAAGGTAAACACTTTACAACTGCACACCACAGGAAAATCTGTCAAGATTATTTCTCGAACCATCAGATAATCATGCCTTCGCAGAAATTGGCTGAAAGGGCAAAACTGGGCTCCAAATCAGAACCATTATCTTGTAGTAAGTACCCCATTTTTAAGGTAGGGGACTGCGTCAGAGTTAATCAGGAATATAAAGTGAATGACACTGTTATACATTAAGAACAAAATGACTCACAGTTGTCCATTGATCCCGGTTAATGTGTCATTTGTGAAAGCAGCTAGGTATAATTATTAAGCTAAGAGGTTATCTTGAAAACACTGTTTTCTTTTTTTTCTCTGTAATTTCTACTGTCTTGCGCTAAATATTAAGATGAAATGTTTGATTTTAAAAGATGTTTATTAGGCTTGACTTGTCCACTGAGCTGTCTAAGAGATGTTAAAAAGTGGTGTCCTTACTTTAATTACTGAGAGAGCAGGCAGACATCATAGAGAGTGGGGAGCTGCCACACTCAGACAATAGCTGAAAGCAGCAAATGCACCTGCTTGTTGTTGATTCCTCTCTCCTAATACTCCACACAGTAGTCCACATGGTAACTTTACTCTCTCCTCATGACCTAAGGAGAGCTGAGCTTTTATGTTGTGGCTTTAAGTGGCCACAGTCAGCCATAAATATACTGGTGGATAACAGAGTGGAAAGTTATGGTTTACCAATAACTCTACACTTTATTACTTTCTGTGGTGGAGCTGTATTTAGTTTGATCGTTCGCCCTGCACTCTACTATAGACTCCACATTCCCCTCCCAGTCAGTCCCCTTATTAATTTATGCATTAACTTGGAACAGGTCCAGTTAGAAATTTCCTATGGCATCCAGTGGATGGTGTAGGCTTAAATGATACCACAGTAAGTAATTGGGTGGTGTTAGGAATACCATTAAAAACTATAAAGAGGCTGGCAGAGGCAGGTCAGCGATCAATCACTGTCACTCCTCCACCACGAGGCCTTCACTCACACAACATCCAGTTTCATCTGCTGTAAGGGCTCTTTATAGGAACATGCCTCTGTTTGTTTTAAGCACTTTGCTGACTGAAATGTTTTTGGAGGCTTTGCAAAATCCAAAGCTGCACATACCTGGAGGTGAAAGATGAGAGTGCAAGCTCAACAGCTTAAGGAAAGTCAAAACCTAGAACACTTTCACAGTATTAATACAAATACAACTAATCTACTGTGTGATGAACATCTCTGCACACGATGTGTAGCCCAATATCCCCAGACATTAGTCTTTTTTTTTTTTTAACCATCTATGAAAACAGTTTTTGTCAAAATAATGTATATCTGAGATAGACAGGTCTTCATGGCATTGACGACTTTGCCCAGGGGCCCACACAGGATACTGATTGTGCTCTGGCAGAGATTTGAACCCCATATCCTGTTCCAAAGTCAGCAGTGTAAACCCCTGAGTTATCCACTAGTAGCCCACTAGATGAAAAATTTATAGTCCAACCTCTGTGCACTATGGAGCCAATCGCTTCCTTTGTAGTCAGTCTCTGCCCACACCCTGGTCTGTCTCCGGCGGACATGCTTATAGGTAAAAATGATGAGTTGGCAGAAAAGTTTTTCCAATAAAAATATATATTTCAGTTGCTTCAACTAAAGTAGGTGAGCCGACTGTTTAAGTTAAGCCCCCAGAAAATGTTGGCTCAACTTAAATCTATATAATACAGGTGTATACAAAATGAATATTATGAAAAAGTTCATTTTTTACCATCATTTAATTTAAGAGGTTAAACTTCCCTGCATTCTGGATAAATCTCAGACAAAGTGAACTATTTCAAGACTATTTTTGTTTTAATCTTGATGGTTATGACTTACAGCTCACAAAAATCAAAACTCCACTATCTAAAATATTAGAATATCATAAAACATCAGTCAAAAAAACCCAAACAAACAGCAGAGTCATTATAGATAAATGTTGACCTTCTGGAAAATATGCTCATTTATGCAGTCAGTTTTGGTTTGAGCTGCATCTATGTGACGTGTCATGGAGCCATCAGTCTGTGGCACTGCTGGGGTGTTATGAAGCCCAGGTTGCTCTGATAGCCTCCAGCTCATCTGTATCATTGAGTCTGGTGTCTCTCATCTTCCATTTGACATTTCCCCAGAGATTCTCTATGGGGTTCAGGTCAGACCAGTTGGCTGGCTTATCAAACACAGTAACATCATGGTCAGCAAACCAGTTTCTGGAATATTTAGCTTCATTGTGGGCAGGTACCAAGTCCTGCTAGAAAAGGAAATCAGAATCTCCACAGAGCTTCTGATGAAGGCATGAAGTGCCCTAAAATCTCCTGGTAGATGACTGACAGCGTTGACTCTGGACTTGATAAAACACAGTTGACAAGCAGCAGATGACATGACACACTAAACCATCACTTACTGTGGAAACTGAAGACACTGGACTTCAAGCACCTTGAATTCTATGCCTCTCTGATCTTCCTCTGGACTGAAGGGCCTTGATTTCCAAATGAAATTCAAAATTTCATCAGAAAACAAGACTTTGGACCACTGAGCAACAGTCCAGTTCTTTTTCTCCTTTGCTCAGGTGAGAAGCTTATGACATCTGTGGTCCAGGAGTGGCTTGACACCAGGAACACTGCACTTGTAGTCCATTTCCTGTACATGTCTGTGTGTGGTGACTCTTGATCCACTTACTCCAGCCTTACTCCACTCCTTGCAACGCTCCCTTAAGTTCTTGGATATGCAACTCAACTTTCCATGAATATACTTCGACATAGCCTCGAACAGCCTGCCCTTGTAGCAATGACCTTCTGTGGCTTACCCTCCTTGTCAAGGATGTAAATGACTGTCTTCTGGAGATTTGCAGAGTCAGCAGTCTTCCACATGATTGTGGTTGTGTGTACTGAACCAGAATGAGTGAATGAAGGCTCAGGAAACCTTTACAAAGAAAGCTTTTCCACAATATTCTTATTTTGAGATAGCTGATTTTAGATTTTATGAGCTGTAAGCTGTAATCATCAAGATTCAAACAAAAAAATCTTGCAATGTTTCACCTTGTATGAATCTAGAATACAGTGTATGAAAATTTAAGATCCTGAAGTAAATCACAGGAAAAAAATGAACTTTTACATGATGATCTATCTTTTTTAGATGCACCTGAATATCTTACAAAGAAGCCCAGTTTAACCTCCTGAGACCTTAGTGTTTGTTTGGAGAGCATTTTTATTTCCTCAAACTTATTTGGGGTAAATACAGCCTGATAAGTTAAAATATCAGTTTTCACATTGAACAGGAATGTCTTGGACATTCGTGAACTTCAAATTCCCAACCCAACTTCCCAAAAATTTGGTAATAATTCCCCATATTCCAAGGAAAATGCATTAAAAAACTGAGATAAATTCAAAGCAATGAAACCTTTCCAATTGTACAAACATATCCTGTTATATTCCATAAAAATACTTTGATAACTTCTAAGCGAATTCCCTAAAATATCCGAACAGCAAATTATGCCAACATTTCCAGAAAATACCTTAAAAATGACATTTTGGACAATTATGACATCAGTTCTAATACCAGAAATGATTGCTATAATGTAAGAAAGCCAGAGACATAATGTTCTCAAATGTGGATGCAGGGTCTTAGGAGGATAATGTTAGCTATCAAAAGTGCACCCAATACATCATAATTTGTTCACTCAACAGTGTACATCCTTTAAAATGTTAGGCCATGAAAAAGACTGATTAATGGAGAACTGCAGTTCAGTCTCCAAAAAAATAGAAAACTCCTTACTGTGTGCTTTTGCAAAGGAAAAGCATGGTTTTATCTTTGTTTACTTGAAGTCCATGCTTTTTCTGTTATTTTGAGAATTGCTGTTCTGTCTTTACCATGTCAGCCTTAAAAAAGTAATTCTAATTTCAGGGGACTTTCTGGTTTAATAAAGCTAAAAGGATAAAAATAATCTTAATGGTTGAAAAACTGACAGCCTGTGGGGGTATCAGTACACCTGAAAATACATATCTATTATAAAAAGGCTAAAGGAGAACAACATTATCCTTTTTGGGGGGGATTAGTCACAAAAATTCATGTCTCTGTCTGGACTTTGCGAAATCTTTTGAGGGAGGCTGTTGCTCAGAGGTAGAGAAGATAGCCTCTTTTCTGCCTATAATTGGAAGATTAGGGGTTTGGCGTCAGATACTGAGCTCCAAACCTATGATCAGTGCAGGGGGACTGCTTCCATCATCAGTGTATGACTGTGTGTTTGAAAGGGTGCACGTAGCGGAAAAGTGTTAAAGTGGTTGGAAGACTAGGTGGAGCTTCAGATAGTTCAGACCATAAGACATTTACTTTCCCCTGAAACTGGAGGGGTTTTTTGGTCAGTCCTTCTATCATCTCTCTTTTTATCAGTCTTTATTAAGGGCGTTTTCACTCTTACAGTTGATTTGTTCTGGTCTGAATCATGGACCAATTTGTCACATTGTTGCATAATTACCTCGTGTTTGGTCCGTCTTCACAAGCGCACCAAAATGTGTGATGTGAAAGGAAAATGCTCTCCAGTTGGTTGGAATAAAATGAGGGAAAATTCACAGAAGCAAACAAAGACTAGTTGACTCACGCTTGGCTGTTCCAAAGCCACGTACAATTTCAAAATGTAGAGACAGCTACAGAGAAGGATGTTGGCTCTTGTCAATGGTTTTTATATTGTCTGCATTTAGCATTGTAGGCAAATGATACAGTTTGAAAATGACAGGATGTAATCGAATTCTCCTGAACCATGATTTTCTTATCAACTGAAATGTTTTCAAGATCTATCAAGTATTCCTGTGGGCTTTAAAACGTTTCACTGGCATTGATAGCTGGTTTAGTCAAAGAAAAGCGTTATACATCCTGCAGTTAGCAAACCTTGCAAAGCAGATGGGCCGGCTATATTCCATATGTGTCATCAGGCAAATCCATTTTACAAAGCTCCAGTCTGAAACTATTTTGCCAGGTCTGAGGACAAATCTGACCAATTAGCATCATTTGAGAAGAACAAGGTGGTAGCGACAGTCAAAGTTTAGTTGTACTGGAAGCTGATAGCAATGGCTGCCACTGATGTAGCGTTTAGCTAGGATGTAGCTGTGGTGTAGTTGCAGTTTTATCAGAACTTAACATTTCTTCATGAAAATAAGAGCAAAGGACAGTAAACAAGTTTTTGCTAGTTACGGCAGGGTTTAGCTGTACTGTTAGCTTCTATATACAACGGCTGCCACCAGTGTAGCGGTTAGCTTGGATATAGCTATAGTATAGCAGTAGTACTATCAGAATTGGACCACATTTCTTCAATGAACAAGAGCAAAGAGCCACGCTGAAAGATTCTCTTGGCAGAGAAGAGTTTTTGCACTTGTTCTGATTGACCTCAGAATGAGTTCTATCCACCAACAATCTTCACCATTCATAAACTACGACAGCACCAGCCTGTCAAGCTCAGCTCATGCCTGACTGTTTTTTTTTTTTTTTTTTGTCACTCTGATTGGCCCATAATGCATTTGACAGACAGAAAATTTGTCTGGTCACCTACAAAGAAGTTTTCGAAAAGTTCTGCCCTTCCCAAACACTTTTTATAGGAGGTAGATGCGGTTGCTAGCTTTTGTGTGAGTGCAAGTTTTCTGTCCTCCATCCTTTGTTGTTATTTGATCCATACTAGAAAAGTCAAACGGGTACAAATGGAGAGCCATTTGGGAATCAAACAACCAGCTCTACTGAGCTGAGCCAAGTGGTCTTTACTCCTAAAGGAGATGGATTTCCTGTCACAATGAGAGACTGGAGAGACGTCAGCTGAGGAAACATAGCAACATCAGAGTTTAATGAGCTAAACTGTGACGAAACTGTACTGAAACAAACCGGACTGCTTTGTGGAAACGGGTCATACATGAGCGTTGGGTGATGCGGCTATGTAGAAATCACTTCTTGCCCCCCATGTGGAGTTGTCCGCTGCTGTGTGACATCATCTGCGAAGAACCTGTAGGCCTGGGTACATAGTGGTTCTAGTTGTCTTCAGCAGCTGTAAGCTAACGTCTGTGGGGGGTGATGGACATCATAAAAACAGGTACCAGTTAGAGGTTTTGTTGTTACACTGTAGGATTGATCTCTCCATCCAGCCATCCATCCATCCAGCCATCCAAACATATTGTATTCATGTGTAAGTTATCTAAGCTCTACTTTTCTTACTTTATTGTTCTGGAAAGGGAGAACGCAGCATCATTATCTCAGTTATAATTGCCGTCCTTGGCCTATCCTAGCTCTTTCATAACACTGATGTGTGGTTTCATGTTCAAGCTACTCAACAATAACATTTTCATAATGGTTAACAAAGCTTGTAGATTGATAAACAGATGCATTCACATTCACTGAAAAATCCCGTCCCTGAAGTTCTCAACATGAACAGACACCCTTTTTTACACCTACATTATACCTTGCAAGGATGCTGTAAGAAAAAAAGACTTATTACAAAGAAAAATGACTTTCAAAGAACGTGGTGTAAGTGATGTGTTTCAAAGTAAGTCATGATTTAAGGATTAAGATTTAAAGAGTAAGGAAGTGACTGACAAGATTTCTCCAAAAATCACTGCAGAGCTGAGAGGCCAGCAGTTGTATTGAGCCAAGGGTTCACAATGAAGGCCACAGCAGATAGACATTGATCATGTTTACTCGTGTCGTGTACATTAACCTGCAGGTAATGACACCCATTCAGATCAATGCTCCCGACTGCACTATCTGCAAATGGATTCTGTGGTTAGGAGCCACTGAGCTCCTACTGATGATACTTAAAGAGAGAAACGACTCAATTCCTCTGATTCGCCTGCTTTCCTTTCACTTTCACTCCTGCCAAACCTGCTCATTTGTCCTTGGATTTATTCCCTGAAAAAGGCGAGCCAGCATGCCTTCTGTCTCAGCTTGTACATGATCACTGCAGCCAACGCAGTAGCTGGCCCGACAGCCTGGCCTTGAATGACTTCCTGTGTGGGCTGGGTTGAATTCTTGGTCAGGGCTGGTATCATGAGGAGAGGGATCAAATGCCAACAGTAACTGAGCTACTGCTACCTCCAGTAAAGTCAGTCTGATTGGGTTTGACCTTCCAGAATAAAGGGTTTGGTTTATTTAAGACTGTGAAAGGGGAAGCTGTTGTTTTCTGTTATTTAATTGAATGGCAAATTTGGTCAAACTGGACCTCTTTGGGAAAACATAAAGTATGTCTTCTGCAAGACATTCAGATGGTAGGGTCAGAATTTGGCCTAAAGAACATAAAAGCATGGATCTATCTTCTCTTGTATCAGCAGTTCAGGCTGGTGGTGTAACAGTGTGGGGGATATTTTCTTGGCACACTTTCAGCCCCTAGGTACCATTTGTTGCTGAACATGTCCATCCCTTTATAACCACAGTGTACCCATCATCTGATGGCTTCTTCCAGCAACATGACAATGAGTTCACTGTACTCCAGTGGCCTCCACAGTCACCAGATCTGAATCCAGTAGAGCACCTCTGGGATGTGCTGCTTCATCATGGATGTGAAGCTGTCAAATCAGCTGCAACTGCATAATGCTATCATGTCAAAATGGACCAAAATCTCTGAGGAATGTTTCCAACTCTTTGTTGAAACTTATGCAGGGAAGAATTAAGGCAGTTCTGAAGGCAAAAAGCAGTCCAACCTGGTACAAGCAAGGTGTACCTAATAAAGTGGCCAGTGAGTGTATATCCAATCCAAGATATCCAATAACAAATGCTTCAGAACCCCCCCAAGAGGCGTGAAAGTCTATCCATGTGCAGAGGGATGACTGTATGCTGTCACTTCAGCCAGACCCTAAAAAAGCAGAAGTAAATGGATGGATGGATGTAAAAAGATCATTTTTAAGTTGTGTGATGGATTTTCTGCTCCTGAATTAAAATGACAAAATACGTATCCAATCAAGAGCTCATAGCTCTCTCGTTCTTCACTTGTCTGACAGTCATTTACAAATTACTCTGCTCTCTGTGGCCAAACTGTTGCCCAGAATAAAACAGCCTCAACTCCTCTGCCTCCTTCATGACAGTGGTGAATATCATCAATGTCGTTTTTATGCTGCGATGAACACAGGGATTCATTTTTTGGAAATGTGTATCTGCACCATGAAATCGAAAGCATAAGCTGCTATAGCAGACCATCTCCCATTAGCTGAGGTCAGTTCACTGACCTGACTAACTGTAGCTGTCAGCAGCCTGCAAAATGTTGTCGTTGAGACAGAATTTTTTTTTTTATTGACAAAGGGATCTGTTAGTTAGATGTTTTCCTCTTTGGACAGGAGCAGAGGCTTATTTACTTTTGTTGAGCTCTGCCCTTCTTGGTTACTGCTACTAGTTTAGACAAAAACTCTTGTCACCAGACTTCTACTCATTTGAAACAACTGTATTATTGCAGTCTGACTAACTTTCATTCATGTCCCATTGTTTTGATTCTTTTATAAACTACACCTCAGAAAGTGAATAAAGATAAAGATACACAAGGCTGTACACGGATTTCTTTAAATCTCTTAATCCTTGGTAGAATTGTTTAAACTACCACAGATGCCTGATACTAGTGATGTATGCGAACACTAGGTGACCTCCTGTGGCATATCAACAATGTTATACATTTCAGGATGCCTTACCAGGCCAGCATTAGCTTTAAAGAGATATGTCACTATTTTGAAGTTGGGTCAGATTAGGTACTTGGAAATACTAGTGACATTTGCCTAAAGAGATTTCAGTGTGAGTTGCCCCTTTAACCCTCAAGCCCTTTGCAATTTTTTTAACAATTTTGTCTCGCCTGGACTTTTAAGATTGTAAAACATCAACCCTGTGGTGAACAGTCAAGCTCTAAATATCCTTTTTTTTCTGGATAGCTTTAAGAAAATGTGTGCTGCAGTAATGTCACTTGTATTTTAAAAAAAGTTATGTGACTATAAAGATGAAAGATAACTAAATGGAAATCAAAACTCAAACATTTCTCTGTTTGACACACAGTAAACAGTAAAGCCTAAAACTTGTTTTTGCACAAACTTGTTCTCCTGTCCCTTTGGGACCAAAAAGTGAAAAAAAATGTGTTTGATGAAAAGTCTTTGAAATATTCACACATGTGAAAGAAGCTCTTTTGCTTTTCTTAGTTGGCTGAAATTGGGCCATTAGCAGTTCCTGACTGCGGTGACACAGAGGGGCATATCACACACCAGTGTTACTTTTGTCAACTAAAACTATGACTGAACATGTTTGTCGACAGCCTTTATTCCATGACAAAAACTAGACTAAGACTAACAAAAAATGATCTGTGATGACAAGAACTGACAAAAACTAGGTTTAGTTTTAGTCAAGATGACTAAAAAACTAACCTAAATGTCATGTAGTTTTTGTTGTATATTAGAAATCCATGATATTTTCCCACTGTGAGTAAATCTGTTAAAATGCAATGCATCTGTATCTCTTTTGCCTCCCAGCTATAGAAAGCAGGGACCCCAGGTTTGGAAGAGTGCAGAGAACACACTACTATGATTTAGTACCAAAATAAGGCAAGAGGATAAATGCTTGGACTAAAATGAAAGACTAAAATGTGAGGACTTTTTATGGAATAAAACTAAACTAAAATGTTTTTGAGTATTTGTTGACAAAAAGTAGACTTAAACTGAAAGGGTAGAAATGACAAAAATGTGACTAAAAATCAAAGACATTTCATCTAAAAACTAAGACTGAGACAAAAAATGAAAATAGCTGCCAAAATTAACTCTGTCACACACTTTCTATCTCTCTCTCCATTATGAGTTATTCAGGCTTCCTCCACTGATTAGATATGCACACTTTGGAAAAGTGTGACACAACAATGGAACAGCCTGCCAATGGTTGTCACAGCCCATGTAACTACCATTGTAGGAATACATTGTGGTGGCTAATGCTATGCTAGCGGCAGAAACAGTTACAAATAGATTAAAACAAATGTATAAAAACATTCAGAGTTACTGGTGTGAACTTGATCTTTAAAGACCCTGAAATGGTTTCAGTAAGGGTTATGAAGGCGTGCATATAGTGTTATGATAATAGCAATATAAGGGCTTTCAGAGGGGAAAAATTATTGATCTTTCAACCAGAAAGCCTCTGTGTTTGGTACTCTTTTTTACAGAGCAATCTTTGATGATGTGTTTATCTCAGCGAATTGTCATCTCCTGATCATACGATGACAACAAACTAAACTAAAACTTGTTATTTCAGCTCAGTTTCACTCCCAACAGATTCTTTTCATAAGGTAAACATAACGTGCCAACCATAGCTGGTCTTATTATCAGCCAATAGAAGAATTAAGTGATAGCCACAAACTTGGATGATGCATTTTCATTTAGCTCTTCTGGTCAGGGTCAGTTTTTCCAATTTATCTGATGAAAGTTGAAGAAGACCCTTGAAGTACTGGTGCTCAGTAAGGCAGGGAACTCTGGATGGGAAGTGATGCAGGCTGCAAGCCTCTATGAACTGCTGTCAGAAATTTTCTGAAGAAGAGTTGTGAATGCCCACTCATGACAGCAGTACCTCTCCATCTTTGTGGCTCACAGTTTCCACACCTAAACTACCAGGTAACTTGCTGTCTACCTTGCAGAGTTAACTTTTTTTTCAGCTTAATTTGTTGTCATTTACTCTATCAAAGCGAACAGGTGCAAACAGCTGATCAGGACATGACGATACGGTGAAGCGGAACAGCACATAGCCAAATATTGCATTGTGGTGTAGTGCCAAACACAGAGCCTTTCTATGTGAGAAATGAACCACTTAAACATTTTTCAACAGAGCTTGTTTTTGGCCCATTTTACCTAAAACTTGCTTAATTATGCAGGTAAACTGTGTTCGTCCGTTACACCGTATAGCGGTGCCAGTGAGTTTTCTTAAAGGGGCAACGCTCACTGAAATCACTGGAGGCTTACGCCAATGCCAAGTACTTCATACAACCCAACATCAAAAATACCAATCCCTTTAAAGAAATGGGATGAAAAATACTCCTGGGTTATGATGTGGATATCTTGAGCTGCCACAATTTTTAACCAGGTAGAAGTAGCCAAATAAAGGTCATAATTTCACTACGGTGCAATGGTAAGACTTGGCCTGAGAGAACATTTGTTAAACTAAAAGGTGGATCAGCAGACCAATTTGGGATCTTAAGTGCACAAGCATTATCTGAATTACATAAATAAAGTGCTGTGCCTTCTTTTTCGAGGAGTGAAAGGTTGTTTTGCCAAATGAACAAAGAGTAAACTCGTATTAGACAGTCCTTTTATTGCTTGTTGTACAGCATACAGTTTGCCCTTGAATGCAATGCTTCTCAAAACTGCAGGCTTTGATAATCTGTCTGTGTACATGGAGGAACAGGACTGCTCCAGGTTCAGGGATGGCGCTTGATCACCTCATTACAGCGACATTGAAACAAGGTCATGACCAGCATGATCAAACCTTACATTCTCGGACATTGCCCCATTGCTCCTTCCTTGGATGGCCTGTTTGTCTCTGGAGTTATCCTCTGACTAATTTTCCATCCACACTCTGACACTTTCTCTGAACACAGATCCTCCACAGATGCCGGCGCATGTACAGTCTGGCATTTGTGGGAGCTATTTACACTGCTTTGAAGATAAAGAGGGAGGAGAAGACAAAAAGCAAAAGAGGGCCAGTGTCGGCTCTGCAATGTTGTCTGTTGATGAAGCTGAAAGGTGAACTTCTTTTCATCGCAGCCTCATATAATCATCCTCTAATCAAATGCAAATGATGAGAAGAGGGAATCTTTAATTCAGAATAATGCGAACAAAGAGAAAGATAGGAGAAAACATAAGAGCTTGTTAGTTACCACCGTGGGTTGGCTCTCCAGGCAGATCCTGAGGGGACTTCTTTTAATCTAGCATCGCCTTGGGCAACAGATACCCAGCCCTAAAGCATCCAAACTGGATGAAATTAAGAAAAATCAATGAAGCTAGAGTCTCTTTGAGAGAGTTGGCAAAATCTTTTTTTTCTCTTATAGCCTCTTGGCTGGAAATTGTGTTATTTTCTGTTCTTTTAAAGGCCTATTTTACAATTAGCCAAGTAGTGGTATTGTTTACAATGCCAATTTGAATAATTAATCAAATTTTGCAGCAAGATTCCTTCAATTTTAATTCATTGCTGCAAATCTATTGAACATCTATGAGATGTCAAAGTACACAGCTGGATGTTCCACAGTCGACTGTAAGTGATATAATAGAAAGTGAAAGCGTTTAGGAACAACAGGAACTCAGAAAACAGACGGCCATGTAAAATCACAGGGTATGGTCAATGACTGCTCTGGTGCGTTTAAGTCCCTGATGATCTGCTGAAACCATTGCTTCAGAGATCTGAACTTCCACTGGCATTAGCGCAAGCACCAAACTGTGCCGGAGTTTCAGGGACCGGGTTTGAATGGTCGAGCAGATGCATGCAAGCCTCACATCACCAAGTCCAATGCCAGGTATGTGCGAATGACATTGAGAGAGAACATCACTTGGTTGACTGCACTTTGCCATCCTTGAAATTTGGTGGAGGAGGGATAATGGTACGGGGCTGTTTTTCGGGGTTTGGGCTGAGGCCCCTTACCTCCAGCTTGCTTCATCATACCAGGACATTTTGGACAATGCTCTTCTTCCAACTTTGAGGCAACAGTCTGGGGAAGGCCCTTTTTTATTCCAACGTGACTGTGCTCCAGTGCACAAAAAGCGAGGACTACAAGACATGGTTTGATGAGTTCAGTGTGGAAGAACTTGACTGGCCTGCACAGAACCCTGACCTGAACCCCATCCAGCAACTTTTGGATGAACTGGAATGGAGATTGCAAGCCAGGCCTTCTCTTCCAAACCTAACTGCCTGACCTTATAAATGCTCTATAGAAGGAGTTGGCACAAATTATCACAGAAAAACTCTAAAATCTTGTGGAAGGCATCCAAGAAGAGTGGAGGCTGTTATAGCTGCAAAAGAGGGGCATGATTTTATGGTTTAATTAGGAAGGGCAAAGGACTGGGTTGGCTAATTTCACATTTTGTGGGATGGGAGATACTCTGAAAGCCAAATATATGTGCAAACATACTGAGAAGTGTTTTTTTATATAATAAACACTCTTTAACCTCCCAATCTACACTGCTCATGGAGGAAAACATTTCTTATCTGCAGGGTAGTATCTTCAACATTTCTCACAAGTCTACCAAGCAGCCTTCTGATCCATGCTTTTTATTTATGCTGCATAAAAAAATATCCCTGTGTAAAATTCAGATTTATTGATGTGATTTAAGCTCATATATTCAGTCTCGTTGTTCAATTGTCCAGAAAAAGGGAGCTGAATCTTCTCCCAAAGATTATTTATTATACGTAGCTTAGTATCTCAAAGTTTTGAAGCTGAAACAAGTTGTTAAAACTTTTATTCAGTGCAGTGCTCAGTGATGTGACTGTTATCAGGGAGACAAGTGTCCATGAATTTCCTCTTCAATAATTGTGTCAAGTGTTATCTCCCCCCTATGACAAAGTGTCGAACAGTGATTTATTACCTAAATATGCGCGCTATGCAGGAACATCACTCTTTTAAAGCTGGGGAAGTATACAGAGATAGTGACACCGACACATTCAGTCTCACATCTTATCAGTTTAGTTGATCTGTTTTTTAAATGTTCAGGTAATTTTTCTCAGACAGGTGTAATGTGAAGAACATTTGCACTGAAATGTCTCACTTGACTGACATTGTCTACTTTTAGTTAAGGACTTGCACCACCTTAAATACTCCAACAATTTTGAAGCCTTGTCATAGATTGGTGAACCTCTGCCCATCTTTACTTCTACGAGACCCAGCATCTCTAAAATGCTCCTTTTATACCCAGTCATGTTACTGATGTGGGACAATTAACCTTTTAAGTTGCAAAATGCTTCTCTACCTATTCTTCATTAGTACCACTTCCTTCCCATCCTTTTTTTTGCCCCATCACAACTTTTTTTTAGATGTGCTGATCCTGTCAAATTTGATTTTTTTTCTTCTTTTTTTTTTGGTTATATGATAACATATCCCAATTTCAACATCTGGCATGTCTGTGTTCTGTTGCGAGGCTGTCAAACTCTTATTGGGTCAGGCCAGATTTGCTTACTGTGACATCACAGTGCCAGCGCGGACCAAAACATGGAGGCTTCCTGGTGAGTTTATAAACTCGAATTACTCAAAATGCAGATATCTATTGAGTTTTTTTAGTTCAATATACATACTAGAGATACAAAAACCTGTCAACAAGATGAACTTGTCGGATCATGCAGGGTACCTTTAAGGCCGTTTAAGTCATAGTATGCTGAGGAGCGCCAAGGCCAAATGACATCACACCCTCAGTGAAGACCAAAACATAGCGGCCTTCTGGTGAGTTTCTAAGCTTGAATTTGCTCAAAATGCAGATATCTAGCGAATTTTTTTTTGGCCAAAATACAATAGAGAGATAAAAATATCTATCCAGTAAGGCGAATCTGTGCTGATCATGCAGGGTTACTTTTCAGACCCAGCAATGAAGGAAACCAAGCAGAGGTGTGGACAGGACTGGACTCCATTAGGATGAGAGAGCAGAGTGCAGCTGTGATCAGGTGGTTAGTCCTTCTGCGCTGATAACATCTCTTTAAGATAAAAAAGACAAAAAAAAAAATGCTTCGTCAAGCTTTCTTGAAAAAACCTTGCAGTCTTTATCAGCCTTTCTTTTGAAGAGCATGTTTGCTGAGCTGGGGTGATGCAGCAGCAGTATGGTGTGTGCTCTGCAGCACTTCTTTAAGATGTAACTCCCTGCTGTAAAGAGTTCAACGTGCAACTTTTAACTCATTTATTGCATGATATTGAGCCCTTCATTTGCTATCATTATACACCAATTTATTTATAGTTGATTGGTGAAATTTTATGTTAGAAATATTTTAATTTGTAAATATTGCAAATTTATTTTTTTCCAAATTTTCCCTGTTTTTCTGAAATGTCTTGCAGGCCTGATGAGACCTGGTGGTGCCCCTTGGGCCTTGAGTTTGACGCCTGTGTTCTATTGTGAATAAAATATGGGTTCATGAGATTTGACAATCATTGCATTCAGCATTCTGTGCCCCAACTTTTTTGGAATTGGGGTTGTACAATACAAGCAAAGTAACCACAAATGTAAAAAACTAGTACTAATACAGCTAGACGCAGAGCTTCTCCAATATGAAGCAAAACAAGAGAGAGACAAACATAAAAATGCACAAAATGTCTGGAAAGAAATACTAAAAAGGTCACAAAATAAACGAGACAACCACAGAGACATAGATTTAGGCTGTCAATGCAACTTCAAGAAGAAAATATGGACGCGTTGGGAATGCAGAAGCCCGGGAATTATTTATTAATGATGTGAAGCCTTGTATTTCCTACCTCTTATCTCACAGAAATGCATTCAAAATGCATTCACAATGCACAATCCATACCCCTGCAGTATTTGTTCATAATTTAAAGCAATTGTGAAAATGAAGACCAGGGCTTTTTCTGCATACAGTCATGTCAGAACCATATATGAGCTTTGTGTACATTTTATATTTTGCATGCATTCCATTAATACTAAGTATTCCCTTAATGTCTCCTTAAAGCCTTTCATGTTTTCAAACGCATTAGCAGCCCCACATTTGAATGATTGGCTACTTAACTGCAATCATCTTCATCCACAACATTCATCCAAGTTACTTTGGAAGGAAATCCAAGTTTTAAAGTGAGTTAACAACCAATTAGGAGCAAAAAGATGAAGGAAGAAAGTTGCTTGGAAACCAAAGACTGCATCATCATGTGGAAAAACAAACAACACAAAGGTGACAGGTCTGTGTGGATCAAACACACAGCACATGAAACTGCAGGTAGTCACAAAAGCTGGAGACTTCCTCAGACTTCAGCAAGCTTCTCAGTAAACAACATGTCTGAAAATAATCTGCACCAGTGGATCTGAAACAGGAAATATGTATCATTTCTGTTATCTCAGGAAGTTTTGGGCTATGGAAGAGATTTTAATCAATCTTCGGCACAACATGAGACTCCTCAGTGAGGTTTGGCATGTAACTGAAGTTTTTCAAATTGGAATTTTTGGGTTATTTTTACTCAGAACATGTTGCTGTGTCAGGAAAGGATTGGGAAGGCATGAAAATGTGTCAAAACTCTTCCCCTCCGTCATTTTTAGCTTACCAACTCAATATATTTATATATCAGGGGTGTAACAGTACACAAAAGTTTAGTATTGGTCTCTGGTTTGAAAGTAAAGATTCAGCACATTTTCAGTGCTCTAAAAGGAAACAAATGCAACATACAGGACTTTGTTTTCTTTATCTGGAACTTTAAACTTCTCCGACATTTTCTAAGATGCATCACCAACAGTTCAGGATCAAAGGCCTGCCTTAGATTCTTTTAACATTTAAAAGCGCCTAGCCATGCAGTCTCCTTTTGCTGACATTTCTGATACAAAAAGGGTCGTTCTGCAGAGATCAGTGACTTCAAGTGTGGTTCAATTAAGGATGCCCCCTTTGCAAACACTGTAAGTGATATCATTAGAAAGTGGAAGCGTTTAGCAACAACAGCAACTCAGCAATGGACTGGAAGACCATGTAAGGGCCATGGTGTGTAAAAGTTGTCTACACTCTGCTCATTCCATAACTGGAGAGATCTGAACTTCCACTGGCATTAATGTAAGTACAAAAACTGTGCTGTCAGAGCTTCATGGATGGGTCTCCGTGGCTGAGTAGCTGAACGCAAGCCTCACATGCCAAACACTGGATGGATTGGTGTAGAGCACACTGACACTGGACTGTGGAGCAGTGGAAACATGTTCTGTGGAGTTACAGGTCTGTTTGGCAGTTAGATTGGTGAGTCTGGGTTTGGCGATGCCAGTAGATTACCTTCCTGACTGCATTGTGCCAACTGTGAAGTTTTGTGGAGAAGGAGGAGGAGCGATAATAGTATGGGACTGTGTTTCAGGATTTTGGTTTGGCCCTTTAACTCTACTTAAGGACAATCAAATTGCTCAAGCATACCAAGACATTTTGGACAATGCTATGCTTCCAATTTTGTGGCAACAGTTTGGGGAAGACCCTTTTCTATACCAATAAGACTGTACCCCCAGTGCACAAAGCAAGGTCTATAAGACATGGTTTGATGAGTTATGTGTGGAAGAGCTTGACTGGCCTTCTCTGGAGGTCAGGCCTTCTCATCCAACATCAGTACCTGACCTCATAAATGCTCTACAGAATGATTTCATTTATTAAGGATAAAAAGCCATCCAAACCTGCCTAGCCCTATGTGGAAAAGTATTTGCCCCTAAACCTACTGGTTGTGCGGGAACAACTACAAGCAAGCTTTTGGGATAAATGGGAATGTGTCTTTCACATAGCTTTGAAGATCATGAAGTGATGGTGTTATTTCAAATGATGGCAAGTCAATCCTGAAACAGCAAAGCAACCCTGGACAATCAAACTACCATCACCATGTTTGACTGTTGTTATGATGTTCTTTCTATGGAATTCTCCGTCCGTCCACTTTCTATACCGCTTATCCTGTTTGGGCCTGCAGCCTATCCAAGCTGCCCACATGGACTGGTCATATAGAGACAGACAACCAGGCATGCTTACACTCACACCTATGGCCAATTTAAAGTCATGAATTAACCTAATAAGCATGTTTTTGGTGGTGGGAGAAAGCTGGAGTGAACCCATGCATGCACGGGGAGAACATGCAGGCTCTGCACAGAAAGGCACTGACCAGCAAACCAGGAACCTTCTAGCTGTGAGGCAACAGCGCTAACCCCTGCACCGTCATGCAGCCCTTCATGTAAGTTATTCCAGATGTAACAGGACACACACCTTGTCTTGTCAGTCCGCAGAATATTTCCCCAGAAGTCTGGTGGATCATCAAGAGTTTTTTTTTTTTTTTTTTTTTTTTTTTTTTGGTCAAATATGAGACAAGCCTTTGTGTTCTTTTTGGTCAGCAGTGGTTTTGGCCTTGGAACTCTCCCTTGGATGCCATTTTTGCTCAGTCTCTTTCTTTTTGTTGAATCATGAACTCTGACCTTAACTGAGTCAAGTGAGGCCTTCAGGTCTTTAAATTTTGTTCTGGGTTATTTTGTGATCTCTTGGATGAATTGTCGATGCGTTCTTGGAATTATTTTGATGGGCCGGCTGCTTCTGGGAAGGTTCACCACTATTTCAAGTTTTCTCCATTTGTGGGCAATGGCTCTCACATTGGTTTATTGAGTTCAAAAGTCTCAAAAAGGGCTTTGCAACCCTTTCCAGGCTGATAGATGTCACTGAATTTGTTTCTTATCTGCTCTTGAATTTCTTTAGATGGCTCCATGGTGTGCCTTTTTAGGTCTTTGATCCCCTTTTTTCTTTGTCAGACAGGTTCTTTGTAAGGGACTTCTTGATCCAAGAGGTCTGGCTGTAATCAGGCCTGGGTGTGGCTAGTGGAATTGAACTCAGATTTCCCAAGAAAGGTGGTTAATCACAGTTAATTCATGATTTAACATGGGAAATTACTTTTCACATAGGGTAGGTTTGTATGGAATTTTCTGTAATAAATACAATCATTAAAAAACTGCATTCCCTTTTTACTCAGGTTTTCTTTTTCTAATAGCATTTTTTTTTTATTTAAAGCATTTAATTTGAGTAATTTGACTTTAGGGATAAAGGATAAGTATGATCCTGATACACCACCTTATGGCTCATTCACATTCCTCTTTTTTAGGTGCACAGTGGATTAACCTCTGCACAATACTTCAAATACAGTGGAACCAGTAAACAGTCTAGAATCAGGAGTGAGTTATGATCCAGAACTTTCTTTACTTTCTTCAGTACAGAAATACAAACTATTCTATGGTGTCTATCTAATGAAGATTGAACAATCTGGAGTAAAATGAGGCCACAGAGGAGTGATTATTTGTTGACTTTAGAGGCTGAGCATCAGCACACTGCGGCAAATCCATCCTCCCTGGGACACGCACCTCTGACAGGTCTTGATCAGTGTTGATGCAGATGAAGACGTATTATTTTTAGATGTGTGACACACGCCTGAAAACTCTCTTTCCCAGGTATGTTTGCCTTCAAATTAGCGACAGGCACTGGTGGTGAATGTTGCAAAGGAAGATGTGACAACCTAATCCACGGAGAGCAGCGTTCCTGGTTCAATGATCCCCGAGAGCCTGACAGTTTGAGCTATGTGGAGATGTGGACCGGTGAAACTTGTTTACATCTTTATATGTCTGCACTGTGCTGTTTTCCAGTCTTTATTACAGGATGAAATCATTGATTAAACAGAAAAGTAACTGCCAACTAGTTTTGAGTTTCATTAAATTCATCTATGCAGCAAGAAACTTTGTTTTATCCTTCTTAATATATGCATCCTCTTCTGTGTTTGGATCATTTTTCCCTTTTTTTTCTCCCCAGTAATGAAAACAGTGCAAAAAGATCTGTCCCCTGGAGAAATCTGGTCTCACGTGATTACAAAAATGAGATGTGAGGAAAACAAATAGTTGATAATGCCCTGCAGAACATGAACTCGGTGCTTTTCCCTGTTTTGGGACTTTCAGTATGTGTGCGTATACTTTGCATTTGGAATTTGTTTATTCTGCCTTCTTGTGCCCCAGGAAATGGTAATTGTTGTTTGTATATGCACGTTTGGGTATTTTGATCCATGATGATATTTTCTCTCCTCCATCCAAGGACAATTACCAAGCAGTATAGCAGATAACAGTGTTTGCTAGCAGCAAAGGCATACTTTTGATTAAAAAGAAATAATAGGGAGATATTTTAAACACCTAAAGCTTTGCACAGACACAGTAGTTCTTGATCCCCACCCGGAGCGCTGGCTTTCCTTCGCATGACTAATATCTCTGAACTTTTTCTTTACACATTTGGAATCCTTCTGAAACAAACTCCTAAGACGCATCCACATTTTTCTTTGAACTGTGCTCTTTATCCGTCAAAATCCTGTCCCCAGTAAGGCTCTCTGTGTGGCAAAGGCTGAGTCACATTTAGATGGTGGGAAGAAGAAAACGAGTCTTTATATCAGTGGGTCTCATTCACTGTTATCCTTTTAGGATTTTTATTCAATTTGTTGTTTATACAGCCAATTCATAGCGTGATCATAAACTGCTGCATTGGCATTTAATCGATGAATGCTATGCCCTCATAAGCTGTGCACCTTTTAAGCATCATCAAAAGCCCTTTAGATGCCCATATAAGGGCATGAGACTGCAGGGCTGCGCTCACACACAATAGGCACACAGGACTAAGCAGACAAGAAGCAAGATATCAGTAATGCCAAAATTCAAACAAACTGTTAAAACAATCACATGCTGGACTCTTAATACAGTGCCTTCACTGTTTCAGTTTTGTTATGTTGCAGCCTGATGCTGCAAATTTTTGGAAATACATTCAAAATAAATACTGAAAGTATTCAAATCCCTTGCTACAATTTAGCTCAGGCTGCTTCCATTTCTCCTGTTCTTTGCTGAAATGTTTCTACACCTTGATTGGAGTCCACCTGTAGACAATTAAGTTGATTGGCCATGATTTGGAAAGGCACACCCTTCTCTATAGAAGGTCTCACGGCTGACGATGCATATGAGAGTAAAATCCAAGCAGTGGTGTCAAAGGAACTGCCTTCAGAGCTCAGAGACAGGATTGGTGCAAGGCCCGAATCTGGAGAAAGCTACAACAAAAGAACATCTGCTACGCTGAAAGTTCAGGCTCACCTTTAAACTGAAAGCTGAGTGTCACAAAAAAACTCACCTCCCTCCTGTTCTAACTTCTATAAACTGTTATCATAAGATTTAAATAACATAAAACAATGAAAAGAAGCCACTATTTCTTTGTAGAGCCAAGGGAAGCACTTCTGATAAACCAGCATGATAATATCTGATAAATATTGCCGTGTCTCTAACGGAGAATCAGCACCTGCAGGGCGTGGAAAGCCCCGTCTCACATCTGTGACCTCGTTGTGCAGAAGGAGGGATTATTCTGTTTATTCAAACAGCTGGTCTCTTTAACCCTTTACCTACTGAGTCTAAAAATGGCGATTTGGACATATTTTGTTATTATGGCTGTAAAATAGTCAGGAAATGCCCTAAGTCTGAGAGCTTTGGTCCCTTTTCCCAGGAGTACTTGAACTTGACTTTTCAACATCTGGTTAATTATTATTGCACATCAGCAGTTTAAAAGAAGAAAAGCACAAAAAAGGATTTGTTTTTCATGGCTTTTATGAGAAGAAATTTTGTTATTGCTCATGAAGTTTTGATTTGACATCGGAAATGTGAACCTATACATGTTTAGAACAATCACCAGTCATTTTTTGAGTCTAGGACCCTGGGTGTGCAAAACACAGTGCAAAAGATAACTATATACATAGGCGACTAGTGCAAATAAAGGTGGAAAAATGCATTCTCAACATTCTCAAGTAACATATTGTTATCGTATGACAGGCACATACAAATGCCACTATCTAACGCTATTTTTTGAAAACAAAACACCACTCTCGCTCGCTCTCCTTTTACTCTCTTCCTTCACTCTCTTTCTCACTCGTCCTCTACCAAAGCTGCAGTTTTCGCAGTGCTGTTCGACATTACCGTAATATATACACCCCACATCATATATTGCCGGAAAGCACAGATACTCAGCTCTCTGCCAGCATTGGAATTTTTTAGATTAAACACCTTTGAGGAGCTACAGTGTTGAGAATCCGTGTAGTGGTCTTGCGATACTTCTGGTGTGTTGCTATGAATGCCCACATCATATGGTTGCAAGTACCGTAATGAACCATATATGTGCGCATGCCCACAATTATCAGCTTTCCAATGCCACTGAAATTTTTCTGATCAGACAAACTTTGACAGAGTTACAGTTATAATACTCCAGACATATAAAACACAGCGCTGGGTCAGTAGGTAAAGGGTTAAACAAAGTTCTCTGTTAGATGACTGTCCATGTTAACTTACAGGTTTATAGTCTAATACCTTTTCATTGATAAATCTGTTCAGAAAGTGCGCCGAGCGGACTAGTTTTTTGTTCTGTTGTGACTTCGTATCTATGGTCCGTCCTATTTACTGGAGTACTATTCCAGTTATTAGTCATGCCCTCAGGCATTTCTAAGGAAAAAGAATTGTTGATTTAATAAAACTTTGTATTTTGATCGCAAAAACAATGAAGTTACAAATTAGTAATTTATCTAATTCTTTTTGTTGGCAAGTGACCATGGCAAGTGCCCTTCGTCAGGCATTAACCCTTACATAACAATGCAACTTCTGCTACCATTTATTCTCACCCATGTCTAGGTCAGGGACTCACTTTGGAACTGTGGAGCATGTGCAGAATGACTAGTCCAGTTTGGGTCCGTCTGAGGAGTCTTAAGTCTTTCTAAAGTCATAATGTGTCATATTTAGTCCACTTGTATGTGACAGTACTGACTCTAAACTGGCCATGTTTTGTCCATTTTGACAGTGTTCCAGTAGTGAGGTGATTTAAACTGCTTTAGATACTAGTCTGAAAGTGCAGAAAGTCAGAGAACTAACTTTTTATTCTGCATGTTGTCCACTATTATGCATCTTGTTGGTAACTCTTGTGTGTTGCCTGCAGCAGACAGGGTATGACTGGTGATCCTGAAGCCAATTCTAAGTTTCTTGACAGTAGTTGTCTTCATTACTGGATATCATTCTGGCTGCTGTTTGGGACACATGCATACATCTACAACACACCGAACAGAGCTGTCATTTGCAAAGGCAAGAGCCCATTCTTAACTACATGGTGATTTCAGGTGCAGAGTTTGAATGCATCTGTTAACCCTCCTTGACCAGAGAAAACAAATCTTTTTGATATCCTGGAAAAGTTACTTGCAAAAGTGAAATAAACTGTAAGAAGTGCACTTTTATGTATAGGGTCTCAAGAGTTCATCACTGCATCTATTTTCAAACTGTAACAAATGGCCACCAGCTGAGTCTGGTCTCATTCTTATACCTTCATGGTGTTCTGCACACTTCCAAACTGTCAGGAATGAGTGTCTGAGCGGCTGGCTCTGCTGGCCTCGGTGAAGGGGAACTTTGCCCCATCGCAGTATTTACAGTAGGAGAGCCCTCAGGCTTAATTGGCATGGTCAGTGATGGAGCATATGCACTTTCCGGTGGGAACCCATCTGACAGGGCCACTCACTGATCACTGCCCACAAATTCTCCATATGTGGCAGACAGAAGGGCCCTGTGCACACACTGCCCTTCAACTAATGAAGCCAAGTCACCCGGCTTATACTTCAGCCTTTTAGAGGACTTTATCCACAGTCTGGAGCCGGAGCATTACCTCTCACAGCGTGCACACACAAACAGAGACATAAGCCAGAGGGGAAACTAAGAGCTGTAAAAGCACAACTGCTCCCTCACCTTCACCTAAATCTGGACGTATACACTGACCCTCCTCACATTCACTCGCTGCTGCCTGACTCAATTGGTTAAAAACATAATTGCACCATTACCCTCACCTTCACCCCTGTCTCACACACGTACACACAGGAAAAAATAGTGCTAAAATGAGACGGGAGGCAGAAATAAGGAGGAGGGAATGGGCCAAAGAGAGAGGGGGAGAGACAGGGAGAGAAGCTTCGTGGGGCGAGTGTGAATTCAGCCTCCAGCTGGGCAGCTAAATGGACTTGGTCAGTCATTAGCATGCAAAGGTCTAATCCGGACATTTAAGGTTATTCATTCCCCGGGCTAAACCTCCCTGTGCTAAAACACGCCTGGCTCCTTCCTGAATAACTCTTAATCAATGCCTTTTTACCACTCTGTTCTGTGCTGGTGCTTATTTTCCACAAAACACCCTCAGCTACAGTCTGCAGCCACAGGCCGGACAAGTGCGCCGCACGTTTAGGGTGTTTCGGGTGGGCTGCAGATGTTAGCGCATACTTAATAAGCTTGATCACAGTAGCCCCCAACCTCGCAATGTAATTCCGCTACCCAAGGTGCATCTGTTCTGCTTGTACTCACAGGAACCCCATGCTGGTGGAACTGTTTCACAAAGTCACACAAGTCACACAGTGGCTCTTCTGCTGTCTCGATATCAGGCGGGGGAAGTATCAAAACGCAGCCAGGCCAAAGGGAAACAGTTGGATATCGGCTGGCTCAGTTCAGTTGACAGACAGCCTCCAGGAAATTTGGCCTGGAAATGCGTTTCTGAGAGTTTCATGAAGCAACAACAATAATCTGAGTGGAAATAGAAGTGACAGTTTAGCTAAGTGGACAGAGCAGGAGCCCCGCATACAGAGTCTATGGTATGTAGCATTTCAACTACCTGCCTTAATCTCAAATCTGTATTTTATTTACAATAGGAAGTAAATAGATGTTGAAACTAAGACATTTGAACATTTCATAAAAAATATTATCGAATTTGATGGCAGCAACACATGTTGGGAGGGGTCAACAAAAGGCTGGAAAAGGAGTACTAATGAATTTTGCAACTAAATGGGTTAATTGGCAACAGGTTAGTTACATAACTGGGTATAAAAGGAACATTTCAAACAGGCAGAGTCTCTCAGAAGTAAAGATGAGCAAAGGTTCACCAATCTCACCGTCTACCATGCATAATATCAAAAGATTTGAGGAATTTGGAGAAATCTCACTGCACAGAAGACAAGACCAAAGCTCAATATTGGATGATATTTGGGCTCTTAGGCGGCAAAAGCATGATTCTAAACTGGAAATCACTGCATTGCCTTAGGGACACTTCTAGAAATCATTGTCTGTCAACCCAGTTGGCTATGCCATCCACAAATGCAAGTTAAAGCTGTATCATGCAAAGAAGAAGTCATATGTGAACAAGATCCAGAAATTTTGTTATCTTTTATGGGGCAAAGCTCACTAAAAATGGACTGAAGAAAAATGGAAAACTGTTCTGTGGTCAAATGATTCAAAATTTGAAATTATTTTTGGAAACCACAGATGCTGGGCCCTTCGGACTAAATCCAGGTTGTTATCAGTGCACAGTTCAAAAGCCTGCATCTATGATGGTATGAGGATGCATTAGTGCCTATGGTGTGAGAAGCTTACACATCTGGAAAGGCACTATCAATGCAGAAAAGTACAGAGGTTTAAGAGCAAACACACTCTCATCTGGATGGCATCTCTTTCAGGAAAGGCATGTCATATTTCA
The DNA here is from genome assembly GCF_018320785.1 of Cheilinus undulatus. Classification (NCBI taxonomy): domain Eukaryota; kingdom Metazoa; phylum Chordata; class Actinopteri; order Labriformes; family Labridae; genus Cheilinus; species Cheilinus undulatus. The sequence goes on from NC_054868.1 coordinate 7,509,473, forward strand.
GCAAGACATGCAAAACCACATACCACATCCATCACAACAGCATGGCTTCACAGTAAAAGAGTCTGGGTGCTGAACTGGCCTGCCTACTGTCCAGATCTTTTACCAGTAGAAACATTTGGTGCACAATGGTAAACATGGCTATGTACCTTTTTTTGTTGCTGCCATCAATTTAAAATTAACTAATAATGTTAGATAAAATGTTAAAAACCAACATCTTAGTTTCAACATCTAATGAGTTGTTTATTTTCTAATGTAAAAAAAAGAAAATATATGGGATTATGAGATTTGCAATTTTTCTTATTTAAATTTGACAGTGTCCCAACTTTTTGGGAATTGGAGTTGCATGTCTACCCCACCCTCTCACCCCATTGTGCCCTGTGTCTCCTTTGCTGTGCTTTAATAAAGGAAAAAAGGCAAAGAACATTATCTTGAGAAATCAAAACCACTGATTCCCAAAGAGACGACTGTGGCCTCCACAGTGGGTTTGGGGTAACTGAAGCAGCAGCTATCATTTCATACTAAAGCCGGAGTGGACGTTTGTGCAGAGTTTGGAGAAAATCCTTTAAAGCGTTTCTGAGATATCTTGTTCTCAAAAATAGCCTGGATAGAGGGGCAGGCAGATAACACAAAAACAAAATGCCTCTGGCCTCTTGCTATCGGCAGCGCGGAGTCATAAAAATTTTTTAAAAAGAACAAAAGAAAGGAAAAGTAGACTAGAAAGAAAAACATTGCTCAGATAACCTTTAAAACAAACTGCAGCTGGGTTATAATGAGTAAATACAAGCTTTTAATTGTCAGCAACACATACCAGATAGTTGAGTCTAATCTCTGCTCCTCTATTATGTAACCAGCATTAATTTTCAACACTCAGCCAGTAAAGACCTGCACTCAGCACCCTGAGCAGAAAAAATGCCCTAAGTGTCTGTCATTTTATTTGCTGTGTCTAAGTGCTCTCATGTAAAAGAGTACAAATTTTGGAACAACGCTCATCTATGTCACTTCTCCCTCACTGGCCGATCAAAATCAAGAAGGGCCTTCCAATCATTTCTGTTAAAAAAAGAATAATGCATTCAGAGCTATATAATAATGACGTGAATAGCGGAAAACAGAAGTCCAAAGCCCTAAAGTAGCTGTTTGATGTTTCTAATTGTTACTATCTCCACTGCTGTCACAGTCAGCAGGAAACAGCAGATGATGCTGCAGTTATGCTAGTTGTGGTTATACGTACAGTAGTTATGTAATCTTGAAAAAGCAGATGGATTTGACCGTTACCATGTTTCTCACTGGCGAATCCATCTTGCAAAGCTCCCATCTGAACAGTCTGGGCCCGATTGGAAAGTGACAGGTCCAATCAGCGTCAAGGGGCGGTACTTTTGGGCGCGGTGGAGTCGTGATGTGAGCAAGCAGCAACGAACAGGTGCAATTATGGCAGAAGACATTAGCATGGATGCTGCTAAAGCGTAGCCAAAGTTTTTATCAGAACTCGATGACATTTCCTTGTTAAAAGAAGAAGAAAGAACAGCACTGAGTTGTTTTCTCTTCAAAAAATGTTAAAAGTTTGAAGTCGCGATGGTTCGCGTTATGCAGCTCTCTATGGAGTTTACTTCTCGGTAAGTGTGCACACTTACGGTGTCACGTGCTTTGTTGCTCTGATTGGCCCATAAAGATGTGACGGACAGATCATTCATCCAATTGCCCTCCAAGTTTTTTTTCAAAAGCTCTGCCCTTTCCCAAATGCTGTCTATGGGAGTTTTCCCAGATGGATTTATGAAACACATCCATCTGGCGTGTCAGGTTAGTGGTTATGGGAGTCACTGCAAAATGGCAGTGCCTAGAATCACCCCACCGGTTTGTCTGTAGACCGGAGAGCTTTAAATAATCAAACTTGACATTGCCCAATTCCACCGGAGGCCGGCTCAGTTTTATCATAAGTGTAAAAATCTCACTTTGATGCTGGCTGTGCCAGAAAGCACACTTGGCATAAATATTGAGTGAAAACAAACTAACTCATCTGGAGCAACACCAGGGCCTGTTCAAAGCCCCGCCCCCAGTGGTGTCATCATTATCAACCACTAACGACATGTATTCTGTCCTGCTGAGGGGCAGTAACACTAGACAGTGTTTTAAACTAAGAAGAATGACAGCTTTTCTGAAGTCCTGTTTTTAGAGGCTTTATCAGCTGCAGTGGTTGTATACAATCAAGTTGTTTATTCCACTCTCAGCCCTTGTAGATATCCGCATGCATTGCCCTGCACACCCAGCTATTTCCCTGATAGCAAAACTAGAGATAAAGATTGAGTGGAGTATCTGAAGTGATGCATAATGTGAATAGATGTTTCTCCATCTGCAGTATCTCCTCCTCGCCTACGCCACATCACCTGACCGCTGTGCTGCAGGTTACTCCCAGTGCATGAGGGTCATCAGATAACTGTCAAAATCACCATGAAGTATTTCTGCACATTTTCACAGTTTTCAGCTCAACAAGAATAAGAAGGCAGACAACTACAGAAAAAAAGACGTTATTAATGTGAAACTGCTGCATCCCCTCTGAAGATTTTCTTTCCGTTTCTGCTTCTTCTGAGTTTTCTCCATTTCAAATCCACCTCCAGTCACAAAGTAAATAGATTGTGAGTTTCCGTGCTGCTTTACTTCTTTTATGCTCCAAGCGAAATGTGATGTTTCTGCCTCTGTTTTTCCCTGAAGACTTTGGCTGACCCACTTTCCCTCATCCCATACACCTTGAGGGTGTGAGCGGTATGAGGAATATTAACAGTGGAGTGTTTAAAACCATTCTGATATGATTAAGTAATGAGTTTGAAACAATTAGAGGAGATCATGTTAAACAATGGGATGTATGGTATTCTGCATGTTGGATCTCTGACAAGCTCACAGCGATGTGTGGGTTTAGATCACTGGTGTGAAAATAAGCCAGTGATGCATCCTGGCAAAGATATTTTCACACATTAACACCTTATCTCACATGGTGATAAGTGTCGCAAAATTAAACCACATCAAGGTTTGCAATTTAATTTAAAAGGCTTTGTTTGGTTTAAAACAGTGAAGGCCAAAAAGCAGCAACCCACACATTATCCAGGTCGAGTGCAGTTATTAATGCCTGTGATACAAAACCATTCTGAAAGGTTTGTAATCATTTTACAGGAGCTGTTGACACCAAGGTGACCATTTTACTTTTCATATTTTGAGGGATGTCAGTCAAAAGAAAGTTAATATGGCTTTGTCACATCTCAACATTTCAGGTCATCAATCAAATTCTAGTATCAGACTAAGACAACCTGAGTAAATGCAAAATGCAGTTTTTAAATGATGATTTCATTTATTAAGGGAATATAGCCATCCGAACCTACCTGGACCTATGTGAAAAAGTAATCCACCGCCTGTTGAATCATGAATTAACTGTGATTAACCACCTTTTTTTGGAAAGCCAAGCTTAATTTCACTAGCCACACCCAGACCTGATTACCATCAGACCTGCTGAATCAAGAAATCCCTTTAATAGAAACTGTCTGAAAAAGTGAAGTAGTCTAAAAGATCTCAAAACGCAAAACGTGGCGCCATCTTTAGAAATTCAAGAACAGTTGAGAAACATTGTCATCTATTAGTCTGGAGAGGGTTACAAAGCCATTTCAAATGGGGAAAACTTGGAACACTGGTTAACGTGATGGTGGTAGTGTGATGGTCTGGTGCTGCTTTTCTTCTTCAGGATCTGGGCACATTTGTGCAGTTAGCATGGCCCTGGAAGAGCCATAGTCAATTTTTCCACCATAATGAGAAATTTATGAATGAAAGTAAAACTGTTTAGTTAATATGCAGTTTTAACTTGTCCTCAATTTAAAACAAGAAATAGTATTGAGAAGGAGGTCATTGAGGTGGGTGGCACTAAGCAGTGCTGGTCTTGGCTGGAAATGCCAAGACTGGTTGGGAGGGGGGGCAAGGTACAAATGTGAGTTTGGGCAATAGTACTTGCAACCCACAGCAGCCACTATGAAAAGACATGTCCTGTCATAGTTATAAAATTTAGGAATTTCTCTGTCTTTGAACATTTTTGGAAATTTTTGAGAAACTGTAAACAAAAAGTTTTAGTAAATAGAAATATGAGGGTTCTTGTGTGTATTTTATTGTGAATTCAGCTCACCTGGGCTCAGCCAAGTGGTCAGCCAACATTTCTTAAACCTACTGCACTGAAACCTGTAGAAGCCAAATATGGATATTCTTGTATTTCTTAGTTTTTATAGCATATTTGTATCTCAAAAACCCTGATTCACAGTTACATTTTTATTTTTAATGTTAACAGTTAATCTGCATTAAGCTGTTTTTAAGGCCTCCATGCCTGGGATAGCTGGGCCTGGAGGAATCGTGTTTTCAGGTTTGACTTTCTGTCTGCACCTTTCTTACAAATGCAATGTTTCATGAACACCTAGAGTGATTTCCTTTAAATGTTGTAAATGTCTTGTCTTAGTCAGTGATAGACTGGTTGCATTTAAGAGGTCAAAGGTTAAAGATCCAAGTCATTAGGGCTTTATTTTTATCCCTTGCTTCTGATATCTTAAGAACACTTTCTGGGATCTTTATCAAACTTTGTACAAATGTCCATTCTGACTTGAAGATGAACTGATTCTTTTTCTTTTTTTTTTTTCACACCTGAAGTCATTGGGGCCTTGTGGTCATTTTTTGTAAATGTGATAAATGGAGAATGGTTTGTGTTCTTAAAGCTTTGCATGAATGACAAGTCTGCCTCTAAAATAAAGTGGGTACATGGTTGAAGTGACCATAACCTGGAATCCTGGGCACAGAGTGACTCAAGAAGGCATTCAGGGATTTTTTTCTAAATTTGGCACAAACATACATTTGGGCTTGATGGTGAACTGATTCGATTTTGGAGATTTTCAACAGTCACTGCAACCTCACATATTGTGGGTGTCAGGGACCAAGCACTCTAAGCAAAAGGACAAATGTGTAAAATAGAAAGTTGCATTGGTTAAGTAATAATTTGTTAACAAAAATCGTCAATTTAACATTTGAAATTGGAAATAAGCGGAGAGTGCAAACTAGTGCCCAAACTCAAAATGAGGTCAAAGAATCAAAAAGAAGTGAAGCTTCAACCTAACCAGACATAACTAAACGGACCTGACAACCATAAAGGACTAGTCCAACACAAACAAGGGGGAAACTATAGTGACTACAAACTAAACATGTTACTTATTTAAACAGAAACCAACCAAAATTAACCCATTTAAATAAACTATTTATAATAAATGATCAATCAAATATCAGAAAATACAGAGCAAAAGAAATGAATCTAATTAGCAAATCATGAGTCAAATCAGAAAACATCTGTCAACTGCAATAAATTAAGATCTGTTTTAACAAAAGTAAGTGTGTGATGTGCCTGATGAAAAGGAAAACAAAAGTGACTAAGATTTGACAAATCAATCAAAAGAAATACTAATACGAGGTTGCAGCAGATGATGCAGCCGCCACAGTGCGGTTGCAGTGACCTTGTACCGAATGGCCCCTGACAGATTCCCATCCGGCCCCCAGAAGCTCAATTAAACTCAGAAAAAGTGCTGAGGAAAAATACACTGTTGTATTAGGTTATCTTTTCCGTCTTTCCTTTTATTATCCTCACAGATTTTTAAGCAACACCAAAAATAAGTGAGCCTGAAACTTTCTTTACTGGCTTAATGTTTAATCAGTTTTACAAAAATCCAACAGTTATTAACAATTATTAGCAAAAATGATGCATGACAAACTTACTCATAAGTCCAGTTCAGGGTGATCGCGAGTTTTTTCACTGCCTGAGAATACGTCTTATAAGACCTCCTAAGCCCTAGCGGGACCAAATTTGGTCCTGCTTGCCTTGATCCGAACAAACTTGCTCTAGGTGCTCTAGTTTTGCACAAAAATAGTCATGTTACACATCAAATTAAACAGAAGAAGCTCAGCTACAAGCCCAAATAAACATTTTCTACCTGCACTACATCAAACTAAAAAAGGAATCAAATCAATGACCACATATCAAAGTGGCCATAGTGCTACATAGTCGGACACTTCCGCCCCCTACGGGATGGTGCCTGGTACTACAGACACAAACATGGTCTCATTTGAAAGCCCAGCTTCTACTGAAAATTCTAGTCATGTTTGTGAAGTTTCCATTTGTTTCAGCAGTTTCTTTTAGCTTACTGCTCTTTATTTTGTGTTGTTTTTTCTGCTTTTGAAAATAAATCTGCTCCTCTTGGTGTCAAACTTTAGTTTCTTTGTAAGATTTCTTTAAAAGGGAACTATATTGAGGTCTGGGTGATTTGAGGGGAAAAAAAGAATTCCATGATGCAGTGACCACCTATAATGGTATATGAGTAAAAAGAGTTTGATACCTGAGATTTTTTAAAATGGCAGAGATCGTGCCAAATTTGGCCAATTTGGGCCCAAATAGCACAAGATGGGATTTTGTCTGGGTATTTTTTTTACTAAAATCTCTCTTATTTTGTCCAGATAACCCTCTAGTGGCATAAAAGTTGAGACAGGTAATGTCAAAATATGGTGCTTTGGCCTACTGGAGATTTTTGGACTTCAACTGCATTTTTTCTGTGGGATGTATTTGCTAAAATTGCAAAAAAAAAAAAATCAGGCAAAAAATTCTTTTTTTCATTTATAATGTGTGTGGTAAGTTTATTCACTCTGACCCAGTAACATATATACACATATTCACACTTTTGAACAAATTTCACAAGTGCCCTCTTTATTACTGTACCTTGATCATTCAAATAAAACTTGTAGTTACAGAGTTATACTCATTTAAAGATGGGCTGGAAATTTCAAGTAGTACCCTAATAAATGAGGCTAGGGCTTAACAGGCAGAATATATTTTTCCTTGATGTGTTTTTCACCAATGAGGATGCAGCAAATTTACATCAAACTACATGTCAGCCTCAGAAATATGTGGCTTAAATATCTCAATCACTGCCTTGTGGCTCACTGTGGTATAGGGGTTTTACTGCGAGAACAGAGATTGAGTTCACTGCTAAAGGCTAAAATAAGGAGCATTTCAAAGAAAAAACAATTATTTAGACTCAAGGTTTCTTTTATTTAGTTCATTTAAAGCGTCGGCCCACAGTGTCTGCATAGGCATAAGCTGGCCCTTGTACAAATGTAGTTGATGATCTCTGCTTTAGACTAATGTAAGCATGAACAGACATGCAACAGAACACCATCAATAGAAAGTAGTGTTGCAGAGGTATATATCTGGCTGCTGGTTGTTTTTTTGCTGTGTCTTGTTTTGTTTCCTGACACTTTTGCATCGATTGTGTTTACCACATACATGGTTAATGGCCTTTGAAATTTATAATATACTCTGTCTTGTTCTGCAGGTGATTCTGATGCTGACCAAACTCTTTGACTTCAACCTGAACAGCGTGACCGAGAGTTCCTTATGGAGGTGAGCTTCCCACACAACATGACATTTGTAGAAAAGCCTCCAGCAGTTACGAGTTGACACAATAAATCGGTCAAAGGGGAATGTAGGACTTATAGTTCCATACTTTTGAAGTCTTTAATCCTGTGGTTTGAATCGCTTCAAGCACTGCTCTTAGAAACACTCATATGATCTCATAATGTGAATAAATGAAACAGTCAGAGCTTGAAATAGAGGCAGCGGTCTAAAAAAGATCTCTCAAATGACGAGGCTGAACAGCCGAATGTCCTCAATCAGTTCTAATGTCTTTGGGCACCAGAAATCCCTCACATGAAAGTCACTAATCATTGCTGCTGGAGCTGGCAGTGTTATCCCACAAATTACCTTGACCAGCCTTGAACACAGCGCTGCTTTGCTCCCAGCGTCTGCCTCCTCTCTGACTACATTCTGATGTAACTGTGTTTGATGCTGTGAACGAAGCTTATGGCTGCATTACGAAGGTCGTTACCAAAGATGATCTGTTGGAGTAATTACCTGTTGAACAATGGGATTTTCATTATTATTGCCTGTACAATGGAGTGCAACAAACACGGGCATGCCTCTTAGGGAAAATAGTCCAGACCATAAAGGGATGAAGGATGAATACAGATTAACCAGATTAACATGATTATGACAAATTAAAGATGTAATATGTAGAATCATGACCCTGAAATGTCAAAACACATTTTGGATGTGTACTTACAACCCCAAATCCAAAAAAGTTGGGGCACTGTGTACAATGTAAATCTCATAAAACCATTTTTTATTCGTAACAAGCAAAATATCAGATGTTGACACTGTGACATTTTACCTTTTATGAAAAATATTAGGTCATTTTGAATTTGATGGCAGCAACACATCCCAAAAAAGTCTGGACAGGACCATGTTTACCATTGTGTAGCATCCCCTCTTCATTTAACGACAGTCTGTTAACTTTAGGGAAGTGAGGAGAACAGTTCTTGGAGTTTAGGGAGAGGAATGTGGCCCCATGCTTTTCTGATGTAGGATTCTAGCTGGGTCTTTGCCAGATGTTTTCTTCTATGATGCTAAAAGGTTTCCATAGGGTCTGCCAGACAGTCAGACCAGTTCAGCATCTTCTCTTCTACTGTGAAGCCATGTGGTTGTGATGGATGTATGTGGTTTAGCATTGTCTTTCTCAAATATGCAAGGCCTTCCCTGAAAAAAGCATCGTCAGAATGGCAGCACATATTGCTCTAAAGCAGGGGTCATCAAGTACCTATGCACAAGGGCCAGATTTAGTCTCAACAGAAACTCTGGGGGCCGAACTTTCAAATACAAAAAAATTAAATAAATATTTTGGTCTGGTTGAAATATTATTTTAGTAGTATTTGTAATTTCTTTCAAAACACAGGACATCTTTAGTCATTACCAGTGAGATCTATCCCTATATCTATAATGCAGCAGGCCACAAGGAGACAGGCCTGGCAACTGAATTTGCCAGACCCCTGAAAATCCAAGAGAATGGGCCCTCCACAATTATCATTTAGCGCCAATATGAACCCATTTTGACACTTTTAACCTCTTTTTTGATACCTTTTGCCCCTTTAACCCAATTTTGCAAGATTTTAACCCCTTTTGAAACACTTTCCCCACATGTTTTATACCCTTTGTGCCAATCTTTTATCCATTTTTGCCACTTCTATTTTTGCCACTTTTTAACTCATTTTCATTGCATTTATTTCAACAATTTTTGCCACTTTTAACCCATTTTTCATACGTTGTGCACCTTTAACCCATTTCTTGCCATACTTTAACCCATTTAAACCACTTGCCCTGCATGTTTTATTCCCTCTGTGCCACTCTTGTCAATTTTTGCCCCTTTTCTTTTATTTACTTCACTTTTTAACCCCTTTTCATTACTTTTCTGCACTTTTTTTCTCATTTTTAATCACTTTTTTGATACTTTTGCCCCTTTTCCCCCTTTTACTGTTTTTTTTGCCACATTTTAACCTCTTTTCGCAACTTTTTCTGCCAATTTTTGTCCCTTTGTGCCACTCCACAACCCATTTTGCCACTTATCAGTCATTTTTATTACCCCTTTTCAGCACTTTATCCGGTTATTTTTGGAGCTCATCTACCAACCTAAAAACAGATCAATCCTAAGTCATTCTAAAACTATTTCAATGTTAATTGTTTGTGGGATGGATTTAACATTTGCAGACATTTAAAGCCAAGATACTTTTAAAACCACATCTTCTTTTCTTCCTTTTCTGAATTGAATGATCCCTCGTGGGCCGGACAGGAAGCTTTTGGGGGGCCTGATGTGGCCCCCAGTTAAAGATCAGTGCTCTAAAACTTCTCTAGACTTTTCAGTATTGATAGTCCCTTTCCAGATGTAAAAGCTACCCACATCAGAGACACTAATGCAACCCCATACCATCAGAAATGTAGGCTTTTGAACTGTGTGCTGATAAAAAGTTGGATGGTCTCTCTCCTCTATAGTCTGCAGGACACGCCGTCTGTGTTTGGATAACAGTTTCAACTTTTGATTCCTCTGACCACAGAACAGTTTTTCATTTTACTGCAGCTTATTTAAAATGAGCTTGACCCAGAGAAGACAGTAGCTTTTCTGGATCATGCTGACATTTGGTTTCTTCTTTTCATGGCACAGCTTAAACTTGTATTTGTGGATGTCATGATGAATTGGGTTGTCAGACAATAATTTCTGGAAGTGTTACTGTGCCCATGCAGGGATTTCCTGTTCCTGAATTTTGCCTGTTTTTAATACAGAGTCGCCTTAGGTCCCAAAGATCACGTGCGTCCAGTTTTGACCTTTGGCACTGTCCAGATTCCCTGAATCTTTTGATGATATTCTGCACTGTAGATGGTGGGGTATTCAAAATCGTTGCAATTTTGCATTGAGGAAATTAATCTGAAATTGTCCCACAATTTTTAGACACAGTTTTTCATATATAAGTGAACCTCTGCCCATCTATACTACTGAGAGTGCCTCAGGCTGCACGGTTGTTACCTCACAGCAAGAAGGTCCCTGGTTTGCTTCCCAGTCAGGGCCTTTCTGTGCAGAGTTTACATGTTTACTGCGCACGCGTAGGTTCACTCCAGGTTTTCCCCACCGCTAAAGACATGCTTGGTAGGTTAACTGGTGACTTAAATTGGCCATGTGAGTGTGCCTAGTTGTTTCTATATGTCAGCCTTGTGATTGACAAGCGACCTCTTGCCCAATGACATCTGTGACTCCCAACGGGATAAGTGGTATAGAAAATGGATGGATGGAGACTCCGCCTCTCCAAAACTCCTTTTATACCCAGTCAAGAAAATTAGTTGCAAAATTTTCCCCCTGCGTAGCCTTTTATTGCCCAGATCCTACTTTTTGGAGATGTGTTGCTGCCATCAAATTCAAAATTAGCTAATATTTTTCATGAAATGGTAAAATTCCTCATATTTACCATCTGATGATCTTCTATTGTGAATAAAGCAATGGTTTAAGAGATTTGTACATCATTGCATCCTTTTTTTATATTTTACACTGTGCCCCAACCTTTTTTGCAATAATGGCTGAAGACATACATAAAAAAATATACACAAGGATGAGGCACTGAAGTGTGCCTACTTCAATTTAATTCAATTCAATTCAAAAAACTTTATTTGTCCCCAAGGGCAATTTAAGGCATTTTAGAGCAGCAGCATTACAAAAAAGAACAAAGGTTAGAAACAAAGTGTCAGTTGACAGAACAATAAAGGCAAGACAAAGGTATGTACAAATCTGAACTTAAGAGTATTAATAAGGGAGCAGAAAGAAATAATAATGATAATTAAAAAGTAATAAATAAATAAAGATAAAAATGTACAGGTCTAATAAATAAACAAAGCTAACTGGGATGGATGGAGTAAAAACGTGTAGTAGTGCAGAAGGGTAAGTTGCAGCAGTGAACAAATATCAGACAGAGCTATATGAAATGGATTAATACTGAACCAATAGGTTGAAATAGTGCAAACAGACAAGTGTACCACAAAATATGTCAACAGAACTATTTGTGCATGAAACAATGTTAAAGTCAAACATAAAGCGCAATCAAGTAAATAATTACCATGGAGCAAAAAAGATATAGTTATATGCAAAATAATGATGAGAATACAAACTGACAGAATTTTAAGGTGCGTCTGAGAGCGAGGTAGTCATGTTGTAAAGAGTTTATGGGGGAGGGGGACTCACAACTTTGCCAGTCCATGTGCGTTTTTAATTTTTGTTCAGTTTAGTTGGTTTGTTTTTTTGTTTGGGGGGGTTAGGAGGAGTTAAGGAGGTGAACAGCCCTAGGGACAAAGGTTGCTCTTCTCTGTGTCCTGCAGCCGGGGCAGCGCAGTCTGCGCCCTGGGGGGAGCCACTCAAATGCAGGGTGGAGAGCGTGTGAGGGGTCCTGTATGATCCTGTTCGCTAACCTGAGTGTTTGCTGCCCATAGATGGAGGAAAGAGTCCTTGTTGGGAGTCCAGTGATCTTAGAGCAGACCCTGACAGTGCTCTCCAGGCGGTTTCTGTCCTGGTGGCTAATGGAGTAGAACCAGCAGGTTATGGAAAATGTGGTGATGCTTTCGATGAAGAACTAATAAAAACTTAGCAGGATGTTTTTGCTGACTCCGAAGGAATTGAGTTTCCTGAGGAGATACTGCCACTGGTGACCTTTTTCTGAGAATCTCCTCTGTGTTAGAGGAGAATTTCAGCATGCTGTCGAAGATGGTGCCCAGGTATTTACACTCCTCCACTAGCTCCACTGGCTTCCCATGGATTGAGGTGATGGATGCTGCAGCCAGCTCTCTGCCTGTTGGAGAAAGTCACCACCATGTCTTTGGTTTTATTCATGTTCAGCTCAAGGCATGAGCTGTTGCACCACTCCACAAACTCCTGGAGAGCTGATCCATGGTGCTGTGAGTGGCCTGAGAGCAGGGATAGTAGGACTGTGTCATCAGCATATTTCACAAAGTGACACTGAGGCTGTGTGGATCTGCAATCATCGGTGGAGAGGATGAAGAGCAGAGGTGAGAGCACGCAGCCCTGAGGGGAACTGGCAAGGTGTGTTGGAGGTCGGAGAAGGTGTTGTTGACCCTGGACTCTCTGTGACCTGTCAGTCAGAAAGTCCAGTATCCACAGGGTAAGCTGATTGTCCAGATGGAAATAGGAGGTGAGTTTGTTGGCCAGGATGTGAGGCTGCATAGTGTTGAATGCAGAGGAGAAGTCTGCAAACAGGAGTCTGGCTGATGTGTTGGGCTGCTCCAGATGTTTGTGTACGGTGTCGATGATGAATGCTTTTGCATCATCAACACCTCTGCCTGCGCGGTAAGCATACTGTAGTGGGTCCATCAGGGTGTCGGTTACTGTGAGGATATGTTGTTTTACGACCTTCTCCATGGCCTTCATCACCAGGGAAGTGAGGGCCACAGGCCTGAGGTCGTTCAGGGTGTTGATGGTGCTTTTCTTTGGGATGGGGATGACTGTGGAGCGTTTCCACAGCTGGGGGACTACAGATTTAAAAACTTTGATGAATGAAAGCTACAATTTCTTTCAACTTTTGACGTTTTAAACTTTTGAAAATCCAAAGGAAGCTTCATGTTTATTGTAGTTTCTTCAAGTTTGACTCAAACCCACAGAGTTGGTTTTAGATTCTAGAGGGAGAATCACGAGTTCACTAGACTATAAAAGATATAAAAGACATCTTCATAATTTCCTGATGTTATGATGCTGCTGCAAAAATATGGCAGATTGGGGTGAAGGTTTGAGACAGTGTAAGCATCATGTAGCTTTAATAAAGTGTGAAGCTGAACTCATAATTATTGATGGTTCACGTCCAGACAATGTTGAGGGATTGTTAATCTCTGCACCAGTCAAGGCAACAGGTTTTCTTAAGGTGAGCTCAGCAGTTGAAGAGTCTAAAAGTATGTGAAATCTGCGTTATTATGTTTCCTGAGTACAATAACAGCATGAATAACTCATTCAGTTCACAGGGAACTGGTATGAAGCCAAGGCAACCTGTATCATCCATTTTACTTTTATTTCCTCTCTCTTTTCATTTTAACTGCTACAGTTGTTGGATGAATTAGATGGTGAAAATCTGTCTAAGAGTGGTACACTGAGGTTTATACTTGTCAGCTTAATTTTCTACATTCAAGTTTGAGCCCGCAGACTCCTTCTGCAAGTTTCGGGATTTAATTCCCAGCATCCAAGGTTAATTTTGAGCTGTGAGGCAGAAAAAGAACAAAAATACCCCATGTGGGTCTTTTCTCCGACAGACATTGACACATTAATACGTTTCTACGTAGTGCTTAAGGTAAAAAAAAGGGTCATCGACATAAAAAGTCCTTGCCTTCATCTCTACGTCAATATGGAGCAGAAATAATATGAATGAAGAAACCGATGACAAAATAACTAGCCAAGGCTGGCTAAGCAGAGCAGATAACTAATTCAATAGTCATTTTTAAAAAAACACAGGAGAGTTACAAGGACAGATTCAACTGAAATAAACTTTTTTGTTTGCTTTTTAAAAATTTAATTTGGGCTTTTGCACCTTCATTTGATAGAGGATGACAGTGAATAGAGTCGGAAACAGGGAGGAAGGAGTGAGGAGAGACATGCAGGGGAGGGCCACAGGCCGGAGTCAAGCCTGGACTGCCTGCGTACGTGGGGTGTGCCTTAAACCACTAAACCATCTGCACCCCCCAACTGAAACAAACTTAAACAAAAGAGCAAGAAAATATCATGGTATCTCTCTCTCTCTCTCTCTCTCTCTCTCTCTCTTTATATATATATATATATATATATACACTATATTACCAAAAGTATTCACTCCCCTGCCTTGACTCACATATGAACTTAAGTGACATCCCATTCTTAATCCACAGAGTTTAATATGACGTTGGTCCACCCTTTGCAGCTATAACAGCTTCAACTCTTCTGGGAAGGCTTTCCACAAGGTTTAGGAGTGTGCTTATGGGAATTTTTGACCATTCTTCCAGAAGCACATTTGGGGGGTCACACACTGATGTTGGACGAGAAGGCCTGGCTCTCAGTCTCCGCTCTAATTCATCCCAAAGGTGTTCTATCAGGTTGAGGTCAGGACTCTGTGCAGGCTATTCTAGTTCATCTCCACCAAACTCTCATCCATGTCTTTATGGACCTTGCTTTGTGCACTGGTGCACAGTCATGTTGGAACAGGAAGGGGCCATCCTTAAACTGTTCCCACAAAGTTGGGAGCATGTAATTGTCCAAAATCTCTTGGTATGCTGAAGCATTCAGAGTTCCTTTCACTGGAACTAAGGGACCAAGCCCAGCTCCTGAAAAACAAGCCCACACCATAATCCCCCCTCCACCAAACTTTACACTTGGCACAATGCAGTCAGACAAGTACCATTCTCCTGGCAACCACCAAGCTCAGACTTGTCCATCAGATTGCCAGATGGAGAAGCACAATTTGCCACTCCAGAGAACACATCTCCACTGATCTAGAGTCCAGTGGCAGCGTGCTTTACGCCACTACTGCCAACACTTTGAATTGTACTTGGTGATCTATGGCTTGGATGCAGCTGCTCGGCCATGGAAACCAATTCCATGAAGCTCTCTACGCACTGTTCTTGAGCTAATCTGAAGGCCACATGAAGTTTGGAGGTCTGTAGTGATTGACTCTGCAGAACGTTGGCGACCTCTGCACACTATGCGCCTCAGCATCCGCTGACCCCGCTCCGTCATTTTATGTGGCCTACCACTTCACGTCTGAGTTGCTGTCGTTCCCAATCACTTCCACTTTGTTATAACACCACTGACAATTGACTGTGGAATACTTAGGATTGAGGAAATTTCATAACTGGACTTGTTGCACAGGTGACATCCTATCACAGTACCACGCTGGAATTCACTGAGCTTCTGAGAGGAGTGGAAGTGATTGGAACACCTGATTTCAATTATTTGAATGAGTGAGTGAATACTTTTGGCAATATAGTGTATGTGTGACAGATCACAGACTGTCTGAAACAATCAGGAGCAGTAAAATAATCGTATCAACCCTAAACAGTTAAGAATTATTCAGACAGTTGTGTTAGGACTCAAATCAGGCCATGCCCCCTGTACTTTGGAGAGGAGCAAATCTGGCCAAGAAATGGGCCTAAAATCATCAATCAGCCCAAAAATAATTTTTGAGAATAGTTTTATGATCACTAAGAGCGTTTGTGTTGGAGGGTTTTCACAGCTGAATGTTTTTGGACTCTTGGGGGAGCTTAACCACCATTTAAAACAACACTGACATGCACTTAATAAAACTGAAAGGGGCAAACACATTAGTAAGCTATGTCATATTTGTACAAAGTTAAGGCAAAGTATAACTTTTATTCCTTCAGCTAGAGTTATATCTAAAAATGTGGCTTCCTAGAGCAAAGTTATGTTCTTAAACCACTTCCAAAAAAAGTCTCTTGAAGTTAGGCGTCTATCTGGTTAACTTTGTTTCACTGAAAGTTGAAAGTGAAGCAGCTAAAATACAGGGGTCAAACAGTCAACATCATTACCTAAAGGCTGCAAGAAAGCTTAGCACTGAGTAGGACTGCAGGGACCAGTGATAAACGATGTGAGCTTGTGGAAGATGATGGGATCATTCTAGCTGCATCATGATGAATTCAGTGTCCTGTAATCCTATTTAACCCGGTACAACTCTTCAGTTAATCTCTCTTCAGGAGCCAAATGATCTCTAGTTCTTCCCCCGTGTCTTCAGTTGTTTTACCTGTTTACTGTAAAGGTGCAACAGATGTGACATCAGTCTCACCGTCTGTAATGCAGCTTGCTGCCTGAAGCAGGAAACAAGAGCAGGTAATTCACATATAAATAATACTCTCGCCCCTGTCATGGTTAACAGCTCCAGGTCATTTCTACATACCTGAGAAACTGTGCTCCATGTGCACAAGATAGCTTTTGTTCAGTTAAAACCCTTCTTGAAAATATGTACAGTGCAGTGGAAAAGTATTTTCTCCCTTTCTGATTTCTTATTTTTTTAGTTGTTACACTAAAATGTTTCAGATCATTCAACAAATTTGAATATTAGACAAAGATAACCCGAGTAACTGCTGTTTTTAAAATGATGATTCCATTTATAAAGAGAAAAAAGCCACCCAAACCTCCCTGGCCCGATGTGAAAAACCAATTGCTCCCCTTGTAAAAACATGAATTGACATTTTTTGGAAAGCTGAGTTCAATTTCTCTGGCCACATCCAGGCCTGATTACTGTCAGACCTGTTGAATCAAGAAATCCCTTAATAGAACCTGTCTGACAAAGTGAGGTAGGCTTAAAGATCTTAAAAACACATAAAGGAGCCATGTAAAGAAATTCAAGAACAGATTGGAAAACAAAGTCACTGACATCAGTCTGGAAAAGGTTACAAAATCATTTATAAGGCTTTGGAACTCCAGCCAACCACTGTGAAAGCCACTGTCCACAAATGGAGAAAACTTGGAACATTGGTTAACCTTCCCAAGAGTGGTTGGCCCACAAAAATGATTCCAAGAGTGCATCAGCAACTCATCCTGGAAGACACAAAAGAACCCTGAACAACATTCAATGCCCTGCAGGCCTTACTTGAGTCAGGGGGCGGTAGTAGCTCAGTCTATAAGGACTTGGGCTGGGAATCAGAGAGTGTCGAGTCAATTGTGTTGGACCATATCTGGACTTTGGCCTTGTAGTTGGAGAGGTGCCAGGTCACTTCCTGAATACTGCCGAAGTGCCCTTGAGCAAGGCACTGAACCCATACAGCTACCGGCAGCGCTTCAACGAGAGTAGCAACGCCATCGCTCTGACATCTCTCCTAGTGCATGTCCAAGGGGATCCTGTTTGCACATGTGTATTTGCATGTAATTCAACCTAATTGTGTGTAGCATGTTCAACAATAGAGTGTTAATTGTAAATTTCCCTTCAGGGATTAATAAAGTATGTCTTAGTTTAGTTTAGTCTGAGTTAAGCTCAGTGTTCATGGTTCAACAATAAGAAAGAGGCTATGCAAAAATGACACCATGGGAGAGGTCCAAGGCCAAAACCACTGCTGACTAAAACAAACACAAGGCTCATCTCACATTTGATAAAAAAAAAAACATCCTGATGATCCCCAAGACTTCTGGGAAATTACTCTGTGGACAGGCAGAAGTTGAATTTTTTGGAAGATGTGTCCCATTACATCTGGAGTAAAACTGACACAGTATTTCATTAAAGAAAATCATACTAACTGTCAAACATGGTGGTGGTAGTGTGCTGGTCTGGGGCTACTTTGCTGCTTCAAGGACCTGAACCACGTGTTGTAACTGATGGAGCCATGAATTCTGCTCTGTGCCAGAAAATCCTGAAGGAGAATGTCTGGCTATCAGTTCATGACCTCAAGCTCAAACGCACTTGGGTTATGCAGCAGGACAACACCAGCAAGTCCACCCCTGAATGGCTTCAAAAGAACAAAATGAAGGTTTTGGAGTGGTCTGGCCTTAAGTCTGATCGAGATGCTGTGGCATGACCTCACAGGGCAGCCTATGGCTGTATTAAAACAAGAGTGGGCCAAAGTTCGTGCAGTGATGTGAAAGACTCATTGCCAAATGTTTGTAGTGGTTGCTGTCAAGAGAGGCATAATAGTTATCAGGTTTAATGCGCTCAGCTGTGTTTTCTTATTTGATGCTCCAAAGTCAAAACGAGGTCAGAGAGTGGGCGACAGGTCAGTTTAAAGCACATGACTGAAGCACAGCTATTGTTTTACATCTCCAAATGGCACCTAAAGCATTAACAAACTGCCTTGATAAATGCACTGACCTTGTTTTTGATTTTGGAGTGTCAAAGGATGACTAACTTACCACAGCAGCTTTTCTACTGTTTGGAGACAAAGGTAAGAAAGGAAGGACAATACAGGACAAAGTGCAAGGATAGAGAAGAGAGGAAGAGGTGGAGAGAGGCAGAAACATCCCAGCTGAGGTGCTGAGGCGTTTGTTATAAAGCTAGAAATAACTGGTCAGTACACACAGTACTATCACACACTAGTTAGAGCTGTACTGTTTTCACTTGAAAGTGTGCATCATTCTAATTATTTAATATCAAATATATTGACAACAACAACAAAAAAGAAAGCCTCCATATTTCTATAATTATATAAATAAAGTTTAAATTCCTGGTACTCCACGTAGATAATGTAATAAATGACAGAGAAATTTAGTGAGCACCTGTCCCTCCACAGTGCAGGTCTGATGGGAAGTAACTATTGAGCTGTGTGGTGTCGACAGACGGCACCAAACAGCGCCTATAAGAAGTATGATGGACCTTTGGCTTCAATCGCAGCACTGAGTCTGTGTGGATAGGTCTCAATCAGGCTTGCACATCTGAACACTGCAATTTTACTCCATTCTTCTTTGCAAAACTGCCCCAGCTCTGTCAGGTTGCACGAGAATTGGGCAGCCACAAATTCTCTATTCTTTCTGTTATTTTTAAAACCATTTCTGTGTGGCTTTCCCTGTATGCTTCGGGTCATTGTTTGGCTGGAAAATAAATCTCCTCACATGTCATAGTTCTCTTGCAGACTGAATAAAATTGTCTTGCTGTATTTTTACATTTTGCCTCATCTATTTTACCATCTACCTTTACAAGCCTTCCAGGGCTGGCGGCCAGAAGCATCCCCACAGCATGATGCTGCCACCACCATGCTTCAGTGGAGATGGTGTGCTTGTGGTGATGTGCAGCTTTTGCTGTCTGATAGCCAAAAAGCACCATTTTAGTCTCATCAGACCAAAACCTTTCTTCAACTCGACTACATGCCTTTTGGGCGAACTCTTGTTGAGATTTGAGGCTTTCTCTTGCCACTCTCCCATAAAGCTTTGACTGGTAAAGAACCTGACTTGTATGTAGAGTCTCTCCCATCTCAGCTGCTGAAGCTTGGAACTCCCTCAGAGTAGTCATAGGTGTCTTGGTGACCTCTCTCACGAGGCTCCTTCTTGCACAGTCACTCAGTTTGTGAGGACGGCCTGATCTAGGCAGATTTACATGTGCCATATTCTGTCTGTTTTCTATGATGAATTTAACTGAACTCTGGCGGATGTTCAGTGCCTTGGAAATGTTTTTGCATCCATCTCCTGACTTGTACTTTTAATAACCTTGTCTCTGAGTTGCTTGGGTGTTCTCTTATCTTCATGGTGTAATGGTAGCCAGGAATACTGATTAACTTGTCTAACAGTGCATGGACCTTCCAGACACAGGTGTCTATACTGCAATCAGTTAAGACACATTCAGTGCACTCAGGTGATCCCTGTATGACTAATTGTGGGAATATTAGCAGCAATTGTCTGAACGTTGTCAGTCACTTTGAAGGCAGTCACTTATTTCACCTTACATATAGTCATTTAATTGGCATTACTTTGTAGAAATCTGTTTTCACTTTGACATTGGGAGTTTTTTTTTTGTTTGTTTTTTTTCAAAAAAACAAATTATATTAACCATGATGATTCATAAAATTGATAAAAGAGTAAAACATCCAAAGGGGGTGAATATCATTCACCACCAGATTAAGTACAAAGAAGAAAAAAATCCCCCAAAATCCAGTTGCTGCAAACGTTTGATGACCTTGATGACGTTTTCGTCTGAAAAAATGTGGTATAAGGGTTTAATTTCCCTTTAACAATCTGAGTGGTATCACTATTGATACTTTTCTATCATGACCTTGACCTTGTACTGATCTGTATTCACTTTATCCTTGAGTTCGAAAGGACATTTGTGCCAAGTGTAATGACAATACCTTGAAGCATTTTTGAGATATTGCAGGCGTATTTGAGGTATTCTTTGAAGGGGTACAAGCACTTATTAAGGAGTCTTTTCTCTTTTTTGATCTAGTCTTTAAATGCATTATTAAATTCTTTGACTAAGCCAAGATTCATAATCCATCAGTCGTAGACTTTGTGGCGCTTATATTACATTTCTGTTGATTTATCTCTAACCAATCCAAAAGACATTTTAAAATATGAACCGTTCAGCTTGAGTATTGACAAAAGAAGAACTGCTTTTACTTTTTAGAAGTGTTTCTTGATTCTCTTCTCTTCTCTGCCTTTCCTTGAGAAAGAAAAGGATCAAGTTCAAAGAACCAGCACAGCACAGTTTTCTGCCGAGGCTGCCTAAAGGCTTAAGTTCTCACCCACAGCTATGCTAAATGTACCATTATATGACTGCCCTCACCTCATCGAGGCTCGTAGAAGGATATCACTATGTGTCTCCAATGAACATTACCCAGGTAATGGTGCATCTGTTACTGATGTTTCACTCACGTTGGTATGAATCTGAAGCTCTGTGAAAACAGCCTCTTTTAATGGCTGGACAAATAAAGGCATGTGTGGATGAAACAGAAAGAAAAAAGGCAAACACATTTTGACAGGAGGGAGGGAATAATAACAGGGCAGGACGTTAATGGGCAATTTACGGGCAGGTAAAAAGACAGAGGAGCAAAGCAACAGATAACTGTGTTTAAGGAAGCCAACTGGTCTGGCAGAAATCAAGCACTCCTCCGGGAGTGTTTAAGCTAAACTAGGCGTCTGTGCGTGTTGTGGCCCCAAATAGCAGCATGAGGTAACAGCTTGAAACTTTTATTTCTAGAAATCATGTGGTATGATGTGAGCATGTACAGCTCTGTCAATCTGTCTATCATTGCTTTATGCCAAAGGATATTTAAAGCAACAGTCCTGACATCCAAAGGCTTTGATAGGGAAAAATCTTTTTTTCCTCCCAGTTTTCACTCCCTTTATTTGGAGTTTTTAACACATGTAGTACTACTGAAGAGTTCTAGGACATTTTAGCCTGCCCCTGAAAACATCAAAGTACTTTTTCACACATGTGCCTCACAGCGGGATATTTTCTCATTGCCGAGCCATAATGTGAAAAGATTCTGCAGAAACCTAGCAGGAAGAGAGGTGACCCTCACATGTATGCAGTTCGAATTATCGAGGGGAATTATTGTTCACTCTGGTTAAAACTGGGATTTTCATATACATGTAAACATGGTAAAGATGTAGAACATGTAACATCTGTTTTTACCACACCCTCCCAGTCAACTTTCTATGAATATGCCTCTGAGTACAGCCTGACCCTCTGGCTTACCCTCCTTGTAGTGGGTGTCAATTATTGTCTTCTGGACATTAGTCAAGTCAGCAGTCTTCCTCATGATTGCAGCTGTGTGAAGTGAACCAGGGTGATAAAATTAAGGCAAAGTGGACTTTTCCACAATATTCTAATATTTTAAGATGGTGGATATTTGATTTTCGTGAGCTGTAGGCCTTAATCACAAAACTAGAACAAAAAAGTCTTAAAATGTTTCACTCTGTATTAGAAGTATTTAAAACTGTGGTTTTTATACTGGGCTGCACGGTGGTGCAGGGGAGTGCTGTTGCCCAACAGCAAGAAGGTTCCTGGTTCGCTTCCCGGTCAGGGTCTTTCTGTGCGGAGTTTGCATCTTCTCCCCATGCATGTGTGGGTTCTCTCCAGGTACTCCGGCTTCCTCCCACCACCAAAATCATGCTCATTAGGTTAATTGGTGACTCTAAATTGGTTGTAGGTGTGAGTGTGAGCGTGCCTGGTTGTCTGCCATCAGTCCGGGGTGTACCCCGCCTCTCGCCCAATGACAGCTGAGATAGGCTCCAGCCCCCCTGCGACCCCAAATGGGATAAGCGGTATAGAAAATGAATGGATGGGTTTTCATACTTTATATGCCAAAGGCACATCTAAGATTTAGCCAAAATCTCAAGGCACACCAGATTCATGTC
Source organism: Cheilinus undulatus (assembly GCF_018320785.1). NCBI lineage: Eukaryota > Metazoa > Chordata > Actinopteri > Labriformes > Labridae > Cheilinus > Cheilinus undulatus. The sequence goes on from NC_054868.1 coordinate 7,531,711, forward strand.
TATGCAAAACCCCCTGGAAAAAGTAAATAAGATGTTCTAATTTTTTTAGATGCACCTGTGTATTTCATTGATGTCCTGCAGAATCTCAAATATTCCCTATAGCTGTCGGACAGAAATCCTTAATTTCTACAATTGTACTGGGACAAGTCATGTCAGGGTCGCTGTCATAGGTCGAGAGTCCAACCGCCCAAACTCACCTCTGTGACCTGGAAGCCCCCCACACTCTGCATCTCCAGTGATTTAAGAACAGCACTGTTCAGCATCACCATCCCAGCACATCATAAGTCAAATTTACTGAACAGAAAATTCACCTTTTGTTATTTGTAAATTTCTGAGCAACCTTGAAAGAAAGACTTGTGAGATTAGTGACTTCTTCACTGGTCAAAGCTTTATAGGAAAGTGGAAAAGAGAAAGCCACTGTCAGGGTAAACTCAGATTAAATCTGGACTGGAGTTCACCTAAAGGCATGGGAGACTCCAATATCAAGTGGAGGAAAGTTCTTTGGTCTGATGAGACCAAAATAGAGCCTTTTTTTGCCATCAGACAAGATGCTATGTTTGGGAGCACTGCAGATCACCACAAACACACCACCTCCACTGTGAGGCACGGTGGTGGCAGCATCATGCTGTGGGGATGCTTCTCTGCACCCGGCCCTGGAAGGCTTGAGGGTAAACATGCAGCAAAATCCTGGAGGACAATCTCATTCAGTCTGCAAGAAAACTATGGCTTGAAAACTTTGAGTGGCTGAGTCAAAGCTCAGACCTCAATCCACAGAATTTGTGGCTGGACCTGAAAAGGACTGTTCAAGCCACATGCAACCTGACACAGATGAAACTGTTTTGCAAAGAAGAATGGAGTTAAACTGCTGCGTCCAACTGTGCAAGCCTGATTGAGACCCATCCACACAGACTCAGTGCTGTGATAGAAGCCGAAGATGCAATCTGAAAAAATCTTCATTTTTCGGGGTGGTCAAAATGCCAAATTATATTGACTGTGATTGCTTTATAAAATAATTGAAGGGTCAAGCATCCAAAGGGGTGAATGCTTTCAAAAAATAAAAAAATAACAAAAGAACACATGAGCTATGAGAAGTAGTAGATTCTGTAGTTAACATCTTTAAGCTTATTTTTCTTGTCCAGTGTGGCTTGAAGAGTGGAAGTGTCCCACCAAACCTGAAGGGCAGAAATACGATGGAAAAGAATTGCAGCTATAGTGGGAGGGAGTGAAGGGTATGATTTAGCTTGCTACTCAGCAGATATACTGTCAAGGAGCACTAAGGGTTTCATAAATTCATCCTGGAACACTCAGCTCCGCTGCCATTTGCCCGATGTCTCAAACAGAGCTGTTGGTGTTCTCAGCTCACTAATGCAAGGACTGACCTTATTTTAACTACTCTGAGATGCATGCTGCTCTCAAACTTCAAACCAAGATTAATCAAATTCCCTGCAGAGAATGTAAAAGCCTTTCTGCTGCAGGATATCAATGTATCGTAGGATCTGGGAATTATGATTCAAAGTCTTTCTAAAAAGCCTTAAAATGTCCTTAGACTCACTCCTAATTTATTTTAGAGTTAGGTTAGGTTGAACGAAGGAGGGTTAATTCTTATGATTGCCATTTTGTGCGTAAGATGTGTCTTTCAGGATGTAATTCACCGTGCATGTAGTGGCCATTTTCCACACTCAGAGTATAAAGCTTGAATGTTTTTTAGCAGCTTAGATAATTTTTTCTGTTAGAAGACATCATGAAATGTATGAAACATGGACATAGACAAAAAAGGACCCTTGAAACAACAGATGAAAGAGCACTAAACAGCAGATTGTGCAGATAACACAGAACGTCCAAACATCAAAGAAATACTGGTTCACCCTCAATACATTACAGCAACAAGGACTGTAATAGCATTGTATTCAAATACATGAACTTAAATATGAAGTTGGCCCTTGTTTGCAACTGTAACAGCCTCCACTCTTCTTTGAAGGCTTTCCACAAGACTTTGGAGTGTTTCTGTTGGAATTTGTCCTTATTATAGAGCATTAATGAGGTTAGGCACTGATGCTGGATGAGGAAGCCTGGCTCCCAATCTCCATTCCATTGATCCCAAAGGTGTCTGATGGGGTTTAGGTCAGGGTTCTGTGTGGGCCAGTCAAGTTCTAATCAAAACTCATCAAACCATGTCTTTATAGTCCTCACTTTGTGCACTGGGTCCCAGTCATGTTGGAATATAAAAGAGCCTTCCCCAAAAATGTTGCCACACAGATGGAAGCATAGCATTGCCCAAAAGCTCCATATAACTATCCCTCCCCCACAAAACTTTATAGTTGTAAAATACAGGCAGGTAATGTTCTCCTGGCATCCGCCTAATCAAGACTCGCCCATCTGACTGTCAGAGAAGCAAGATTCTTTACTCCACAGAACTGCTCCGCAGTCCAGTGTCAGCATGTTTTACACCACTCTATCCCATGCTTGGCATTGGACTTGGTGATCTGAGGCTTGCACACAGCTGCTTGGCCATGGAAACCCTTTCCATGAAGTTCCTGTTGCATAGTTTTTGTGCTTACATCATTGCCAGTGGACTCTTCAGAACTCTTCAGCTATGGAATCAGCAGATGATGGCGACTTTTATGCACCATAAGCCCAAGCAGTCATTGAGTTGCTGTTGTTCATAAAGACTTCCACCTTCTGAAACATATTACAGTTGACTGTGGAAGGTAAACATTTTAATCTAAAAGTTGAAATATGAAATAAAAAGTCTGAATGTTTTTAAAGGGTATATGAGAGAAAGTTGACATCAGGAGTTACAAGGGTCAAAATATGAGTTAAATTTTTAAATTGTGAGTTTAAAAGGTCAAAATATAGGATTAAAAATCAAAGGTGTCAAATTTGAGATAAAATTCAATGAGTTTAGAATATCAAAATATGACTTCAAATTTAAAAATTTTAATCTAAATCTTCAAATATGTAACTAGAAAAGCACTCAGAGAGCGCAGACCTCTGCCTTCAGCCCTATCTCCCAATAGTGAAGCATCCTTTAAAAAAAAAATCCTGGATACGTCCCCATGTGCCCCTCATCACAGCATTCACCGATTACTCCCTCCCCAGCGGGGTGGAAACATGGTGAGGCTAAGCATTGGTGTCACTATGTGTGGACTGTCATGGGAGAAGCATTGCCTGCTGGTGCCAACAGATGCACTGACAGCCTCACCCATGGTCTCACCAGACGACGTCATGGCAGAGGGTGAATATTCCTCTATTCCTCCCAGCATTGTGAGTATTCTCGCAACACTTCGCTGTCTTTCTCTCTGTTACGCTCCGACTCGTTTCCTTGACCGGGTGTGCGTCTTTCAAACTCTATAAACTCCAAAACTTCCAATAGAAACACACCCAAAAATGCTGCTGAGATTGAAGTTACTGATGTCTGCCATCTCCTGGTGTAAAGTGGTAACAGTGCAGCCCTCCGCCATTAGCCCTATCGCTCAATAGTAAAGAATCCTTTAAAGAATTCCTGGATCCAGATGGTGATCCGGATCAGTCCCAAAATTTAATCTGTTCTTCCTTATGCCATTTCTGACATTTCCTGAAAATGTCAACAAAATCCGTCCATAACTTTTTGAGTTATGTTGCTAACAAATGAACAAACAGACAAAGAAACAAACGAAGACACAAACAAACAAACCCACCCAATCACATAACCTCCTTAGTGGAGGTAATAAAAATTCAAAATTATGAACTGAAAAGGTCCAAAATGAAATAAAAAGTCAAACTCATAAGTTTGATTATGAGATGCAGACTTGAAAATATGACATGAAAACACCAAATTTCTTTTTCCCACATTCCTGACTTTTTATCTAATTATTTTTATTCTTTATTTTTCAAATTTTTATGACTTCATGATGATGTTTTAAATCATCAACATTAAGTTTATATTTTTGTACTGGAGGGAGTCTGCAGACCTCATACTGGTGGGCTGGTTATAATAAAAATCTGATATGATCTTGCGGGCCAGGGGTAAAAACAAAAACCTCAGGCCGGATTTGGCCCCCGGGCCTTGAGTTTGACACCCCTGCTTTAGCCCGCCTAAGATGCCCATATGTATTTTAAAAGTTTGTTTGGCCGAACACAATAAATTGAATTTTTTTTTTTAAACATTATTTTATTGATAAAAAGAAATGATTTTTTCACTCCCATTACAGTTTACTAAGCATGTGAATATTATTACATTTTAAGTCAGACTTCAGAGGAAATGTCTGAATAGGGTGAATAAAAGCTTGATAAAGCTTTGAACATAATCAGAATCCAGTGAGCCACATCCCTGCCAAAGGATGTGTCATCCTGTGTGCTAAAAAACATGACCTTATCCCCCCTCTTGTTAGATCCAACTAGTGGACAGTCTGGATCGTTGGCTCACCTACAGCCCCTGTGGAGCCAACAACCTCACAATGGATGAAATCACAGCGGCATGGTCAGAGCTGCATTTTACACCCACACATAACCACTGAATGGCCTTTTCAAAAGCCACTTGCAAGTTTCACTGTCCTTGAGAAACTATCATTCTCCATTTACTGTAACTTTTTATCTTCCCAGGATCGGCCAGGGTCGGCCCGTTTTTTATTGGTCCGTGTTGAGAGTTGGCGTGACACTAAAAGTAAGTCATTGGCTCCTAAATCAAATGATTTTTTGACAGCTAGGCCTTAGAGGAGTCAATCGATAGCCCGATGATGTCATCGCCCCATGGTGCTGGACTGGACTCATCCAAGAGGGTTTGTCTGGTCGTGGTGTATCTGCTCGCGACTGAATGAGCCAATAACACATCTAAAGAAGCTGGTAAATTTGAGAAAATTGCTTGAGTGAAATGAATATTTCTGAATTTTTATGGCTGTTTGAAGATTAAAGTGTGAATCTCCAAGTAAACTCAGAGCACTTCAAACAAGGACCTCGCTCTGGATTTAACAGCTATTGAAAGGAGGTGGAGATAAGAAAAGAAGCAGTTAAGTCGATGTGACTGATTGCTTCATTTGAAGTCGCACAAACTGTACTTCAGCGTCTTCGCTGCATCTTTAAACTTTTGTATGTTTCAGGCTTCATCTCTATCTTCATGTTAAATAAGAAAAGCTCCTTCACTGAAGCTCAGCACACTCAAAATGAATTAGACCAGAAAGCTCAAATAATCCATTCAAACTCTCAGAGACAGTCCCAAATGCTAAATTTTAACTTTGCATTATAGCAGTGAGTAACTTAATAATTCAGCCCACATTCAATGCTGCTTTCCAAGGCTAGCTAGGTAGTATTCGACAGAACTCACAAAGATTTAACACAAAGGGAGGAGGAGGAGGAGGAGGAGGCACTCAAAGTACCTGCAGAATACAGCTTTAAAGCTCTTTTTTCTCATTAAACGTAGGTCAACAGTGGACAGAAGCTGTCAAACTTTTATAGTGAAATAGTTGGAAGCCCTGGTCAAGACTCATTTTTTTAATTATATGATTAAACTTGCCACACTTTTGTAAAAAAAAACTTGAGGCGTTTATGAGGTCCACCACTGATGTAGGACTAGAAGGCCTGGCCTACAGTCTCTGTCCCAGTTTATCCCAATGGTACTTGATGGGGTTGAGGTCAGGTTTTTGTATGGGTCAGACAAGTTCTTCCACACTGAACTCTTCAAAGCATGTCTTTATGGTCTCACTTTGTGCACTGGGGCACAGGGACTTAAACAAGCTGTTGCCACAAAGTTGGAAGCATAGAATTGTTCAAAATGTCTTGGGCCTTGTTCACACAGCAACTAAAACGATGTATATTTCTGTTTTGTTTTGAAAACATTTTCTGTAAACACGGGATAGTTTTAGGAAATGTCTGCGTAAGCATGGAACCACTGAAAACACTGTCTTATACGTAGAAGCCAAGCCTGTAAATGGCTGTAATGCTGCCAAGGAAATGCATTAAAAAGTAGTTAGGCAGGTAACAATCTCCCTGCTTCTGCCAAACCCAGACTCATCTGACTGCCAAACAGAGAGGCAGCAGAAGTCATGGTATCAAGATCTCATGGTAAAGCAGTACCTTGGTAACAAGTCATCTGGATGTCAGCTTTCATTAATCAACAGTTGCACATTAAATATTACAATATTACAATCTCAAAAACTTCAATCACGTAGGTGCCCCCATAGACTCACCCTCTCTTGCCACTTGTATCCACCATTTTCGTGCTATCAAGCCATGTGGAGCACAATACAATACAAGAACTTTATTCATCCCCGAAGGGAAATTCAATGATGGTTGCACAAGGGGTGATGGGAAGTAGTTCCCACTTCCCTTTGTCTTGCTCTGCTTCAACAAAAAACTACACCTTTTGCCCTGAAGACCTACCATTTGAAACTGTCACATGTCTGGGACCACACCTAGGTTCCTCTGTTCTCTTCAGTCTAACGATACTCTAGCATTTCTAGAGAAGTGTGATTTAACACTCCAGTGTTGGTAGTCTTTGCACCACTCCATCCGACACTTGACATCAGATGTGGTGATGTTAGGCTTGCATGCAGCCATGGAAGCCCATCCAATGAAGCTCCAGTTTTTACCATTTTTGTGCTTCCATTAATGCCAGTGGAAGTTCAGAACTCTTCAGCTATGGAGTCAGAAGAGTGTTGGTGACTTTCACACACCATGTACCTCAGCAGTCATCGGCTCCACTCTGTGATTTTAGGTGGTGTTCTGCTTCGTAGCTGTTGTTCCTAAACACATCCACTTGCTAATAAAATCACTTAAAGTGGACTATGAAATATCTCTCAGGGAAGAAATTATTACAAAGGTGGCATCCATCACAGCTTGAAGTCACTGAGCTCTTCAGAACAATCCCTTTTTATATCCCAAAGGTTGGCAACTGGAGAATTATTATTTAAAGTTAAAGCTGACATTTTTATCTGCCATAGAGCAAAAAGACAGAGTTTACTTGGAAAAAGGTGATCTCCTAGAAGAAATTTAAAAAATGCTGATACTACTCCCACATAAAACTGCTTTCAGATATCATAGCCTCTAATATTGTATGCAGCTTCATGAGTAGTTGTTATCTGTCATCCACCGCTGCTATTAATCTTTATGAAAGATTGTCCTTCCGATCATTAATCTGTAAGCAGAACAACAACACTTATGTGTTCTGTTTCTCTAATTTAGAAACACAGGTTTGCATAAAACAATTCATCATTTTATCACTGGACCATCTGCAAAAAAAAGGAGCAACAAAATAAGCACAGACACCTCTATGAAAGCATCAGAAAGGTCATTTTGAGTTGGATGCAAACTACTAGATACTGAAAAATGATGATATCCATACTGGATATGCCACCATATGAGATGTCATTCACTTGCAGAAACTACTGTCAGGTTAGTGGTTTTTCTTCTTTGAGTGGAAGGAAAAGAGCGGATATACTATATGTGTTCTGTGCTATCTTACGGAAAAAAATCTGTTCACTGATAAACAGTCAACTCGATTATTGAGTCTATCTTTTCTTCACCTCCAGACATATCTCCTTTTTCCTGCCCATATCAAACTTCCTTTTCTCTTGTTATCAATCCTTAAAGATGTCCTGATCAATACTGGACTTTCATTCCCTTTAGTATAAAATGTTGCCTGTCAGTCTTTTACATTTTCTCATGGATGCCCCAAAAACTTGATGCAGTTTATACATTTCATTTCTCATAATGAGGGAGAAGAGCTGCTGATTCAGCATTGTTGTCTGCTAGTAAACAAAAGTATGCCTGTGCTTATATCTATCCAGCCTCACTCAGAGTAAACAGAACCCTAACTCTTCTTAGAGCTCTGGATGATTTGTCTCAGCTCATTTGTCTTTCAGCTCCCAAATGACTATTCATTACTATTTTGTCTTTTTATGTCTATAAGACAGGGGCATCCAAACTTTTGCCACTGAGGGCCAAATGCAGATATGCGGATCGTGGGGCCGTTTTCCAATAAAAACGCCTTAAAGTATTAGAGTAAATCTAAGTAAGACATGCTCAGTTTGGCACAGATAGCCTAGCTATTAGGTCGTGCCCCCATGCATGTGGGCGGCCCTGGTTCAAGTCTGGCATGTGGCCTCTTTTCCCGAATCTCTCATTCCTGTTTGTGCCTTTATTAATTGTTGTCTTCTATAAAATAAAGTCATAAAACCCCCCAAAATACAGTGCTTGACAAATTTATTAGACCACCACCCAAAGTAAGGTTTATGCCACAGCTGCCCTAAATTAACAGCATTGGTAATTGCCAAAATCATTTTTTATGTTTCTGCAATGGTTAATACACCAATATGTAGAAGTTCTTTAACCCAAGTGATAATTTTACCAAAAAAAAAAAAAAAACCCTGAAAAAATAGTAAAGCACATTATTATTTCCTGATTAATATGTCAAATTATAGTTATTTACTTGCATTCCTGAAGAGAAAAGTGAGTTTTAGTGGTTGAATGTTATGCTTGATTCATTTCTGACTTCTCAGAGAAGCCCAGTGAGCCGGCTCAAATTTGGGTATAAAAAGAGTTTGAAATTCCTCATTCCTGTTCAAAATGGTAAAACGTGGAGAGCCAACTGAAAATGAAAGAGTCCGCATTAAAGCACCTCATGATGCTGGATGGTCTCTGAGACAAATAGGGAAAGACAGTGTGGTCAAGTATGCTTTGGAGTCAATTGCCGAGACTGGTACTTACAAAATGTGCCAAGGAAGAGGCAGGAAACCAAAGTTAACTGAAGCAGATGTCAGACACCTCAAGATTTGAAGTACTAGAGACAGAAGGAAGACCACTCCTGATCCTCAGGCAGAGATGAATGCTTCTAGATCAGAGTCTGAGAAAGTCTCCAGAATGACCATAAGCAGACGACTGACGGAACAAGGCTTAAAGGGAAGAATAGCTACTAAGAAGCCATTATTGAGGCCTGCAAACATCCAGAAATGCCTCCGATTTGCCAGGGAGCACAAACACTGGACAGTTGATGACTGGAAGAAGGTACTCTGGACGGATGAGTCCAAGTTTAAACTCTTCGAACAGCATCGTGGTGTTTATGTCCGCAGAAAAGCTAGAGAAGGTTTTGATGCCGGATGCACTGCACCCACAGTGAAACACGGTGGAGATTCTATTATGGTATGGGGTTCCATTTGTGGATATGGCGTGGGCAAATGAGTGAAAATGGAAGGTATCATGAACAAGAACGTCTAACCACAACATCTTAGTGCATCACAGAATCCCTTCTGGACTGAATCTGATTGGTTGTGGGTTCATATACCAACAAGACAATGACCCCAAGCATACTTCAAAGCTGTGCAGAGACTATTTGACCAAAAAAAGGAATTTGGAGTACTGGAACTGATGGACTGGCCAAGTCAAAGTCCAGATTTGAATCCTATTGAACAAATTTGGGATTTACTAGATTCAAAGATTGATTGCATAAAAGTTTCATCTGTAGCAAGTCTGTGGGAACAGCTAGAAACTATTTGGAACTCAATAACAAAAGAGACTGTGGAAAAGTACATAAAAACAATGGCAGCAAGAATGCAGGCTATTATCAAGGCCAAAGGAGGCCATACAAAATATGAAGCTTTTTGGTTATTATGTGTGAAAAAGGACTATTTAGTTGTTTAATTTTGTTATTTGCCAAATAAATAACAATAACATTTTTAGTTTTAAACAAGTTTTTGAAAGATTTCTAAAATATTTTTGTTTTCTCATTTTTATGACAGGTGGTCTAATAAATTTGTTAAGCACTGTATATCTTGGATATGCTTAAAGGGCTAGGTAATGGCTGAAAATTCACATAGACCATAGTTTTAAGGATTTTGAGAGGGCCAGCCAGATTTCAGGGGGCCCTGGTTGGCCCCATCCATCACTGGCTCTACCCCTGGAATGTCATTGGTGTTGCTATTTGCTACCATAATTCATCATGGCTTCATAAATCAAGATATTATCATTTTGGTTGGCAATACGTTTACTATTCACAGTGTTGTCCTAATTTAGTCCCAGAAAACACCATTAAATCTGACTTGTCAAAATGTTTGTCTACAGAATTAGCATGTGCTGAATCTAAGCAGTAGTTAAGCACAAGCTTTATGCTGTGATATGGGCTATATTTCATTTAATCTAGAGAATTTGCTGAGGGCCAATCAAAAATGGACCGCGGGCCACATCTGGCAACCGGGCCATAGTTTGGACACCCCTGCTTTATGAGAAGAAAAGTACCATTGCAGACATGGAGACCAACTATCTGGAGGTCGGTTGAAACAGCTTCAGCAACACATTTAAAATCATATGAAATGTTTCTTAATTATGTCTGTATGTTTGTTCTACACTTCTGTCTAATAATCCCTCATCAGTGTCTCTGTTAATACTGTTTAAATGGAATAAAAATTTAACAAAGAGGTACTTTCTGCTAAATATGCACCAGTGCTGTGATCCAGAGTACCCACTAACATTCATTGATAGCTCCATGCTGTATTTTTTGTGTGCACTAGTGACGGTACTTGCCACAGTGACAGCAGAGAGTTGCCCCGCTCCCCCCTTGGCGTGCGTCTCTCCATACTGAGAACAAAAGAGCCTTAATAACATCAGTGTTCTCTCCCCCCTCACTCCAAATTCTCTGGAGGGGGGTTTTAATTGCAACAAGTAATAATTCATCAAGTGCTCATTGGACCTTTCTGATTAAATTTCAGGTCAACTGACTACGGAGCAACGTACCAGAAGTTGAACGACAAAGTGGGATTGAAGACAATACTCAGCTACCTGTACGTGAGCCCCAACAACAAGAGAAAGGTAAAGCTCATTTGCTCTTTGCATTGATCATTTGAGCTATTTTTGTTGCCCGCTCACCAATGGTCTGATACACAGTATGCAAAATCAAATAGGTCAGTGTATTGCTTTCTGACTCATCTCCGTCCGTTTGATGTTTGACATTTTCCACAGTGTCAGGAAGGTGCTTTGAACAGAAGCTCTCTTATTCACATGTTGAATTTATAGAGACAGTTAGCTGGCAGCAGAGAAAATGCTCTTCAATTTGCCAAATGAGGAGCTTGGCTATTATGTCTCCTTTTTGTTCTCCATCCAGACTGAATCAATTTTAAGCTAGACGGGGGAAAAGAGGGTTGGTTTCATATTTGAGCCATTCCTTCAGGCGGTGATCCTGCATTTTTCTCAGTCCGGGTCAATTAAGTCTAACAACCATCTGTCTCAGATCACTTTAAACACCACCTTTCAACACTTACACTACAATCAGTGAAGGTCAGTTCCTTTGAGTGAATTCTTGTCTAATGAAGAACCAAAACACAACCTGGATCTGCTCAGCTGTTCTTACAGGGTTCAGGACTTCCTTGAAGTCTGTTTTACAAGCTGTACCAATGAAAGCGGGTACTTGTAAGGAAACAAACACACCATTGTGTCTGTGCTTAGTTATCAGCAAAGGAGAAGGAGTTTTAAGTAGGTAGAATACACAAAAGAATGAGTTTTTGTTATGTAAGACAAAGTTCATTGAGTGTCATATTGACTGACTGCAGCTGTACTGGGCTTCACCATTAAGGCAGCTGGACAACTGCACAGGGGCCCAAGGACTGTTGAGAAGAGTTCTGCATGGGTCCAGTGTTGAAAACCCACATCAGGCCACAGCCATAGAGATCAGCACCTAAACCTTGCCCGCAATTATCAAGAGGCATCTGTTGCACACTTCTACAATGGGGTGACCTCGACCCTGTGGCAGGAAGTGCTGTACTGTTGTTGTTTTTTTTCCTTAGTTTGTGGTGTTGTCTTAAATTTTATCCCCCTAAACCCTAACCCTAGGGTTCAGGTGCCTAACCCTAATCTTAGGGTTCGGGTGCTTAACTCTAACTGTCTTTGGGTTTTCCTTAAGTTATGGTGTGTTAAATCCAAATTTGTCGTCCTCAATAAATTTTCAATTTTTAATCATAAAATCTGCTCTTGTGGAAAATAGCTGCTTACCGTAACCTCTCACAGTAAGCAGAAAATACACGTCATTCAGTACATCATTCTGTTTCCAGCTTGGGTAATGTCTATCACTCCCCACCCCACAGCTACGGTCGCCCTATTGTACAGGTGTGAAGCAGATGAGCCCAAAACACCCAAATGTGTAGGACTGTAGCCAGGTCCTCATGCAATTATCTAACCTGGCACACCAGATGACTGTTGATATATCCATTATATGGGAAACATTTCACATTTGCCAGGGAAACTTCCCATTCAATGTGTTAAGGAAGGGCAGAACTTTAAAAAAAAAAAACTCAGAAGGAGATTGGAGATTGTTCTGACTGACAAGACAAAATGAGAAAGTAGGCATGTGTTCTTCGAATGAGTTGTACGAGTACAGCAGGCAGGCTTCTTGAATAGTCGAGCTAGTAGGTGGATAAAACTCATGCCAGGGCTAGTTGAGACTCGGGAGAGGAGGAAAACCAGGAAAGGCTTTCAGTTTGTTTTTTTACTAATCCTTCAATAAAGAAATGCTGTCCAGACCTCGTAAATATTGCCTCTGTAGCTATATCTGAGCTAATCACTACACTGGTGGCAGCCATTGTATATATCGGCTTCTTGTACAACTAAACCCTGCCTGTAACTATATCAAAATTAAGGAGAAGAGCTGCAACATCTTTTCTGCCATGAAAAAAATTCAATGCTGATCTTTTCTCTTGTTTTCATAAGGAAATGTGGTCAAGTTCTGATTAAAATGTCGCTCTGCTATGGCTGCATCCGAGCGAAAAGCTACACAGGTGGCAGGCATTGCTATTGGCTTTAATTCAACCAAATCCCACCTCTAGTTACCGCCTCATATGACCGCAAATAACATTATTTGGTCCAGTCTGTTCTCACAACTGGCATTCATTTCAGACACATGACCCCAGATCACATTGCCTACCCGACCCACTGCAGGACTGTAGCAGGTCCAGAGCAGATTGTAAAGTTGAACCAATAGAGGACCCTTATTTAACTGGTTTGATTCTTTCATAATCTTGACCTTGTGAGGCTACACTCTGAAACAACACTTCCAAAACACAAGATAAGAAATCAAAGTCTCTGCTATGAGAAAACCTGTTGATGGATATGACATTGCAAACAGCCTGCATAAGACCCCACAATTTCCCCACCTCTCCAAGTTGATGCATGTAATTTCTGTAGAAGGTGTTGCCTCCCATGATCAGTGTGGAAGACAGGTTTTGAATTGTTTGCTCTTTTTCTGCTCTGGATGTCTGCTGTATAACATGTCAAAGATGAAGTGTGAAAGCTAAATTAACTGCACTTACATCGAGCCTGTCTATACTGAGGAGCACTCAACTTTACACCACATTTCACCTACATTCAATGCTGAATATAGCACCGTTCAAAGGGGCCAATTTTCCTGCAGGGATCTATCAAGCTCATTCATGCACAGAAGCCTTTACCATCAGTACGTGTTGTGTTCAGTATCTTGCTGATGGAGATGTTGACCTGTTATCTGCAGAAGGTGTGGACTAAAAACCAGCCTTCTCATTCCCCCCATGAGAGAAAGCTTAGTGAATCAGCCTTGATTCAATACACATTTGTTTTGTTCATTTTACACTTTAATGAATGAATTATAGTCAAATGCCTTTTTAATGGAATCTGGTTCACTCTTTTTTTCCCACCATTTTTTCTGTTTTCTCAAGATATGACCCAAGGTTTGAGATTACAGTGGTCAAATAACTCCAACACTGTAGACAGTTTCACTCAGAATACTGTTGAATTTAAACTTTGGGATTTACAGTGACCTATGACCTCAAAAATGCAATCTGATCATCCACAAGCACAAGTATAGATTTGTGCCTAATTTGAAAAAATAACTAAAAAAATTGTGTTTGCACAATTTGAGATTTGTGATTTGGCCTTTGACCTCCAAAATCTTGCTATAGTGTTCACAGACAATGGATGAACATGAGGCTCACTGACCTTGAGCTTTGACCTATGACATTCAAATTAAGATCTATTTATCCTTGAGTCAGAGTGAACATGTAAGCAAAATATGAAAAAAAAAATTCAAACATTTTTGAGCCAATTGGTCCAGATGGGCTGTTAAACAGATGAACAGCACAGGCTTCGGCCCTGGCTGCTGCTGACATGGAGGCATAGAAAGAAAAAGTAGAGAAGCTACTAACACAGATTATTACATTTTTATCATTGCCACATGTAGTGTGACATTTTCACAGTACCACCAAGAGAGCAGAGAACATACTGGTGAACATCCGTCCATCCTGTCAGACAGCCATTCATTTAATCCCTCACTCATTTCTGGAGAATTCACAGCTTGTGCAATGTCAGAAGAAAAAGCAGAGTGACCCTGATGCCCCTTTATGATTGCCACTGAATAGCATCAGTTGACTTGAAATACAATAAAGGAGGCTGAGTGAGGTATGAATGTCTCCTGCTGTTTTTTGTTGCCCTTGAATGTAGACTGAATTGACAGTGTATGTTCTGTTGACCCTTTGCTTGATTTCAAGCTTTTTCTATTAAGGCATAACCACAGAGGAGTCAAAAGGCAGTGACTCAGGAAAACCTGCTTGCTCAAAAACACCAGGGCAAACTTTGAACAAGTGGAACAAGTGAGCAGCAAACCGATGAAGACCTGCAAACAACTTGACGGGCTGTTAATATCTTTTCACACACTCAGGGACACAGAAAAACACTCAGACACACTCTCACAAACACACAGAGGTTACAAACAGAAAAACTCAAGTATAGCAGCAGGCTCTCCGAGACAAACACAGGGCTCTGAAAAACTATTTGCCCACTTCCTGATTTCATCCTCTCTTTTTTCTTTCATATGTCACACCTATATTTTTCAGATTTTTAGACAAAGATAACCTGTGTAAATACAAATGCTCTTTTTAAATGATGATTTCATTTAGTAAGGGAAAAGACCATCCAAACCTACCTGGTCCTATGTGAAAGTTCAGTTTTTATTCATATGATATATTCAGATCAAGATTTCTCCTGACAGAATGGGTGTAACTGAGGCAGGTTTGTAGGCCGCCATGCTCACATACTCCTCTTCAGTTCAACCCACAAATTTGCTGTAGAACTGAGATTAGGGTTTTGTGATGGCCACTCTAAAACATCAACTTTGTTGTCCTTAAGCTACTTTATCACTAATTTGGTGGTATGCTTAGGGTCATTGTCCATCTGGAACACCTATTTGCGCCCAAGCTTTAACTTCCTGGATGATGTCTTGATATGTTGCTTCAATATTCCTAGATAATGTTTTTTCCTCAGGATGTTATCTATTTTGTACCAGTCCCTGCTGCAGCAAAGCACCCCCACAAAAGGATGCTGCCACCCTCACACTTCACAGCTGTGATGGTGTTCTCAGGCTTGTAAGCGTCCCCCTTTTACCTCCAAATGCAACGATGGTCATTACATTCACATCTTATCTGAACCACGCCAGAGTCCACTTGAGTCATACCCGAAACCACCTCCCCAAGAGGGCTAAAATGAACCAGACTTTGGGCTCAAGTGCACTGAAATCTGGTACTGGGCCCCTAGTGTGAAAGCCACATTAGTTTAGCTGGCCAACCCTTGTGGCAGGTGTTTTTGTTTTCTGTTTCCTTGTGCATTCCAGGAAAGGGTTGGTCTGGTTGGACTTGTTGCTGGTTTTCTGAGTGTATGCCCGATCCATCCCCATCTTCTCTTTCTGATTTAATTTTCTACTGTTAGTTGCTGGGTCTTCTTCCAGAGATCGACGTTGCTGATCTTGTCTAGTCAGTGATTTTTGGAGGATCCGTCTCACCCCCAATTTCCATATACAGCGTGCGTGCCGCGGAACACCGGCAAATCGTACTGCGGAGCACTTCGCTCCCTATCTAGTCTATCAGAGCATTTCCATAGCCGGCGCTCCAGACAGGCAGTGGCGCGTGCCTGGAGCGGGACTTGGCTCCACTTCATTTCAGATACGCTGCAGGTCTATTTCAGCGCTGGCTGCTGCCAAACCTTGTAACTTCACTGTCGTTCAGAAAGCACCAACGATGGAAGTCACAAGCGTAAAACATCCGGTTCTTTCAAAATAAAACACAATGCACAGACTCCTGATCATAAATCATCACTATATCAACATTACATCTCATCCTGCAGTGACAGCAATGGGTCACCCAGAGGTCAGTGTGTCACAGAGCTACAATGGCGCCATTGACGAGGAAAAGTTCACTTTTGGGGATATTTAGCCAAAGACTTTTGCATAAAACCACAGATCCTTCAATCAAACATTAACCTTTTAACTCACTCAGTGGAGGAAACAATAATATCATGGACTTATATGGGAAAGGATGATAAATTAACCCCAAATGGTAAAATAGTCTGCTGTTGACATGCTATTCCTGCGTGAACTCGCAGTTCTCCCGTGATCTCTTCCTGCTGATCAGGGCTTGCGCGCTCTAGACTCACTTCCAGTGGACGAGGTCGCTCACCTTTCGGTCGGAGAGCAAACCGGCGGTGCTTCGGTGTGTGGCATGCACGCTGTATATGGAAATTCGGGATCAGGCTGCTGCTAATGAATGTCTGAACCGTGTTGATGGTGGTCTTTGTCATCCTTCTTTTCTCTGAAACATGCAGCAGCACTGACTTTATGTTGGAATTGTAGATGTTTGTGGGCTGTGAGATCTCCCTGGAGCAAATCAAATACTTTGCTGGCTTTGCCAATTCTTGCTTTTTTTTTAATTGGGATTTGTAAATTTATGGCAATTTGTTCATAATTAGCAATTGCTTTGGAATTCTGTTTCCACTCTGTCCAGAGGTTTTTACCAGAGAAAAACAACTTTGTAACATCCACTATGGTGCAGCCCAGTGCTGTGCATTATCCTGTGTGGACAGTAAACATTTGGAACAAATGGTATGACAATCCATGCAGTCATTGTTCAAATAATTCACTCTGGAATGAGTGACTGTATACAGATGGTGGACCAGTGGCATTATCTATTGTGCTTGTGTGGCAGAAATCGACTACAAGTAAACAGAAAGAAAGGTGTACACAGGCATGGATGAAGGAACTTTCTCCACAGACTCTAATTCCCACACGCCTGCAGTGAATTCCAAGCACGCTCACCATCACGCTCACACATTTGTGAGGGAGAATGCAGGTCCGTCGCTCTTGCTGTCACCCCCGGCATGGCGCCATGTGACCGCTGCTGGTGGCAGACAAAAGCCCCTCTCTTCACCCAGTAGTGGAAGTAAATCAGGCCTCTGTGGCTGTGGGCGATAGAGGGAGCGGAGCATCGAAGTAGAAGGAGGGAGTAAGAAAAATAGCGCAGAGAATGAAAGCCAGAGAGAGGAGGTGATTCGTGAGAGGGAAGGAGACAACAAATAAACTGACAGAGCAAGTGATACGGAAGATCGGAGAGGTGAGGGGAGAAGGAAACAGCAAACAGATAAAAAAGGAGAAAGCCCAAGGGTCAGCCATGTGGTAAACAGACACAGCAATTACATCCATTTTCATATTGTGGTTCAAAGTGAGTCTGCACATGAGAGTACACAACTGGAGCACACATTAGGGGGATGATTTGGGGGGTTCGTCTGAGATTTTTTTGTGAGAGCGCATTATTACAGTAAATGGCTGGGGATGGTGAGTGCTGTGAAAAAAGGCCCTCACACATCTACAAATGGGTTTTGTCTCTAATGGTTTGAAAACAAAGAGGTGTTTTTTCATATGATAGGTATGAGTGACAGATGGATTCTGCTACTGTGCAAGATCTCTTTAAGGAATACATAACTGAACTACTTTTCTCATGAATGTGTTGACTAAAACAGCAATCCCTGGGCTTTAGTGTTTTCACAGCAACAACTGTGTTTGCGCCTGTCTGTCTGCGTGTGCATGCACGTGTTTGTATGCTCAGTGTCTGGAAACAATTACGGCCTTGTGTGGCTCAGACAGCAACAACAGGCAGGTGGGTGGAATATGAATTCACCTCAGATGAGACCTCTCCCACTGTCAGCCTTCAAAGACTTTTGTTTATTGTTTCACTTTCGGATTCAAGCTCCGACTTTAAAAGTGAACTCCAATATTTCACATCCCTGAACTGTCCTGAAAATGACAGAAAAGTCGAGCAGGAAGAAAGCAGAACCAGAAAACAGGGGGAGGGTTAGACCTGTATGATGATGCAAAAACTCAAAGGAGCATTGCATATTATAGTATTTTTGATATTAGAAATTAGACAAAGATAACCTGAGTAAATTCTAAACACTTTTTAACTGATGGGAAAATAGCATCCAAACCTACCTGGTTAATCTCCTGGCTCTACCTATCAGATTTCTGACTTTGACTAAGCCACTCCACAGTCTTTATTTTGTTTTTTACACCACATTCAAAATTATTATGCATATATCTACACTGCCTGGCCAAAAAATAAAAGGTCACACACTCTAATATTTCGTTGGACCGCCTTTAGCTTTGATTACAGCATGCATTTATTTCCATCCAGTGTTGCATGAATTTTAATATTGTTAATGGGAGAGTCTGACCACTGTGCAAAGCCTTCTCCAGCACATCCCAAAGATTCCCAATGCAAAGAATACCTCTGTGTCATTGGCTGCTATGGGCATAAAAGGGGGAAAACTCATGGAGTGGCCCCCATCCTCCCCTGACCTCAACCCTATTAAGAACCTTTGGAGCATCCTCAAGCTAAAGATCTATGAGTGTGGGTGGCAGCTCACATCAAAACTGCAGCTCTGGGAGGATATTCTGACATCCTGCAAATAAATTCAAGTAGAAACTCTCAAAAAAACTCACAAGTTCAGTGAATGCAAGAATTTTGAAGGTGATATCAAAGAAGGGGTACTTTGTTAACATGTAACTTGGCCTGTTAATATGGTTTTGATTAAAATAGCTTTTGATTTCAGTAAATATGACCTCCTAATGCTGCAAATTCAATGAATGACCATTTTCAGTTCTTTACAACCTATAAAATGTTTTAAAACTTTGTTGTGCATAATAATGTGGAACAGTGTATTTTAAGTTTTTTAATTTGGAAAAAAAAAGTTATCATTAGGAGGTTTGTTTAATAAAATTTGAAATATGCTCTAATGGTTGATGACTTGAAAATTACACTGACTGTCATTCGCATTGAATATTTAGGAAAATCAGAGAAAAATATCATTTGAATAATAATTTGGAATGTATAATAGACCCATTACAACTGGATGTTGTTTTTGAGGTCAGTTGTGTAGTTTATCCCAGTTTTGGTGTGTTATGTGCAGCGTTATCTCTCTCTCTCTCTCTCTCTGGTCATGTACATGCAGATGGAAACAGGTGCTCACCTGAGTGATGATTGTGCATTCATTATAGTGTCAACCTGCCAGTATCTAGGCCTTCTACCTTTTTTTGGGTACTCAGAAGTGAGACAAAGTGATTTATTTTTCTAATAAATTAGAAATACAGCAAAATCTGACTATGAAAATTATTTACAAGAAATCTGATTAGAGAAAAAAAACAGACAAAAATAGCCTGCCAGGAGGTCTAGCTTTGTAAAAGTTTGGTAATAAATTTGTCTGATGTTGCTTTTCAGGTTTGGTGCATGGAATACTGTTTTTTGGAAACTGGTGTCTTGGCAGCGGGTGCTAAAAGATGGGGTTTTCACAGCTCTCTGAAGCTAGACCAGTGAGTTTAGTGGGGCGTGCTTACTTTGTGAATCAGTCTGTGAAGCACTGATATGGAGCAGCCTCCTGCACGGTTCTGGTGGTTTCCTCAGGTGCTGGGTCTGGCTGTGTAATACAAAGTTTACTGAGGTTTACATCAACTTGTAGCTGGTGTATTTGGTTGGTTGGAAGTTGTCTCCTCTGCCTGAGCAGAGGTCTTTGTTTAAATTAAATATTTTATAACTGTTAATAGCTCTGGTCTTACTGTTGGTGAGCAAGTCAACCTTTGTCTGGAGTTCTTTGGTTCATTGGGCATATTGAATCAGTGGTGGAGCTCTTCTGTAAGGGAATTGCTCCACATACCTATTCAGCTTAGCATATCAATGCACAAGTAGAGTAGAGGAAGTCAGAACACAAAGAGGATAAGTTCTTTCTTTTCTTACGAGCAGAACACAAACAGCTCTCTGAATCAAAAAAATACACTCCCTTTCATTTGAGTTGTTATGAGTTTGTTGACACAATATGGCAGAGTCATCTGCTCCATTTTAAAAGTGTAACATATGGACAATTTTGGTACCAGTTTCCTTCAAATATGTATTTTTATTTTTAAAGAGAGGTTCAGACTTTCCTGGAAGTTAACAACTACTCCAAAATAGACTGAAAATATTTAATAGAAAGCCATATTTCCTTTCTGCAGAATATTCAGTTAGGAAGATAAACAGCCCAGTTACACTTCTGTATTGGGATTTTCAAAGTAAAAGCCCATTTTAGCAAAAAATCACCTAGAATGATTTGCTTCTGTTATCCCCAGCTCAGTTTTACTATAACTCAAGTCACTGGTAGTGAGGTTTATTGTGATAAAAGCAAGCAAGGATTTGCAATAACTGGCCCAAGTAAATAAAAAGGCAGATTTTAAGTGAGGATTTTATTTATTTTGGGAAAAATGCCACCAAAACCTACCTGGCCTCAAGTGAAAAGGTTATTTCCCCCTGCACCTAATAACCAGTTGTGCTGTCTTCAGCTGGAACAGTGCCAAGCATGTGTTTGTGATGACTGGCAATGAGTCTTTGACATCACTGGGGAAGAGTTTAAGCCCACTCTTCGTCTTAATCCAGCCACATTGGAGGGTTTTTCCATCATTAACAGTCTGTTTAAGGTCATGCCACAGCATCTCAATCTGATTTGTCTAGACTTTGACTTGGTCACTCCAAAACCTTCATTTCAGCCAATAATCTCACGTTGAAGTTTGTTTAAGCATTTATTATGCAACATAATATGTTTGCCGTCAGGCTCCGACTTAATCCCTCCTCACAGATTTTACATACAGAATTTGAGGAGTGATAGGATAACAGCTTAAACCCCCCCACTCTGAGTCAGCGGGTGGATGCTGGGGTGGAGGTGGGTTGAAGGCGAGATCACAGCGTTGATTCAGGCTCAGCGTTGCAGCCAAGGAAGAGAAGGAAAGGAGAGGAAATCTTGCAGCTTAAAAAGCCCACTAGTTTAGGAGAATGTGAGTTATGTGATTTGATTAGGATGCATGTCAGGTGTGAATGATTGTGCTCAAGATTACTGACAGAGCTAACTCGTAGGCTTCATTTCATTTAGTTTTTTCTTTGTTTTTTTTTAAGCCTTTCAGAGGTGGACCATCCTCTGTGTTTCAATCATTGTCTTGCTGCATAACCCAAGCTTAAGATCATGAACTGATGGCTGGACATTCTCCTTCAAGATTTTCTGGTAGAGAGCAGAATTTATGGTTCCATCTATTACTGCAAGTTGTCCAGGTCCTGAAGCAGCAGAGCAGCTCTAAACCATCACACTACAGCCACCATGTTTGACTATTGGTATGATGGTTTTTTTTAAATCAAATCCTGTGTTAGTTTAACACCAAGTATATTAGGACACACACCTTAAAATAAGTTCAGCTTTTGTCTCATAAATCCACAGAATATTTTTCCAGAAGTCTTGGGGATCATCAAGACTTTTTTTTTTTGTGTGATGAGTCTCTTTTGTTTGTTTTAGTCAGCCGTGGTTTTGGCCTTGGGATTTTCCAATTGATGCCATTGTTGCCCAGTCTCTTTCTCATTGTTGAATCATGAACTCTGACCTTAACTGAGTCAAGTGAGACCTGTAGGTCTTTAGACGTTGTTCTGGGCTCATTTATGGCCTCCTGAATGATTGGTTGGTGCACTCTTGGAAGGCTGGCCACTCCTGAGAATGTTCGTCAATGTTCCAAGTTCTCTCCATTTGTGGATAATGGCTCTCACCATGGTTAGTAATGGCTTTGTAACCCTTTCCAGGCTGATGGATGCAAATTACTTTGTTTCTCATCTGTCCTTGAATTTGATGTGTTGTTTTTTGAGATCTTGAAGCCTACTTCCCTTTGTCAGACAGGTTCTATTAAAATTTGTTTGATTCATCCAGTCTGGCAGTAATCAGGCCCAGGTGTGGCTGGTGAAAAAAAAAATGTGGTTAATCATAGTCAATTCATTACTATTTCACACAAGGCAAGGTAGAGCTGGATGACTTTTTTCCCCTCCATAAATCATTATAAAGAACCTGGATTTTTCTCAGTTTATCTTTGTCAGATATTAAAATTTGTTTGATGATCTGAAACATTTCAGTGTGATATTAAGGCAGAAAAGGAATAAATCAGGAATGGAGCAAATGCTTTATACAGCACTGTATGTCCTTCATTCTGTCTTCCCCAATATGAACAAGTTTTTAAAGGAATTCACCCTTGTGCAGTGCCAACATCATTTTTTTCTTTTTTCTTTTTCATTGACTTGAGTATTGTATAGCTTAAAGTAGCTGGTAAAATTTCAGAATAAAGGCATTCTGTATGATAAATCTGAGTTTCTCTGCAGAAATCTTGCACCAGCCTTCCATTCATCCATCCATTTTCTATACCACTTATCCTGTTTGGGGTCGCGGGGGGGCTGGAGCCTATACCAGTTGTCATTGGGCGAGAGGTGGGGTACACCCCGGACTGGTCGCCAGTCAATCGCAGGGCCTTACACCAGACTTTTGCTTTGAAAAGTACAAACCAAAAATGTATTAACATTCACTTACATTTGCTGATAGTATCTTAACTCCAGCTGCTTTGTGAGAATACAACAGCACCTAGGGGCAGTTCCTCTGAGCAGTTGTCCCCAACATAGCATGGCATTCTAAAGTCGGAGGTTTGAAACCTGTCACCTGCAGATCTTCACTGATTTTCTCACAGTGTTGCTCCTGTGTGTCAGCTCTCATTGATATTAAAATCAGGCCGTTGTCTTTTTTAATTGACACATTATGATGGAACATTAAGACGAGTGCCAACCACAGAGACAAAGTTTACTTCCTGTGGCTTCTTCATAATAAAAGACAGCTGGTTGTTGAGGTGAACATTTGTGCTGTGAAGCAGCAGGGCGTTCTTTCTGTATTAAGAGTAATGAAATAATAGATTGTGATTCCCTGATGTTAAGATATAAGGACTAATCAGTGAGTTAGACAGTAAACTGTTGGATGTCTTTCGTTGCCGACGTACTGAAGTAGTTGAAAATGTTAGCAGACATAGTCTAACATCATGAGAATGTGCACCATTCAGAATTAAATTGATTGTATTGCTATCACATAAAGATAACGTGTCACAATCTATATCTATTAGATCAACTTGAACAAATAAAACTGATTGAATTGAAACGATAATGTGGTGTTTATTATTCAGGTGCTGAAATATCTCAGAGACAAGGCCCTAAAGGACCGGGGTGAACAATGAGAGAGTCTAGTTGTGACTTTGGAGTGTAGTCCAACGATTCATCAGGTAGCATCACTCTGATGAGAAGTATGTCTGATAGATTTTGGCAGAGCTGCTCAAATGCTTTTAAGGTTAGTAAATATGTATTATTTGGCAGCAGCAGCAAGGTGTGAGGAGCAACAAGGAAGGACAGAAGTCCTTAGCTAAAACAGAAAATTTAAAATACTGGACAAAAACTGGGTATTATGCTTTTTTCCTGGTTATCTCCATACATCAGCCATTTCCTGTTTGGCATAAAGGGAAATGTCCTGCTTTTTCCCCTAGTTTTGTATTGGGCACTATTGGACAATTTATTAGAATCTTAGAACAATAAAAAAAAAAACCCACGAAAGTTGTTTTGTTGCTTTGTTTATTTATTTTTTTGTTTTTGTGATTTTGTTAAAAACATTGGTAGCTTACACACTTCAACAAGAATTGAAAGGCTTAAATTCCTAAAAAAAAAAAAAGAAAAATCAATATTTGATATTAATGATCATTAATGATCCGGACTGAAAAGTTAATGCAAAGAAAGTTTTTTTTCTTAGATCCAATGTGTAGTATTTTTATTGTCTTTTTTATATGGTGTTCATTTGTGGCCACTAATGCCCTGGGTGTAACAAATCATTTAACTCTTAAAATTCAGAAAATAACAATGCATCAAATGTAAAGCTGTCATTCATTGTGAACATATTGAAGGCTGTGAACATCTTCCACAAGGAAATACAATTAACATGTGTTTTATTGTGTTTTTGCTAGGGCTGTCAAGATTGAGTTCACTGTGATTAATAAAGGTCCACATTTAGTGCACATATTTTTATTATTTGC
This sequence comes from Cheilinus undulatus, assembly GCF_018320785.1. Lineage (NCBI taxonomy): Eukaryota > Metazoa > Chordata > Actinopteri > Labriformes > Labridae > Cheilinus > Cheilinus undulatus. The sequence continues at coordinate 7,555,901 of NC_054868.1, forward strand.
AGTGAATTTCATGCTTTATTGTCTCTTTCAACCCACTGTGGTTCAGCCACGTTAGCGTCTTCCTGCTGCCACAAAGATGTAAAATAAGTCCACCTCTGCTCCTTAATGTTTCATTCTCATGAAAAAAAAAAAAAAACTCTGACAGCTCAGTGGACACATCAGAAGCTATCTGAGCCTTGTGCTATCAAATATTCATCTTTTTACCATCCCCTTATTTCCAATAAGGTCCATAACAAGCTTCTTTTTCTGTAATAAAATCTATGTTAAAATATTTGATCTATCTATAAAAGCAGGTCTGTGTCCAAACAGGCAGTCAGGTACCTTTATTTAAAGTTGTAGAAAAATTCAAAGTGACAAAACAAAAGTTCTAAATGCAAATAACTGGAATTTTAAAATAGATTAAAAAATGCAAATGATTGTTGATTTTACTTTACAACAATCAGGGTGGTTTGTACTTGAACTGGCACTGTATGCATTGAATAAAATAATAACATTAACGATAATAATAATAAAAATAACAATAATCATAATAATAACACTGATAATAATAATTGATATTTAATATCAGGTCTGATCTTGAATTTGAAAATGGATGTTAAAAAAGCAGATTTTTTATGTATAGTTTTTTCATTAGTATTTATGTATGGGGTCCATGTTTGCCACTTACACCTTAAATGTAACCATTTATTATAATCCTTGTGTAAAAAAATGCATGAAATTTAAGTTGTTGCTCATTATCAGCATATTCAAGGCTGTAGTAATCTCCTTCTGGGAAATCAGTTTGCAATGTAGTCAATAATAAATATTGTTTTGTGCATGTGTTCTTTTTTTTCTTCCTTTTTAAACATCAGGATGGGGTTTTGCACCTAAACTGGCACTGGAGGGGTTAACATAAAAAATATATATTTATTTTAGTTTTCTTGTCAAGTCACATCTTGGAAAAAAACATAAATGCAAAAAAGTGGATTTTTTTTCTTTTTTTAAAAAATGTGTAGTATTTGTATTTCTCTTATGTATGGCGCCAGTTTGTGGCCAATAACACACTGAGTGTAATAATTCATTAAAATCATAAAATAAAAAATGTGTATTTACTAATTAATAAAAAGTTAAGTTGCTGCTAATTATTAACATATCTAAGCATGTGATAATCCATTTCAAGGAAGCCCAACATGCATGTAGTCAATAAAAAAATCTTTTATTTTTGTGTTCTTTACATTCCAAACATCAGGTGGTTTTGCATTTAAACACTGAATGGGCTGAATAAAATACATCAATATTAACATTTATTATCAGGTTCAATCTTGGTTAGAACATTTATGCAAAATGAGTTAGAAAAAAATGAATGTGTTTTAATTTTATTATGTATGCTGCCTTTTTTTTTTGCCACTTACACCCTGAGTGTAACAACCTCTTTCACACCATCTACGGGTTAAAACATCCTCAACCTTGGTTTAAATAACCCGCTAGTGCTGCTGCACCACCGTTTCTGAGTTTGGGATCCAGCCATTTATCTGTCCATGCTCATGCATGCATAATCTACTAACACACTTTTTCATTCAAAGTTTAAAACTCACTGTTTTTGAAATCATTTTTCAAAACCACGTGCATAAGAAACTTTTTTTTCCAGCCTTTTCCTTTACAGCAGCAGAGGAATCCATTTAGACTCTTGTTCTGCGAAGACTTGTTCTTTTGAGAGTAGCACTAAAGTGAACAGATGTACTGTGTTTTCAATGACAGAAAGACAAATGAAAGTGAGGAAATATCCTTGAAAGTAAAGACATTAACATTAAACTTACTAATGGAAATACAGACCCAGAATTTAAGGATGCACAAGAAAGGTTCTGTTGCTACACGTAGCATGAGGGTGGAAAACCACAGAATTAGGGCAGCAACATTCCTGATTAAACAGGTCAAGTGTCTCTGCTACACATGCTGACTTAAACCAGACATACCTGGAGCAATACCACCTGGTGCAACTAAAGCATACTGGTATCACTGCTTCGCCAAACTGCACACTGCATTGAGATAAAGAAGGGGGGGATGAAGTGTCTTTTTGTCCACCAGCGCTTTAAGGACACAGTGCATGCCAAATGAATCCGAGTAAATCAGCCATGCTTTGCTGGTCAGAACAACACGTACAACGGTGGCATCGCAATCAAGAACAAGCTAACGGATGACGGTTTCGTCGGAGGTGGTGGGGGAGTGGGGGGAGCTGGTTAGGCTGGGAGGGGGATGCAACATCTGTCAGCCCTTAGGCACAATCTCCAAATGGCTGCAACGAGCAGAGAGGAAAGCGCCCTGGAGAAGACACAGCGACACAGGAGGAGAGGCAGGCTGAGAGATACAAATACAGATGGACGGAGAGATGGAGACAGGGTGACAGAGCGGGGGACAAGGAGATAGAGGGAGAGACAAGTGGAGTTATAAAGAAGATAGGATAGGTGAGTTTAGGTGAGCATCAGTATTCTTTAACATGCCTTTACTAGGATTTCTCTGCAGGAGAGTAAAAGGCACAACATTAAATGCTGGGAAAAGAGACCTGAGTTCCCTTAAAACCGCATGCTAACGTGTGTTCTGAGCAACAGCATCCAGCAAATGGCATATGCTGAACTGTTACTTATTAATGATCTCTGTGAAGAATTCATTATTTCAGTAACTCAGCACAGATCAAGACGTCTAAGTGGGAATGCTGCTAGTTAATTATCTAAAACACATCTTGTTTGTCTTGTCTCTGCTCATTCATACATAATGAATCTGTAGCTCCGTGTTTCCAAATACAGCTTGCACGCCTTAAAGCCTACGTGCTGCCATAAGAGCCAACGAGCTCACCAGCCGAGAAGAGAACCCAATTATTCTGAAAGGCAGAAGCTGACGTGTTGCTGTTTGTCAGGTCCGGCAGGGTTCTGGGCGAGCTAAAATGTCAGGCAGTGTTCAATTAGCCGGGGCTTAAATGCCGCAGATCAAGAGACAGGAGATGCGTTTAATAAGACGGATCAAACAGTTGAAAGCACCTGGTCGATGCTGCTGAACGAGACAGTGGGGCAGAGAGAAGTAATAATTATGAATATCTGTATTGACTCTTTTTTGCTTTCATGTCCTGCACTGAGCTCGGCGTGGTTCGATGGAGTTTGATAGCTGGTGTTTGTCATGAATATTCATGGAGAGATGCCGCCAGAGTGGCTTGATTTGTTATGTGCTGTCATAGCTGACAGTTCAGTTAACATGGTTCCACATGGACACACAGAGGCCCGTCTTGTTCTTCGAAGGGTGCAGTTAACTCATTAGTAATACTGCCAGTCTCCCCTCATGTCTGCTAACATTAGCTTTGTTAGATTTTATGATGCTGAGGCTGGTAATAAGTGAACAGGTTACTGCAGATTTGTAAGGGAGTTTTTCCATCAAGTGTAGACAGGACAAAGCTGCTGGCTGTGATAAAACAAGACTAGGGATGGGAATCATTAATGCTTGTTATTGATGCTGATTCCCCTTAAACAAAAGGTCTGTCTATAACAGGACTAGTTTATACAACCCCAATTCCAAAAAAGTTGGGGCACTGTTTGTTGTCGAATCTCATAAACTCATGTTATTCACAAAAGAGCATAAACGGCATACACAATGTTGAAACTGGCACATTTCGCTGTATCATGGAAAATTTTGGCACATTTCATGGGAGCAACACATCTCAAAAACATTGGGACACACCATTGTGTTTATCATTTTGTGGCAATAACAGTCAGTAAACGTCTGGGAAGTGAGGAAACCAGTTGCTGGAGTTTTGGGAGAGGAATGTTGTCCCATTCTTGTCTGATGTAGGGTCTAGCTGCTCAACAGTCCTGGGTCTTCATTGATGGATTTTTGGTTATGTGGTGCCTCAGATGTTTTTCTTTTGGTGAAAGGTCTGGGTTGCAGGCAGGCCAGTTCAGCACCCACTCTTTGGTTGTGAAGCCATGCTGTTGTGACATTGCTGTTAAACCTTTTTTTCAGCCTTGATAGCACCTTTCCAGATGTGTAAGCTGCCCTTGCAATAGGCACAAGTGCAACCCCATCCCATCAGAGATATGGGCTTTTAAATTGTGCACTGATAACAAGCTAGATGGTCCCTCTCCTCCCATGGTTTCCAAAAAGAATGTCAAATTTTGATTTACCTGACCACAGAACAGTTTTCCATTATGCCTAAGTCCATTTTAAATTAGCTTTGGCCCAGAAGAGACATTTGCATTTGTGGATCATGTTAACATATGACTTTTTCTTTGCATCAAACAGCTTTAACTTACATGCAGAGAAATCATGCATGATTTTAATGCAGCACCACCTGTGGGCCCAAAGATCATAAGCACCTAATATGGTCTTGGCCCTTAACCTGACACACCAGATGGATTTGTTTCACACATCCATCCATTAAACCTCTCATACACAACGTTTGGAAATGGCAGAGCCTTTGAAAAAAAACTCAGAGGGTGATTGGATGAACTTTCGGTCAGTCACATCCCTAAGGGCCAATCAGAGCAACAAAACACGTGATGTAGCCGCTACCAAGGAGTAAACTCCATAGAGAACTGCATAATGCGAACCATGGCGACTGTAGACATGTCAGTTCATGACAACTCACTGCTGTTCTTTGTTCTTTTTTTAATGAAGAAATGGCATCAAGTTCTGATAGAACTGGTGCTTTAGCAACATCCATGCTAATCTCTTCCACCATAACTGCACCGGCCTTTTGTTGCTGCTTGACTCCACCGCGCCCGAAAGTACTTCCTCTCGATGCTGATTGGTCCTGTCACTTTCTCACCGGGCCCAAACTGTTCAGATGGGAGCTTTGCAAGATGGATTCGCCAGTAAGAAACACAGAAAGGGGCATATCCATCTGCTTTACAAGGTTACTTGCTCCTTGGGGTCTAACCCAAACCTTGAAAATCAGGCCCTTCCCATTGTCCGTCCTCCACAAAACTTCACAGTTGGCACAATGCAGTTAGAAGGGTAAAGTTCTCCTTACATCCACCAAACCCAGACTGGCCTATCTGACTGCCAAACACTCAACAGAACACATTTCCACTGCTCCACAGTCCAGTGTCAATGCACTTTGGCATTGGACTTGGTGATGTGAGGCTTGCATGCAGCTTCTCAGCCATAGAAACTAACTCCATGAAGCTCCCGCTGCAGTTTTTATGTTTACATTAAAGCCAGTGGAAGTTCAGAAATATGCAGCTATGGAATCAGCAGAGCATTGGCAACTTTAACGCACCATTTGCCATTGCCACTGTGATTGATCTGGGATTTAACATACTTGTGTGCTTCATGACTGAGTTGCTGTTGCTCCTAAACGCTTCCACTGTCTAATATTATCACTTACAGTTTTCTGTGGAATATCAAGCAAGGAAGAAATTACATGAATCATGTTATTGCAAAGGTGGCATCCATCACAGTACCACACTTGAAGTCAATGAGCTCTTTAGAAAGACCTATTTTGTATATGCTTGATTTTATACACCCAGATTAAACTGCCTTAATTAGATAATTATCAGGTGTCGTCAAATACTTTTGTCCATATATTGGCTAAATGTATATGCAACATCATTACAGTATTGTTTGGTTAATAGAATCCATTGGTAGTTCCATTCAAGCTCCTCTCAAACCAAATTCTTTAATGTCCCAGCACCTCAGTGAAATACTTCTAATCATTTACATTATAATTTAACAACAACAGCAGGCAAGAAGACTTTAGTGGGCAAAATGATCCTTAAAGTTTCTCTGACTTCTTGCCTTGTTTCATTTTTGGCCAAGAGGTCAGCCCTGACGACAGGAGTTGTTCAGACCTTTAGCCAGTCCAGTGTGTTTTTACAACTGACATTTATCAACCTCTTGTGAATCCTGGAAGACCTGCATCTCTTTGGCTGCCCTTTGGCTTCAATTATCGGAGTAGGTACCTCTGTCTTAAATACAACCTGGAGCTAAGTTTTCCTGCTCTCTCAGCCTCCGCTGATTCAGATGTGAAATAATCCACAGTTTCTTCTTTGGCTTGCAGGAGTATTTATGGGAAATAAAGCAGCGAGTCGTATCCAGTTTGGGGCAAGCTTCATCACAAACACAGAATCGATAGGAAAGCTAGAAGTGGATTTGCAAGGTGATATGTCTTTTATTTCCTTTTACTTTCTGTGTCTGGATCTTACACAAGCGTCTACACCTGGAGACATCAGAAACAGAGGAGACAGAGCATTTAAGATATTCATGGAGGCTAAAAAAAGACGTGAAAGGACTCCTGCTCGGTGAGAAGTGTCAGACGACACACTCAGCGCAGTATGCTTCAACTTGTAGCTTGAAGCAAAAAATCATGAAGCACTTTGCAGATGATAAATGTGAACTGGATCTGACCCCTTCATTGTCCCGGCATAGCTGTGCTCTGTCATGTGCAATTGATCTCAAATACCAGATAGTGGCTGTCTTCTGGGTTACTGCCATTTCTGTCAATCCTGGTTCAGAATTGAACCTCAGGTGGATCAATCTTGATTTGCAAGCCCTTTCTTTTCAAATACATACATGAAGTGAATGAAACCAGCTCATTAGCTTGTATTAAATCACTCCCAAAGTTGCTGTCCCTGTAAGGCTCAAAAATTGACTCGCCCCAGACTGAATAAATCCTGAGCTCTTTGCTTTGTTCCCCTTTTGAACGCTTTTCCAGTCTCAACCCGCTTAAAGTCTGACAGCAACAAAAATCTATTTATTGCAGGGTATTGCCGGATATTAGGCAAAGATTTATGGAGAGGAGTCACAATCCAATTACTGGGTGACTGTGTGAAATGGAAAATATGAAGCTAATTTCATTAATATTCTATCTGGCTGTATTTACGGTACTGCGGTGGTGGAATTAACTCAAGTATTCCTTACACATATCTTAAATGTCTTCCAGCTAGCACATATACGCTTCATTAACCTTTGTCATTTTCAACCTTTTTGGCCTCATAATTTACCGTCTCTCATGCACACACACTCTCACTGACTCACACAGTCTACAGCTCACAGTGAAATGTGATTCACTCTCTGTAAGTGTACAAGTGTTGGTTCTTTACTAATCCAAAGCTAATAGGAAAAGTTTTATTGTTAACTGTGCGCAGAGACCAAGTATTTACGCCTTCCTCACAGATTGCTAAAAGCCTCAGGATCTAATACTACTTAGTTAACTTTGGAAAAGATTACTTGTTTTGAGTTTAATGAAGAGCTTAAGTGACCAAAATTACAGTTACTACTGAACAAAAACCCTCATTGGTTTTAGAAATACTTAGTAAAGTTCAGAACAACAGTACTGGTTGTGTCATTATTAGGGCTGTGTTGCATAAAACCTGCTTTTATTTTTAAAGAAATTAAGCAACTTTGGGTATTGGAGTCTATGACTTCAGTAAATCATGAAAAAACCATCAGGATATATTCCATATCCATCTGGGAAATCTCACATAAAAACAACGTTTGGGAAGGGCAGGACTTTTCAAAAGACTCTCAGAAGGTAACTGGACGAACATTACGTCTGTCACATTCATTATGGGCCAATCAGAGTGACAAGACAAGATGAGGTAGTCGATATGTGCAGCTCTGGTAGTAACCTGAGCTCAACAGGCTGGTGCTGCCGTAGTTTATGCACACTGGATAAAACTCATGGTGAGGCTGATTGGGAGAAGTGCAAAAACATCTCTGCCAAGTAAAGCTGTCAGTGTGGCTCTTTAACTCACAAATGTGGCCTAGGTCTGATAAAACTGCCCCTATACTACTGCTGCATTGCTTTTTGCTACACCAGCTGTGGCCATCGCATATACCAGCTTCCAGTACAACTAAAGGCGGCACTTAATGACTTTTCCTCCAATTTTAAAGTCGCAGACAAAATTCCAAAGTCAGAGTAAAATTATGGGCACCTTGCTAAAGTTGCAGCTCGTTCCTGTTGTCATTAGGTGTAAGGCGGTCATAGGAATCGATTTTAGCAGTTTTAAGGCAGTCTTTTTTTCAGTCTTGGCATTACGATAATACCAAATGTGTTTGATATACTAGTAAGTCTTTAGTCTGGTCGAGTGCATTGTGTTTCTCAGTGACTCAACCGTCGTCCATGACCAATGGGAGCCAGTGTTATGCGTAAGCACAATAATTCACTTCATTCTTCAAAACATGAACGTGAATGTAGATCAATCTGGAGCTGCTGAATATCCATGCAGGGCTCAAGAGATTGAAAAACTTTTCTGCTCAGAGCTGCAGTCAGATCTCTGCACCTGTGTGATTGTATGCCTTGTCTGTCAATTCATTCCAGGCTGACATGACAGGTATGGTAAACCTTCGCTGTGATTTTCAAAGAAAAAGCCTGAGCAGTTTATTACCATGTTAAAACGACTCGCGTTTTTATAAGGTACTTATACTCTGAAGTGTTTCCAGGATAGTTCCTCGGTTTTTGCAGTAACATACAGAGTTGCTTTGGTGTTTAACTTTCCATTCATTTCTACTCGATGTAAAAGATTTAAAAAAGCAACGGATAATGAGAGATATTAACTCAAATGTGATCTCCTTTTCCATCTTGTTCTCTGCTCAAAAAATTTTTGTTGTGAATTTCTACCAGATGCATGATGGGATATAATCTCAAAAGGAATCATATTCTAGTCTTGTAGTTAGTGACCACAAGTCTTTGCAAACTTTCAGTCTGAGACTAAAAACTCAACGGCTTGCCAATAAGTTGTATTTAGGTGTGAGATGTCAGTCTTTTTAGAGTCTTTAGAGTTACTTTAGAGACTGAAGAGTTTTAGTAAAGTCCTCTGGTGTAAGGCCGGCACTTCCAGTGCTGGAAGCAGAACTGGACAGCATACGCACCGTGGAACCGTATTCAACTTTTAAATACATATGCGTTATGGTGTGATCAGAGGGACTTGGACCACTGGCTGTAACTGATGGAACCATTAATTCTGCTCTCTACCAGAAAATCCTGAAGGAGAATGTCCAGCCATCCGTTTGTGGCCTCAAGCTCAAGCATACTTGGGTTATGCAGCAGGACAATGATCTGAAACACGCCAGCAAGGCCACCTCTGAATGGCTAAAAAAAATAAAAAATAAAAAAAAAACATTTTTGGACTTAAATCTGATTGTGATGCTGTGGAATTACCTTAAACAGGCCATTCATGCTGGAAAACCCTCTAATGTGGCTGAATTCAAAAAATTTCTGCAAAGAAGAGTGGGCTGAAACTCCTCCATGGTGACATGAAAAACTTATTGCCAGTTATTGCAAATGCTTGCTTGCAGTTTTAGCCGCCAAGGGTGGCACAACCAGTTATTAGGTTTAGGGAGCAGTCACTTTTGACATATGGCCAGGAAGGTTCTAATGTTCTTAAACATTTAAGTGTGATAAATGTGCAAAAAGAAGAAAAAGAAAAGAAATCAGGAAGGGTGAAAATACTTTTGATACTAATTGAATAGCCCTGGTATAAGACTTATTGCAAAGAAGCAAACACTGTCAAATTGTCACAGCCATAATTACAAATACTGATTAGTCAAGCCTTTTGAAAATAAGAGTGTTAAATTTCCACTGCAGACAGTAATAGGGAATGTAATGATAAATACTCACATCTAAAGCACAGGAAAGAATCAACCTGTAGTTTTCCACACGTATTTTAAATATTGTTTTATTATTTTGATTTCCTTTTTTATAAGAAGATGGGCTCCCGTATTTCTTACTCATCTCTGTCATATGTTTGTTTAACATGCTGAGTGGAGATCTCGTGCAAACAATCAGAAGTTGCAACCTCGTCTGCATGCCGGAAAGCTGCGTGTGGAGCAACTGAATAAGGGTAGAATGCAAACTAGGCAAATCCCCCATATTTTCACACCATCATTTCCTGAAATTGAATGGCTTTACACTGCAGGAATCCTTGTTTTATGGCACCTGTCCTCGGGCTTTTTCTCTTATTTGTTTATGACTGAAACTGTGAAAGAAGGTTAGAGAATAAAGCAAAAACAAAGCCTCTTTCATCACAGCGACATTAATCTCCATATTGCACATTTCTATGAGTGGAATATGATCTCCATATTCCAATGTATACGAGTGAAACACTCCTATCTATAGGCATGTGTCTGATATAGCTACCCTCCTCTCTCTACAAATACATCAGCTTATTAATAAGTTGTCTGCTTTTCCAGCTGAGTTGCTTTTTGGGGAGTGAGAAAAGTGGTAATTGGGATTTGTAGTTTGGACAGCGTTTGATTGGATTGGTCAGCATGCGGCTCACGTATGTGGCATTATATCTGCCTTCTGTGATTGATGAACTTGTGTTAGTAGGTCTGCCCACCATGGCTGTTGTTAACCAAGCCAGCTCTGACAAATGAGTCACTGGGAAGAGAGACCAGAAATACTTTGCCGTGCAGTGCCACAGTGAGAAGGATATTGACTGTGAGAGCAGCGCGTATGCTCTTTCTCGCTGCTGTCTGACGACATAATGGGAACACAGAGATTGTCATGCCAAAGGCCACCTCTAAAGCTAATGTAAGCCCCACTGTGCTGCAGGGACGGTTCTGTCTCTGCACTGACATGACAACTTTTATCGACCTGTGAGCAAAAGGCAGGAACTTTAGCCGAGCTCTGACACCTGAAGCTACCTGTAAGTCAGAAAAAAAATCAAAGGCACACATTTACTTTTGAAATGATTTCTGTCACAAGCAAGATAGAAACCCCTCTAAGATTTCTAATGAATTGCAATTCTCTTACCTGAGAAAGTAGTATCTTTATTCAATCACATATAACTTTATTTTCTTATTGATTAAATAACATGACTAAATAGTGTAACCTGGCACACCAGATGGACTGTTTCATAGATCTGTTGCATAGATATATTCATATTCCTTCTGAGAAACCTCCAATACAAACATTTGGGAAGGTCAGGACTTTTCACTACTTTAATTTACAATAGAAAAACTTTTTATTAACTTAAATGTAGGCATGTTCAACCATGTGTATAAATGTTTGGCATCTAGGGCGCTAAGGATTGAGCACAAGGCAAGATGTACCACAACCCGGGGCTGGGTTTAGTTACCACAACAATAGGTCAAGCTTGATGCCTTCTCGTTTGTGGGGGCTTTTCACCCCTGGTAATACACCCAGAGACTGCAGGCACTTTTTGGGCACTTGGAACATCCAGGGGCTAGTGGCAACCATTCTACCTGTGCAGAAGATACCCTAGGCCAGTGTTTCCCAACCATTTTTCCTTGGAGCCCCCCCCCATGTACCTAAGAATAGCAGAGCCCCCAGAGACCCCAGATATACTGGTATGTACACAGAGCAAGGCTCTGACTTTTCAGAATTTAGCTATCTGCATAGTGTCTCCTGTGCTGCATGAGGGTCTAAAGTGACAATAACTTTGAGTTGAAATCAGAATCTGAGTTTTTCTGTGGTTTTCAGGGAATTTAAACATGCAGACGGAGACATGCAGACAAAATGCCAGGTGCTGCTGCTCCACGTCGTGGTCAGTGGTACTTTTAAGCTATGAAATAAAGGGACAGTTTGGATAAGGGGTCATCAACTTCACTTTCACAAGGGCCAGCTTAAATATAAAATATTGTCATCTATTTAACATACTCATAAAAACATTAATTCCTTTCAAAATTAATGGAACTTCAAGCCTTAAATAGTGAGATCCATCCCTATCACCTATGCTGCAGCGAGCCACACAAAGGCGATAAAGATATTTTAGCTACATATTTCGTGGTTGGCCAAAAACACATGCAGGAAACAGATATTCTGTGAAGATTCTCAGGGGAAATCTGCACTCTGAAAGAGTCATATGTGGGAAATTGATGCGAAAAAGCTCATGCCACATGCCAAGTATCATGCCATATTTTTCCCTCTCAAATTGTCTGAATTTGATAATCCTCTGGGGGCCAGATGGGAAATTATGGGGGGCCTGTTGTGGCCCCCAGCCCTTCAGTGGATGTTTAAGGCGGGGTTATATGAGGTACTCACCCAACAGTTAGTGTATAATCTACAGTAGATGGCAATCAGCGTGTCCTGTGTTTGAAGAAGCGGGCCAAAGTACACCAAACCTCAGCAGTGCAGCGCTGTGATCTGGTTTGTATTAAAATGTATTTTGCCACATTAAAAAGCACCAGAGAATAAAATCAATATATAATTTCAACAGTACTGCATGTTTTATTTTATTTTCCACTGCTTAACCTTGCCTCAGATAGCCTTTTCCTCTAGCACAACGTTTATCGACCATACCACCTCTCCAAACAGTAAACAGTGCTGACCCCAATGTGCTGTGGGTAATTCACTGAATGATGATGAACACCTCAAACAACCTCACCATGGAATCCTAAATATCACTCTAAGGCTGGCAAAACCCAGGGGAGGAAAGTCTAACTTGAAGGTTTGTTGAATGACACATGATTATTATTTGATAACATTGTGTTAGTCTGATTAAAACTGGACTTTTGAAATATATACAAACACAATAGTTTGACTGATGAGTCAAAGTCTGACTCACACCGGTTTGTGATTGATTCACTCCTGCATGTTTACACCTCAGTCAGCCCCAGACTGGTGGGGATATGAACACCCTCATCTGTTCCTGTTCTGTTTGGAAGCTGCAGCAAAAGAGACTTGGTCCATCATAGCCTAGAAAGTACCATTGTCTGAATTATTACCCCCCTATAGAACTGACCTCGTTGAGCCATAGCACAAACCACTGTTGTGCAATCATGTGCTTTAACTTTGCAATGCTCAAAGTTTGTAAAATCAAGTTAAAACTGGGGGCTGTCACTTAGAAAGCATCATACCAAAAACAAAAGAAATCAGTTCAGACTTGAGAAAAAGAATTTTTAATGCTCACAAAACAGGAGAAGAATCTAAAGTTATCTCAGCATTTCCAAGTTTACTGGAAGAAATTGAAAGAGAGCCACACAGTCGGGAACAAGTGTGGCACAGATAGAAAGAAAAAGATTTCAAAGACTCTAGACAGAAAACTGGTGAGAGATGTGTCTAAAGACTCCAGAACAACTGCCAAGACACTAATGAAGGACTAACCAAGGACTAACCTGCAATTTCCACATAGGATGACATCGATTGCCCACTGCCGAAGCGCTGCAGGTTTGCTCCAACAGGGGGCAAGCTACCTTGACCACTGGAAGCATGTCTAGAGCATGGCACGTGGCGCGTAGCCTTGATCAACAGGTAGAGATTGTGGGAGAACTGTGAGTTCACGCAGGAATAGTATGTCTACAGCGGACTACTTTACCTTTTGGGGTTAATTTATCATGCTTTCCGGTATAAGTCCATGATATTATTGCTTCTGCCATTGGTGAGTACATTAGGAAGTTAAAAGGTTAATGTTTGCTTAAAGTATCTGTGATTCAATGTTTAATTCTTTGGCTAAACTTCCTCAAAAGTTAACTAAGGCACCATTGTAGTTCTCGCTACAGTATAAGACGTAATGTTGATATAGTGTTGATTTGCAATCGGGAGTCCGTGCATTGTGTTGTATTTAGAAAGTACCAGATATTCTACACTTGTGATTTCCTTTTTGGAGCTTTCTGATCAACAGGTACTGACGTGGTTTGACAGAGGCTGGCGCTGAAACTGGACCTGCAGCGTATCTTGAACAAAGTGGAGCGCAGCGGTGCTCCAGGCACGCACCACTCCCGGTCTGGAGCGCCGGCTGTAGAAATGCTCTGATAGACTAGAGAGGGAGCAATGTGCTCTGCAGTATGATTCACTGGTGGATTGCAGCGCGGTCGCTGTATGTGGAAATTGGGGGTTAGCCAAGTCAGGAATTGTAGTCTCAAAGAAGACCATCACTAAAGCCCAGCACAGGGATGAACTGAGAGGCTGCAGACCAAGAAAAATTTAAATTCTGCAGAGGAGTAATCATCAAGCCACACTGAAGTCTGCTGAGGTCAACCTGGAGAATAAACATGCAAACTGAAAGTATGTCCTTTGGTCAGATGAGACCAAACTAAAGCTCTTTGGACATAGAGACATTGCTTATGTTTGAAGAAAGAAGAGAGAGGCATATCACCCAAAGAACACCGTCGCCATAGTGAAAAATGGAAAATTATGCTGTTGGGATGCTTCAGTGCATCATGAACTGAGAATCTCTGTGTGAAGATTTTTAAAGAAAACCTCAAGAAGTCAGCAGCAAAACTGGGCCTGAGTCGTTGTTTTGTCTTCCAGTACATTAAACCAAAACATAAGTGGCTCCTGGTGATATCTGTATAGTGATTTATAAATGTGTTAGTCCTACTAAAGCTTGTACATCTCACTTTGCATTTTCAACTACTTAGATTAGCAGCCAGCTGCTTGTCAGAGAAGTCTTTTGATGGGACAGAGAGGACAACAACATCAACAACAGAGAAGGAAAGGGACTAAAATTTGACCCAGATAAAAGCCAGAAAACTTTTATTTTTCTCCACCAGTTTGATCCACAGAGACATCTGCTGTCATACCTTTTAAAGTATTTCATCTGAGACTGATGAGGCCAAGGAGCAAACGTTTGAAAGACAGGAGGTAGAGCTTACATTTCCAGGATGGTCTGATCATTTATAAATGATCTTTTCTGCTGACACAAGTTTACCAAAAAACCGAGCAGAGCGCCGCTCTCTCCTTCATCAAAGGCCGTCACTAATCAATGATCTCCTCCCTTTGCTTTGGATGTAAATCAATGATGATCCATCCAGATCATCAAAAAGAGAGAATTTACTGAAACAGATTGAAATTGATTGACATCATAAATACAAAACTAGCGGTATGCTGTGACACGCTCAGGTGAAGACATTAAAGATGGCACAAGAATAAAAGCCCAGGAGGGCGGGCTGGTAAGGCCGGGTTAAGCAGCACCAGCTGATGACTTCACAGTGGTGTGAATCTGCAAAGCGACAGCCCAGCCCTGTCTGTTGATGTTTCTTATTTACTTTAAGTTGACTTTACTTTAACCATCGGTTTTCCTGCACCCTGCAATCAATCCTTACACTGTAAAATGCAACATCAATTTTACTGTTCTAAATACTTACTATAAAGAAGATACTTGTACTTCTTGGCCATAAAAGCTAAAGGGATGGATTTATTTTAGTTTATTTGGTTTAAATAAATAAAGTAAAAAGGGGGTAAAATTGAGTTTTGTTTACTTAAAAATCTAAAACAGCAATTTCAACTCTATTTTTATGAGCAGATAGAACTCATTTTAGTTTTAAATGACTCAAACAAGTTAAGTATTTTTGTTGTTACTCAAATTATTTGAGTTATGACTAATCTGCAGTTTTCCCAGAATGCCTTTGTGCACTAAACCTTTATGCACTCTGTTTGGTGCTGCTGTCTTGGCCAGGACACTCTTGAAAAAAAGATTTTTAATCTCAAAGAGGTTTTCCCCTGGTTCAATAAATAAATAAATAAAATGCACCATGAGGGAAGTTACTGTCTCAATTACATAGGGGGTCAATGTTAATGCTATTAATGTCTATGAATGTTGGATGGCACACTGACATTAATGAAATATCAACTACAGGTTCAGTGGGTCACCAACAGCCATTGTTGCAAATGGTGACACAATTTAGTAACCTTGCAAAGCAGATGGATACGCCAGTTTCCTTGTTTCTCACTGGTGAAATCAATCTTGCAAAGCTCCCGTCTGAATCGTTTGGGCCCGGTTAGAAAGTGACAGGATTGATCAGCGATGAGGAGCAGTACTCTCAGGCGTGGCAGAGTCGTGATGTAAACAAGCAGCAACAAGAGGCCGGTGCAATTATGGCGGAAGAGCTTTGCATGGATGCTGCTAAAGCGCCAGTTTTATCAGAACTTGACGACATTCCTTCGTTAAAGAAGAACAAAGAACAGCAGTGAGTTGTCTTCTTTTCAAAAATGACAAAAGTTGAGTACTTACATGTCTACAGTCGCCATTTTTCGCATTATTTCTTGGGCAGCTGGATAGCTGCTATGTCATGTGTTTTGTTGCTCTGATTGGCCTGTAGGGATGTGACAGACAGAGTGTTCATCCAATCACACTGAGTTTTTTTCAAAGCCTCTGCCTTTTCCCAAACATTTCCTTTTGAAGCTTTCCCAGATGGATGTGTGAAACAAATCCACCTGGCGTGTCAGGTTAACAAGTTAGTCCACCTTAGGTAAAATGAGAACTTAAAAAAACTTTTACAGAGAGTACTATCTGATGTTTTGCGGTAATCAATTGACTATGATATTTTGGGTGCTATGAACTTATCGGTGTTTACCGTGCATTAAATATTAAGTATTGCACACTCAAAGTAGATGATTTTGCCTACGTCCTGCAAACATAAATTAACAGTTGAATCTCAGTTTTGAGCGACTAAAATAATTGACTTTTAACTAGTAGTAAATACTTAAAAAGTTCATGTAGAACAAGTACTGCACACTAAACATAAACAAGTTTTTTTTTTACTAACAAAGGTCAAGTGTAGTTTACATGTTATTTTTGAGGCAACGAGTTTCCATATATTTTTTTTTTAAGTAAGCTCAACAAATTTTGTTTTACAGTGTACTTGATAAAACCTTTATCAAGTAAAATTGCAAAATTGCTGTTGTGGATGCAGCCTGCATGTTCTACCTGTGCATGCATGAGTTTTCTCTTAGCTTGTTCAGCTTCCTCCCAGTGTCCAAAATCATACTTGTTTGGTTTATTGATAACTTTAAATTGCCCGTAGTTGTGAGTGTGTGCATGATTGTTTGTCTGCCTTAATGTGTCAGGCCCTGATTGACTGGCAACTAATCTAGAGCAAGCCAAGGACTGCTGGGATGCACAAGTTAATACTGTGCTAACTATGGTGATATGAATTGTAGATATATCAGCTGTATAACTGGGCTGGAATTTTAATATCTGCCAATACTGATACCTAGCCTTTTCAAGATATTATCTGCATAATATTATGCATCCCTACAAATACGGCACAACATGTCAAATTGCACATCTATGAGCTTTACAATGAAAAATATTGGACTATACTGCACCCATGCTTGACAGCCATCTGTGCCCTTTGTAGGGGTTACGCCAGGGCTCAGTATGTCACAACGCTTGTGTTGGTTTTTAATGTCCCTGCACACAGAATCATTCAGAGACAAAGATTTACACGCTTACACCCACGCATCAGACGTGCTTCTTTAAACTCTCTGCCACTGTACTCTCTTCTAATAACGAGAGCACTTGAGAGTCTTCAGGTCCTCTGATTCAATTATATTTGCATCTGATTCCATCTTGGGGTTTCTTTGCGGGGATTTTTTCCGGGGACACTGCCAGAGTTTGACAAAAAAACGTAGGACCTCTAAGAAAGGAAAGAGGCTCCTGGGAAATTAAAGCTTTCAAGGCCTGACTGAGCATAGGCGTTGAGAATGAAGAGCGAGACAAACAGCAGAAATCTGAATGATGAGGCACACGCAGAACAAGGACACACACACATACACATGATGATCTTGTTAATTTAAACAGACACACAGATTATTATTTCATATATGGAGTCATCAGTGTGACAGTGACTATGGATGACATGTGCTTAACATGCTAATCTGCAGCTACAGTTGTGATTATGTCTTGGCTGTAGCTTGTTCTCTGTGTTCTTCCAACCGTGAGGACCTACTCAACAGATGATAAAGCTCAGACAATTAGGCTGAAATATCAAAGGAAAATAGTCCCTCATGTTAGAAACTCAACCCTCTAGACTGGGCCACAGGATGAGACCTACTGCTGATAATAGCGATGAGAGACAGTCTGGAGTCTGTGCATTGTGTTTTATTTTGAAGTTGACCGGAAGCTTTGTGCATTCCTGTTTGGGTCAACAGGCTCCATAAGGATAGATGTGTTTAGGAAGCAGTCTCCACTGAAAATACATCTGCCACGAATCTTTAGTGGAGCAGAGTGGGGTGGCCTTTCTCAGGGGTGTCATGCAAGTAAAAATTCTATGGGGGCTAAGTGGGAGTGGGGATTAAGAGGCTCCTTCTCAGAAAAAAAGGGAAGAATGGTGCCATTTTCTGCATTTTGTAACACATGTACTCAGCAGCATGAGTGGCGTTATCATTTTAAGGAATTCTGATTTTTGTTTCCAAAGATATTCAAAGGATAGTTGAGGTTTTAAAAATCCCTTTTGCTTATGTCTACTAATCGAGCATTTAGCGTTTGTTCAGATAGGCCACAGAGTCTGCCATAACTGAGCTCATCTAAGCCCTCATCAGCTGACGGTCAGCTGATTTTCTCTTTAATTATTCTCTTGCTTAAACAGCACTTGCCTGGCTATGCTCGCTCTGCAGGCTACTCTTGTAACCCTCCTCCACCCCAGCTCCTCCTTCATTCTGCTTCTGACTTAAAGGGATATTTCGGGATTTTTGTTATATGAGGTTATATGAGGTGCTTGGCTATAGTAGTGGCATTGGCCTCCAGCGATTTCTGTAAAAGTTGCTCTGGTGGTTATTACGAGCTCAGAGAGATCCGGTGCGTCGTGGCTCGTATCCACGGTAAATGGCACATCATCATCACTCGAGTCAAAATCACTCATGCTATCTTTGTTTTAGCTTGGTGTGGTGTGTTGTTCCTGTGGAAGTCCGCAGACCCACACTGCTGATCAGAGGATATCAGTGTTCGGTGGAAATGAGGAAAGCTGCATCATAAGTTAGTGCCTGACACAAAGGGTGTTTTTTTGTTTAGGAGAAAAATATCACTTCGTATGTTTTCTTGACCTATTTTTACGTAAAACTCGTTAAACTACACAGATAAAACGATCCCATCCACTATGCCGTGGATCTCTCTGAGCTCTTGGTACTATGAAGCACCGCATACGAAGAATCAAAAATCCAGAAATATCCCTTTAATCAATATCATTCTGTTGTTATTGATGATTGATTGTTCCGCTCTGGTTTTTCCTGCTTGATTCCTGGCCTTATGCTTTCCATAATGGCACTGGAAGGGCAGGAATGTGTGCTGCTTGATGCTTTCTGGGCTGGTGAAAGGGCAGGGAGGTTCTCAGAACAGCCACACCACCAATCATAAATAACAACAGAAGTGCTAGCTTATAACTGCTGATAAAGACATATGGGTAGCAGCAAATCATGTGTTTTTGACAAAGTGGTCCTGACTGAAATTAAATTAACTTCACTTGATCAGTTACCAAAGAGAGACCCACTACATCTGACCATGGCTCGACAAGTTTCAGTTAAAGCAACAGCCATTATTTGTTAAAGTCATCATGTTGCCATCACTATCAGACCTTCATGTTTCCCTGCCTCCCTCAGATCAGCACCGGTACCTCCCTGATGATGACAACATCATGTCCACCTCTGATTGGTCTGAAATGGTCAGAGAGTGTGAATTAAGTCAAATCATACTGATCTTGATTGATTTTTAAAATTAAAAGAAGCACTGCATTTGCAATTTTGTACCAAATTTTGCATTGGAAGGCCTTTACTCTGACATGTTACAGAGCTAATTTTCTCTCTGTCTTCTGTTTTCTGGTGTTGAATTTGTTATGGTCACTCGTCCGGCTGATGGGTATTTGTCAGTATTTTTCCAACTCTATTATGTTCATACGTTTCCTGTTTAAGTTCCTTTCCTGTCAAATTCTTGAGGATTTAAAAAGTCTCCTTTCAGAGTGACACTGAAGCACCAGCGACCTGCAAATATAACCCCATGCTGTCGCTCTTCTG
This sequence comes from Cheilinus undulatus, assembly GCF_018320785.1. NCBI lineage: Eukaryota > Metazoa > Chordata > Actinopteri > Labriformes > Labridae > Cheilinus > Cheilinus undulatus. The sequence continues at coordinate 7,575,558 of NC_054868.1, forward strand.
TCACCCTCAGATCATGCTGCTGACTGATCCCGAGGTGGAGAGCAGCCTCTTGATCAGCTCTGATGAAGGAGCGACCTACCAGAAGTATCGACTGAACTTCTACATCCTCAGCCTGCTGTTCCATCCCGAGCAGGAGGACTGGATTCTGGCCTACAGCCACGACCAAAAGGTGAGAGAACGGGCAGAGCTCTTTTAGCTGTTCAGTTGTTCAAAGGTATCTAAGAAGCGGCGTGTTAAGGCAGATAAGGAACAACGGGGGATGCTCTGCCTCAGAGCACAAATGTGAGATCCTGTTACACAAGAGTTTGGCTCAAAGCACTCAGAGTTCAGAAAGTTCATTAAGGAGGGAGGTGGAGAAGCAAGGGTTGAATAAGGAGGCTGTTTTCAACAGGTAAAGGACATTAAACATTAAATTCTGAGATATAACTGTGTCTATTTCCAGGTGAAATGGCAAGACTGAGTTAAAGATTCAATTCCCAGAGACACAAGGTTCTTATTTTTGACAGAACTCAAAAAGTAAAGTTGAAATTAAGATTGTAGTGAAATTATACATAGATAGAGCAACAGTAGTATTACCTTAAATAAAGTCACAACATAAGTATTTTATATCTTTCTAAGTCCAGAAAAAAAAAACCTTTTTGCTTCATATCCCCATCACCATACCTATACTTCTGTAAGTAAAGACTGAATTGGATGTCTTTATGTATTTTTTTTTTTTTTTTTACTTATTTATTCATTTACAGCAGTAGTTCCCAACCTGGGGTCCAGGCCTCCTTAAGGGGGATGCCAAAGTTTTTTTTTTTTCTTTTTTTTTTGTGTGTGTGTGTGGGGTGTGGGGGGGGGTTGCAGCCCTAGGGCCATCCTCAAAGATTTTTAAAAAAAAATTGGAGTATCCATTATTTTGGGGGCAAAAAATTGCACTTTTTGTTGGATAAATTAGAAATGTTTGAGATTACAAAGTCTATTCTTTTTATCCCCCCCCCAAAAAAAAACAAACTCAGAATTTCAGAATTTCAAACTTATTCATAAAATTACAGGACCCCCCCCACCCAGAAAAAAAATATATACATAAATAAACAAATAAATCAGACTTTAAAGTCTTAAATTTTGACTTTAATACCTTGACGATTTCAGGATTTTGAAATAATATAATTTTCCAAGTGTGTAGAGTCAAAAATTTTCAAGAGACCAAGATGAAAGTATTGCTTTGATTTTTGACATTTGACTTTTTATATATAAATAATAATAATAATAAAAGAAAAACACAATGTTTTGGTTTGCATGCATTTAAGATTTCTAAAGTAAGGAAAAATCTGTTCCTTTCTGGTAAATTAATGACATTTTTTAACTTTTTAAAAATTTTTTCTGTTTTTTTTTAATTAACAGCTCTTTTTTTTTTTTACAATATACTTTTTCTAGAGTGGCCCTAATACACTGTCATTATACCACCCTTGATATATTTGCTTAATATTGCTTGGCAATAGAGACAGTCATCAGTTTGTCCACAGCTTTACTGACTAGAAAAAGGGTGAAACTGAGAACAAAAAAGGGCATAATCAGCAACAGGTATGCTGTAAGATTCTTGGATACACACTGTAAACATACTTTTATCATGGAATTATATTGCTCCTTTTTAAGGCTTTTTAAACCAGCTCACATTTCCATAAGTACTGTACAATAAACAAAGGATACATTACAAATTAAATCAGCCTTAACTAAATTAGTAGTCGTGGTATGTCATCAAATTAACTGAGTAATGCATTGTAAGTTTTTTACATCAAACTACTCAAAACAACCTTTTTGTGGCAGATAATGAATTGGAATTGAAGATAAGAATATAAGATGCCATTACATACCAACAATGCTTCGTATGGCATAAGATGAAAGCAGATGATTACCGATGGGATGATAGCTGTTCGCTCTATGTTACTTCCTCAACCTGACTTCCTGTCACTAACTTCCTGTATTTCTCAAAGGGGCCACTATGCGTGATCAAAATCAACAAGTTTATGTAGATAAATCTTGAGAACTAAATTGTGGTAACAGAACAGTCATAACAATGGATAGATTAAACAGATGATTTTCAAGAACAAGAGCTGTATGCCTGTTATTTTGGGATTTTGTAGATGAAATCAAGCTTAGCTTTTCTTAGATGCAAGTATGGGGGAAAACGTTGAGAACCACTGATTTAAGGTACAGTACGTAGAATGTACGCAGTGAAAACTCTATATTAATTGAAAATGTAACCATTCTTATGTTATAAATTTTGGATACTGAGGTCTCAAATATTTTGTAAAGATTTCAAAAAGAGAAATTCTTAATTTTTGTAATTGTGATAGGACGTGTCTTTTTATGGACGCTGCTGCAGATTGCAAGTGCAATCACTCAAACTCACCTGTGTGAAATATCAGTACACATTTACGATAACTTTGACATTAAACAGGATTTTTTTTTATTTTCAGTAAATAAATAAATATTGACCATGTAGATTGAAATCTAAGGGGGTGAATACTTTTTATTGGGACCCTATCTAACCATAAACTCTACCTTCAAAGTAAAGCTAATAGAGTTTACAAACATGTATTTTTTGGATAAATAATCCAACTAAAGAGTAAAAATGAGGGCAAAAAACTATGTGAGACATCCAGAGCGAGAAAGGAGAGGTATCATATCGGAGCCTTTTTAAAATAGCCGTTTGCATTAATAAAAAGCTTTGGTTGCAGCTTAGCCCATTTGGGCCTGATGTTTCAGTAGTGATAAATAATGAAGATTTCTCTTTTTACTGAGGAGATGTGTGGATGTACACGGCCTGTGAGTGTGAACATGCTCCAGCCTTTGAGCCCCCCCTGCCTGAACCAGCATCACACAATCTCCCACAACCACACACACACACAAACATACTCTTTTACCACATCGCCCTGCAACTTGCTGGGTAATTATTTAGAGATGCCTAAAACCCCAGAGTATTATCGCTTTATAAATTCATTTTCAAGTTGTGTTTCCAGGCGTTTGTCTCTTCAGTTTCCCCGTTTTAGGATTCAGCTGTGACTCCAACTTAAAGATAAAAACATGTAAATGAGAGTCTGGGCTTTCAAACCAGTCTTATCATAAACTTCAGTGTGTTGGGCAAACTTTTAATTTTAATTTATATTCAAAAGTCAGTGGCAATCATTTGAATTAAATTAGTATTATTGCTGGTGATGTTTTCTCACAGCTGGATCAGGATCTACAGCTCCCATGTTAGCTTGATGCTAAAACATAATGGAAGTCCACCTTAATGGGCTAACAGAGTTAAAGTTTGGTGATTGTCAAATTCAATGACCTTTTAGGAGTCCCTGAATTTGACAATCCCAGGGATTTCAGGAATGACACCTGTCTGCTCTGAGGTCATATTAATGAAAATCATTATAAAACACTTGAATAGTTGATATCAGAATCAGAATCTCTTTATTGTCCCACAGAGGGAAATTAGCGTTGCAGCAGGAGCACACCAAAGACAAGGTACACATGGACAACATCAGGAGTGAGAATAGAACCCAGTTAAAGCCTAAAAGTCAGACATAATTAAAACAACATTATGTTTTGTTTTAGCTTAAGAAATTCTTCTGTGGTTACAGTTTCTTTTTGTCTAATTTCTTATCATTTCTTAAGTACATTAAGATGAACAACCCTAGAAAGTTTGGTTTTACACAACACACCAAAGGAGTTGAAAAATGTGCTGTCTGTTTTTGAAGAAACAATGCTGAAATAATGACAGCTATATCAAGTTTGATCCTCAACAATAATCACACTGTAAACTGTTCTTGTCATTCCTTCATAAACTCTGTTGTTTTCACACCAAACACAAACGATCGCCTATTCCTGCATATATTAACACATGAATATAAAGAGTTTACCTGCTTAATTTTTTCAAATTTGTGCCAAAATAACTCGTTCCACTCGCACATCAAACCCTGTGGATGCTAATGCCCACAGATGCTAGAGGGGAGGGGCTGTCTTCTCCCACATCTGGCATTTCAGACAGTTGTCAACAAACATGGCTGAGCTTGACTTCGCTGAGGGGATTGCTGCTTTGAATCTGCTGTGACAAAGTGACAAACAACAGTTTTCACAACTGACCAGGTGACCTCCTCCCTCACTTTCCTCTGAGCAAGCTCCTTTTTATTCCTGTGTCAGTAGAACAAGATCGTCGTGTCAGGGTAGCCACAGACAGACAGCACAAGTTTCTCCTTCATTTTTAGGTTGAATGACCCCTCCCCCCGGCTGGTTCTTTACAAGATCTCAAAGCTGATTGGCTATTGTGGCCTGAGTGATTCGCTAGAGTCCATATTTTTCAACTCTCACGAAAGAGCGATGAAGGGAACGCAGTGGAAAATCACTGCTTACTCAATTCATGTGATCCACGCTGAAATTCCTGGTGTTTACGCCACCTGAGGCAAACTTGCATCTACTCTGAACTTCACATGTGATTAGCATAACAAATTCATTTACTTGCATTTGGTGTGAAAAACATTGGTGTTATCCCTTTTCTCAAGTTTAAATTGCTTTGGGAAGAAAGGGACATTTCTGGATCATGGCTCTTACAAAAATATATATTAGTGTGGTTTCTGAGTAAGGCTGAGTTAAGTATCACAGAAGTCGCTCATTTTTAAGGGGGGACGTGCGCATCACTGCTGACATGGGTAGTCTCACTGTCTAGTGCATGAGTGAACAAGCAACTCTGGAAAATGTATGGGTCAATTCACTTAAAAATATACTTGTAGAGTTCAGGAGTGTATATATGAAAGAGTTTGAGTCTATGAATGTTTAGTCTGTAATTTCCTTCAGATTTTACAACACATTGTCTTTCAGTCTTTAAGAAAATGAGATCAGTGCATCATGATAAAGTTTATTTGACTTTCACTAACTTTTTGCACCCGACTTCACACGTCTATTCTCTCTCAAATAACACCCAAGTCCATTTCTAACTTCACACAACTCGACCCATTGGACAAAGCTTGCTTATTGAGTTAAAGACAACAAAAAAAATCACTTCTTTATAGTTGATAAAGCAACAATATTTTTGATTTTCTAACACTGTCAAGTGAGACCAAAACTCCTGCCAACAGTATCAAAGGAAGTCAGTGGCACTGCCAACCAAAGTTCAGTCTTTCAGGCAGTTCTGTCTTACTGGCTATGTGCAAAAATCTGGCATGGAAGTTTGACAACCAACAACAGCCAAAAGCTAACCTCAAACACCTACACACGTGTCATACACTGGTGAACCCAGAAGATAGCCTGTGGGTTCTTCACCGAGGCCTAAAATACAGAGATGTTGGAGTAACCTAACCCCAGACCACTTTATATGAGCTGAAAACTTCAGTACATGAGTTTTAGTAGTGTTTGTAGATCAGGTAGAGTCCAAATCTCAATGTTTGTGCACAAAGTATTTAAGTTTTACATACTAGATCATCTAAAACAATCAGAATATCATAAAAAAAAGTTCTTTATATTATATTATATATCATAAAATGAATATATTCAACATTCTTTTCATACAAAGTGAAATATTTCAACACATTTTTTTTTTTATCTTGCTGATAATGGCTTACGACTCAAGCAAATAAAAAAGCCGCAATCTCAAAATATTAGAATATTGTTGAAAAGTCCACTTTGCAAAGGCTTGAGGGAAACTGCTGACCAGACAAATATCCAGAAGGCAATCGCTGGCACAGTCTCAATGTCCACACTCATTGACTTTAAGGCGTGTTCCCACTAAGTCCGTGAATGCTTAGGGCTGTCCCACCATCCGACCAAAAGAACAAGATCACGGGTTCAAGCAATCAAATGAGATTTCTTAGAGATAGGGTGAGGAGCTCGGACATCTGGAACGATCTAACCTTTGCCACAAAAGGAGCCAGTTGAGGTGGTTCAGGGATCTGATTATGCCTCCTAGATGCCTCCCTGTGGAGGTCATCCAGGCATATCCAACTGGAAGGAGATCCTGGGGTAGACCAAGAACTTGCTGGAGGAATTAGATGTCTCATCTGGCCTGGGAAAGCCTTGGAATCCCCCAAGAGTTGGAAAATGTTGCTGGGGAGAGAGATGTCTGGGTTGGCTTGATTAGTCTGCTGCCACCATGACGCGAACTCAGATAAGCAGAAGAAAATGAATGGATGTCCCAATGTCAAATCATAAAGAGCGTGAGGGATCTCTCGTAACTTTTGAACCTTGCACCCTTTTCATGAGTAGGCATATCTGCAGACATGGTGTGAGGGAATTATCTATGGTTCATAGAATAGCAAAAAATCCAGAATTTCCCCTTGCAGGACTAATAAAGTAATATCTTATCTTAAATCATAGAGGGTGCGACCAGTTGTGATACCAAAAATAGAATAATTTCTCCTGTGAGTGTATTATGTAAACCAGCCTTCATCCACTGAGGAAATGGGCCTATAGGCGATGCATGCTCATTTTAATCTTTGTTTTTTTTTTATCTCTGCAAGATGCTGACTGTCAACCAAAAATAAAGGGCTGTCCCATTCCTACATTTTTACACCACTTCGAGCCCTTGCAGCCTCATGCACTCAATCACTTTCCAGGTGCAGTCAGTTAAGTCCTTAAGGGCTCAGGGCCCAGGGTTTAGGGAGGGGATTGAGATTCAGCCCTGGGCACTGTTCACAAGCAGGGTAAGTCACAGAAGGTCACTGCTGAAATGGCAGGCTGTTCTCAGAGGCTGCATCAGAGCATATTCATGGAAAGTTGACTGGAAGAGAAAAGTGTGGTAAGAAAAGGAGCACAAGCAATAGGAATGAGCTCAGCCTTCAGAGAGTTGAAAGAGCTGGCTGTGGAAGAGGAGAGGAGTCAGGGCTGGATAACACCTCCGGCATCAGCAGAGATGAGAGCCCTGCATTGTGCTCTGCCACCAGGAGATGTACAGGGGTTTAAGGTGTCATCAGGGATTGGTGGTCCCGAGCTGATGACCCGTTGAGGCCCACAGGAAGGCATCAATGGCATAGGTGTTCTGGGAGATATCCTGTAAACCTGTAAATAGAACCTGCTGGATGTGTGTCACGCAGAAATGCCCAGCAGGAAGACCACCAAACCTGTATTGTAATATGTCCGATTTAAGCCGAAAGTTTGCCTGAAGCTGCATTATAAAGTCAGTCTTTGTTGAGTTTGGCTGTTGCATTACTTGTCTGATATTGCTGAACTCAAAAACTCTCATAGTGCCATATTTTTTGCACTCTTACATCATTTGCTACATTTAAATTACAGTGAAATGTACTTGCATTTTAAAATTGGTTCATAATAGTAATAGTAATAAAAAATAGGATTCAAAATCATAAAAAATCATGAAGGAATATCTATAAGATCATGGTAGTGTCTCTGTTTAACGCCCTAAATTCATGATTGTTCATGTTATGGGAGGCCTGCATCTCTCAACTGTCAAAACTGATCTTTAAATTCTTCTTCTGGCACCCTGGGAACTTCATCCCTCCATCTTCTACTCTGGGTGTCCCTGTGGTCGTGGAGGGCTGTACTCTATCCAAGCTGTCACTCTGGAGTGGTTGCCAGTCAACTGCTGAAATACAGAGACAAACACACAGGCATTCTCATTTAGAGTCACCAGTTAACCTAACAAGCATGTCTTTGGTGGTCGGAGGAAGCTGCAGTACCAGCAGAGAATCCATGCATTTACGGGGAGGCCATGCAAACTCGAAGCAGGTAAAGGCCCCGACTAGGAAGCGAGGCAACAGTGCTAACATCTGCAGCCCCACCAGGGAAGATGCAAAGTAAAGTTCAAAATCTTAAAAATGTATCTAAACTAGATTCAAAGTCAGTCATTGATCCCCAGCTCCTGCACTCACATGTAAATGTGTCCTTGAACAGGACAATTGACACCAAATTGCTTCCACTGCTGTGTCGGTGGTGTGTGACTGAGTATGGATGAATATGAATGGATTAGTTCATACTGATGGCCACTCTGGAAGCCTTCACCCTCAGTGAATGTGTGAATGAGTGTGAATTGATTGGTTTGGCCTGCATTGTTAAAGCACATTGAGTCAGACGACTGGTACTGTGCTTTACAAGCTTTACCTTCACTATCTTATTTCAAGACCCTCAAGGACATCCTGCATGCTCCATAGGCAGATCATTTATTGCAAGTAATGAGGCCTTATTTTTTTGTTTTCATACCTTAATATTATTTTTGTGGACTTTTCATGTAAATGTAGCTCAAGAAAGTGTAATTAGGTATTTATGCCTAGAAATTCCAACATTTACACTCACTTGGATTTGAATTTTTGGAGCAGTCACTTGCAGAATGAAGGCATAACTTGTTACTTCGAATTCAGAAAACAAAGGTAATGTCCATTTATTTTCATTTAACCTAGATTATTACCATTGAAATCTCTTTAACGAGGGAGGATTCGAGACAGCACAAGATGTTCTTCACAAATGACAGAAAAGAGACAGACCAGGAAAGATAAATATTACATCAAGCAGTGTTGAAACCTGCAATAGAGAAGGAGAATTGAAGATGTTCAAGCATTCAGGGATTTTAAGCATCCCAGGACATCACTGAGACCCTCTTCTGGCTCTGGCCAAAGGAAAAATAAAAGAAAAAGATGCAAGACTCTTTAATGGTCCGAGCTAGGGCTCAGAAATATGGATCAAAATTCATATCACGAAATATTTAAACTCAGTGGCGATATTTTTGATGTGAAGTTATATGTATATAATCTGACATGCCAGATGGATTTTTTTCACACAACCATCTGGAAAACCTTCTATAGACAGCGTTTGGGAAAGGGCAGAGCCTTTGAAAAAAAAACTCAAAGGGTGACTGGATGAACTTTCTGTCTGTCACATCTTTACGGACCAATCAGAGCAACAAAACGTAACGTCGTAGCCCCAAACTAAGGTGCGCCCCTACTAGGCTAAACTCTATAGGAAACTGCATAACGCGAACCATGTCGACTGTAGACATGTCAGTACACGACTTTTGCCGTTTTTGAAAACAACTCACTGCGGTTCTTTGTTCTTCTTTTAATGAGGAAATGTCATGAAGTTCTGATAAAACTAGCGCTTTAGCAGCATCCAGGCTAGTGTCTTCTGCCATAATCTCACTGCTTGCATATGTCATGCCGTGCCTGAAAGCACTGCCCTTGATGCCGATTGGTCCTGTCACTTTCTAACCGGGCCCAAACCATTCAGATGGGAGCTTTGCAAGATGGATTTGCCAGTGAAAAACAGAGAAACGGTCGAATCCATCTGCTTTGCAAGGTTAATATGTATAGATATGTAGGCTTATACTATAAATTTCATGTATATAAGGGCATCTTTTAACAAGCCACACGCTCACTCCGTCAGCCCCCCCACGGACAGTCAGTTCCCATGAACGGAAATGCATAAAACTGATATTATGCTCGTCATAGGGAGGGCACCTGTCTGTATTGCGGAGTGTTTGGTAACCGGTCATGTGTAGCCGCATCTCGCAGAAAGTTCTGAAAATTCTGGGTAGTTAGGCCCTTGTAGAAGACGGACTTCACCTCCAACCAAACCTTTGGACCCACCAATATCAACTCAACTGCAGAACAAGTCTTGAAGGTGTAGAGAGCTGTGGAGACTTTGACCTCCCTGCTGCAGCTGACGGACTGAAATCTGATGATAGTTAATTGACAAACACTGCCACTCTGTTTTTGTTTTTTATTGCTTGACTGCATGTAACTGAACTAATGTGTCATGTTTTGCATTTTTTCTAAACTTAACTGGACTGTTTTTTCTTGCATTTTTGACTGAACTGAATCAAAGAGGGGAGGACTTAAATTAACTAACTGAGGAGCCTGAAAAGGTGTTTTCACTGACTTAATTTTGTTTTATTTTTTATGCAAACTGGACCATATTTCTTTATTAGAACAAGAGCAAAAACCCACACTGAATGCTCCTCTTGGCAGAGGAGATATTTTTGTGCTTCTCCACTGGCCTTGGCACAAGTTTTTTTTAATCCATGGACAAGCTTTGCCATTCATAAAATACAGACTTACTGATGAGCTCAGGTTACTACTGGAGCTGCACATGCCTGTTACCTGACTCTGTCTTGTAGCTCTTACTGGCCCTTAATGAATGTAAAAGACAACTTTTTTTCAATCACCTCCTGTGACTGTTTTGTATGGGAGGTTTCCCAGATGATTGTGAAATATGCCCTATGAAATGGAAATATGAACCGGTTTATCTGACTAAATGTAACTCCAAGTAAATCTGGTGTATGTAGATTTAGATGTTTTTATATTTCTAGGTGCTTCCTGAAACAGTCTGTGACTGACTAAATTTATCTTTGTTCATTTTGTACATGTCAAATACTAACTTTCACACCCACCCTCTAACCCATGCTCCAACACGCTCACACTGTTTCATCCCTAAAACTGCTTCTCTTTCAATTTCTTCACCTCCTTTTGGCAGCACTGCAGCATTTGTTGATTGAGAGACCTTTGGAGGTTGTAAAGGCTGCGTCGATTCCTCCACCCCACCCCCCACCTCCCTTGTCTCCTGCTCTCTGCCTCCTCACTGTCACTTGCTTGGCTACGTACTAACTTGCTGTGGGAGGATAATTAGTCAAAGTGATTTTTCAACACCCCCCTTTCAAAACCGCCCTCTAAACCTCAGCCCCCTCAGCTTGCATCTGCTTAGCACAGCTTGGCATCAGAGTCATGGAAATCTTACCAGCCAGGCAATTTGTTTCTCCCAGTTTGACACCAGAATATACACGCACCAGATGCAACAGTCACAGAGAGTACATAGTTTGCATATGCCCATTGGTGAGCCATGAAGCGGGAACAATGAGGGAAAATATATGCTCCGCACAGCTTCAGGATCCAACTGAACACCATGCCTCTGTGTTTTTACAGTTTTTTATTGTGGAAATGCCTCATCTTTTAATTAGTGTAAAATACCGTATTAATCATTGACGTTACCTTGTTGGACGTTTTTTTCTTGTGTGGGCTTAGCTCATAGTCTGGATGCACTGGAGCTATTGGTGTGAGACTTGCATAGAAACCCATTCCATGAACCTCCAGGGACAACATTTTTGTGCTTACATTAATGCCAGTGGAAGTTCAGAACTCTTTAGCAATGGAATCAGCAGAGTGTTAGTGACTTTAACGCACCATGTGCCTAAGCAGTTGATGTCCCGCTGTGATTTTACCTGGTCTTAAGCTCCATTAGTGAGCTGTTGTTCCTAAATGCTTCCGCTTCACTTTCTTACTTGCAATGCCGTGAAAAAGTATTTACCCCCTTTCTAAGTTCTTATTTTTTTTGCATATAAGTACATTTTAAATGCTTGATATCATCAAATAAATGTAAATATTAGACAGAGATAGCTATGGTAAATGATGAATGCAGATTTTAAATGATGATTTCATTTATTAAGGGAAAAAGCCACCCAAACCTACCTGGTCTTGTGAAAAAGTAGCTGCCCCCCCACCCTCAATTCATGAAACAACTGTGATTAGCCACATTTCTTTGATAAACTGAGTTCATCTTCACTAGCCATACCCAGGCCTGATTACTGCCAGACCTGCTGAATCCAGAAATCCCTTAAATAGAACCTGCCTGACAAAGTGAAGTAGGCTTAAAGAAGTAACACATCATGCTGCCACTGAAAGAAAAAAAAGAACAGCTCAGTAACAAAGTCATTGACATCTATCAAGCTGGAAAGGGGTACAAAGCCATTTCCAAGGCTTTGAGACTCCAAAGAACCCTGGTGAGAGCCATTACCCACAAATAGAGAAAACTTGGAACAGTGGCGAATCATCCCAGAAGTGGCCGGCCTACCAAAATTACTCTAAGAGCGCATCAACGACTCAACCAGGGTGTCTCAAAAAGACCCAGAACAACATCTAAAGACCTGCAGGCCTCACTTCACTCAGTTAAGGTCAGAGACTGGACAAAAACTAACCTGACATGCCAGATGGATTTGTTTCACACATCCCTCTGGAAAACCTTCGATATATAGCATTTGGGAAAGGGCAGAGCCTTTGAAAAAAAACTCGGATAGTGATTGGATGAACGTTGTGTCTAGCACATCTTTGACGGCCAGTCAGAGCAACGTGACATTGTCGCCACTACCTAGAGCTCGTGCACAGCTACCGAGGAATAAACTCCATATAGAACTGCAAAATGCAAACCATGGTGACTGTAGACAAGTCAGTACACGACTTTTGTGGTTTTTGAAAAGAAAACAACTCACTGCTGTTCTTTGTTCTTCTCTTAATGAAGAAATGTCGTCAAGTTCTTATAAAACTGTCACTTAAGCAGCATCCACGCTAATCTCTTCCATCATAATTGCACTGGCCTCTTGTTGCTGCTTGCTTACGGCACAACGCCGCCGTGCTCAAAAGCACTGTCCCCACGAATCCATCTGCTGTGCAAGCTTAGACAAAAATGGCATCCATGGGAGAGTCCCAAGGCCAAAACCACTGCTGACCAAAAAGAACATAAAGGCTCACCTCAAATTTGACAAATAACATTTTGATGATCCCCAAGACTTTTGGGGAAATATTCTGTGGACTGGTGAGACAAAAGTTGAACTTGTTTGAAGGTCTGCAGTAAAACTAACACAGCATTTCATAAAAGCACATCATAACAACAGTTAAACATTTGGGTGGTATAATTCTCCTGGGCTGCTCTGCTGCTTCAGGACCTGGACCACTTGACTTAACCAATGGAACCATGAACTCTGCTCTCTACTGGAAAATTCTCGATGTGAATGTCTGGCCATCCATTTGGGACCTCAAGGTCAAGCACACTTGGGTTATGCAGGACAATGATCTGAAATCCAACAGCAAAGCAGCTGCTGAATGGCTTAGAAAAACAAGATAAAGGTTTGGGAGTAGTCTAGTCAGCATCCAGACTTAAATATGATTGAGATACTTTGGCACGACCTTAAACAGGCTATTCATGCTGGAAAACCCTCCAGTGTGGCTGAATTAAAACAATTCTGCAAGGAAGAGGGAGTCAAAATTCCTCTACATCGATGCAAATGCTTGCAGGGTGGAATGACCAGTTAGCAGGTTTTGGGAGGAATGACATTTTCACATAAGGCCAGGTAGGTTTGGATGTTTTTTTTCCCCTTAATTAATGAAATCATCATCTAAAAACTGCATTTTGTATTTATTTGGGTTATCTTTGTCTAATGGGAAAATGTGGGAAAATGAGCAGAAAAATCAGAAACCAGGTAGGGGCAAAAACTTTTCACAGCTCTGTAGTCATGTGACTTATAATACAATACAATATAAGAACTGTACTTATTATGTGTTATTATTATATTATTATTATGTGACAGACTCTGTGTTTATCCTTTAAATTTGTCGGGTAAAAGTTAGGAATGACCAAAATTTTAATTCAACAATAATTCAAGGAAAAAAAAATAATCAAAGTGAAAAGAATGAGTGATTGAACTGCATCCATAAATTCCATGAGATGAGAGATGGAGACACAGTGTCCTCATGGATGCTTGTACATGCAGGCCAAGACTTCAGCCTCCGGGATAGAGTAAATAAATACAATTAGAAAATAAATTAATATAAACAAACAGAGTCGCAATTTTGTTATCCGCTAATAAATGATTGTTTACACAGTCTGCGTGGCTGCTCATGCTTTAAATGGAAAAAGTCCAGCCTGAATAGACTGCATTGAGTTTTAGGCCTCATTAAACTGCTGCTGTAAGCTACTGGGTAAACGGATTTGTCATTGGGCTTCATAACAGTGTACAGGTGCATTCTGGGACAAATTATTTAGTGAGTGTATCAGTTAGATTGTTCATGTACTGAGCATGTTTTTAGGGCCACAGGAGGTTAAAGTGAAGCCATGACCATAGCAACCTCAGTGCACAGCAGGCAGAGACTTACATGCCATTTTTTTCCCCCTGGATCAGATTGTTTTATGATTCATGCAGTAAAGGAGCTTACAAAGGAAGTAAAGTGAACATTTGTTATTGTCAAACTGCTAAAGCAGCAGAACTTTGTTTCAGTGCTGAGGCGATTAAAGCCCAAGGCAAAACTTCTCCAACAGTGTTCATCATCATTATGGTATATATAATCTGCTACTGACCAAAAATGTTTTGAACGTTAACAAAGGTTTTATTTTTAAGGAGCAAAACAATAAAATGTGAATAATTACATTACCTAAAGGCAAACAACCTGTGAAAACTGTGCTGTACTCAATGAGCCAGTGTTCACGTTGTAGAATGTAATAAAGAACATTTAAAGGGTGCAAACAGATTCAAACAGAATTGATATTATTTAAGGGGTGAGGCAGTTGCGTTCTTATGAAACTGTCGTGATTTAGGAGTCATGGTTCTGTGTACCTGCATACCTGAGAAGAAAATAAAGGCAATCTCACAGTGCAGGATTCCATAGGGGTGTAAAGGTATGCATATTCATACTGTAATGGTTCGGCATGAGCCTCTTGGTACAGTGGGTCAGTGTTAGAGGGGGGTAAGGGTTACCCTATGGAAGGTTTACCACATGGATGTGTGAAGCAAATCCATCTGGCCTGTCAGGTTATAAAAAAATCTCTCCAAATTAAGAAAAAGAAATATTCCTGGCTGGAAAAGATACCTAACCGGAACTTCAAAACTCAGGTTCGTAATTTTGCTGTACCATTTCACCCCTAGTATTTAATCTAGGAGGTAGTAACGCTTGTTACTGTATGATAACAGCAATTAATATACACACACCAGCAATTAAACAACTAACAAAGAGGAGAAGAAACAGCACAACAAAACACACAAATGCCCCATTCACATGGGATTAGTATTTTCTGAAGACCTCTGGTAATTTGTGATAATCACATACATGTCTGTGTTTTTAATCTTTTCCTAATTGTCCATGTCAGTATTTTGCACTGGAAAATTCCAGAGTAAATTACCCATCACATTTAGGACACATAGGTCTACAGGGGATCCTGTGTGAACCAGCATCTCCGTAGTTAAAGGTAGTAATTATGCAGAGTTTTTTATTTTTTTTATTTTTTATTTTTTTTGCTTCGTACAGCATTTCCTGCTGCTTTTGTTGAACATCAAAGGTAACAGAGGCTACGTAGGACATTCTCAACAAAGGCTTGACACAGAGCATATGTATTTATTGGATTCCAGTGATTATTTCATAAAACTGAATTCACTCCTTTGGTTGACTCCTACCATGTGAATCAGCTGAAACAGAAACCTTAAAATATTCAGTGAAACAATTATAAGAACAAACACACAAGGCTTTCTCTCTAAGGGCTGTGTTTAGTTTCCTTGTATTCTCCTCCTTTTCTGTGTAGTGCTGTAAAATATCAGTAACCCAGTGATTTACTGAATGGTGAACAATGGCTGTGCTGAGACCACCCACAGCGCTCAGGCTCCTCTCCTCATTCCTACATCCCATCTCAGACTTGTTACAGCAGTGTGAATTTGTTGTTGGCTGCAAAAACAGCATATAGCACATTTTTCTTTTCAGTTCAGATCATAATGTGCGAGCACTTTCTTACCATGTGTGAATTTGTGATGCTTTTAGTTGGTTAAGACCTTTATTTTATGGGTCCAGCCAGAGACTAACATGTCTGCCTGACTATTACATCAACAAGGACTGTAATGACATTGTATTCAAATACATGAACTTAAATATGGAGTTGGCCCCTTTTGCAGCTTTAACAGCCTCTGCTCTTTTGGGGGAAATAAAATGTTTTTTTGGCAGACTCTTTAGTCCAATGGGATGACCATCTTAGAGATAGACAGGTGTCCATGGTATTAAGGACCTCTCCCAAAGGCCCCCACTGGACCCTAGTAGAGCCTTGACCGAGATTTGAACCCCAATTTCCTATACTGAAGGCAGAGACGTCAACCACTTAGCAGTGTTTATTTCATGTACTAAAACTATGACTAAAAATTTTCGTCTACATATTTTTTTTTCTAAGAGAAAAACTGAACTAAGACTAGCCAAAAATATGTCTTTGATGACTAAAACTGACAAAAACTAAATTTAACTCTCATCCAGATGACTGTGGGTAAATCTGACGAAATACAATGCATATGGAGCCCTGCCTCTCAGCTGTAGAAAGCAGGGACCCCAGGTTTGGCAGAATGTATAGAACACGCTTTCATGATTTGGTGCCAGATTTAGGCGAGAATAAATGCTTGGTCTGAAAGTAAAGACTAAAATGTAAAGACTTTTTACAGACTATAACTAGGCTTTAACTTTAAAGGGTAGAAATGACTGTAATGTGACTAAAAATTAAAAGAATTTATTTTAAAGTCTAAGACTGAGACTGAAATTAAAAATAGCTGTCAAAATTAACACTGCCACTGAGCTGTCCTGCCAAACATGTGCCCATTCATTCTGTAGAGCATCTATAAGGTCAGACACTGATGTTAGATGAGAATGCCTGGCTTACAGTCTCCAATCCAGTTCATCCCAAAGGTGCTCAATGGGGTGGAGTTGAGGTCAGGGCTGTGCAGGCTAGTCAAGTTCCTCCACACCAAACTCATCAAACCATGGCTTTATAGTCCTTGCTTTGTGCACTGGGGCACAGCCATGTTGGAATAGAAAAGGACCTTCCCTAACGTGTGGCCAAACAGTTGGAAGCATATCATTGACCTTCCCCATCTGACTGCCAAACAGAGACGCACAAATCATCCTTAACCCACAGAGCATGTTTCCACTTTTCTACGGTCCAGTGCCTGAGTGCTTTATACCACTCCATCTGATGCTTGGCATCAGACTTGGTGATGTGAGGCTTTCATGCAGCTCTGCCATGGAAACCCATTCCATGAAGCTCCTGCTGCACAGTTTTTGTGCTTACATTAATGCCACTGGAAATTCAAAACTTTTCAACTATGGAATCAACAGTGTTGGAGACTTTTATGCACCTTAGCAGACGTTGGCCTCCCTCTGTAATTTTACGTAGTCCGCTTTGTGGCTTAGTTGCTGTTGTTCCTAAATGCTTCTTGTTGACTGTGGAATATCCAACAGGGGAAAAATTTCACCAACCGTTTTATTGCAAAGGTGGCATCCATCACATTACCAAACTTGAAGTCACTGAGCTCTTCAGAATGACTCATTTATTATCACAAATATTTGCAAATAGAGACTACAAGGCTTGGTGCTTTTTTTTATTCACCATGGCAACAGGTCTGATTGAAACACCTCAATTCAGGCCTATTTAGGGGCCACACACCGCCCAGAACCAACCCCTAAGTGGCCCAGCCTGCAGCCATCCCAGAGATGCAGAGGGCAACCTGCTTTGCAAGTTTTAATAAATTTACGTAGTATTTCAGACAGGCACAGACACTCTGCACAGCCTAGCAACAGTCTACCTACAATGCACTGCGTTGTTTTGAAGCATGGCTAAGGATGTTGACAGAAGTAGCCCCAAGATACCAAGTACAAAACATGTCCTTTCCAACTGTAGCTACAACTGTGCAAATTTAGTTTTTATGCACTTTTAGATATGCCTGATTTACAGAATTTCATTTTATTTTTTCAGTCTATTTATTCTATTCTTATTCAAGTAAAAAAAAAATTCTGCTACCTCAGGTTATGTTCAAATACACCCCCTTTGTTGTGTTTTATTCACTTTTTTATATGCTTTTGTCATATTGCCAAATTTAAAAGGGAGACTGAATAAAAAGTGCATATGAATCATCAAATTGATCTGTATTGGTTCGAAATTTGACATTACCAGCAGCTTACTGGGTAGTGAACATGTCTAGCCAGGCTACATTTCTTGATTTTAAAATGTGGCCCAGTTGAATTTTTAATTGAATAGCCTACGTGATTAAAAAAAAGCCACAGAACAAAGTATGTAAATGTTTTAAACTCAAAATACCTTGGCATCATGAAGATATGAAGTAAACAGGAACCATCAGCATTGTTTTTGTCAAATCAAGTTGTATGTATTAAATCAAATCCAAATTCTATGAATCAAACCAGTTATATATAATATAATATGAACACAAAATACTAAGTCCATATTGGGGTCAAAATTTGTCACTGGCACAGAGTTGCAGAACTTTACAACTGGACAATCTGAGTCTTGCATTCCCATTTTTTGAGGCGTGGCATTTAAGCATATCGCTGCACTCCCATTTGCAAACTCTGCTCAATAAAACAAGAGGAAGCTGGAGCAGACAGAGTGAGCAAGTGGGCTCGTTACAATATCCGCATGAAAAAACAAATCTCTCTGCAGTAATGGATTTCATTGTGGGATGGCAGACAATGCTTCCATCTCTTAATGCCTGTAAGCCATGCTATCCTGCTCTGTTTGAATCTTTTGAAAATTGTAATCTCATTCACTGGCTTCAAATAAAGATCCCCCACATACAGCATGTTGTTCATTATGCATATTTGTGTGGGTTTTTCCTCTTACCTTCTGTTACATTGTTGCTGAAAAAAGGATGATTGAGAGGCTAAAGTAAATACATGTACAGTATGAAAAAGAATCAGAGAAAATCCTTGTTTATTGCAACTCGTTTCACATGTAAAAGACTTAAAGATGAGTAAACAGGCTAATGTGATTGGTTGTCAGGGTGTGATGTGACTCACTGATGTGTGGTTGTCTTGTTTCAGCTTTACAGCTCAGTGGAGTTTGGGAGGAGGTGGCAACTGGTGCATGAAAGGGTGGCTCCCAATCGCTTCTACTGGTAAGTATAGAAATGCAGATACTATTGGACACATTTTGAACAGTACAGCATAAAAAACCTCACTACACTTCCACCGGAAGGCAATCTCTCTGACATTGTGCTGGGGCTGTTGGTGGTAACACGTTAGTCTTGCTGTGATAAAGGCCCCAAATGATCGGTTCATTATTTGCATTCAGTGTGCTATTTTGTTTCTTTAGGCACACCGTAGTTAAGCTCCTCTAGAATTGTCCTGCCACCACAGTATGACTCCACTGTGCCTGTGAATGTCTCATTTACTTAACAAATTAAACAGATAGCTCAGTGGATATGTCGAACATAATCAGCACCTAACTATCAGCCATTTCCCTTTTTTAACTGCTCCTTTTTCAATCCCAAATCCCCTTTCCATTGTTAAGATAACGTAACTTTTGATTTACTAGATATTCCTTACTTTCTTTCAAACAAAAAGCAGGTCATCCAAACAGAGAACAAAGTACTTTAAGGTTGACACAGTTAACATAACAAAGTAAGAGCACACCAAAGAAAATTAGGGCGCATTCACACCAGAGCTGTTTGGTCCACTTTGAACGAACTCTGGTCCGTCTTTCCTGATAGTCTGGTTTGTTTGGAGTGGTGTGAAAGCTCACACCTACTCTGGTGCAGACAAAACAAGCTGACCAAAGAAAATAGGAGGTCTCGCTCTGATTCCAAACAAACCCTGGTGTGGTCCATTTGAGGTGTGAAAGCAAAGGGGACCAACTTGTGAACCAAAGGCATAAGGTGGCACAAAACGAAATAATTTACGGATTTATTTATGTGATTTAATACACTTAAATACATCTCTTTACCTCACTTGGCACCTTTGTCTTCATAGCAACACGCCCTAGTCTCTCACTCACATGTTGGCTTGCCTTTTTCTCCGGTACTGATTTATTCATCTCATGTAAAGAACGACATGCTGGACAGCTCACTGCCTCGCTGGCTGCCTGTAAGGCCCCAATACGAAAGCAGAAACCCAAAGACAGTGTAAATTCTGTGTTTTTTTCATTGTTTATGTGGAAAAAAAGACTGGCAGAAGGAGATGGATTTCCGGTTTCGTCTTCTTCTACGCCCTCTTTTCTTCTTCATCACTGTTTGTTTGTGAAGACAGCGCCCCTAATGGGCAGAGGATGTAGGTGTTCAGATGGTTTGGTCAGTTTGATCAAGAGCAGTGTGGATGTGAATCAAACCAATGAAACCAAGGAAAATGCAACAATGTTGCATTTTTTGTTCCAAAATGGGCCGAGTCACCTGGACTACAAGTGTGAAAAAGACCTTAGCTTAATTGATAACCTTAACTGGTATACTAACCAAGCGAAAGCAACTAAACTGGGATCCCTGAAAAGTATGAACACTTTCACATTAACCCTATCTTTGGTCTTCTGTGAGTCACTTTGTACATGCACTCCGGCATGTGCATTAGTTTTAGGCATGTAGGTAAAGATTTATCATAGGACTAATATGCCACAAATCTGGGTTGGGAAGGACAGAGTCACATGTTGACACATGTTGGCACGTGTCGCACGGCAGCAAAGGTCAAGCTTCTTTTTTGTCTGGGCCTTTTCAACCCTGGTAATACGCCTGAAGACTCCTGGCAGTATGGGACATCCACCGCATGACAAGGGGCTCGTGGCATTCCTGTTAGACCCAGATACCCCTGGTAATATGCAAGGACATCGACAGCACAACCGGGGTGTGTCAATCTTTCTCGCCTGAAGGTGCCCTCAGGTGGCTAACTCTTCACATCTATGCTTTACTTCAGCCTCATTTTTTGGCCCACACATGCCCACAGTTGCTTTGCATTGATTTGAATCTCAGATAGATCTATTGGTCAGACTTGCTTTCCATTGTTCATGTGGACTTACAAAATCTAAAATGTGATTAGACATGTGTAATTGTGATTAACTGTTGAAAAACAGTAATTTATTCTGATTTTTTTGGGGGGGAAAGGACAGTTTTACTTTGTGGTGACTGAACAAGCAGGAACATCCACCAGTAAACACAGCCCCTAAGAAAATAAAGTTGCTGCTTTGTCACCCTGCATTAATATTATTTACTGTTTGCTAATTATATCCTAATCTCATTGACAGCTCACTAATAGCAACAGTCACTTCTGAGTAGATAACTGTGAGGCCTACAGCCATAAAGGAGTAAAAATAGTAAACTTGCTTCTTTGTTTTAATTTTCAGCTATAGCTCAGAGATAAAGACTTAAACCAGTTGGCTGGACCTACGGTGAATGATTTCTGCTTATACTTGTGATCCTTTCCTGTCTTAGGCAAATCAAATTTAGCAAAAACATAAAAATATAAATGTAATTTTCTATGTTTAGTAGCACCAAAAAATACCAAAGATATAAGAATAAAAAAATCCATCCCCAATTTCAAAAAAGTTGGGACACTGCGTATGCAGTGATTTGCATATCTCATACTCCTGTGTTCTATTCAAACACAACATATCACATGTTCAAACTGAGACATTTTACCATTTCACAAAATATTTTAGCTCATTTGAATTTGATGGCAGCAACATATCTCAAAAAAGTAGAGAATGGGACATGTTTACCAAGATCTGGACTGCAGGCAGGCCAGTTCAGCACCTGGACTCTTCTAATATGAAGCCATGCTGTTGTGATGGATGTGGTATGTGGTTTTGCATTGTCTTGAAATATGCAAGGCCTTCCCTGAAAGAGATATCTGAATGGAAGTATATGTTGCTTACTTTTCAGCGATGATAATGCCTTTCCAGATGTGTAAGCTGGCCATGCCATGGGCACAAATGTGACCCCATACCATCAGAGATGCAGGCTTTAGAGCTGTGCGCTCATAACAAGCTGGATAATCTCTCTCTTCTTTAGTCCACAGGTACGGTAGCCGAGAAGGGTCACAACACATGCAATGCAAACGCCACAATACTTGCAAACTCAGAAAACTCCTGCATCGATTTTACAACACGTGCGCTGCAAATGCCAAAACACCTGCAAACTCAGGTTTTGGTTTTGTGTATTACCAATTCCAACATATTGAGTCATTGTCCCCAATAACATAATAGTCCATGCAGATAATTGTTTTCTGAGTTTGTATGTGTTTTCTGAGTTAGCATATGTTTTCTGAGTTTGCGTGTGTTTTCTGAGTTTGCAGGTGCACTCTGAATATGCAAGTGTTGTGACGTTTGCATGTGTTGTGACCCTTCTCGGCCACCGTACACAGGACATGTTGTCCATGATTTTCAAGAAGAATTTCAGTTTTGATTAATTTGACCACAGAACAATTTTCCATTTTGACTCAGTCCGTTTCAATTAACATTTGACCCAGAGAAAATGGCAGGGCACTGGATTGTGTTCACATATGGCTTCTTCTTTACATGATACAGCTTTAACTTGCATTTGTGGATTGCACTGCAAACTGTGTTGACGGACAGTGATTTCTGGAAGTATTTCTTAGTTCATGCAGTGATTTCCAGTACAGAATTCTGCTTGCTTTTGATATGTGGCTGCCAGAGGGCCTGAAGATCACCAGCATCCAATATTCATCTTTGGCCTTGTCCCTTGTGCACAGAGATTTCTCCAGATTCTCTGAATTGTTTGATAGTATGCACTGTAGGTGGGGGGACTTCAAAGTATTTGCAATTTTACATTAAGGAGCATTTTACTGAAATTGTTCCACATTTTTAGATGCAGTTTTTTTTAGCAGATTGGTCAACTTGTGAGAGATTCTACTTCTCCAAATGCTCCTTTTATACCCAGTTATGTTACTGACCTGTTAATGAGTTGCAAAATGCTCCTACGACTGTTTTTCTTTTGTTACCACTTTCTTTTCCAGCCTTTTGTTGCCCCGTCCCAACTTCTTTGAGATGTGTTGCTGCCATCAAATCCAAAATGAGCTAATATTTTTCATTAAATGGTAAAAATTTCTCAGTTTCAACATGTGATATGTTGTTTATGTTCTATTGTGAATAAAATATGAGTTTATGAGATTTGAAAACCATTGCTTTCTTTTTTTCAATACATTTTACACAGTGCCCCAGCTTTTTGGGAATTTGGGTTGTGGATATACAGTCATATATTCAACACATAGCTGCCATGAGTGGAGCGACAGAAATAGAGTGCAGTGGCAGGCAGAGAGTAAGTAATGACGAAGTGATGATAAGTAAATGCAATTTTCTGATTGTCTATAAGGAAAATAGTCACGCCAACACCTCTGCAAAAGCATGCAGGAAGGTCACTAATTCTGTTTGAAGAAAGCCTCCTTTTTGCTCACTGCATCTCTGCTCCATTTGTTGTTAAAGATGGTAACCCGTTGTGTATTTTGTTTTATTTTCACTAGTTGGTAAATATTTTTTTACCGCCTCTGCATCACCTTATGAATCACCTAATGTTAATTTCTGTCGAAGACAGACAGAGAGCAGGCAGGGGTAAGAATAAATAGCATCACCTGGTCCTCAAAGGTTTCTCTTTATGTCCCCCAGCATAAAAACAGACACATTCGAAATGTCCAAACCAAAAAAAAAAGAACTAAAAAAGAGCATGTTTCAAACATTTCCAACTTGAAGCTTTGCAAGGTGGATCCTCCTGATGGAATCTGGCCAATCCATCAGCTTTTCAAGGTTCCCATCAAGCAATGTAGTTTTTGAAAATGTGCAAAAATGCTGCCAACCCTAAAAAAACTGTCAGTCAACAATTACTTGTGAATTTATACAACTGCAGTGTACTGCATACCAATAAAAGGATAACCATCCCTGCAGCTTTATTAACATGCATGCTTATCTTGGCTCTTATTAATATCTCTGCCTGCATGGCCGTGAAATACATTGGAATGACTGTTTGCATTTTCCAACCCAGTGCATTTCTCCTTCAAGGACTCTGTTTTAGCTGCGACCTGTTAGGCAATCCCACTTTAGTGCCTTTGACCAGCTCTGTGGAGTTGGCTATCCATTTTCCCAAATGGCACCCATTGCTGTGCTCTTAATCAACGACCCCCAGCAACGACATACATTTGAAATGAAAAGTCCCCCACATGTGAGTAGAACTAGGGGGCATGCAGTGAAAGAATATAGACCAGAAGTTAAAAGGTTGCACTTTTGCCTGATATAGCTCTCTATTGATTGGTTTGTCTGATTCATTTCTACCACAGACTGAAATGCCGCTCAGTTCAGACCTTATGATATTGTATGTTTGTGTTATTAATTAAACATTTTATCATGAAGGTTTTAGGATTCATGTTAACTAACCTGGTAAATCTTGCCTTGACCTTTCAGCTGATCACTTTATGTCACCTCCTTCTCAAAAAGTCTAAAGCAGAAGAACTAGAGAGGTTTTTGAAGGCTTCCATTATTCATGTGTCTGACATGCCTGATCTTAGCCTGTGGCACCGAGTTGCATTATGTAACCCACAGAGTTCAGCTGTGAAGAGAGCCTTTCAAACACTTTCTGGGTGAATGTGAGTACTGCAGTGACCCAAACAACTGATGTATGATGATTGGAATAATCAAATAGTTCCCCGTAGTGAAGCCTTTAAAGCTAAATGTGAAATTACATGTCCATCTGGGGCTGTTGCACAGCAGTTTCAATTCTTTCAAATGAAGATTCCCTAAACCTTTAACTGTGAAATGTGTCTGTATTTTTCCCTGTCCTCCCATTTTTCTTGTCCACATGGACTCACAGCTATCACAAAAAGTGCAATCAGTGGTATCCAGCATGTCTGGCCTCAATAAGTAACTAACATTTAACAAAAAGCCCCCCCTCCTCCCCCTAACAAACTGCAGCAGAACTGTCAGGGTAGTAACAAGCGGGGCAGCCAGGAGTGAAGGGAGCCTGGAGGGCTGATGCTGCAGAAGCTGTCAGAGTTCTATTTTTGGGACGCACGCTGTGTGGTAGGTGTGGTGCAAGTCCTGGTAATGAGGCTGCACAGGGAGCTTATGTCTGCTGTGCATGTGTCCGCCAAACATGTGAAGATGAAGATTTGTAAGCCCATTTGGTCAGCCTGAACGGTGCTTGCTTATACAGCATAGGTCCGTGTAAAAGGCACAAAATCCTACAAAGGGAACATTTAATTCCCCTGCATACAATTGTAATCAGCTAGGGAGCTTAATCAGGGAGCAGGCATGAAAGGGTTTGCATATGACATTACAAGTCTTGACAAAAACATCTGGAGCGTGCTGTGTGCCATATTTTTGAAGCATCATCTCTTCAGTTGTGACTTAACCTTCCGACAACTTTTTTTCGATGAAAACCTTGATGTAATAAGTGAAGGTCAAAATCTTGTTAGAATAAAATTTCTGCTGACTTATGTGGTGCTATCTATCATCACCACAGAGCTCAATAGGTACCGCCCACTTTTCTGTTATCTTCACTAGTGGCAACTGACAGCCAAAATTAACGGGTTAAGCCTTATAATGTCAGAATGTTGCAGAAATCAGTATCATTTGTTATAATCGTACTAGCACACCAACGCCATAACTTTCGTCCATCATTGCTTTTTTGGAACAGGTTTGATTCCAGCAAATTTTTAACCTTGCAAAACAGATTGATACACTCGTTTCCATGTTTCCCACTGGCAAATCCATCTTGCAAAGCTCCCATCTGAGCCGTTTGGACCTGGTTAGAAAGTGACAGGACCAATCAGTGATGAGGGGCAGAACTTTCGGGCACGGCAGAGTCGCGACTTAAACAAGCAGCAACAACAGGCCGGTGCTATTAGGACAAGATTAGCGTGGATGCTGCTAAAGCGCTAGTTTTATCAGTACTTGACGACATTTCTTTGTTAAAGTAAGAACAAAGAACAGCAGTGAGTTGTTTTCTTTTCAAAAATGACAAAAGTCGTGTACTGACATGTCTAAAGTCGCCATGGTTTGTGTTATTGCAGTTCTCTATGGAGTTTACTCCTCCGCAGGCGCGCAGCTCGGCAATGGCTATGTCACATGTTTTGTTGCTCTGATGGGCTCATAAAGATGTTACAGACAGAATGTTCATTCTGTCTCTGCCCTTTCCCAAACGCTGTCTGTGGAAGGTTTGCCAGATGAATGTGTGAAACAAATCCATCTGGCGTGCCAGGTCAGCAAATTTTCACAACAGTCCCTAACCCTGTAAAACTGGCGTTATCTCATACCAAAACATGAGATATGTGTTATTCAAAGTTAATGGCTTTTGAAGCATAAAAAGTTTTTTGTCTTTTCATCTGAAAGCCCTTCATTATACCATTTTAATTGTGCTATCCACCCCTTTGTAGCTCTTAGAGAACATTTTCTAGCCAACCTGGAACTTGGCTAAGTTCCCAGGGTCTTTGAAGATTAAATCCCCACCAGTAACTCCGATATTGGATGTCTTTTTATCTATTTATAATCCATTTTACGATCTTTCCTGCAGCTAGTGGGTTAGCCTGCTGCCATATTGTCTTTTTATAGTCCAGAGTGCATTGTGACTAAGCAGTCAACCAATGGCAGGCCGTTCTGTCCCCACATTATGCATGTGCACAGACTTATAAACTGAATAAGTGAGCCTGAATGACTCATAATAGGGAGGAAGAGACACAGAGAGGTTGTGGTGTGTCCATCATCTTTAAATAATGACTCAAATTCCAAAAAGCAGGACTTTTTGTAAAAATGTGAATATTTTGAGGACTTTTTGTCACAAAATAATTATTTTGAATTATATGGTCCCAGAAGCATGCTCAACAGGTGTCGACGCATGTTTCACTCCGTAGCTGAGGTTAAGCTTGACAGCATCTCTTTTCTTCCAGCGTTTTCACCCCTGGTAATAGAAGTTTTTCGACTCTTGGGACATCTACAACTTGACCAGGGGCTCGTTGCAACCGTACTACCTGCCCGGATGGTACCCTATGCCATGCTTACTCGCCACATCCACCTCTAACTGTGCCCTGAAGATGTGGACTTAGTTATATTTTCAACAGATCATTTTCCCATGCCCCTGGTAAAATGCAAGGACACCCAAAGCACTAACAGGGTTGTATTAATACTCTGTCCCACCCAATGGTGCCATCAGATAGCTTACTCAGAACATCTACGCCTTACTTTGGCCTACATTTTTAGCCCAAACATGCCTAGCACGGTACTGTTAGACCACTGTGGCTGAGGTCTGCTTCGTACCATTAATGCTAACATCATGTTGTAGATATAATAAATCCGCCTCATTTCTGGCAATAAGAGAAAAGAGCAAATATTAAACCTGTCGTCACTTAGGGTTGTTCAAACCAACCAGCTGGGAGTTAAGGTGTTTTCTTCCTACTAAATTGACTTCTTTCATTGCCAAAAGACTAATCAAAGTTTTTTTTTTCCTTTATTGATTCAAGAGTAAGACACTTTAATTTGATTTTCTAATACCTCACTTGACTGAGGCTACTCCTAGGTAGTCAACCGCTCTGAGAGTCAGACTTGGAACCATGCAAAATAACTTTCAGAATTTGCAAAAATCTGCCTCTCAAGGCATTACAACAGCAGTTTAAAAAGGGCATGAAGACTGAGTCTTTGAAAACAAAACAAAAAAAGAGTGATCTGCTTAGCTAACTTCAGCAAAATGCCGGGAAAAATTGAGAGATTTTTAGAGAGAGGAGACAGATTTTGGAACAAGCAGAAAAATGTGCTGAAAGGTGCTATCCAATGACAGCATGAGACTTTGTTAAGTTCAGCTTCACATTGAGACAAAGCACCAAAGTTTGGCGACCGAGCTACAGGAGCTTTTTTGATAGAGAGCAAAAGGAATTGTAGTCACAGAAAAAAGCAACTGAGGAATTTTACACAGTAAATACCAAGGCAGGCTGTCTGAGAGCAAGTTTCTGACATGATCAGTGATTACAAGTAAGTCCTTATGGCTGTGCAACCTTTCAATTCACCACTTAGGTGAATTGAAAGGTTGCACTGCTTAGGTGAATTTAAAGAGGCACACTAATTGTTTGATTTAATTATTGCTGGAAAAAGGTAAAATGACTATAAGTTGGCCATTTTTGTTTTGTTTTGAATCTTGAAAAAACATTGAAAACACAAGTCAGATGTTTAAAAAGAAGATGCATGCAAACATTTCAATTCCCATCAGAATTGTGGGCGGTATACAATACTGTAAAAGTATCTGCACCCATCCTGATTTCTTAGGTTTTGCATATTTGTCACACATTTCAGATCATCAAATGATATTTTATGATAACACAACACAATCCAAAATGCAGTTTTTAAATGATGACTTCATTTTTGGGGGAAAAAGCCATTCAAACCTACCTGGTCCTATGTAAAAAAGGCATTGCTACCCATGCTAAATCATGAATTAACTGTGATTAACCATGTTTTCTGGAAAGCTGAGTTCAGTTTTTCTAGCCACATCCAGGCCAGATTACTGTCAGACCTGTTGAATCAAGAAATCTCTTAAATCTTAAATAGAACCTGCCTGACAAAGGGAAGTAGGCTAAGGCCCCGCCCACACGGAGACGAATTCAGAAGTATACGCAAAAGTTTTTGTCATATCGAAGTTTCATCCACACGGAAATGGTGTTTTGGGAAGCCGTAAACACTACTTTTTGAAACCGGGTCCCAGAGTGAACAAATCTGTAAAGGCTTGCAGTTTTGTCTCCATGTGGACAGCCAATCCCATCGTTCTTATAATGAATATATTGCATAGTCCACCTATGCCACATGCGCATGTCGAACCAAAATAACCATGGCTGATTACAGGGTTGTGTTTGTGCTGCAGAAGTTCTTTTACCACCCCAGCAAACAGCATACATCATATGTTCTTAAATTCAACGCGGAGAACAACCAGAAGGGTAACTAGAAGAAAGTTTGTGTCAGTTTTCTGTGATCTTCTTCTCTCTTGGTGCATTTCCGTGGCAGCGTTACAGTGCCACGTACAGGCTTGGCATATATAATACAGAGTTTTCAGTCATTTTCAGTGGTTCCCTGCTAACGCGGACATTTCCTAAAACCATCCTGATTTTACGGAAAACTTTTTCAAAATGAAATGGAAGTATAACGTTTTCATCTCCGACGGAAGCCTGAAAGTTCTCAAAAAGCAACACATCATGGGGCCATCTAAAGAGGTTAAAGAACAGATAAGAAACAAATTCACTGACATCTATCAGCCTGAAAAGGGTAACAGAACCTATCTAAGGCTTTTGGACTGCAGTTAACCACAGTGAGAGCCATTATCCACAAATGGAGAAAATTTGTAACAGTGGTGAACCTTCCCAGGACTGGCCTGCCTACCAAAATTACTCCAAGAGTGCATTAGTGACTCATCCAGGAGGTCATGGAAGAATCTAGAACAACATCTGCAGGCCTGAAGGCGCACTCGCTGGCATGTTTTGCTTTGTTTTCATCAATATCATTGTTACACTTGCCATCTAACTGGATTCACAGCCAGGCTTACAGGGCCAATAAGAGAGCAATGTGCAAGTCGTTGACTCTCACTGTGCATCATTGGTTGAATCCTTTGTCCTTCAATTTTTGCCATCCAAATGACACCCTGAAATCCCTAAGGCCCTCCCTATCACAGTTTTTGCAGTAGAGGTGAGACAATTAGACCTGTTGATCTCCACTGATCGCAAAACATTGGAACAAGTACTGAGCATTGATGAAGATGACACAGTTTCATTTTGATGGTAATAGAATGACAGACATTTATACTAAAAACAAAACAGATAGTAGGTTTAGGGGGCAATGACTTTTTCAAATAGGGCCGGGCAGGTTTGAATGGCTTCCCTTAGTAAATGAAGTCATCACTGAAAAACTCAATTTTTAATTTATTCAGGTTATCTTTGTTATGATTATCACTACCTCATTATTGATAGAAATAATCAAAATTTGCCCTCATTAAGCAGCTCTAGAGTGAACATGTCACACTGTCCTGTTTTTTTTTCAGAGCTCTCAGGTTTCACAAAACAAGATGCTTAAACTCTAGTTATCATGTCCATGTGAAGACAATGATCAGGTCTATTCAGAGACCACGCTGCTGTTCAAACCAGTATGATCCAGACACAAAGACACGACTGAGACACAGAGTTTTGCCTCCCATCACTGAGCGGTGAAAAGTTTAAACAAACCGTAAAGCTTCTCTAACTCAAAGACTTATTCTTTGCCTGTCTCACACTGTTCTCGGGTACCTGAATGGATTATTCAGAGGAAATGGAAATGTGGTGCAGATTAAGTAGGCCATCCTATTCACAGCTGCGTTTCATCTGGGAAATCACCAATACTACCAATACGTATAATGATGAGGAGCTTTGGTGGTCTCTGACTGTCTCCCTCCGTCTGCTTCTCATTTCCCTTACACAGACCCTCTTTCTTTCTTTCTCCATTCGTGTGCGCTACCTGTCGACACATCCTCCCTTTCTCTTTCTCTCCCTCATGTCTCTCCACCTCCCTGTTCTCTCCAACTCGATGTGTGCGCCGTCTTTGCCTCTCCTCTGATCCCCCAGTCTTTTTAATACATATTTAATGCCATAATGATTATATGCTATTCCATCTGTGGACATCCCTACTGTAGCGAGAAAAATCAATGGCTTTTCCTCTGCTAATGATGTCGGGAAACATCTTCCTCCATCCGTCTGGGGGAGAAAAAGGACCTTCCAGGGGCTCTAAACATTTAGATCGTGCAGTAAACCTTAGGTCCTCTTTCAAATGCCTTCAACAATGGACAAAAGACACAGTGATTCCTGCAGCCATGGCCTGCTGATATTTGCCACAGCTGTCATAGCACTTTAGTTGACTTTTCTGTTGTTATAAATGTGTCTGACTTTGCAGGGTACATCTTTCAGGTCGGTCATTAGCCAGGCTGGTAGGTAGCATCTGCCCGAAGGTAAAAGACCATGGTGATGTTCCTGAAACACATTTGTCTGCCTTTCAGGTCCAAAATGGGTTTGGACAAAGAGCCCGGCCTAATCCACCTGGAAACCAGCATCTCTGAAGGACGTGAGTAATTGAATTCCAAGTTCAGCTCTCCATTTTCTCCTGTCTTTGTACTGTATTGTGGGCATTGTGTTAAAGCAGAGAGGATTTGGGAGTTGTGTGGACAATTCCAATAGGGGTAATGCAAAGGGACAGCAGGAATGGCCCAGTCTGGGGACGCACAATGACAATGGAGAGAAAAGTAATGCATATATTATAATGCTTTTAAAAGCAAGTGATTTAGCTCAGTGGCACTGTCGAAGGTACACAAAGATATGACTTATCCTCCTGAATGACAAAAAGCACCAGGAGATTGTGGGACGATCGATTGTATTTGACTAAATTTGCTTCTTGAGTCTGATCCTTATTTTCTTTTCCTTCCCTATTTTATCTCAGTTATTCTATCACCTCTGGTAAAATCCATTCTTCAGCTGTCAAGAATGTGTCTTTGTACTTTTTTAATGAATGTCACCTAGCACTTGATGCTTTCACCTTGTTCCTGATTCCTTGAAAGAAATCTTTATTTTCATTTTTGTGGGTTTTTTTGGGGGGGATTGCAAATTTTCTCTCCAAATACTCAGTGTCTTTTCTGGGTTATTCCAGCTCCATGTCACCACTTAACCTCACTTCAGATGTGTAGAAACCCATCATTAGATGGCTTCAGTCCCTCAGGAGGGTAAAAGCCTTGTTGTTATGGGCTTGCCAAAGAGTAGTCTTTTGAAAAAGATGCCATCAATGCAGATATCCCTAGCCTTGGCTTTAAAACCAACCTTTATCCTGCCAGTACAGGTAGATTAACTGTTTAGTATCTTTCTGACACTGCATAGAGTTGTGTTTTGTTTTATCCAGTGCATTAATATCAGCCTATCAAACCCTGTCAGTTTATTTATTCTCTCTCGGTTGAGCCACCTACATTTTTGCAATATTGTTTCTTGCTCTATTTAAGAACCTCAAGTCCAAAAAAAAAATGGGACACTAAATGCAATGATTTGCAAATCTCATAAATCCATATTTCTTTTATTTTTTTTTTAATTCTTTATTTTTCAGTTCTGTAAGGCAGACATCAAGAAACATCATATACATGAAAAGTAACCCAGTTTCTTCTGCAATTCAGTTTTTTCTTTTTCTTTTTTAAGTATAAGGAACAAATTGCAACATGTGAGAGGTAAAGTGTGCACACAAGATCAATTAAGTGGCAAACTGTAGCGATATGTCATGTTCAATAATGGATTTAAATGCTTTATGAAACTCTAACCAAAATGGTTTTATCCTTGGGCTTTCTCTGAAAATGTGCCAGTGGTTGGCCTCCTGAGGCCCACACTGCCTCAAACATTTGGTGTCTCGTCCTGCAAAATGTGCTTCCTGCTTTGGAGTCAAAAAAAAAAAAAAAAAAAAAAAAAAACGAATACAGCATTTCCAACCAAAGTCCCGCCACACATCAGAATTTGTAAATTTCCATACAAAATTCCACATATTTGACCAGCTTTCATCTTTTATTTAGAGATTAACTTCCCTCTCCCATTTCTGTTTGATATATTCTGTTGTGTGAAAATCCATATTTTCAATCAGTCAATCAATCAATCAATCAATAAATCAGTTATTTTTTTGTTTATAGAGCGCTAACTTATAACCAAAGTAATCTCAAGACACTTTACAAAAAGGCAGGTCTAGACGGTACTCTCTGCTGTACTCAAGCATTCTTATTGTAATAAAGACTGTACCCTATCACAATAAGGACCAGCATTAACCACCATGAGCCCTACACCAGGAGTGTTAAGCTGCATTACAGTGCTGACAAAAACCTTCCCTAACTATAGGGCAGGGCTGTCGAGCAGTCCAGACTCATTTTGACAGCCCTCTTCAGAAGCTGTGCTGGGGTTGGTGAGGGCTTCAAGGAGGGGTAAGGGTTGAGAAAAGCTGAAATAGGAGAGGGACAAGAGAAACAACAAAACACCAAATCAAAGACACTTTTATGGCAGCTGTGAACATAAACGTAGCTCCCATTTTGAAGGAAATCATTTTAACTCTCCTGATGAAGATAAAGATAAGTGAAAGATTAGGAGTAGCAGTTTTGATTGATAGAAAACAGAACAATGTAGTATTGGCATTAGCAGTTAGGATGGTAATAGAATAGAGAGAACTCTCATTAATAAATAAAGCAGTGAAGTAGAGTAGGTCTCAGATTCAATTTAACTCTTCTAGTAATGATTATAAAAGTAAGGATTATGTTAATAGGTGAAGCAGTGATCACTGTAATACTAACATGAGCAAAAATGATGCCAGTGGAGAGAATTTATAAATTATATAAAGGCTTTATTTAAAATAGAACAGGAACAACATATCAGATGATAGAGCTAAGAAATTGGATCATTTAATGAAAAAATATTAGCTCATTTTGAATATGATGGCTGCAATACATCTCAAAAAAGTAGGAACAGGGCAAGAAAAGGCTGGAAAAGTAAATGGTAGAGAAGCATTTTGCGGCATAAGGTTAACTGACAACAAACCAGTAACATGAGTGGGTATAAAAGAAGCATTTTAGAGAGGCAGAGTCTCTCAAAACTAAAGAAGGGCAATGGTTCAGTAATTTGTGTCTAAAATACTGTATGTGGATTTTACACTGTAAAAAAAGTGAATGAACTCAACTACTTTAGGTGAGCCAGCTGAAATAATATATTTCTATTAGAGAAAAAAATCTGCCAACTTGAGATTTTTAGCTATGAGCATGTTATGTCAACTAAATGGCAACATGAAGTATGAAGTTTGACCCCTTAACTCAAAATCCTATCCACTATCCCCCGCTCAGAATAAAGGCCACTTCCACAAATAATTTTCTACCAACACAGTTCCACATGCCATCCACAAATACAAGTCAAGGCTGGGTTATGCAAAACAGCAGCCATATGGAAACATGATCCAGAAATGCCAGCATCTTCTCGAGGCCAAAGCTCATTTAAAATCGACTGAGGAAAACTGGAAAACTGTTCTGTGGTCACATTTTTTGCAAACCACAGATGCTGTTGAGGAGAGGATAGAGACAATCCAGCTAGTTATCAGTGCGCAATTCAAAAGCCTGTATCTCTGATGGTATGGGGTTGCATTAGTGAATCGACACTGAAAGTATTCAGAGGTTTAAGAGCAACATGTGCTCCCATCCAGAAAAAGTCTGCTTTAGCAAGACAATGCTAAACCACATATAGCATCCATCACAGCACCATGGCTTCACAATAGAGGAGCCTGGGTGCTGAACTGGCCTGCCAGCAGCCCAGACCTTGCAGCAATAGGAAAATCTGGCAAAGAGACCCAGGACTGTGGAGCAGCTAGAATCCTACATCAGACAAGAATGTAACAACATTCCTCTCCCAAAACGCCATCAACTGGTCTCCTCACTTACCAGACCATTAATTAGACTGTTATTTAAAGAACAGTGGATGCTACACAATGGTAAACATGGCCCTGTCCCAACTTTTTTGAGATATTTTGCTGCCATCAAATTAAAAATAAGCTAATATTTTTCGTAAAATGGTAAAATGTCTCAGTTTCAACATCTGATGTGTTGTTTATGTTCTATTGTGAATTAAACATGTTAATGAGTTCAGAAAATTATTGCATTCTGACATTTTCCTTTTCCACAGCACCCCAACTTTTTTGGAATTCATGTTGAATCCTTGAGTGTATCAGTGCTACCACTGTCTGTGTCCAACACAAGAGAGAAAGCCAATAATACAAACACACATAGCAGACATCAGTAGTGTCAGATGTTACGGTCACACAGCCAGAGACTATCACTATTGATCATGTGTACGTGGAGTAAGCCGACACATATTTGGCAGGAGCTAACATGTGGAGACAGGCTCCCTCCCGGCGCTGCGATTGAAGGCAAAGAAAGCAATTGGCCTTTCTGGTCATCTGTCTTCCCCTCCGTCCGGCTCCTCCCTTCCGCGCTCTGCTTTATTGACACGAGTAATGTAGGAAGCCAAAAGAGGCCGCTTGGCTCGGGGTGAAGGCTGCCTTTCTTCATTGGCTAATACTATTGCTGATGCTGTTGCTTGACATGTGTGTATCTGTGTCTGTGTTTGTGTGTATGTGGGAGCAGAGGCGCTCTACGTCACCTGCAAGCTGCAGAACTGCACTGATGCCAACAAGGGCAAACCATTCCCTGGCTACATTGACCCCAATTCTCTTGTGGTGCAAGATGAGTATGTGTTTGTCCAGGTAGGTAATTGTCCAGTTTGCTCAGTGAAAAGCATTAGAGTGGTGTATGAGGCAGAAAGTCTGAGGATTTTATAGGACATTTTTCAAGGTCATTCTCCGAGAGGAGCTATTAGTGCAGCTTT
The DNA here is from genome assembly GCF_018320785.1 of Cheilinus undulatus. Classification (NCBI taxonomy): domain Eukaryota; kingdom Metazoa; phylum Chordata; class Actinopteri; order Labriformes; family Labridae; genus Cheilinus; species Cheilinus undulatus. The sequence continues at coordinate 7,610,462 of NC_054868.1, forward strand.
CAGGGCCTCTGTGCCGATGAAAAATGTTTTATCTGTTTTTTTATGTTTCCAAAATGTGTTTCACTCAACGGTATCATGACCTTTAGGTGTCAACGGCGGGGCGGCCAATCTACTACGTGTCTGCAAAAAGAGATGTCTTCACACCGATGAAGCTGCCCAAGTACACTCTGCCCAAGGTAACAAGAAAAAGCCTGATTGAAATAAACATGACTCATTACATCTCAATGATAAAAACAAATCCTCAGTAATTCCTACATATCACTGACTAACAATAGCATAGGAGACATTCTTCAAATTGAGCATGCAGTGCTGCATTTATGTGGGAGGTTTCTGCATTCAGAGGCGCATTATTTGCTTCCAGCTCTGTTTGGTATGCTGGCTAAAGATGCAGCAAGCGCCCATTCATGGCTGGCTCTGTGTGACACTCTCTTTGTTATTTATGGGCAAATCAAGGCCAAAAGTAACTCTCACAGTGATTCCACAATTGTTATTCCATGCTGCTCAGTGCACACGCGGCCTCGCTTGTCACGTCCCCGTTGACAATTAAGCATGTTTTATTCAATCAAGCCCCAGGCGCCCTGGTTGCTGTCGGCTCACTGCAAGGTGTTACTGGCACAGTCAGAGGTAGATGAAGCACACAAGCGAACAGCATGGCCTCAGCTGTATAATCTCTGCCCAATGAGCCTGACGTAGTCTTAATGACGGCAGTATCCTCTTATTGAAAATACGCTGAACGCTGAAGATCAAGTACATCTGATTACTGAATATGATTCAACCCAGCAGGAGTGGAAAAATAACCTAAAAGTTTACACGCTTCAATTAAAGGCATAGAGGAAATATTTGATTTTGATGAGCCAACTGAAGCTTTCAAAAATGTCAAATGCAAATTAGAATAAACAAGAAATCTTTCAAGACTTCTCAGGTGTAATCAGACAGCATCTTTAGAAGTGCCGATGGCCTAGCAGCAGGGGTCAAATGCAACTACTTACATTTACTTCAATTATTGTAATTGAGTAATTTTACTACGTTTTGAAATCAGTCATTTTACTTTTACTTAAAGGTCACATCTTATGCAGAATACACTTTTTCAGGTCGACAATCCCCCCAAGAATCAGAAAAATCCACCCCCCCCCCTCCACCTTTCAGAAAATGTGTGTTTAAACAAGCCGTTCTCCATTTTCCTCATGATGTCATGTGGGGAGTTAGCCCCACCCTTCCTGTTTTGAAGAAAGTTCTGCCCTCCTTTTTTGATCCTCCTCGCCACTGCCAGCTGAGAGTCACATCCATGAAGCCACATCCATTTCCTGACAGGGCAGAGTCAGGGGTGGAGTCAGACAGCTCATTAACATTTAAAGCCACAGACACAGAAACAGCTCGTTTTTGAGCAGGGCTGAAACAGAGGGGTTTTTAGACATGCAAATATCCTATACTGCACTGTTTTTTCAGCAACAAACTTCACAGGCATGATTTAGGGACCTCTGAGACCAATATAAAGGGGTCTTAAAAGGGTAAAATATGTGCCCTTTAAGTGTATATTGGGAGAAGTGTTGCACTTCATCACATGCTAAACAGCATCCTTTATTGAGCAAAAAAAAAAAAAAAAGTAAAAATAAAGTTCTAGATTTCTGTCAACGACATGAAACTGGCCGGTAGTTTGGCTTTGACTTCACATGATGGCCAGTAGCACACAGCAGGACAATGATTCCCAATCCCATTCCAAACATCTGTTGTATTCCACTTTATTACAACCCCTAATTCACACATGCAACAGCTGCACCACAATCCACACTGCAGAACAAACCGCTTCCTCTCTAGTCGATCAAGCACCTCCGAGAAGCGCCACTCATCTTTGCTCAGTTGGAGATACGTGCCAGGCCGATTTTCAGCACCAGCCGCAGCCAAACTGCATCCACATAGAACATATCAGTCAAAACAGCTGGAATAAACATGCAAAGTATCCAGTAAACTTCAAAATACAGCATATTGCACAGACCCCTGTCAGTAGATTGACTTTACATCTCTTTCTGTGACAAATGCAACAGGTAGTCCGTGCTGTTATCCAAGAAAGATTAACTTCTGAGGTGAAAACCAAAGAATCTTACATGTTACCACACATCTTTAATGGGGCATATGAACCTTTTAACTTCAAAATGTACTCACATATGGCAGAATTAATAAAATAATGGAATCAAGTCGAATGAACAGCAAAACAATCCCAAAAAGGCAAAATAATCGGCTGTCGACTTTCTACTTCAACATGAACTCAGTCTCCCATGCCCTCTCGAACTGCTCCGGGCTGTGCTGTGTTGCACAGCGCTTCAGACTTGCTTCCAGTGTGTGAGGACACTTGCCTTCAGTTGGAGCAAAACTGCTGCACAGTAGTGCTGCAGCACAGCCTGTTTATTTGTAAATTACAAGTAAAGGTGTGACTTTACCTACACAACCTGGTTGGAGATATGCTTATGTTGTTACTGCCAATAAGGAAAGATTGCTTGGTAGCAACTCAGTACTTTGAGTGAATTCTTAATGAAATATTTTTACTTTTATTCAAGTACATTTATTGGCCAGTACTTGTACTGCTACTTAGGTACATTTTAACCAAAGTAACTGCCTTTTTACTTCAGTGTTCTCTTTCCAGCTCCGCCTAAAGGTTAGGTTGGGTTGCACATGGAAGCTAGGGTCTGTTCCAATTTTCATTTTTGATGAAAAAGGTTCCTAACTGAGTAAATACAAGTTGCATACAAGAGCTGTTGCCCCGGTTCTTCACCAGTCAAAGCTTTATGTGAGAGTGGAAAAGAGGAGGCCACTCATTAAATCTGGACTGGAGTTAACCAAAAGTCATGTGGGAGAATCAATGGTCAAGTGGAAGAAAGTGCTTTGGTCTGACGAGACCAAAATGGTGAATTTTGGCCATCAGACAAGACGCTATGTTTTTCAGACACCTAACATCACCACAAATAACCATCCCCACTCTGAAGTACATTGGTGGCTGTTCGTGCTCAATCCCCATGCAACGTGAAGGAGCTTGAGCAGTTTGCAAAGAAGAATGGAGTAAAATTGCAGTGTCCAGATGTGCAAGCCTGACTGAGACCTATCCACACAGACTCAGTGCTGTGACTGCAGCCAGAGGTGACTCTACTAAATACTGACTTGAAAGGGGTGAATAAGTATGCAGTCGCTTATTTTACATTACATATTTTTATTTTTTATTTATTATTGGCTAACTTGCTACAGAGTATTATTGCATTTGGACGCTTGCTGTAGAGCCTGTATGCATTTAAATGAGACTTTCATAGTACAACTAGAAATCTCAGCTTTCACCCAGTTTTTACAGCATTAGTTAAAAGGACAGGTTCAACATTTTTGCACAATAGTGACTTTAGCCAGTGGTGGCCTTTAACAGTTTTAGATCAGCTGTTTCTCCATATTTCAGTGACTCTTCCACTTCTTTTTACTTTAGCTTTGCTGTATAAAGATCACTTCCTGGTTGTGAAAACTAAGAGTCAGCTAGTCTTTGTTTATTTCCTGATCTCTTCTGTAAAAAAATTTCCTTATGCACTGTGCATTTTTGTCTACTTGCAAATGTAATTACAGACCAAACTTGAGTTAACAGTGCAGTCTGTGACAAATCCGTCCATGATTCACAAAAGACCAAACTAAAGCTGTGGAATTCCCCTCAGGTATTAAAAGGGCACATGGAACCTGCACAACAAAATAGCTCCATGATTGATCAAAAGCATGAAAGTGAAAAAAAAAAAGATGACTGTGGTATCCTGATGAACTTACTATCGCTGTTCTCTCTTGATGTTATCTTTATACTCTCTTCTACCAGGACCTGCATGTGATCAGTACTGATGAAAACCGTGTGGTTGCAGCCGTGCAGGAGTGGAATCAGAATGAAACCTACAACCTGTACGTGTCAGACACATCTGGAGTCTTCTACACCCTGGCCTTGGAGAATGTGGTCAGCAGCATGGGCCCTGAGGGCAACGTCATGGTTGACCTCTATGAGGTAAATGAATAAATTCATGTCCTATGTTATCATGTTTAATATTAACATGTTTGCTTAAAGCAGCAAACTGAAGACGCTTTAGTTTTTGATGCATATGATGCTCACGACGTCTACCACCCCCCCACCTTTAAAGGCTGCAGTATTCTTTAAAGCCATTTTCTTCATTTTGAACTGTATCGTATAAAGGCCTCCTTGATGAGTGCCCAGCCAGCAACTTTATTATGAACACTGATCAATATTTCAGAGCTAGGAGGCAGAGATGATGGAACATACTAGTTTTGTCATTTTGGAAGGGAACCCAGCTGCAGTAGGCCTACAGTCCTCGGAGCACATTGTGTGAATACGAAGCAGCTTCAAAGTGCTGACATCAACAAAGGCGAGAAAGGGGATTGCACCAGGGATATAGATTTTTTGGGAGGCTGAGATTATTTCTTTCTTTGATGAATAACTGCAGATATTACTGCACAAAATGTACCTAATCCAAAAAGAAAAAAGAAGCAACTTTAAAGCTAATACTGAGCCTCAGGAAATAAATGGTTTGATAGTTAGTCTACCAGGAACTGAAGGAAAAATTAACTGCTAATTAACCATTAAGTTACATGAACATGATAAGTGAAGCCAGAAGTATACTTGTTTCTGTTGGTGCTTACTGTTTCACCCTTCTAACTGGAGGACACTGATAAATAGACATGCCAGATAGACACATTCTTTCCATTCATCCAGAAAATCCCATACAAAGCAATTGGGAAGGACAGGACTTCTTAAGAATTCAAACGTAATGTCTATCACTCAAAGTGACAAGACAAAATGAGGTAGAATGCAAAGCTCCAGTAGTAACCTGAGCTCGACAGACAAGGGCTGCCATAGTTTCTAGAGGGTGGAGCTTATTGGTGGATAAAACTCATGCAGAAGCCAGTCAGGAGAAGAGCAAAAACATCTTCTCTGTCATGATAAGCTTTCAGTGTGGCTCTTTGCTCTTGTTTTGATAGAAAAATGTGGTCCAGTTCTGTAAAACTGCCGCAATACTGTGTCCAATAATGCAGCTTCCAGTACAACTTAAAGGTTGCCCCTTTCATTCAAAAATCCAACATCATGGAGATAATTCCACAGTGTAATACTGCTCTCTCTGCCATCTCACTAGCTCAGTAGCGATGCAGGCGTTCTGGCACAGAATGTTTACATTATGCTAGCTCGCTGCTACATGCCAGCGTGCATACAGGAAATAGAGGACAAAACTGCAGAGGCTTCGAGGGGCTTCTTTTATTCTTTCTCTTTTTTTGTGGCCAATTAGAGAAAGGAATTTGGGGATTTTTTCTTTCAGTGACGTATAACTGAAAACGTATCTAATAACAGATTACTTAACCATTGGGGATCCACAGTCACAACGGTATTCATCATCCACTATTTTCTCACATGACAGAATAAAAACAAAGCCACATTTTACATTGCAATCACTTAGTGTAGAAAGTGTGATTGTTGAGCCTTCTTAAGTTTTTGTTTGATGTCAGTAGGCCAAGTAAAATAGAGAATATGATCATTTGATTTGATATAGAAAATTAATCTACTTTTAGGTACTATATCTAATACAGTATATTAAACTTCAAAAATATAGTTTTAATTACATAAAATCGAGATGGAGGAAAAACATGATACTGAACATAAGCATGGTTTACATTCTCTGACTGTTTATTATCATCAAAAGAAAAGTATTAACAAAATGGCAAAACTATGCCCTACATTACTCATTACAAAATCAAAGTAATCTAAGTACCCATGTCAGCTCCTGTCTGGTCTATCTGAAGCTGTTCTCAGAGAAGTAAGTTATTGCCAGCAGACTGAAGTCTCAGGGATGTATAAAACAAGCCAGTTAGATCTTGGTTGGGAGTGTGCTGAGAGACTTCCTGAATGGTGAAGAAGTGCGGCTTATTTACCTTTTCGTAGCTATGAGGTTTGGAAGTCTGCAAGTCTCACGTCTGAGCCTTGTGATCAGAAGTTCAAATCAAGTTCAGTCTGTCCTTGAACCTTCAGAGGCTCTGTGCTTAACTTTTGCTGGAGAAGTAAATGGACAGGATGTACCTTCAGGACAGCTGCACACAGGCCTCCAGTGACACGGAGTATAAAACCTTTTATAATATTTAAAAGTGAGTGAATAAGTAAGAAAACTAATACGCAAATAAGTTTGTTTTTTTTAGTTTTGTATTATTATTATTATTATTATTATTATTTGTTTTGAAGTACTCTGCTCTGGCAACAAATTCATTACATTTAAGCATTTCTTGAACATTGAGTAAAATCTAAAGAAAACTCTAGTAAACCATATTGTTAGCCTCATAGCATAATTGGCTTAGTCACTTTTTAACCCTTTGAGCTCACATGGCACAGATCAGTGCTGCAGGCTTACCCCTTTGCAAATTGCTTGGTAACTTTTGAACCATAAGGCACTCCTTCCTCCGAAAGCTGACCGTTTTCCCGTTCATTTGCTACCATCGATGTCTCTGTAGCCCTAAAGAACACCGGTGTACCGAGCCTGGAACTTCAGTGACCTTTTGGGGTCTTTGGAGATTTAATCCACATTGTTAGATCTGATAAAAAGCATCTTTTTTTAAATCAATTTTTAATCTATTTTTGATCATTGACTTTGGCTCTCTTCAAGGGGCAGCGCCAATGTTTGTTGACATACGACACACTGTGGGAGGGGCTGTCCACCAAAATCAAGCTGTTTTTTAAGTTCAATTTACCGCTTAAAGGGTCGGCACAAATAAATCTAACCACAAAAAAGCACAAGGACTTTTTCTTTGTATATATGTAGATACAGTGCTTAACAAATTTACTAGACCACCCTAACCCTAACCAAAGTTAGGTTTATGCCACAGCTGCCCTAAATTAACAGCATTGGTAATTACCAAAATCATTTTTTATGTTTCTGCAATGGTTAATACATCAATATGTAGAAGCTCTTTAACCCAAATGATGTTTTTAATGCTAAAATATAATTATTATTGTTATCCATGAATTTTCAAATTTACTGATTTACAACAAACTGAAAAAATAGTAAAGCGCATTATTATTTCTTGATTAATATGTCAAATTATAGTTATTTACTTGCATTTCTGAACAGAAAAATTAGTTTTAGTGGTTGAATGTTATGCTTGATTCATTTCTAACCTCTCACAGAAGCCCAGTGAGCCGGCTCAAATTTGGGTGAATTCAGTTTGAAATTCCTCATTCCTGTTCAAAATGGTAAAATATAGAGAGCTCACTGAAAATGAAAGAGTCCGCATTAAAGCACTTCATGATGCTGGATGGTTCTTTGAGACAAATATGACAGGTGGTCTAAAAAATTTGTTAAGCACTGTATTTTGAAAACCTTTAGTCACAGAATGTTTATTTTTTTCACTATTCTGTCCCCAAGTGATGGGAGAACAAGGCTGTGTAAAGAAAAGGCTTAGTCACTATTGTTAACGGTATGTTATCAATAAGAATCTGTTTTTTGTTTTGTCTTTAGACTCCAATAATTCTTTTTTTTTTTTAATTCCAGTGAAATTACTGTAGTAAATATATTCTTAAAGCCCAGGTTGTCCTGAATAAAAGGATGCATAGAGCTTGACTGAGCACCACAGGGTTGATGTTTTACGTATAAGCTTTTTTAAAAAGTCCAGACGAGACATGATGGTGAAAAAAATAGCTGTGGGCTCTAAGGGTTAAGAAAAAAAATATTTTGGCAAACACAAATGATTTATTTCTCTATCCTGTAGCAGTAAGTTCTAGAAGATGCACGAACAAGTTTTTTTTTTTAAATGAAAGGCCACAACAAGGACTACATAACAAATAAAAGTGACTTAATAGATAATTATTAATAGATGAATTAGGCATACAGTGATTATGGACTGTAACAAGCTCTCTGATTGGCTTAGGATAAAAGCAACAAGGCACAATGAATCAGCAGCGCTAGGAGAGCTGAGTTAGTAAGATATCACAGTTTGCTCCAAAAAAATGGCTGAAGCAGGTATGCTATGAGGCTAACGATATGAAAGTTCAGGATTAAACTGAACTGATCAAACAAACCTCCCATAAAGAATGGGGGACAGATTGATGAAAATTCTTAAAGATTCTTTCATTTCACTTCATCTTCCAAACCCAAATTCCAATCCCTTAAAGGATAAAAGTGGAGCATCGTACTACTCTAAATCTTTAACTATTTATCCAGTACTCATTCATTCACTAGTTTCTATTCCAGTTTTCAGGCCTCTTGTTGTAAAGCATCATGTCATTTTTAAAGACATATCAGCACCAAAAGTCATTTTTCAATCAAAAATAAACGTATTGATGATGCTGCTCATGTCTGTCTATGGCCTCAGTGAATCAAATCCACTGTCTTGATTGGGGTTGCCACCTAGAATTTAAAATATGCTAAATCTCTCCTCCAAGGCAGATTGAAGTATCTGTCAATTACCAAAGTGGAGTTTCGTTGCCTGATACGACTGTCACTGACTCACTTTAGTATCCCTAAGCTATTCCTTCAGGCCTCCAACAAGAAGTCAGATTCATTTAAGGCACACATTGATTACTCAAAAGTCCCCCAGGCAGGCGATTATTTCCCACTCAGTGTTTGTGGCTGTATGCAGAATACAGAAGAGGTTAGCGTGTGTGGCTTCATCGCCACGGGGCGTGTGAGTTGCTCTGCAGCGTATTTCATTTATTTATGGGAATGTATGATACCAATGTGAAGCCTGCCTCTGTTTTCATTGCTTCTCCTTCTTATTCTCCAGGTTGCAGGAATAAAGGGGATGTTCCTCGCCAACAAAAAGACAGACAATCAAGTAAAGACGCACATCACCTACAACAGAGGCAGAGACTGGAGGTTACTGCAGGCCCCGAGCAAAGACCTGAAGGGAAACAGCGTGTACTGTGTCCTGGTGAGCGTCCGCGTTTCCTCTAGTGTGCTGCGCTCAGACGTGTTTTTATTTTTGTGTGCCTCCATCAAAGAGAGGCCTTGACAGGAGTTGACTGATCCCAGCAGCAATGAGAGGCCGCGCTCGGAAAGAGCAGCGCCCGTCAAAGCTGAGTGCTCCGAGGCTGCTGAGCTGAAAGGTCAGCCATTTTGATTCAGTCCAATAAGCCAGCCTCCCATTTAAGAAGCACAGAGAAAAAGAGGTGTCAGACAGAGAAGCAGAGGATTCTTTTTTTTATCTTTCTTTCCTCATGAAAGCTCCTGAAAGTTGGCTGTTTCTCATAGTCCAGATGTGTTTTCACTCAGGAGTAAAAGTTGAGACAAACAAGACAAAGAATCTTAGAGGGTTTCTTTTTCTTTTTGACCTCACAGACACAGGCCTCTGGGAGGCCAGACGAATCTTTCTGGTCTAACATTAAAATTAAAGCAGCTAAACCTTTAAAATGGTTGCCATTAAGTGGAGACTCACCGTGTTCATATCACAAAGTTGAATCTTTGATGGCAAAAGTAACAAAACCTAAATTTGTTACCTTATTTCATACTGACACAAATAATGCATAAGAGTATTTAATACTCATGGAAACCCTGTTACCACTGACTTGCTTGATTTATGCAATCAAAGAACCATGGTTATATTGTTCATTAAAACTAACTAAATAACTAAAACTAAAAGGGAAAACAACTTTAAGTTAACTGAAATTAAATGAAAACAAAGCTTTATATAAAAAACTAAAAAAAACCTACTGATTATTTTGTTCTTACAAAACAAACCGAAATAAAATTAAGGAAGAAAATCTCCAATTTGGCTTGTCAAAATGAGAGTAAAGAGCAGTCTGCTTGGATTTATTTTTAAAAACTATATGTTGTTTATTTTTTCTTGCCATTTTGGGTCTTGCCCCTAGGTATCCCTTATCACTGCAAAAGCTAAAATTAAAAATGAAAACTAATTAAAACTATACTTGAACAAAGCATTTTTGCAAAATAAAACCCAATATAACAACTTGATTAAAACAAATAAAAACTACCCTAAAAACAAAGCATTTTTTTTTAAAAATAAAACCCAGACTAACAACCAAATTAAAACTGATAAAAACTACACTAAAATAAAGCATTTTTGTAGAATAAATCCCAAAAAGACAACCCAACTAAAAATAATAAAAACTACACTGAAATCTCAAACTTAAAGTAAAACTTAATAAAAATAACAATAAACTAAAAATCAAAAACTATAGTTATTACTTACTACTTTTACTACTACTGAGGTCTTTTTTTGCCCGTCTTTACCACAAAATATATATGATAAATTAAAAAATGTTTTGCATCTTATGTAATTAAATGACTCACAACACTTGGACTTTCTTTGTCCTGCTTTCTTCATCCTTGGTGATAGTAGTTGTGTGTGAATACCCCACCTTTAATATATAACCCTCAGTGTGGCCTTGAAAACATACCACAACCTTGAAAAGCCAGTATATTGGTTGGGTCCCACGTCTGTCATCAGGCACATGAATTTTCCAAAGCTTTTTGCTGAAACTTTTGTTACCAGTCAAAGAATGACCGAACCACTTGTCTTTATTCAAAGAAGAGAAATGAATGGCCCTGTAAACTTTTCTTTGAGGACAAGATGTTTTCTCCTGACTGGCTTTCAGTAAAAAAATGATTGACCAACTATCTCCACTGATAGTGAGCAATGAATGCCCAGCTTTTTCCCCTGGGTGGCTCATACCAACGACATTTGCCTGTTGTGTTTCTGTGGTTGGCCCATAGTAAATGAGACAGACAGAACATCCATGCAGTCACCCTCATACCCTTCCCTAACACCATGTATGGGTTGTTGCCCACATGGATGTGAAGATTCACATGCGATCCAGCCCTCCTTTTAAACAGCTGCCACTGTGGTCCTTTTTAAACAAAATGAATGATAGAAACAAAAATACTCCAGCATGACTGTCTATCAGAAAGGCTCCGTTTTGTCAGTCACCCACTTAAAGTGTGCTTGAATGCAAAGTAAGCAAAGTGAAATGACAGAGTGGATTTCAAGCCTTTTATTGCTGCTCCATCCTCTTTAGTGCTTTATCTGCAAGGCAAAGTAGCACATTCTTGCTTAATATGACTTTATGTAGAAAAGTAATCACCCTTTTATGATAAACCAATTAAGAATTCTGTAGCAAACGTCACCTTCTTTCCATATTACACAGTCATTTGTCAGGAAATGTCAGAGTTTTAATAAACCTCCAAACAGCCCGTCACAACATGGCCTGCACCACTGGCATTTTGCTGGGTCGTAATGAGAACAGTGTCGCTAAAGGTTAACCCAATCAGAATTAATGGTGAGGCCAGCCAATGGGGAGATACTGTTTGGGATCAGACTTGATAGGAAGTGCACTGAAGTCAATGTAACATTCGCTTTATGCAGAAGTGTCTTTTGAGCGTTTTCACTGACTCTGTCGGCTCAGTTCTGATGATGGAATCTGTGGTTTCTATTCTGCAGCCATACTGCTCATTACATCTCCATCTCCATGTGTCTGCAAATCCCTACACATCTGGAAACATAGCCAGCAGGGAGTCGTCACCAGGGATCATTGTTGCATCAGGTGGGTGACAAGCAATCTCTGCTGAGTGGCGTGCTGTTTAGTCATTCTCTTTTATCTTGAAGCTCTGAGAGGTTATCTGTCAAAAACACTGTTGATACTATTCAAGATTGTTAATGAATCAAGCAGGTAGGCAGGTATTTGAATGCAAAGGCATTTTCTGAAAAAGTCCTCAGAGCATGGCTGGGAAACATATTCAGTTTTAACATATTTCCATCCTGGCATTATAGCAGCTGCAAATTTGGAAATTTCACCCCTGAAAAGACGACTCAGATCAGTTTCTAAACCACTATTATCAGAAGTCCAGCCCCTTCTGTCTTTTGATTGGCCAGTGAGGGAGACTTGACATTGACAGGTGTGGTGCCAGTTCCAGAGAACATCAGCACTGCCAGTGCAGATAAAAAAAGGTAGCTGGGGACACAGGCCCTTAACTTTGTCAGCTGTAGCTTACTGCAAACTTCCCTGTGATAGTTTGAAAGTGCAAACACACTTGGAACGAATCATTTTAATCAATCAGGAGCACATAAAACCTATGACCATCACTCCAGATACCTGGTAGAGTTACTGGTTGTCAAAAACAGGTTGCCTTGGAAGGCTAAAGGGATTTTAACAATGTGTGTTTTCCTAGAATTCTATCAAAGTTTATTCTTTCTGGTGCTGTGGAAAAAATATGTTGAAATCAATTGTGTTTTGCTGTTCATTTGGCCCTGCCTCAGAGTCATTTCTTTGTTGGCTCTCACAATCCAGAGGGTTGCTTATGTGTCTTGGTTGCTTTCCTCCAATGAGGGAACATTACATTTTGTTTTCTTCTCAGCAGAGGGGACAAGACCACAAAATTTAGATGGACAAAGCCAACAGGAAGGACAAAAACTCCTCCTTTCCCTCAAACATAAGGTCTTGGCACTCCTCACACAGTATTTGTCTCCAACATGGCACTGCAGCTCTCAGTACTATGTTCTTTTATGTCACTCCATTCAGCTGTTGTATTTTACCTCCATTTGTCCCTTTGTGGTCTCACCTTTGAACAAAGGTGTATTTCAGAGCAGAAAGCCAGTGCACCAAATATAAAACACAATTCTCATGGTTCGGCCCTCAGAGCACCATTGTTCCTGTGAGCCTGGGAGTAAGCACCAAGTCTCATTCACTCAGTGGGAAGAAGAGAAAGGGAAAAAAAGAAATATTCGAGTTCAGCTGCCCGCTGGTGAATTCACACCTCAGTGATATTTACTCCCGCATGAACCTGCACTGTCAATAACACATCGGGACATGCCCCGGGTGTCTGGAGAATGCCAAGCTTACGCTTAACATGTTGGTGTCTGGACCTTTGAAAAACACTGAATTACACGAGTTTCATCAATGTAGAAATGCAAACATCAACAGATTTGGAACAGCTGATTTTGCCATTCAGCATACAAAAGAGGAAATAAATTAATGCAAAGCCATTGCTCTTCCTTGTGAGCAAAATAAATGTCTTTTTTATCAACAATTATTTAGCACGTTTATTGGTAAAATCTGAACATACATCGCACAACTAAAGGCGGCCTTACACCTAAAGACTTTTCCTCTGCTTTTAAAGTCGCAGACGAAATTCCAAAGTCAGAGTAAAATTATAGGAGTCTTGCTGAAGTCGTAGCCCGCTCTCACTAGGAATAAGTAGGTCATAGGACTTGGTTAGGCATTTTAAGGCGGTCTTTCTTCAGTATTGGCATTGCGATTGTTACACCCCTGTAAAGGGGGAGAGATGCAGAAGAAAGACGGACACGTTGTTGCTGCCTCTCATTTAACAGTGAAATGAATTTCATATTAATAAACAGACAGTACATGTTCACAGAGTTCTACTCTATAGAACATTCATTTTGCCTTATGACCAAAAATACAGAAAACATATGTATTCCTCCTAAGTACATAACAATTCACATTTGTACATATTGCTGGTGGAAAACTAAAAATAGCAATTTAAACTTCACTGCATCTTATAGAATATACTTAGAAGTACTATTTTTAGCAAACAAAGTAATACTAAACACAGAATATACACGCACTTTTGCAAGGCTGTGCTAAATCCGCCACGCTCTGAGTAGAGTTGAGCTAGTGGACACATTCTGCTCAGATGCTGATTTAAAGTTTCAAACACTGAATAAATGTACTTAATATATACACTAATACATAACCTGACACGCCAGATGGATTACTTTCACACATCCATCTGGAAAACCTCTCATAGACAGTGATGGGGGAAGGGCAGAGCCTTTGAAAAAAAACTCGGAGGGTGATGGATAAACGTTCTGTCTGTCACATCTTTATGGGCCAATCAGAGCAACAAAACACTTGACATAGCCCGCTACCGAGCTGCGCCCCAAATGAAGGTGTAAAATCCATATAGAACTGCGTAACACAAACCATGGCGACTATGGACACGTCAGTAACATACTTTTGTCATTTTTGAAAAGAAAACAACTCACTGCTGTTCTTTGTTCTTCTTTTAACGAAGTTAAACTTCAAGTTCTGATAAAACTGATAAACTGGCTCTTCAACAGCATCCACGATAAATTCTTCCACCATAATTGCACCGGCCTGTTGTTGCTGCTTGGTTCTAGAGACTGGATGGCACGCACTGTAGCGGCCTGTAATGGTCAGAAGTTTAGTGGGAGTGGGATGAAGGAAAGAGTCCCACTCCGGGCTCTAGTGACCTTGATCAAAGCCATTAAGTAAATGCACAAAAATTTCTCCAAACAGTCGTCTGATCAGGTAAAAAGTCAGCGCCTTGTCAATCATGAAGACGGTTGTTAAATGCCTGTATGGCACACACTGAGAAAAGATCTAATATAATCAAGGATAGCAGTAGGATTTATTTTTACTTTATTTAGACTATGCTTTCCTACCAAACATGAGCTCACTGGTTTCCAAATCTCTTTTGTAGTTAATAATTGTCTCCGACAGTTCATTTCTGGCCTCTGCAACTCTGCACAGAAGGAGGAGGCTGAGAAAATGAAAGGACAGGATGAACTATGTAACTTTAAACTACAGTCCTTACTGTCAAGGTTTGGGGTTTAAGTTTCAAACAGAAGTTTATTTGCACAGCAGACAAACAATAAAAGGTTAAAAGAAGGGAAAAGATCTCAAACAGAATGTGCTTTGGTCAATAAAGTGCATACAAGAAGGAGGAAAACCATGCAACTTTTAATTTGATTTGGCAATAAGTATCAGAAATGATAGCTGAAACTACAAAAACTGGATTTAAATGGAGAGTTTTGGTCTGAAAGTTTATTAACTTGTATTTCCAATGCCGTGATAAAAGTGAAACAGAGGAAAAAAAGCCCAAACAGTAAGAAAAGAGCACAAACAGACTGTGCTTCAGTCAAGAAAACCTTCATCAGTTCCTCTGACATTGCTGTACAGCCAGAGCAAAGCTTTTTTATAAACTCTCTGGCTAAAAATGTTCCATTCTGTCCCTCTGAAGACTGTTCTGAATCTGCTGAAACCCCCTTATGCTAATCATTTAAATGAGTCCAGCTCTGAAAAAGCATCTTGGCCATCAGTGAAGGTGGGATACTCCAGGGGACAAGAGTCAATGTCACTCTTTTTTAAAGTGGGGAGAAAAGACGACAAGCAGAGTCCTGAAATGCAGAGCAGCACCTGGCCGTTTCAAACTCTTGAATAAAAGTTGGTGTGAAACTAATTCTCAATGACATTTAGATTGCCACCAGATGTACAGTAACTGTGAGGTGAAGACAGCCAGAGAGAAAGATGAAGAGACACAGGAGAAACAATCAGTCAGAGCGCTGTGTCTGGAATTAAAATGCTTACTGTCTGAATGTGTTTACTGCCATGGATGAGGTAATAGAATAAACATTTACAGAGAACGGCCAGGTAAAAATTCTATATAAGTTTGGAGTACTTTCCTTTCTGAACCAGGTCTGTGTTCTTATCTGTGTGGCTGTGAGAAGTCATGTGATCCTGATGTAGTGCAAAAGTCACATGGGGGCAGGAAGTGAAGAACACCATTTAGGAATGGAGGAAAAGTCAGTTAAAACACTAAGAGACCTGCACACAGTAATTTTACCATTAGAAAATATCTGTCTATATTAAGTATAGGGGTGGAAAGTAACTGATTACATTTAGTCAAATAACTGTAGTTGAGTAGTTTTTTTTTGCAGTACTTTTTTAAGTACATTTTGAAATTAGTACTTTTACTTCTACTTAATTAAGTTTAAACCAGAGTAACTGTACTTTTACTTGAGCATCCTTGTTGACTACACACTAGCACATAGAGAGAGAATATTTCTACATCACAATCCCAAACTCCACACTTTAGCACCATGAGTGAAGTTATCCACTGAGTTAGAGTTCTCACCTGGGACTTCAGATACATCTATAGGATGCAAAGTGTGTATAAAAGTTGAATTGACACTCTCAATTTTGCTTTGTATTTGGCTTTATGACAGAGGTGTGACTTAACCTGAACAGCCTGGTTGGAGGTCTGTTCTCTTGTTGTTCTTGCCAATAAGGAAAGATCATATTTGACTGCCCAACTCCTCAGACAGTGATGGTGATACATTGTTGTCAAAATCAACATGAGAATTTTTCTGTTGAAATCTAAACAATAAATGTCCCTCAACAAAAATCCTCTCACCCAAAGACCAGCACATTATTTATTTGTCTTAAATAATTATTTTAGGATAATTTTAAGAACCTCAAGCCTTGCACCCCCTTGAAAACTCTGGGGACCAAGGGACCAGAGGGCAGAAAGGTTAGTAGAAAATACAATTCACTTGAGCTGAGTAAGGTTTATTTTTTAATTGTGTGAATTTGTTTCAACCAGTTTTATTGTCATAACACTCCCGCCTATTGTGTTTTGGTGTTCTTTTTTAAATATAATACCACAAGAACTAATTGTTAGCAAGAATAAAAGGGTTAGCAGTGGTTGTGATATTTTTTAATAGGGGGCAGCATCACTTTTTGGAGCCAAAATGGCATAGGACACTGCGCAAGAGATTGGCAAGTTAAATACTGTTATTTCACATGATTAAATTGAAATAACTTTATAAATAAAAATATGTGCATGTGCATCAATATTTTAGGAAGTATCTTTTATTGTTTAAAGACATACTATGATATTTTTTAGTTACCAAAAATGAGTTTTTTGGTTCGTTGCCACAGGGCAACATTATCAAGTTAGGCCACTACCGTTAGAGTAATTTTGATGAAGCAGTGGTTCTCAGCTCTGGCCCTGAAGACATCCCACCCTGCATGTTTAGATGCTTGTCTTCTTCATTACATCTGAACCAAATAATCAGCTTGTTGTAAATCCAGTTGATCAAATAAATCAATCAAGAAGAAATGAAAAATGGTCCCAGGGACCAGGACTGAGAGGCACTATGTTACAGTTTTCAGAAAACTGTTATTAGTGATTAGTTATATAATAATGAGTATTTTAAATTGGTCATTAGCCAGTCAGATATCATTTTTTATATAATTAAGTTAGCTATGGTGTATATGTAGATGCCAGTGTTTTGTGAGTCTTTTTTTGGAAGGCTGGAGGAGTCCTATTGTGACTCTGTATGTTTGACTGTCTTTTATAGGAGATGGTCTGTTTACATCCACCACTGCAACTGCACTGCATCCACAGCAACAGCTTTCCTTGGTTCTACACCAAATAATGTTGCAAACAAACTCTGGGACTGAAACATGTTCAACTAACATGTTATTCAGACTCACAGAATCACTTCTACTGATATGAGCAGACTAACCCCCCATGTGCACTTGAATTCAGACCTACAGAGGCATAGAAAAGCACATTTGTTTCCTCATACTAGGCTTTGCCTACTGGTAAAAAATGTCATACAGGGGTAGAGCAGGGTTAAAAACATGGAGTCTTCATGGGGGGAACCATTCTGTCCTTCAGTGATAGATCTGACTCCATCTTTACAGGGGAAAGTGCTGCACATGTGTATAATGCAGTTTAAGCTCTAAAAAGCAAGAAAGTTTACAGTTAGGTTCAGATTGTTTTTTTCTTTTGCCATCACATATGTAGAAGATTAGTTAGAAAATTAATATTTATTCCCTACAGCAGTAGTATACTGTAATAGGTGACCACAGTACTACTACTATCATATGAGTAGTATACAGTAGTATATCACTAAAAAATAGTAAATGGAATGGAATAAATGCTTAGTTATAGAATGTATGAATATAAAGTTGTTTTTTGATGTGCTGCTTGTTAAAATATAATTAATTTATTTTTTATTATATTGTAAACCATCACGTTTTGGTACCCTTATTGCACATTGTTGCCCTGAGACAACAAATCAAAATCTGGGGGGGGGGGGTTTGGTTGATCTCTCAATAAGGACCCCCAAGCTACCAAAAGGTAGGGTGAAATATTATTTTCTTAAAAAAATCATGTCATGCAATAGAGTGTTAATTTTAAGATTTAGTTTATACTTCCATTTGAATTTTAATGTTGCCTTTTCAAGGTATTTAGTAAAGTCAGTGACCATTATCATATTTTTCTCCTAAAAGTACAGGTACAAATACAGGTCCAGGTAATGTCCAGGTACCGCTACTGTTTTAGGTATCAGTTTTGGTGCTGGAATTTTAAAGAAAAACAAATATCAAACCTTATCTATGACTAACTCAGATAATAAATTAATTATATTGCTCTTTATCCACCTTTAAAGGATATCTGAGTTCTCTGTGTGGTCGGTGTATCTGTCGAATTTGTCCGCTTTCATACAGGACGACTCTACATGAAGTAAAAGCCTGTGTACCTGTGTACTTCTCAAAATAAAAGGGTTTTTTTTGTAAGAGCAGCTGGGAACTCTTTATATCATTGTCAAAAACAAAGGTTACAGAGAAAGTAATGGGAAAAGAAAAATGCTCAACATCTCAGTCAGCTTGTGTTAGGACTGAATGTTATGTGGAGACACCACCACAGAAATGGCTGCTTGCCATCTACGTTTAGACTCCCTCTAACGTATCTGTATCGCAGCACAGCTGCAAGGTAAAATACCAGCTTTTTCTGCTGTGTCAGGTTACATTTTTAATGCAGAAATTAAAGCTAGTTGTGTCTCAGTGAGGCTTTAATAGTCATGCATCTAAAACACAATATGTTCCAGCCTGGTTTTTATTCACTGAGTGAGTCTAAGTGTCTGAATTAAAGAAATTAAGGCATTCGGCACATTAGGAAGGCTCTTCTTAATCTGGCTGTTGTAATAATAATGTGGATTTGTTGGTTAATTTAGTAGTATTTGCAAGACTCACACTGCTCAGTAACAGCAGCTCTTGTGGAGAGCGTAATTATAGCCCCAGTCTGCAGCTGCAGGCTGAAGCCCCCCTGCTGAATCACCACTGTCAGTCTGAAGGCTCTTTACAAAATTTGGGATTTGTTTGATCTTGAACTGCATTATGCATTTACCCAGCTCAAGCACTCGCTGCCCTTTGTCTTTTGTCTGCTCTCTAAAACTCTGTTTTGCCTCCAGGCTCCATCGGCGCTGAGCTGACCACCAGCAACGTCAGTGTGTTCATCACCTCAGACGCAGGAAACACGTGGAGACAGGTGAGGGCGCATTTATGACATTAATATCTAATTGAAGTAATGTTGGATTCTTCTCTCTTCTTTGTTGGAATTAGAGGTTAAACTCTACTGACACTAGAGCCATGATACATATTTAAAAAAAAAACTTTTATAAGATGATGAAACTGTTGGACATTTCTCATGGCAGAATTTGAATGACATTTTAGAGCCAAGAAGCTAGGAGGCAAATTCAGTCTTCAGTCTTCGTACAAAATGTTTTCATTACTTTTGAAACTGAAAACTAATTATTTTTCCTCAGCAGGGCCATTGACCACTGTTCTAGCCTCAGCACCTCCTTAATGAGTAATAATGACCCAAATTAACTACATTTTCAACCACTGAAATTTCTTACTTAAAATTTAATGAAAAATGTTGCAGGTTTGATCTGGAATAAAAAAATAAAACGAATGAACAAAAAGACATGGAAAAACTTTTATAAAGCTCATTATTTCAGAAGCCTAGAGAACATATATGGATGCATTTTATTTTACTTTATTTAACATGATAACATTTTGTTTTCCAAAGATTTTATTAAATTATCATGGGAAAGTCTGATTATTTTAATCCCGAGAATGGTAAAAATAATTCGAGGTACTGAGGGATGAAAAGGTTACTAGTTTTGATGATGACAGTGATAAAAGATGTCAAAATTGGTGCTGCCAGCCTGGTTCTCATTGCTATGTAACACAGCAAGTATTGCAAAGTGAAGTATCTACTTGCAAAACATTAGAAATGTTGAAATGATTCAGTTCAATTCATCTTTATTTGTATAGAACATTCAAAACAACCAAGGTTGGCCAAAGTGCATCACAGTATAAAAGGCAAAACACGAAACAAGGCCACATCAATAATGGATCATGATGAATTAGTAAAATCAATTCAAGAACGTCATGAAACAAGAGTTAAATGTAAGAGTTAAATCCATCATATCTGTTGGGAAGATTTAAAGGGTTCACAAGTTGAGGCAGATCTTAGATGAAGGGGTAAGCTCTTCCAGAGTTTGAGGGTTGCTACTGCTCCAGTCCCCCCTGGTGCCTTGTTTTGGGCACATCCAGGAGCAGCAAGCTGGCAAACCACAGTTCTCTTGCTGGAGCGTGAGCACGAAGCAGTTCACATAAGTAAGGTGGTTCCAAACCATGAAGAGTTTTCACAGCTAACAACAAAATCTTAGGTCAATTTCACACCTAATAGTCCGGGAGCCTTGGTCCATTTTGGAAGGGAAATTGCAACATCATTGTACTTTCCTTGGGTTTGGTTTCTTGTCACACTGCTCTTGGTCAAACAGACCAAACCGTGTGAACAGCTACAACCTCTGCCCGTTAGAGGCGCTGTCTTCACAAACAAACAGCGACCAAGAAGAAAAGAAGGCATAGAAGAAGACGAAACCGGAAATCCATCTCCTTCCTTTTTTTTCCACCTAAACAATGAAAAAACACAGAATTTACGCTGTCTTGGGGTTTCTGCTTTTGCATTGGGGTATAATAAGCAGGCAGCGAGGTGGTGAGCTGTCCAGCATGTCGTTCTTTACATGATACGAATAAATCAGCACCTACTACGATGTGTTGCTATGGCTACGCAGACGCCAAGCGAGGTAAGGTATGTATTTGAGAGTATTAAATCACATTTAAATCCGTATATCATTACCTTTTATGTCACTTCCCACCTTTGGATCACAAGTTGGTCCAGTTTGCTTTCACACCTCAAATGAACCCT
Source organism: Cheilinus undulatus (assembly GCF_018320785.1). NCBI lineage: Eukaryota > Metazoa > Chordata > Actinopteri > Labriformes > Labridae > Cheilinus > Cheilinus undulatus. The sequence continues at coordinate 7,631,305 of NC_054868.1, forward strand.
AGGGTTCGTTTTGAAGCGGACCGAGGCCCCCTGTTTTCAAGCAGACCAGAGTCCGTTTGTTTGGTCTGCACCAGAGTTTGTGTGAGCTTTCACACCACTCAAAACGAACCAGACTATCTAGGAAAACAGACCAGAGTTTGTTTAAAGTGGGCCAAACAGCTCTGGTGTGAATGTGCCCTTAAATTCAATCCTTTAAAAAACAGGATGCAAGTGTAGTAAGTGAGTCACTGGGGTAATGTGGGCAGTCAGATTTTGGACTAACTGCAGCCGCTGGACTGTTGAATGGTCCACACCCATACAAAGAAGTGCTGTAGTCAAGTCTAGATGATATAAATGCACGCATCACCCCCCTCCCAATCTTTGAAAGCAAGATATGGCTATTAGCAGCTATTTGGCTATTAGCTTCAGCTGAACAAAGCTTGACTTCACAGCATAAGAAATCTGCTGATCGGACAAGGACAAGAAGAAGAAAAATGACCTGCTTGCAAAATTGTTTGGGTTTTTTCTGCTTTTCATCTCCAATTTAATAGGTTGATCCCCAAAGTCTGAGCTGCAGGCACAAAGTGGTGAACACTTGTAAGCAGTGAATGATAGCAGTGGAAAGTTGATACTTTAAAGCTCCCAGCGGACCTGACCAAATTTCTACATACATTAATCCCTACACCTACAAAATATGTTTTTTTTTCCCCCACCAAGCCTGTACCAAGAAACAGCTCTTTAATGTAAGGCACAGAAGCTAGCTCCAGCCACAGTGAGCTGAGCAAGATGGTCCTGAAAATAAACAGGGACCAATTTCCCATCACAATAAGAGAGACTGAAAGGGCATCAGCTGAGGAAACACAGGCAAGATCAGAATTTGATGTGCTAAACCATGGCAAAACTGTACTGAACCAAACCAGACCGCTTTGTGGAAGGAGACCATTCACAAGACTTGTAAATGTATTCCTCTTTTTCTCCCTGAATGAATAGACCATGTAGCATCTTCTGTAGTGAAGTTGATTTAAAAACTGACTACTTTTTGATTGCCCAAAGACAAAAAAAATAAACCATGAATTCAAAATACAGACACTCACTAGGAAAAGTAAATGTTTGTGATGTTTTATTTCATTTTCTGTTTTTAAGGGTGCCAACTCCATCACTGTGTTTGGTCTTCTCTGAGTGGCCTTATCTTTTATTTTGTGAGTTGAGATAATTACAGGGGCTGATACAGACTTTGAATTATCAAGTTTAATTGGCTGACACTGTTTATACATGTGTTGTCATTTAGCTTTAAGGATGTACCATCTATTTGGCTTGTTAAGCTTAGAAGATGCTATTCACCAGTCAGGCCAAGCATCTGCACAGACATTTATTTATAGATGTGATTGCTGAAATCAGAAATGTAAATGTAAAACAGCTGTTGATGTCAGTCCGTTATCTGCTTTAATTTCAGTCCAATAAACAACATTGTCTGTTAAGACAGTAGAAACTCCTGAAAATTACTAATTCAGACGGTGCTGGTGTATGTTTTTTTTTCTGATTACATTTCTAACTTACCAGGCAGATAAAACAAGCAGTGATAAAAAGGGGTGTCTCCAGATAGCCAAATATTTGATGAGTCATTTAAAGGAGAGGCAGTTGACTGGCGGTCTCTTAGTGGAACAGCTGCTATTGAAACAAGGATCAATTCATTCCAGCTATATGGGGGTGTAACATGTCTAATTTTACATTGATTAATCAGTTGTCCCAAATAAATCATGACTCATTGCAGATCTTGGTTTAAATTTCAATTTATGTTGGGCGTAACTGTGAAATTTTAAGCCAACTCTTCCCATTGAATGTTAGATCATACTGTGCAACTGTACTATCATCGCTCATTATTATGTGCAAAGAAACGCACACTGGGTGCCCAGGACTTGGGGCAATACCTGGAGAGATGGGGCAAGGGCCAGGTGCAGGTCAGGACGATGCCCATCAAGATTATTATTATCATTATTAAATAAGATTATTCACACCCCTTCACAAATTTATTAAATAGAAAAATCTGAAATATCACAGTGACATAAGAATTCAGACCCTTTACTCAGTACTCAGTTGAAAAACCTTTGGCAGCAGTTACAGCCTTGAGTTTTATTCAATATGAAGCAACAAGCTTTGCACACCTGGATTGGTGAACTTTCTACCATTCTCCTTTGCAAATCCTTGCAAGCTCAGTCAGGATCAGTACCATCAGTAGACTGCCATTTTCAGGTCTCCCCAGAGATGTTCAGTAGGGTTTAAGTCAGGACTCTGGCTGGACCACTCTAGAACATTCATAGAGTTGTCCTTAAGTCTCTCCTGTGCTGTCTTGGCTGTGTTCTTAGATTCAATGTCACATTGGAAGGTCAACCTCTGGCCCAGTCTGAGGTCCTGAGCCCTAAGGAACAGGTTTTCAATGAGGATGTCTTTGTCCTTTGCACCATTCAGTCTCCCAGTTCATGCTGCTGAAAAACACCCCCACAGCATGATGCTGCCACCACCATGCTTCATTGTTGGGGTGGTTGCAGTGCCTGGTTTCCTCCAGACAAAACTTCTCAAATTGAGGCCAAACAGTTCAATCTTAGTTTTACCAGACCAGGGGATATTGTTTCTCACAGTCTTAGAGTCCTTCTGATGGTTTTTTGCGAACTCTAAGCAGGTTTTCATGTGTTTTGCACTGAGGAGAGTTTACTGTCTGGCCACTGTACCATAAGACCAGATCATTGGAGGGCTGCAGTGATGGTCGTCCTGCTGGACCTTACTTAATCCCATCTTCACACAGGATCTCTGGAGCTCAGTCAGAGTGACCATCAACATCTTTGTCATCTCTTTTACCCTTTGCCCCTGATTGTTTAGTTTGGCTGGGCAGCCAGCTCTCGGAAAAGTCCTGTTGTGCCAAACTTCTTCCATTTCAGAATTATGGAGGCCATTGTGCTCTTGGGGAGCTTTCAGTGCAGCCGAAGTTTTTTTATAGCCTTCCCCAGATCTGTACCTTGCAACAATCCTGTCTCTGAGCTCTGCAGGCAGTTGCTTTGACCCTGTGATTTGGTTTTTTTTCTCTGATATGCATTATCAGCTGTTGAACCTTGTGTGCCTTTCCAAATCATGTCTAGTCTATTTAATATTCCAGAGATGGACTCAAATCAAGATGTCGAAATGTCTCAGAGAAATTGGAAGCACCTGAGCTAAATTTATGTAAATGTAATTCCATTGTTTTTTTGTTTTTTTTGATTGCAAAATTTCTGAAATTCTGTTTTCACTTTGTCATGATGGGGTATCGGTGTAGATTAATGAGAATAAAAATGTTTTTTTTTGACTGTTGCATCAGGCTGCAACATAACAAAACAAAAAACAAATAAAAGGCCTCTGATTACTTTCCAACTGCAGTGTATATGCATGTTTTTAAAAGATTAATTTGCACTTCTTTGGCTGAGATTGGCTTTCTGAAAATATCCACAAATGTATACTCTGCTGCAGAAAATATGTTATGTTGTTCATTTTTCCGACTTGACTTGATAATTAATTTTTTGATGATGAGCCAGGTGGAATCACACCCACATACCATATGGAGCACTGTGAATTGACTGACCTGCCATCCACTCAAAATATCCACCTCCACCTCCGCCACCTCCTGCCTCTCTCTTGTTTTATCATATTGGCTTTAATCCTCAATGCCTTTTTAAGGTTGATAATCACATGAAATCATTAGAGGGATTTGCATAGTACTGGTGTGTGCTCTCTTACATCGCCGTATCACAGTGCTTTTAATTTATGGGCTTTGTTTCTAATTTACAACAGCAATAAAATATGATTACATAGAAGCTGATATAGCAAGATCTGACTGTGATGTGTGCTCTATGTGTGTGTGCATGGTGTATTATTACTTTACTTTCTTTAATGATACAGTGTGGGAGTGTGCAGACATGTGTTGGACATGTACACGGCTAATAAGCTTCTGCAGAGTGAGCACACTCTTCATTGTGTCCCTGTAGATCTTCAACGAGGAGTATGCGGTGCTGTATCTCAACCAAGGAGGAGCCTTAGTCGCAATAAGACACACTCCGCTTCCCATCCGACACCTGTGGTGAGTCATTATGACAGCGACGCCATTTGTCACAGCATGACTAATTCTCTCAGAGGAAGCTCCAAGTCTGAAGTAAGTCAAACAAAGGCAAATGAGTTTGTCTTCAGACTGGAGGATGATATTATTCTGGCTGGGGAAAAAAAAAACCACCAGCCATGGAGAAGTCTGCTTTGACAATTGTCATTCAATTTCACCTCTCTGTGTTTGAAGCCATAATGAGTCTGGGTCTGCTGATCAGTGTTCAGTGAACAGAGCACCTCAACCCTGCGTGGAATATGAAATAAAGATGTTAGACACCTCGCAGGGTCGTTAGTTTGTGCACACAGTGAGCATGTGACGGCTCTTTGTGTTTCCAGGTTGAGCTTTGACGAAGGGCGGCAGTGGAACAAGTACAGCTTCACCAACAGCCCTTTGTTTGTGGACGGGGTGCTGGGAGAGCCAGGAGAGGAGACGCTCATCATGACGTGAGTGATTTGCCAACATGGAAATCTATCAATCACACTTAAAAAAATCAAAGTCGTAACAAATAGCCTCCGTGCATGTGTGTCCGCTCTCTGCGGTGGTAACCAAAGCCACTACTTTTTTTGCTTTTATGCCTAAGCCTTCTTGATTCAGCGTTCCTGACTGCCTCACTGTTTTCCTCTTCATGAATAAAAAAGATTTCTCTCAAGGTCTACCCGACATCAAAACCGGCTGTGTCGAGATTATGATCACAGGAGATCAATGCTTTGGCAGCCAGCGACAGCGTGACTGTCCATTTGAAGAACATGAAGGAAAAATGCTCAAAATGATCAAAAAAATCCCTGAGAAAACAGACAAGAAACTTTGCTTTAAAAAGTTTTAACGGCATTGAAAATTGGGAAGAGCAGAGAGTGTGATTCGGCTCGCCTTTAGAAAGCAGATTTATGAAGATTCCTTTTGTGCTTTTGCATTTATCATTTGGCCCAGAGCTTAGTGCATGCATACGGTATGACACAGCCCTGCTCTCTTATTGCAGCAGAGATTTTAGGACTTTGGAAAGCAAAGGGTTTCCACAGCCATTACATCAATGTTTCATGATGTCTGCCACAAATGACAGACTGACAGTCGGCTCGGTAGTCGGCTCTACAGGAGAGTGATAAGGCACAGCTGGAGAGACGGAGCAGGAGAGGAAAGTGCACAGCCATGGTTTCAGAGATGAAAAAAGAGAGAGGAGGAGGAGAAGCTGGCAGTGAGAGCAGCACAGACAAGTCTCCATTGAGAATACTTTCTCCAGCATGGAGCCTCTCAGCTTGCAGAAGCACCATTCGTTTTCATAAGACCATCATGCATTGTTTTCTTATCAATTTGTACTCATTCTTACAGTAAGTGCCTGTCATGGTCGAGTGCCTCCTGAGCTAATTGACAGATTGATTGTGATAAATATGCTGTGGTATTAATGGTGAATGGGTCAGTGCAGACAATGCATCCACTCTATTTTGTCTGAGATGGAATATTTATCTGGTTTTTCTCGTAACCTTGGGTTCTGCTTTGTTTGGCCCATTCAAAAAATATGGATAGTTACTATGATTTTACCTCTTAAGAAACAAGAAAACATACTAGTCCAGAAAACACCGATTACTACTTCTACAAGTTTCAATTGGTTCAAATTCACATGGGATGACCTGAACTTATCATGCACAATTTCACAGTTCCATTCCCTCTTACATATCAGAAATGAAAAAAATTCATCTGCACATTTCTGAAGATTAACAAGTGAGTGAGAATGCACCCAGGTCTTCTGCTTATTCAACCTTTTCGTTTCATTGTTCTTGTCTATAGATAACAACGAGATAGGACAATTGAAAATGTGAGCCATATTGAAACACTTTAATTCTATTTTACACCCTTCTGTCCTTAAATGTGGCTGAAAACACCTAGCCAGTATGTTCCAACCAAGCAGGAACCTCTGGTCCTGAAAAATGAAGCCAATGCAGGAGTGCAAAAAATTGCAATACAGTAAGTGTCCACTTGAGGCTGGCTGCAGGAACCCATCTGAACACCTGTTTAAAAGCTGGTTTTTACACTAGAAATAAACTGGCTTACAGCCGGGTTAAAAAAACCAGACATGTCTCATTAGCTAATGTCTTCATGTCCTCTCAGTGTATGGGACGAATATTGTTGTACCACAATGGTTTAGATAATATATTCAGGAAAACCTCACTGTGGACTGATTGGCGCATTTCATTTGATTGACAGATAGCTCGACAGGCAGAAGCCACCTTTCTGTCAACCAGAATGCTAGCTAGCTGACAGGAAGTCAAGCTTAGTGGGCGGGCTGTTAGGTTGATCCAAAGTTCGTATGAGACCGGGATTATAATTTGGAACCTGCTGCGGATTGGCTTCAAAAGCTGTTTGAGTCCACCTATCGTAAGCAGACGCCTGACGTCACACAGGCTTTGTCAAATTTTTTCTATAGTGTTTGGTTATAACTTACATTACACAGCCACAGTATAAAGAGCATAAGTTTGGTGCACTGAATGCACCCAAAGTTCCCTTATTGGCACAGCATTATCCTAAATGACATACACAAGCTTTATTCACTCATTATTATTAATAAGGCCTGACCAGACTGCATACATTCATCCAGATTTTGAACCCCCAGGTTGCATGGTGGATCCGGCATGAACAGCCATTTTCAAGTTCAGTCACAAATTCTCTTTTGGATTGAGGTTCGGTCTTCTGGTCCACTCCAGAATATTCACCTTTGTTGTCTTTAAACCATTTCTGTATAGCTTAAACTGTGTGCTTCGGGGTCATTGTCTTGAAAATAAATCTCCTCCCAAGCCGTAGTTCTCCTTCAGACTAAATGAGATTGTCCTCCAGGATTGTCCTGTATATTACCGCATTCATTTTACCATCTACCTTACCTTACCGTGAGGGCCAGCTGCTGAGAAGTATCCCCACAGCATGATGCTGCCACCACCATGCCTCACAGTGTTGGTGGTGTGTTTGTGTTAATGTGCAGTCTTTGGTGTCTGCCAAACATAGTGTCTTGTCTGATGTCCAGAGGCAGTGACACTTTTATGGTGATCGGCTGGGATGACACATAGCTTTGCCAGTCTGTTAGCCATGACTAACCTGACACACCGGATAGACTGATTCATATATCTGATGCATAGTATATATTTTACATTCATCTAGGAAACTGTCCATACAAAAAAGTTCTCAGAAGGTAGTTGGATGAACATTCTGTCCGTTGCATTCATTACCGGCCAATCAGAGCACCAAGAAAATGAGGTAGTAGGCATACGTAGCTGCATGCGTAACATTCTCACACCCATGTAAAGCTTTCAGTGTGGCTCTGGGCTTTTGTTTTAATCCAAAACTGTGACCAGATTCCGAAAACACTGCCATTGTAGTGTTGCTCCACTGGCGACAGCCATTGGTATCAGCCTCCAGCACAACTAAACCCATTGGTAGCTACTGCCTAATTCTCCTGACATGATGCTGGAAGGTCTGGTCCATTCTCAGACTATGCACAACTGTTACAGACTAGATATTGAGATCTATTTAGCTGAGGATCTGACCAATCCACCTGCTTTGCAAGACTGAGAGTTGGCACTGAGTATCCAGAAGGTAGAGTCCGCAATGCACTTGGCTGTGTCTTCCCGGTTATCTCTCCAGATATTTTCTGTCTTTCTTCAGCTGTCCTTGAATAAAGGCAAAAAGCTTAAAGAAAAAAAAAACAGAGAAGGCAGACAGGAGTAAGAAGTAGCAAGAAAAATAACTGAAAAAATTTGTACTGGACTCCAAGAATCAAAAATACTGAGAAAGTTCTCAAGTGGATGCAGTGATGCTCTAAATGAACCCTAAAAGGCCTGATTTAATCAAATATTAAGCACCAGTAATGGATATTAAATATATGCTACACACAGATGTATCCGATCAGACAGTCCTGTCATTAGAAATTATATACAACATGCTGTAATCAGGGAAAAATGTTCACCATATGAAGTTAAAACAAAGTTAAATCCAGGCGAGGGAATAACTTAAAACAAAAGAGAGACACTGGCAACATCTCTTTTTCTAAATGAATGAACACGTCTCAATAACCATGTGTGAAGGTAGGTTTTTATTGTTCTAAATAAGTAATGAAAAAAACTTACAAAAATTCTGTGCTGCCATTCATGATTCAACATTCTGTGGTTAAGATCAAACATTGCATGACTGGAATAAAATTTGACCACATTTAAATCATGCATCTGTTCAAAATTTAAAAATGTCAAAGTGCCGGCACAAAGGAAGAAGTAGCGTTAAATGAATGATTTGTGTGTTGGTAATGGCCCCTAGAGGAATTTTATGACTGTACAGAAACATATTATCATCATCCATTCGATAACATATCATTTTGTGTCCAACCAGCAGCATGTTTTGTGTCTTTTCTGCAGGATATTTGGTCACGTCAGTCATCGGTCAGAGTGGCAGCTGGTGAAAATAGACTTCAGGTCCATCTTCAACAGGCGCTGTACGGAGGCCGATTATCAGACGTGGCACCTACACAACCAGGTACAAGCTTAACCGCCATTACTATGCGCAGTTTATTAATAAAGTTCTTTTTAATATTTCATTTCAAAATATATGTCAGGTTGAGCTGAGAGAGGAGTATGGTGAATCCCCATACCTGAAGATAGTTACTACATTTTGATGATATTTAGGCAAATTTATCATTTATATTTATGAATAATATTGCTTATATGTACGGCTGGTGTATCCACTGTAGATACTGGCAGAAAATTGATAGTCTGATTCATGCCAATAATATGCATTCCTATTTTTTCATCAAGTTTTTTTTTTTTGTTTGTTTAATTCTTTTCATTTAAATGTGTTTGACAGAATTTTTCACTTAACTGAGACAAACTATCCTCCATCAGTCATCAGATTCACAGTCTTCCTCCAAGGCATTACAGAGCCTTTCAGCATGTGGAAATTTGCCACACTTGGCCACAACCACTGAGAACACTGCACTGCTTCATGCACATGCGTTTGTGAAACAGAGCGATGGAAAAGTCCCTCACAAGGTCCCCATTTCCCCAGCTTGCTGTACTTCTGTGTGCATGTATGTACATGTACAGGCACAGGTGTGCACCACTGCACAAACATTAGACCACCTTTAGGTCAGAAAAGTGATGTAGAAAGGTGTTGTCTTTACAATTAAACCTTAAAAGCAAAACAGAAATGAGTAGTAGTATTTATTTTTATTTTTAATTTTAAAGTTAAGAAAATGTTAGAAAAGCAAATTGAATACATGTATTTTGACTGGGACAAATTGTTCAAAATACACTTTTTCAGGTTTTTCTGACAAAAACATGTGCCCCTCACTTGTCCTCAATCACCCCAAAAATCAGAAAACACCCCCCCAACCCCTTTCAGAAAATCTGTACTGAAACAAGCCATTCTCAGATTTTCCCCTCATGATGTCATGTGGGGAGTAAGCACCGCCCCCAGATTTGGTTGGCCCTCCCAGCTTTGAAAAAAGTTCTGATCTCCTGATCCTCCTCTCAACTGAGGATCAGGAGAGCCATAACCATTCAGTCACATCCATTTCCTGAGAGGGGCGGAGCCAGCTCATTAGCATTTAAAGTGTGAATGAACCCCTGGCTCAGAGCTAACTCCGCCCACCTCCATAATTCAAAAAATGCCCAGAAAGTGAACAGTTTGGTTCTGAGAGGAGGGAGGGAAAAAGGACGGGGCTTTCCAGATGAGGCGGGAGTGACAGTGATGTCCCCTTGTCAGAGAGAGACACAGAGTCCCACAGCACTGCTGCCTCATAGCGATCTTTTAAAGTGGAGGAGTTTTCCCCTCTAGAGTCCCCCTGACGCAGGCTATAGTGTCGTGGCGGACCGTGGTGGTTCTGAGCACAACCTGTTCGGTTCATTGGCTCCAGCAGCGGCGTTACTAAAGCCGGAGCTCTCAGAACCGAGACAGTGCAGGTGCAGGCAGGAGAGGATGGGAGTGGTCTCTGAATGGTAAAGTCAGTTAGAGGCGGTAACACTCTACCTTTTATATAGAGTTTGTGATGTAGAAACCTACCAATGGTCGGTTTCTACGTCACATAAGCTCCACCTTTTCAGAAGAGATTTTTCAAGGCAGATGTCCATTTGAGCTAATTAAAAGCCGTAAAATCCAGATTTTTATCAGTTTGGTGCAAATTTAGGCTATAACACCAACACAGATGTGTTTTATCTTAGTTCAGTCAGATACCTCAGTGTACAGATTAAAAAAAAAATGTAAAAGTGTTCACTACCTCTTTAAAGCCACAGACACAGAAACAGCTTGTTCTGAACAGAGCTGAAACAGAGGGTTTTTTTTAGACATGCAAAAATCCAATACTGGAGTGTTTTTCAGCAACAAACTTCACAAGCATATTTTGGGGACCTCTGAGACCAATATAGACTTGTCTTGTGACCTGTGGAGCAGGTTGCCTAGTGGTTGGAGGCACTCCCCATGTCCGCGGGCGGTCCAGGTTCGGGTCTGGCCTGAGGCCCTTTACCGCATGTCTCACCCCGACTCTTGACCCTGTTTCTGACTCTGGCCGCTGTCCTCCTCTGTCTAATAAAGGCATGGAAAGCCTGAACATAAATCTTTAAAAAAAAAGAAAACTTGTCTTGTGACCTTTAAGTCAATGTGTCATATTTATGATTAACAAAGTGTGCCATAACACCCCCACATAGTTCTTACTACAGAGCAGGAGACTTGTAGCCAATGTTCTCTACTTCTACTTATCTGCGTTTAGCCTTTCAAATATGATAAATATCCTGGCATCAGTAAGGTCTTTGACCATCTTTGCTTTTACATCCAAAGGCTTTTTAAACAAAGTATTAATTAAAAAAAAGTCATCCCCCCCAATGCTGTGTGAAAAGCAATTACCCCTTAATCCTAAAAGCTGGTTGTTCCACCCTTGGCTGCAACTACTGCAAGCAAGCAAGCATCTGCAATAAGTAGCAGTGAGTCTTTCACATCGCTGTGGAGGAATTTTGCAGACATTGTTTCATTTCAGCCATATTGGAGGGTTTATGAGCATGACTGATGAGTCAATTTGGACTTTTTGGAAGGTGTGCATCTGTTGTAAAAGTACCATAGCATTTCATAGCTAGAACAGCCTGTTTAAGGTCATTCCACAGCATCTCAGTAAAATACAGGTTCAGACTTAGACTTTGACTAGGACACTCCAAAACCTTAATTTTTTTTTTTTTTTTTTTTTTTTAAGTCATTCAGAGGTGGATTTGTTGGTGTATTAGGGATTACTCTCCTGCAGCATAACCCATGTGCGCTTCAGATTGAGGTCAAAAACAAATGAGACATTCTGCAAGATTGCAGAATTCATGTTTCCATAAATTACAGTTCCTTAAGCAGCAAAGCAGCCCCAGCTCATTGCACTACCACCACCAAGTTTGACTGTTCTCTTTCTGATGTTACGACCTAGCTGTGTTAGTTTTATAACAGATGAATTGGAGCGCATATCTTCCAAAAAGTCCAACTTCACTACACAGAATATTTCCCCAAAAGGTCTTGGGGATCATCAAGATGTTTTTGGCAAATGTGGGACAAGCATTTGTGCTGTCTTTGGTCAGCAGTGGTTGTGCCCTTGGAACTATCCTATGGATGCCAGCATTTTTCTTATTGTTGAGTCATGAACACTGACCTTAACTGAGTCAAGTGAAGCTTGCAGCTCTTGAAATGTTGTTTTTGGATCTTTTGTGACCTCCTTTGAGTCATCTTTATAGGCCGACCACTCCTGGGAAGGTTCACCACTGTTCCAAGTTTTCTCCATTTGTAGATAATGGCTCTCATAGTGGTTTGCTGGAGTCCCAAATCCTTTGAAATGACTTTGTTACCCTCTCCAGACTGATAGATATCAGTGACTTAGTTTCTCATCTGCTCTGGAATTTCTTTAGACGGCACCATGATGTGTTGATTTTTTTTATCTTTTAGCCTACTTAACTTTGTCAGACAGGTTCTATTTAAGGGATATCTTGATTTGAAGTGTCTGGCAGTAATCAGGCCTGTGTGTGGCAAGTGAAAGTGATTTTAGCTTTCCAAAAATGTGGCTAATCACAGTTCAATTATGATTTAACAAGGAAGTAAATACTTTGTTACAGCCCAGCACATGGAGCTACACTGGGCTGCAGGACCTGCATCCAGTACAGGATAACTTTGTCTATGACCTTTCTTGAGTATTCTCAGTCATGGTTTGTGATGTATGCCTTTGGTAAACATATGCATCATCTATAAACACAAGAAAAAGTAATGAAAGTGTTATGGACACCAAGGGATTATCATTATGTTATTGTATTTGGTTTGCCTGAGGGCATAAAGAGAACAAAACACATTTTAGCATTCAAAATAAGGCTGTAGAAAGTAAATATAGTACTCAAGGTAACACAAAGGGAGTGATATCGGGCTCAGTCTATTTATCTTATGTCAGCACTCTCAGCTTATTGACACACCTTCATTCTGCTGCATAAACAAAATACCCAAAGAGGATTAAAGTTTAGAGTGCAGGAGCCATTTTTCCAAAATAAGATGTCAGTTCCTCCACTGAAAGTCAAACTATGTGAAGTTAGTCGAGCTCGTTATTTTTTCACCAGTACCTACAAAGGTTCAAAAAGTGATTTCAGCCCCTTGATCAAACGCCAGGCTTCATCACCTGAGTGATGAGTTGCTCATTGGCTGACCAGCTCTGCTTTTAGCCCGGCTGTGGAGTAAGTGGGCCAAAGCTGGATTGCTCTTGATACACAGAGCACTTATGCAGATTCTCCCCAGATTGCTGCTGATGCTCCAAGTGCTCCATGAAGCACCCCTGCCCCCCTCTGCATACATTAAACCTCCCTGGAAACCCTTCAACCTGTTCAGGGCTGAAGCCGAGCCAAGACCTAGTGTGTGCCTTTATTCATGATCCGGTTCTGATATTGGTTTAGACAACCATATGCTCTGAGCCAGGTGATGATCAAAACATATAGCATGGTGGATGACAAGAGTCCAAGCCAATTACAGGGGTAACCTGCCTAAATGTAGACATCCTTTATGTCTAAGCAAGCTGCAAAATAAGCTCAAGACAAAAGGCTGTGTTTGTGTTTTAGGACCGGCGGGGAAGTTAAGGACAATTTTAGGAGCTCTGAGTCTATTTCTGGAACAGCCAGCTTTTAAAGCATCTCACTAGTGACACCTAATGCACAAAGACAGAAAGTTCTGGAGATAAAAACAGCCCAAGCTATGGGAGGATGCAGTGACACAGACTTGTGTAATCCTCTCATCTTTTTTGTACTCCAACTGATTGTAGATTCACTTCCCACACATAGACACACATCTAAAAATGGATTGGTTGCTGGCAGCTTTTTGCCGCTGAAGCTCCTTCTTATTTGTTCCTCTCCATGTTTCAAAAAAACTTGGAAAAAGAGCTCAAGCAGCACATTCTCATTTTTGACACTTGTGACGGAGGAACAGTTGTTTAGTTTAGCACACCACACAGCACAAATCCCGTAAATATTCGCTGAACAGGAATGCACAACAAGCTGAAGTCAGGCAGCGCTGCTTTTCACACACCCAGGGATGCACTTATGCTTGGTTGCATCGTGTAAATTATTTATGGTGGCAAGTTACAAAAGCGGCTCATTTTTTCCAAACTCTCTCCGTGTGACTCTCCTCTTGGTTCTCTGTTGATATCGGCCTTGAAGGGAGAGCCGTGCCTCATGGGAGCCAAACGAATCTACCGGAAGCTGAAGCCCACATCCAGGTGCGTTAATGGGAAAGTGGCCTCTGTGTCGATGGCGTCGGGCCCCTGTGACTGCACAGAGGCTGACTTTGAATGGTGAGTCACTTCTTTTTCTCATGTTTTTATCCATTCCTTTTTGAGTCTCACTTTCATGCAATCTATATATTAGTTGTTAGGGTTCAAACAAGTTCACTATTGAGGTACAAGGAGTACATCTGAACATCCAAGTGTGTGTGATGTATTGTATGGCTTTGAAATTGAAGGGCTAGGCCAAGGCCTGCATGATTTGAACAGAAAACCTTATGTCACTATTTTTAGCTGAATTGCATGCATGATATATAGGTGCATCAAAATGAATTAGAATATCGTCAAAAAGCTGATTTACTTCAGGAATTCCATTAAAAAATTAAACTCTTATTTTATAAGGCTTCATTACACATGGACTGATCTATTTGAAGTTTTTATTTCTTTTAATTGTGATGAGTATGGCTTACAGCTAATGAAACCCAAAAATCCAGTATCTCAGAAAATTAGAATATTACTTAAAACCAATTAAAAAAAGGCTTTTGAACACAGAAATGTACAGCACTCAATGCTTGGTCAGACTTCTTTTGCATGCATTACTGCATCAATGCGGCGTGGCATGGAGGCAATCAGTCTGTGGCACTGCACAGGTGTTACAAAGCCCAGGTTGCTGTCATAGTGGCCTTCAGCTCTTCTGCATTGGTGTCTCGGATCTTCCTCTTCACAATCCCCCATAGATCCTCTATGGGGTTTAGGTCAGGCCAGTTTGCTGGCCAATCAAGCGCAGGGATGCTATGGTTCACAAACCAGGTACTGGTACTTTTGGCAGTGTGGGCAGGTGCCAAGTCCTGCTGGAAAATTAAATCAGCATCTCCATAAAGCTGGTCAGCAAAGGGAATCAAGAAGTGATCTTAAACTTCCTGGTAGACGGCTGCACTGACCTTGGAACTGATAAAACAGTGGACCAACACCAGCAGATGACATGGCTCTCCAAACCATCACTGACTGTGGAGACTTTTCTCTGGACCTCAGTATCTTGGATTTTGTGCCTCTCCTCTCTTCCTCCAGACTCTAAGACCTTGATTTCCAAATGAAATGCAAAATGTACTTTCATCTGCATAGAGGACTTTGAACCACTGAGCAATAGTCCAGTTCTTTTTGTCCTTGGCCCAGGTAAGATGCCCCTGATGTTCAAGAGTAGCCTGACACAAGGAATGTTACAGTTGTCCTGGATCTGACTACAGCTGCAGGTCACTCCTTGTGAAGTATCTTGAAATTCTCGAATGGGCTGCGGTTATCCCTGTTGCTTGTGCGCCTTTGATTAAACTTTCCATTAATGTACTTGGATACAGCACTCTGTGAACAGCCAGCTTCTTTAGCAATGACCTTTTGTGCCTTATGCTCCAGTGCAGGCTTTCAATAATCATCATCTGGGCATCTGTCAAGTCAGCAGTCTTCCCTATGATTGTACAGCCTGCTGACCCAGACTGAGAGACCATTTAAAGGCTCAGAAACCTTTGCAGGTGTTTGGAGTTCATTAGCTGATTAGAGTGTGACACCATGAGCCTCCAATATTGAACTTTTTCACAATATTCTAATTTTCTGAGATACTGAATTTGGGATTTCATCAGCTGTAAGCTATAATGTGGATGGTCTTCACTGTCTACTAGTAGACTGAAACACTGGCACATTCCTGTCTCCAAAGTTATTCTTGGCTTTGCTTCCCTCCTACCTTCAGACCTACATCATTCAGAAGAGTATATAGTCTTCTTCCCAGGATCTTTATTTGCTGTCAGTCCCAAAGGTCAGAACTGAACTGGGGAAAAAAAGGCATTTAAATTTGTTGCTCCCTCTGCCTGGAAGGATTTACAAAAAGAGTTGAAACTCATTGAACTGATCTCATTGGACACTTTTAAGAGAAAGTTGAAAGACTTGGAGGCAGACACATCTGGATGCAGATGCTTTGATTAATTCTTAATTATGGCTGATTCTGGTAAATAGCTGCTGCTTAAACTCTTGTGTGTGTACTTATGCTGCATATGGATTACATATCTTGTATTATGTTGTTTATGTATGACTGTTTTTATGTCTGTCTGGAACTCTGTTCACTGCTGCTGTCTTGGCCAGGACACTCTTAAAAAAGATTTCTAATCTCAGTGAGGTTTTCTCCTGGTTAAATAAAGGTTAAAAAAAATTGAATAAAAATTATCTTTGAAATTAAAAGAAATAAACACTTGAAAAATATCAGTCTGTATGCACTGAGTCCAAATAATATATGTTTCACTTTTTGATCTGAATTACTGAAATAAATCAACTTTTAGATTATATTCTAATTTATTAAGATGCATATGTATTTGTAAAAGCTTTCAGTTTTCACACCGGTCCAGTATGTCACAGAAAAAGATAAACTCAGTAGGAGTGCACTTACGGTTTTTGCTTTTCAAAGTAAAAGCCCAGTGTAACATGTCTTTTGAGAAACTTCCTTTGACTGTACAAAATGCTTATAATTTGAATAGTTTCCAGCACAGGTCCACTATACAGTGAATGAAGTCACTTGTAGTGGGCTTATTGAGGTCAAACTTTTTGAAGGCACACGCACGCAGCTAAACATGCAGCCAGTCTAAAAACGGTCGCAAAAAAATGATCGATATAACTTTATTTTAATACAACATAAACCATTTGGTATAAACACTATCATCTTACCCACTCATTTTGTTTGTGAATATTTTAATTTGTCTAAATAATTATTACGTTGCTAAGCCCTTCCTTTACCTAAAACTGTTTTAAGCCCTGACTAATTAGAAAGAGTGCATAAATGCACCAGTTTTTATAAGAGTAAGTGAGGATTTGGTGAGGCCCCATACTGTCTCTGTAGTTCTCTATCCTCAAGGACTTGCATGGGGTCAGGTTTTTAATGCTTCAGGCAAAAAGTGCATAGAATTATCAATAATTTCAGGGCCAGATTAACTCATAAAACAAAATCCCCAGACCCACAAGGCCTCATTTTAAAACTGTCAGGCTGGTTCACCTAGCTGTGGAGGAATTCACTGACGCAGGTTTTGATTAGACAAGGAGGGTCAACATTAAAATGTCTGAATTTATTTTTTAGTTAACTGTCTTCTGTGAGAGGCTCCAGTGAGGGCATGTATCCCTGAAGATGTCCTGTAAATCCACAGAAACAGCCAAAGAATGAAACTTTATTCTAAGATTAGATGACTTCTTAAAACAGCCAGGCTTAGTGCTTCTCTAAAAGAACCCCTCAAACTGTAAGAAAATGTTTTGGCTGTGCATGAATGTTCCAAATGTAAAAATCCATAATGCATTGTATTTTTCAAATAAAAGTGCATTTTTTACTGTGGAATGAAAAATGTGAGCAGAAGTAAAGTGTAAACCGAGGTATTTTTCCAGCTTTGTGGGCTCAGCATCAGACTTGTATAAGTGCAAATATATTTTCCATAAGTCCTAGGGTTTCAGGAAACTTGTTCAAGTAAGGGATTAAAAGATAAGAGATCACCGTCATGGTTAAAATCCTCTAGATTATAATTGTAGAGCAGCTCCAGCAGATTCACACGGAGGCGGCTGCTGATAAATGGAAACCAGTCAACTGCTTAAATATGAATCCACAGTGTGTGTGTGCTTGTGTGAGCACATTTGTACCTAACATACAGTGGAGCTTGATATTGTTGCATGTACAAAAAAGAAAATTCAGACAAATCTCTATAGCCTTCTTGTCCTTAGGGTCAAAAATGACCTGTTAAACTCATAAAGGGAAGGAACTCAAAGTGTGTTTAGCATGTAGAAACAGCCCATCAGTCATCACAAACTTTGTGCATGCAGGGCCGTGAAATAGTAGTTACCCCCTTACTGATTTCTTTTTTATTATTTTTTTGCACATTTGTCACACTTAAACGTCTCAGATTATCTAATTAATTTTGATTTTAGACAAAGATAACACAAACAAATACAAAATGAAATTTATAGATGATGATTTCATTTATTAATGGGGAAAACCCTTTCAAACCTACCTGGCCCTATGTGCAACAGTAATTGCAATTGATCAATCACATTTTTTGATAAGATAAGTTGAGATCAGTTTAATAAACCACACCCAGGCCTGATTGCTGCCAGGCCTGATGAGTCCAGAAATCCTTTAAATAGAACCTGTCTGACAAGTGAAGTGGGTTAAAAGCATCCCATCATGGCACCATCTGAAAAAATTCAAGAACAGATGAGAAATAAAGTCATTGACATCTATCAGTCTGGGAAGACTTGCGAAAGCATTTCTACGATGAATCATGGTGAGAGCCATTACCCACAGATGGAGAAAACTTTGAACAGTACTGAACAATGCCAGGAGTGGCTGGCATACTAAAACTACTCCAAGAGCAAATCAATGACTCATTCAGGAGGTCACCTTTCAAGACCTGCTCATCTTACTTAACTCATTGACATCTATCAGTCTGGAGAGGGTAACAAAGCCATTTCTAAGGCTTTGGGACTCCAGAAAAACCACGGTGAAAGCCATTGTCCACAAATGGATAAAACTTGGAACAGTGCTGAACATTCCCAGTAGTGGCCGGCCTACCAAAAAGACTCCAAGAGTGCATCAATGACTCATCCAGGAGATCACAAAAGAACACAGAACAACATCTAAATATCTGCAGGCCTGGCTGGCCTCAGTTAAGGTCAGAGGTCATGATTGAGCAATAAGAAAGAGACTGAGCAAGAATGGCGTCCACAGGAGAGTTCCAAAGCCAAAACCACTGCTGACCAAAAAGAACACGAATGCTCGTCTCACATTCACCAAAAAATATTTTGTTGATCCCCAAGACTTTGGGGAAATATTCTCTGGACTGAAGAGACAAAAGTTGAACTTTTTGGAAGGTGTGTGTAAAACCAACCAACAGTCAAGCATGGTGGTGGTTGTGTGATAATTTGGGGCTGCTTTACTGATCTGGGACCCGGACTACTCACCATGATTGATGGATCCATGAATCCCGCTCTCTACCAGAAAATCCTGAAGAAGATTTCCAGCCATCAGTTCATGTCTTCAAGCAAACACGTACTTGACTTATGCAGCCAGAAAGTGATCTGTACACACCAGAAAGTCAACCTCTGAATGGCTTAAAAAATGAAAGTTTTGGAGTGGCCTAGTCTAAGTCTCAAACTTAGGAGAGGAAGTTATGCAATATGCCGACCACATGTCAGCCATATGGTGGATGAGGACATAAATGGGAACAAACTGAAGTGGAAAAACAGCAATTTTGGAGTTTTATACAAATTCTAGACATATTTATGAAGTTATGCTTCCAGTCTTGAACCAGTATGACCAAGAAGTCCTCTGAGAGGATTGAATGACAACTGGAGCAACAGGGAGGTTTGCAAGTTGAGACAGAAATACATCCAGACAGACAGGCAGCTCTCCAACTATAGTTGTTAGATTAGTTTGATGATCTGAAACATTTAAGTGTGACAGATATGCAAAAAAAAAAAAAAAAAAACAGAAATCAGGAGGGAGGGGGTACTATTTCACAGTGGTGTGTATGTACTGACAACTAAATAACTCATTTCCATTGATTTGATGGTTGTTGTCCACTGAGATGCACACCACATGGGATAAAATGACTGATTTTCAGACTGATGAGTCCTGAAGCCCTACGTCTGTTAGATCCAGCTTATGATCATATAAAGTAGTCTGACCTCAGCAGAAGTCATCCTTCAATCATTTGGATATGTGGGTATTTAGTCTCACTTTGACTGAAAGTGGACCAGCAGAAGTTTAAGTGATTGAGTATATTTTCTAAGTGCTCGTTACAAGATGTTCAATTGATTTCATTTGAATGAGTGCCACCCTTCACTGCTTAAAGGTCAAATTATTTCAAATATGAAGGATGATTTATTCCATTTCTTTTAAAGCTGCTGTAAGAGATTCTTTTTACAGCTGCAATTACAAGGAATACTTCCACCTCCTCACATACTGCTTTCTTTGAATTATCAGCGTTATTATCGTTGCTTTTTCTTCCTTCGGTCCTAGATCTGCAGGTCTCTTGAGTGAAGCAGCTCTTGAAATAAGCACCATCAAAATCATAAATCACCAAGCCTAATAGCTTTCATTAACAATTGCAACACTTTCTGCATCTGTGTGCATGTAGCTCTAATTGGTGCAATTTGTCCCTATCATTTTGGGGACACGCCGCTGCTCTGCCTTTTAATTTGTAGGACAAACAACTTCTGGTCTGTGTTTAAGAAGCACCGAGGAGGCTTGCTGTAACTACTGTTGCATCATTAAAGAAATTAAATGTGACTTTACAGGCTACTTTCTACAACTCTCTGTCAGAATTGCAATGTCCTATAGCTCTAAAATACAGAGCAGTCAGTTTCTTTACAGCTTGGAACATACTGTTATTGTTTCTTCCAGAATTATTGCTTCTGTCTCGTCTTCTGCTGTGCCTCCTGACTGGACTATTGTCTCTGTTTTGTTTCTTTATTGTTACAGCGATTACGGCTATGAGAGACGCACAAATGGAAAGTGCACCCCGGCCTTTTGGTTCCATCCTTCAACGATGTCAAGGAGCTGCACCACAGGGATGACTTTCCTGAACAGCACAGGGTAAGAGCAGGATAAGGGACATTCATAACAATGACATATGAGCAATACATATAAGATACCGTTGCTCATTGTCCAGTATGAGCCTAATAATTGAAGTGTGCACTTATGAAAACAACAATTTTCTGGCAAAAATGTTGCATGGTAAGGGCCTGTGTCCACAGCTGATGTTGTTTGCATGGCATCTTGGATTGAATTGTTGTAATTTTTATTTTGACCTTGAAAAAAATAGCAAAAGAGTGATAGAGAAAAAATACACAAAAAGAAAGCAAAATGCAATGCATGATTGTCACCTACAGCACATTTTGGTCTTCTGTTGCTGTTCTCAATAAAACCAAACTCAGAGAGTTGTCATCATATTTTCTCAGTGTAGCTGCTTTGGGCCCAGCATCACTTGATGAAGTGGGCGTGCTTTAATATTTATCCCTTGTTGCTAGCTGGACCTGCACACCAAATGCTTCCTGAGCAAAGTGACTAATGCATGACAAGTGATAGATTTACATGATATCTCACAATTATGTCTGAGTTTTTATTGGCCCTTATGTGTGAGTCATTGGTTTACAGTAACTGTTTAATGGTGCTGTGGTTCCTATATGTATTTATCTGCTTTTTAATGACATGGCATTACCTAAATAATTTATTTTTGATTATTTCGCGGACCCCCAGAGTTAGATTAACACTGAATGAATCAGCAGTGTCAGATAACTTCAACACTGAGGCCATTTATTCTGAAAGGATTAAAATTACACTTTAAGTGTAAGTGTTCAACACTCCAGTTTTTGCTGTGTACCGGCAGGGAAGCTAGGCTACAGTGTAGCAGATGGGTACAGTTGTTTTCTGTAATTGAGCCAGTTTTTGTAAAAAAAATGGGCCAAGAAACAATGTTGGCTCAAATGTACGCTCTGCTGAAAATGTCTTAAGCGTATTATTTTTCACCCAGGGAGCCTCTGTGTTTGGCACTATTTTATAAAGCAAGCTTCAGCTATGTGCTCTTAAACCTCAGAGTATCTGAACAGCTGTTTGGGTCTGTGGGCTCTGTCAAAGACAATGACAACAAACTTGGCTAAGACAAAACTTAAATGAGCAGTTTAGACTCGAGTGATAATGACATGCCTTTTACTGTGGATTCAAGGGTGTACTTGTAGGAGCTACAGTACACTTCATCTGCAGAAGTTGAGGAACAGCCATGAAATAGACTGAGCGTGCTGTCATTCTATAATGGCAATGAAAGGTGGAGGTAATCATAGCTATTAAAGTTTAGCAGTAATTAAATTCACTTTGTAATAATAGAAAAAGGTGTAAGGCAGCTGCTCTGGATAATCAAAGTAACATGCTCTTTAAAGATTTTTTTTTTCCCATAATGCACTCTGTCCATATCAGAGAGGTATAATTTGCCTCCTAATATAAAATCAGTTGAACGTGAAGTGAAAGCTGTTTTTTTCTCCTTCACTCTCAGATACAGGAAAGTGGTCTCTAATAACTGCACAGCTGGAATCAGTGTGGAGTACACAGCCAGGAGGCAGCAGTGTCCCATGCAAGCGCCCAAAGGTCTCCACCTGGTCACCAGTGAGGGCACGCTGTCGGCCGCACTGGGCACCAATGTCACCTTCCTAGTTTTTCTGGAGGAGGTAAGCTGCTCTTCTGTACATGTCAAACAACCTCTGCAACTGTCACACCAACTTAGTGTTATGTTCTGAATGTAAGGAAGGGCAGAAGGTTGGGAATGGTTGGTTAGGATGCAGGGTTTTTTTGAAGATTTGTCTGAATGTGTCATACTGATGCAGAAACATTTTGTTGCTTTGCTACAGTTCTATAGATTTAAATCAGTGCACAGCAACTTGATTGAAATTCTTTACATATAGATTTATTATCCTTTTAAAATACGGAGTATGTATGCACATGGCTGATGCAGGCAGTTGAGCCTCCAGCTTCATCATTCTCAAAAAATATTTGCACTCATTAATATGTTTCTATTTAGGCAACAAATTCATGATTTGCCCACAATATCAGCCTCCCTTTATGTCTTAGAAGTATTGTAGGTAAAAAATGGATAAGTAAATAAAATTAGATATAGGGCATGATGAGCGTCTAATGTGATAGTCGCTCCTGTGACTCTCTCACAGGGCAGCACACACCTAGAGCTGTATAGTAAACAACTGACACAACCATGAAATTAACAGATAAAATATTAATGTGAACCAAGATGAGGTGCTGCTGATAGCAAGAAAAGACTTACCTAAGATCCACCATGAATGATTCAGTGTCTCCCTGGAGCGTTGTACATTGCATGTCAAGAGTTCAGTTCAGACTTTCAGTCTGGTTGTTTATCGTGCAGCATAGATGGGGACAAAATGGCTGACCACAGCCTGATCAGCTGCTGACTGGTCAGATGGATTTCTTGCATGTTGGATATTTTGTTCATACTACTGCACACACTCCCAGAGTGAGTACTCAGGCACAAGCAGATTCCCCAACTTTGGGGAATTTTTTCCTGTTCGACAGCATCGTAAATCGGCATGAAAACCAAGATGGTCTGGCTGCAGGCCACTGATGCCAGAAACCGCCACTGCCAGGACAGACATACACGCAAAATCTTTATAATAAAATCAGATTAAACTGCCAGTTAGGGTAAAGGATAAGCTATGTTACTGAAACTTATACGTCAAAACCTGACCTGCAAAACCTAATTACAGAACATTTTATTAAGCAGAGTAAACAGTCTGCTTAAAGAACAAACCTTGTCCTCCACTCTAACACTGCTAACACAGCTAAGGCTTAAGGCAACAAAGCAACGTTAGCCATGTAAGCTACATAGCTACGTAGCCTATCACACCTTTAAAAGTTTTGCAAACCCATTTTTATTAACATAAAATAGCTATGTAGCTAAGATAGATGATGCTAAAGCAAACAAAGCTACACTATCTATGTAAACTTAGCTATGTTAGCTATGGCTACCTATTTAACATTACTACATTAGCCAATTTAGCTAAGTTGCCTGCGAAGCTGACGTAGCTATGTTACATAGAAACGTTAAATTTTTATTTTGGCTTAAGCAATGTAGCTAAGGCTAATGTAGCGAAAGTAAGATATCAGAACTACATTGTACCTGCAAATTGTGCCACTTCAGTCCTGATCATGCTGGTGCGTCTCATGGTAGTCTGCAAGAGGGGCATCTGAGAGCTGCAATCTGCAGATAGACCCATCTCATGAAAACACATCTTTAATGTGTCCTCCCATTAATAAAGGAAATAAAAAAGCAAGGAATAGGCCTACCCACTGACCTTCAGCTGATGTTTGTTATTATTACACTGCTAGTTGTGTTTGCTGATGATGCTGTGCATTTATAACCCTGCAAAGCAGATGGATTCGCCCATTTCTGTGTTTTTAACTGGCAAATCCATCTTGCAGAACTCCCATTTGAGCAGTTTGGGCCCGGTTAGAAAGTGACAGGACCAATCAGGAGTAATAGGCAGTACTTTTGGGTGCGGCAGAGTTGAGACGTAAGCAAGCAGCAACAAGAGACCGGTGCAATTATGGCGGAAGACATTAGCGTGGGTGCTGCTAAAACGTCACTTTTATCAGAACTTGACGACATTTCTTCGTTAAAAGAAGAACAAAGAACAGCAGTGAGTTGTTTTCTTTTCAAAAAAGAAAAAAGTCGTGTACTGACATGTCTACAGTCGCCATGGTTTGCATGATGCACATCTCTATAGAGTTTACTCCTCGTAGTGGCTGTGTCATGTTTTGTTGCTCTTATTGGCCCGTAAAGATGTGACAGACAGAATGTTCATCCAGTCACCCTCTGAGTTTTTTTCACTGGCTCTGCCCTTTCCCAAACACAGTCCATAGGAGGTTTTCCAGATGGATATGTGAAACAAATCCATCTGGCGTGTCAGGTAGTGCATTTGTGGATGTGAAAGAGATGGTGAGAGCAGTTTTGAAGACAGTAAGTCTGACTTCACCTTCAACCATGTGTGAGAAACTCCATTTTTTTTACAGTATGACCACTAAGGTTAAGTACGACTGTCAGACCGTAGAGTGTGAGCATACAAATCGTGCATAATAGTAGTAAGCGATTCAGTCATACAGCGTGAGCTGACATTACACCATGATTGCTTAGGAATCAGCTTGAAATCTCACAGTGTTTGCCCAACTTTACACGTTTAGAGGAGAAGATTTGCAATTTTGTTTTTCATTAAGCAACACAAAAGTGACCGCATGCCATGCTTCAAGTCACTAAGATTTAAAAGGAACCCCGCATGATCAGACCAGTTCATCTTGTTGGATAGATAGTTGTATCTCTCATATACATATTGAACGAAAAAAACTCACTAGGTATCTGCATTTTGAGTAATTTGAGTTTATAAATTCACCAGGAGGCCACCATTCGCTGTGATGTCACAGTTCCGCAGCACTCCCCATTTCTATGCAGTAACTGCTGTTGTATACTGGCAGCCACAGTAACGACTGCGTCTCAGAGACGCAGCACATCTTACGCAGGGAGAATTCTAAAATTTAAGGTGTCTTCTATTTTTTATTTGCAACAGGAGTGGTTACAGGAAAACAATAAATGTAGAGCCATACTTACCTTCTTGTAGCAAATAGTTCTGTCCATATCTGCAGAATCTGTTTGAAATCCTTTTCCTGATGAGCCAGATAAAGGCCCCGAGCTAAAATGCATCTGTTTAATGAAGTTGTTCCCCAAACATTGACTCTTTATGAAGCTTTCTGTTTCCACACGGTTCAGGTAGAGATAAGCACAGAACAAAAGCACTTCTGGTTTGTGCTTTTCAAAGTAAAAGTCCACATAAGCATTTCTTTGGAGAAACTCTGTTTGTATGTACATACTGCTTTTATTTTGAAAAGCTCCCTGCACACTTCATAAACACTGAATCCAGTCACTTGCAGGGAGCTTTATTGAGGTAAAACTAGGAGGAATGACAGAGCTTTGACAGCAGGGAGACAAAAACAACACGCAGTAAACTTGTGTCTGGTATGACAGCTGCAAGCAAAAAAACATCTGAAAAATTGTTAATAGCAACGGCAAAGATCACTGCGGCACTGTGACGTCACACGGACCGAAACATGACAGCCTCCTGGTGAGTTTATGAGCTCAAATTTACTCAAACTGTAGATATCTGGGATATTTTTTGAGTTTTTTAGTTCAATATACATTTTAAAGATACAAATATCTATCCAACAAGATATACTTGTCTGATCATGCAGGGTTCCTTTTAACATCCTGCAATGTGACTACACCCTTTGCACATATTATCATACTTACTACCTACTTTGTACTCCAATGTGCAGCTGTTACTTGTGGGTATTACAAGTCTCATCAAACCTGAGTGACTCTTTACTCTGATATCCGGCCGAACTGAAGTCTTTTTCCTTTACAGGGCGACGGGGCGAGGACGAGTATCACTCTGGACTTTGGAGATGGCAACACTCAGACCTACTCTAATGTGAGCTCCATTGAGGACGGGATCAAACACATCTACAAAGCTGTGGGAATCTACCGAGTGACTGCCACTGGGGAGAACAGCCTCGGCTCAGAGACCACAATGCTCTACTTGCATGTGACATGTGAGACAATAAGGAGTTTTGAAAAAACATGCATACAAATGTGTTTTTATTCAGATAGGATTTCTTCTCAGTTTTCCTCCTTGCTTTGCCTTAGTTTGTTTTAACTTTTTTTTATCACATTCAGTGGAATTGCTGCTGTCAGCCTGTACACTGTGTACCACATTCTGTGCTTTATCTCTACAAAGAACATGCCCTCCTCCCATAGCCAGACAAACAAGCAAGATAGAACAAATCCCACTGCACTTCCACTCAAGGCAGCGTATGCTGCACAGACGCCCAGCCCACAGAAGCCCCATATGTAACCAGGCTGACCACCCCAAGTGTATTCAGGGAGTGACAGATGTATTGAAACTGACTTATTGATCAGGGAGCAGTTGCCCCCACCAATCTGTCAATCTGATGTGCCAGCCAGACAAATAGAGCCACTGCAGGCTCACGAGTGCCACTGATGAAAAATAACACACAGATGGCAGCCAGCAGTCCCAGGTCAAGAGAAAATCCTGAACAAAGTCGCCCCCCCCATACTAACTCTATCCCCATACCAACTCACAATTTTTTTCTGTAAATTTGAAACTATTTTTTCCCTTCTTCTTTTTTTGGCACATACTGTGCAGTGCATTAGGTTCACTCTGTGATGTATATGTGTGCCTGAGTAGGTCAGCTGGAGCATATCCATCTCTCAGCTCCCTTTGTGGCGGTGAAGAATAAAGAAGTGAACCTGACTGCAGTCCTGTGGCCCAGCCAAGTGGGAACTGTTACCTACATCTGGTGGATTGGAAATAACACAGAGGTACCGTACACTCAAGACTTTCCCACTTCTTTCTAAGCCTTTACTTCTCCTTGCAATTAAGTAGGTTGCTGACTCTTCTGCTCCGAAAAGTTAGAATCATTACTCCATTCAGCTAATTCTGTGTTTCCAGATTGCAAAAACTACAGCCTAGTTAATCAGCTTTGATAAAAATGCAGAGCATGCAGATGTTTCAGAGGCACAAACAGGTTAATTATTGTCAGGCAGTCTTATGAATCGTCAGTTATTTGCCCTATAAACAGATCCAAGGTACTGGAGCCAGTCCCAGCTGTCTAGGCTAAAGGCCCGGACACCCTGGACTGGTCACTAGTCAATCACTGGTTCTGACAAGAAAAGAAATAAGGATCTGCCAATGGAAGAATCAAGATTTTCTTCTTGGACATCTCAATATGAGATTTTCTTATTTAAATGACCGGTTCAGTCAATAATCTCACGTTGTAGTTTGTTTAAGCATTTATTATGGCAACATCACATGTTTGGATTAATGCTCCGACTTAATCACATCAAAAAAATTTTAACATGCAGAATTTGAGGAGTGATAAGATAACAGCTTAAACCCCCAGTTGGAGCCAACAGGAGGATGCTGGGGTGGAGGTGGATTAAAAGCGAGAGCACAGTACTGATCCAGGGCAGAGCAGAGGGAGAGACCAGAAACATTGCAGCTAAAATAGACCACTAATCTAGGAGGATGTGAGTCGTGTGATTTGATTAAGATGCATGTCAGGTGTGCTCAAGATTATCAACTGAACTTACTCACAGTCGTCATTACAGCTCTTAAAAATTGAGATTCACCGAATTTCAATCAGGATGGATCCCACTTTAAATCAAATGTAAAATAAAATTATTTTGCATTTCAAAACAACTTTTTCAGGCCGTATTGGCAATGTGAATCAATTCTCACCAGCTACTTGATTTGAGACTCAAATGAATACAAAGAGATGTATTTTTATGATATCACTTTAAGACTGATTAAGTGAGTGCTGCAGTACTACACCAGTTTAACACTACCACATTAAGAAATATGCAGGAGTGCATGTACAAAATGACTCACCAGGTTAATAACTAAGCTAAGAGATAGTTTCAGAAATTGTTATTTGTGCTTTTACTTCATAATTTGTACTAACTTGTCTTAAGCTAATGGTAGTTTCTGCACTGTCAAAAAAGGGGAGCTTAATATAAGATAAAAACACTAAATCTGAGAAGAAAGGTACTCAAAACTCGTGAAATTATCTGTCCTTAATAATTATGGACAGATAATTTGACTTAATAAGAAATACTGAAATAAGATTATTAAATCTAGAAATGATAAGTCAGAATGCTGGTTTTAAGCCGAGATT
Source organism: Cheilinus undulatus (assembly GCF_018320785.1). NCBI lineage: Eukaryota > Metazoa > Chordata > Actinopteri > Labriformes > Labridae > Cheilinus > Cheilinus undulatus. The sequence goes on from NC_054868.1 coordinate 7,659,481, forward strand.
GCTTAAAACTGAACTTCCTACAGCCTAAAAATAAGTGAAGTATACTAAATATAAGCAAACTAATTTCTTCTATTTCTTGCTTTTAGCAAATTGAGCTGAAAAAATATAATAATAAAGTAAAATGTTATCAAATTTAGTGAAAACATATGTAATATCAGTAAAGTATGATCAAGCTGTGTCTTAAAACAAGTTGGTTCATCTTGAAATATCTAAATCCATGTAAAAACTAAACCGTAAAACTTAAAACCAGTTAATATTTTCAGACCATACATCTTAAAGTTTCTACTGAAATCAGGCTATATAATTTCTTTCCAACGTTGTTTTAACGTGTTTGAAGTCAGAAGTCTTCTGATCTATAAGCTTATTTTAAAAGTTATTTACTTAACTGAAGGACTTCCTGACTAATTGAGACTAAAAAAGATATGATCATGCTTGATTTAAGATTATACTGTAAATTTACACACTAAAAATTAGAACTTTTTACTAGAAACTTAAAAAAATAAATAAATAAAATTATCGAACACTTCTTGATCTAAGTTTTTAAATCTTGGTAAGCACCAAAGAATTTGGACAGTGTAAACCATGCTATGTTTTAAGATATGTTATGCTTTTTTATCATTTGGCAAAGGTTGTGATGGAAAGGATGGGAATTATCAGAGATAAAAGTTTGTTTTCATTTTGGAAGACAATAAAAAACTTCTGGTAGATTTAAAGTCACAATATTAGCTTAAATACTACAAAAATAAAATAGCAAAGGGAAAGTTAAAAAGGTGAACTGTGATACCATAAGCTGAAGACTACTTTTGACCTACTGTCTGCAGGATTTTCAAAGTGAAATGAGACCTCCAAAGAAGCGACTATGTCCTTATTTTCCATCAGTGCCTCACTGAAGCAGCTGGTTACTCAATGCAATGTCACAGCATAACTACAATGTGCATAAAAGGACACAATAGTACACAATTAAGGCAATTAAAAATGTTGCATTTATCTCAGATCATCAAATAACAGTCTCCACAACGTAAGTAAAATTAACACCAGACCAGCTCCTGATGCGTTCAGCCATTATCATTCAACTCTCTTGGAATTCTTGACCACAGGAAATTGATTCTGCTTCAACTGTATCCTCATTTAAACACAGACTTAAAACTACTTTAATTGCACAATGTTTTGGCTTGATTTCTGTTGACTTGGGCATGTCTTGGACTGTATGTAGGAATCTTCATGTGTTTCTCTAATGTGTTTTTATTAAGGTTTTTGTTTTATGTATGCAGTCTACTTTTGCTCTTAAAGCACATTGAGTCTACAGTGCTGTAAGCATCCCCCCTCCTGATTTCTCATTTCTTTCATGTTTGTCACACTGAAATATTTCAGATCATCCAACAAATTGAAATGTTAGACAAAGACAACCTGAGTAAATACAAATTGTTGATAATATCATTTATTAACAGAGAAAAGCCAATCAAGAATCAAGATACCCCTAAAACAGAACCTGTCTAACAAAGTGAAGTGGGCTGGAAGATTTCAGAAAGCAACACATCATGGCGCCATCTAAAGAACTTCAAATCAGTCATTGATATCTACCAGGTTGGAGAGGGTAACAAAGCCATTTCCAAGGCTTTGGGACTCCAGCAAACCACTGTGAGAGCCATTATCCACAAATGAAGAAAACTTGGAACAGTGCTGAACATTCCAAGGAGTGGCCAGTCAACCAAAATGACTCCAAGAGCCCATCAACGACTCATCCAGGAGCTCACAAAAGATCCCAAAATAACATTTCAAGCCCTGCCAGCCTCACTTGACTCAGTTAAGGTCAGAGTTCATGATTCAACAATAAGAAAGAGACTGGGCAAGAATGGCATCTATGGGAGAGTTACTAGGCCAAAACCACTGCTAACCAAAAGGCTTGTCTAACATTAGACAAAAATGTCTCGATGATCCCAAAGATGTTTGGGAAAATATTCAGTAGACTAAAGAGACAACAGCTGAACTTTTGGAAGGTGTACAGTATGTTAAACTAACATAGCATTTCATAAAAAGAGCATTTTACCAGCAGTCAAACAAGGTGGTGGTAGTGTGATGGTCTGGGGCTGCTTTGCTGCTCCGGGACCTGGAGCACTTGTTGTGATTGATGGAACAATGAATTCTGCTCTCTTCCAGAAAACCCTGAAGGAGAATGTCCAGCCATCAGTTCATGACCTCAAACTCTAGCATACTTGAGTTATGCAGCAAAACAATGATCCTAAACACACCAGCAAGTCCATTTCTGAATGGCTTAAAAAATAAAAACTGAGGCTTTGGAGTGGCCAAGTCTAAGTCAGGACTTTATTCTGATTGGGATGTTGTGGCATGACCTTAAACCGGCTGTTCAGGCTTGAAAATCTTCCAATATGGCTGAATTAAAACAATTCAGCAAAGAGGAGTGGGCCAAAATTCCTCCACAGCGATGTGAAAGACTTGTTGGCAATTTTCACGCTCGCTTGCAGTTCCAGCCAAGGGTGGCACAACCACTAATTAGGTTTAGGGGGCAATGACTTTTTTGATGATCTGAAACATTTAAGTGTGAGGAATAAGGATAAGGGAATCAGGAGGGTGGCAAAAACTACTTCATAGCACTGTGCATAATAAAATATTAATGCTGAAAGTCCTAGGAGTGTAACATAAGAAAGACTGAATGTATTTATTTAATTACTGAATTTTCCTCATTTTTATGGTGGATCCATTCATGACTGAGCTGTGGTGGATGATATGAATGGTAACAGATCATCTTCCTCCAGATAAAAAATTTTCCTCTAAGCATTTATATTCCTTGAGTTTGAGATGGATGTTTATACTGTATCTTGCAGAGGCTGTTAGATGATTTTGAGACACTAAAAAACCAACCTTCGTCTCTGTGGACCAACAGATTTAGATACACTGAACACTGAAAGCCCTGAATGTAGCAACGCTGCACTCTCACTATCTGTCTTCATAATTGAGTAAATGTGTTTGTTCAGCACCATCAGAGGCCTTCTGCAAGGACAGCCTGTTATGTCAGGTGGTAATAAACCGCGGCAGTATTAGCATCTTAAAGCTATTTGAAGAACAAATGGAGACGTGAGTAATGACAGGAAGGAGCTGCCAGTGTCACACAGGGAACTCTCTGTGGGCCCGACGCTGTATGAAGCACAGCACAGATTGTAGAAAAGCTCTCAGTGTGTGCGCTCTTGCGAGAGTGTGCAGCAGACTGACACCTCTGTAGTGTAAATAACAGCAGTGCGAGACCAGCCGTTGATAAGGGTCTCTCGCTGGAACCCCCCCCAGACTCTCATACTCTCTATCTCTCTCTTGCTCTCCTCCCCAGCAGCCTCTAATCACCCTAGAGGGAAGTGTGGCATGCACGTTCTCCCGGGAAGGCATCAGTACAGTCACAGTGCAGGTGTCTGCAGGGAATACCATTCTGCAGGACAGAAAAACCATCGCTGTCCACGGTGAGCTGTCGAACTCTGTAACTTCATCTCCACTGGGAATCTGTAGCTCTGCAAACACACCCACAAGCTTTCTCACCACATTTTACATAAAGATACCAATGCTGATGTAGTTTTTTGTTATTGATACCGCGGCAGCTTGATTAGAATTAGAAATTAGAGATTAGAGCCAGCTTTATTGGCCAAATATGCTTACGCAACAAGGAATTTAACTCTGGTTAGCTTTGCTCTCAGTGTACAGCAATTAAACTTTAAATAGCAAAATAAATAAACTGAAGGTAGATGAGATCATTTAAGATAGCTGATTAGTGCTATTATGCATATGAAAAGAGGCATTTTACCACAGAGAGCCTTCTCACTGTATTTGGGTTACAGAGAATAGTTACATTACTCACAATAGTTGAGGATGGTAGATGATTTGAATTACTACTTTGCACAGTAAATACATTAATTGGTGCAAAATGCATGTGAGGTGAGGCACAGTGACCTCTCATACAGTATTTCAGGTACTGTAAATCAGTGAAAGACAGTGCAGGATATTATAATTCAAACAGCTCTAAGGTGCTTGTTAAATTAAGGTTACATTTTCTGGCACACTGTGACTGTTGACTGTTCATCCGAGTGACTCTGTGACTGTTGATTGGTCATCCGAGTGACTCTGTGACTTTTGACTGTTCATCAGAGTAACTCTGTGACTGTTGAGTGGTCATCAGAGTGACTCTGTGACTGTTGAGTGGTCATCAGAGTGACACTGTGACTGTTGACTGTTCATCAGAGTGACTGTGACTGTTGACTGTTCATCAGAGTGACACTGTGACTGTTGACTGTTAATCAGAGTGACTGTGACTGTTGAGTGGTCATCAGAGTGACTCTGTGACTGTTGAGTGGTCATCAGAGTAACTCTGTGACTGTTGAGTGGTCATCAGAGTGACTCTGTGACTGTTGAGTGGTCATCAGAGTAACTCTGTGACTGTTGAGTGGTCATCAGAGTGACTCTGTGACTGTTGAGTGGTCATCAGAGTAACTCTGTGACTGTTGAGTGGTCATCAGAGTGACACTGTGACTGTTGACTGTTCATCAGAGTGACTGTGACTGTTGACTGTTCATCAGAGTGACTGTGACTGTTGACTGTTCATCAGAGTGACTGTGACTGTTGAGTGGTCATCAGAGTGACACTGTGACTGTTGACTGTTCATCAGAGTGACTCTGTGCATCATGCATGTGTTGCATCTTGGTTGGGATGTTCTCAGGTAAAAGTTTATACATACATTTAAATGCAAACCATGATTTTCTGTAGAATCAAGGAAACACATGCTACAAAACAACTTCACACATATGTAGTACAAAGATGATATAAAGAATGCTGCTCATGTCAGCAGTGCTGACCACCACCCACTGATCCTCTTTGCTAGATAACGTCCATTCAGTTTTTTTGTGAGTGAAACCTAGAACATCTTCTGTACAACTTTATTCCTGCTTCTAGATTTATATATATTAAAAAATGCCAAACCACACTGTTCCTAGGAGATGCTCTCAGTGCTATCAGTTTGATGATGTTAGTGTTGGATTAAGAGCATTGTTGCATGAAGGCAATAGTCACTGAGAACAGCTACAGGGATTATTGTTGGCTAGCAGCTGAGTTACAGTTCTACTGTATTACATGATATATATCACATAACATTATATCAAATTGCATTGTAACGTACCATATTGTAGCACATCATTATGTATGATATCATATTGTATTCAGTACAATGTGACCCCACCTCCAGCTCTAGGCTGTGGCACATCAAGACCAGGATGACTCCTTAGTACCCTACTGGCCCCAAAGTTATGCACAAGACTAAAATTGAAAGGAAAAAAGTCCACAAAAGCAACACAAAAACCATTTTTAAAAAAGCATGCCAATAGCAGTACAGATATGCCAATATGAAATTCACCATACCTGTTTAAAGAAAAGTTCAGTAACAACACAGAGTCCACAGATGCCTGTAAGACACTATTCACATATTAGATTTCTTTGTTCAGCTTTGACCTGTTTTATTCTTTACTTTTAAACCCCGGATTATACTAAATTCATTTTTATACCAAAAAAGGGAAAACTTTTAGTGCCTTCACATTAAAGAGCCACTACGGTCCTACATCAGCAGCAGGTCTCTGCTGTCCTCTGATCACAGTTTGTTGCTTGTTGCTCACTTCAGGCTCCGAACCAGAGGAGACTTGGCTTTGAAACGTTCGCTCCTAAACTTTGTAAGTCTCTCCCTTTGGGCTGCAGATCTGTGGACTGGGTGAAAAACTTTGAAGAGCAGCACCTGTTTAGCTTTACCTAGTTTATTTTCACCCATTACTTTTCATCAAATCATCCACATGGTATATCTTATTTCTCTCTTGACAGTATTAATGCATTTATATGTATTTTCAGATGTTACAACCCCCTTCTCCCTCTAAAACAAGCCTGTGATAGCATACTGAACTCATGTCTGAGTATGAGATCACAGAGGAATGTTTTAAAGTCTCTCAGTGTTCATTTATAGTTTAAGTTTAATTTCTCTCCTGGGTTGCTACTGGCAACAATACGTTTCCTAATGTGGGACTTCACAATGAAAGCAATTGAACAAATAACAGTTGCAGACTTTTATTGTGAAGATCTTGTCAGAAATAGCATATTTATCATGCTTTATAAGCTCAAGCAGAGGTTTTTATCACTGCTTCTCCCACCAGTCATGGACTTAAAACAAGCTGTCATCAGTTAATACACCTTTAAACAGCTGTTTAAGCCATTATTAGGGATGCACAATATTTTGGGCGGGTACCAGTATTGGCAGCTATCAAAATTTCTGCCAGTATTTAGATCTAATATTTTGCCTTTGTATTTCAATATACATCGACTGTAAATTTTGTCCATATATACTAAAAAGTTAGTGAAGTTTTGGGCTGGGCAAATACATGAGTCCATGACATCACCAGTCTTGATTGAGAATTACCATTTTTTATACTGAAGGATTTTTAATCCTTTGGCTCAAAGAGGAGAACAAGTTTATTCCAAAAAAAAAAAACAAACCTTGGTTAATTAATTAACTGTGTTTAATACATAAAATCTTTGAGTTTATTTTCCAATTATTTTTTTCTTTTGTCTTTACAGTCCCATAGCTTTTTTTAACATTTAACTGACATTACTGCAGCACACATATTCTTAAAACCAAGGTTGTCCTGAAGAAATGTATGCTCAGAGCTTGGCTGTGCACCACTGGGTTGATGTTTTACAAGCTTTTTAAGGCAAAGAAAAATTCCAAGCAAAACACTGTATCTACAAAAATAGCTTAGAGGAGCTTAGAGGGTTAAATGATGATTGTTTTCTGTTGCAACCTTTATCAATGACTGGTCGGTCATACACTGTGATTGTCCAGAAATGCATAAGTAAACTTGATGCCCCACTTGATGCCCTTGTCATAGAATGATTTCTACGCCGAATTCAGTGCTGGTTTCTACATACGTTTGATAAACGAGAGCCATTGTGACAATACAGTTTTGCACAATCTCATTATTCCAATCCAAAAGCAAACATTAAACGTGACTCTACAATACAAAAACATCACACAACATTCATCTCATCTACAGGTGAAACTATTAGAGCCGACACACACAGTCAAAGAAAACATGAATAAATAATGGTCCAAACTGTTACAGAAACAAGCTAAGCTGGATTTGTCCTCCAGGTGATCCAGGTTGTGCTGAATCTTGAAGCTGATAAATTTAATGTCAGATAAAAAGAAAAATCATCTCACATGCATTAACTCATCTCCCTGCAGAATATTTCCGATCCCATCTGCTCTCCTTTTCATCAAACCTGGACGACCACAACCCCGACGTTGCAGAGTGGAGGCTGGACGTGAGCCGAGTCATCAAGAACGCTCTGATCCAGGTAAAACTCTCCTAAATCTTCTAATGGAAAATGTTTCTTTGACTCTGGAAAATACTGTCCGTGCTCTACTGGACCTCTGATGCACTCTGAGTGCAGCGTGACCTCCCTGAGGCTTTGAGACATGGATCTGACTTTTATGATGACAAATGACAAGTCAAGAAGGAGGAGAGGGGAAATTCCAGTTCAACAGCATGCTGATTACAGCGGCTCACACACGCTCAGAGTTCATGGCCGTACAGTAACGAGTCTGTGGATGCTGAAGTGTACAGAAGAATAAATGTCAGCATGTTTTCCATGTGAGATCTGCTCCTACCTGAAGGGACGCTCAGAGTCAAATGCAATGTGACCTGCCAAGTGTAAAACATTGTTTCAGCCTTCACATTACATGTCAGGTACACATTCTCCTCATTAACTCTCACAACATCCTCATACAGCAACATTTTTTTCAGAGCAGGGAAGCAATCTGCCGGCCTTGCATCATATTTTCACACATTTTGATGCTGCAAAATGAAAATTGATGCCAAAAATACACCCCGGCTCTTCAGTGTTCAGTGAACATGTCTGTTTTGTTTTTTGTTACCAACATCATCTTCTCATGACAACCCCAGCCTGGAAGGCAGAGCATACAAAAAATAAACAAAAATCTAACTTTCAGATGGAAATATGACATGATAGCTCCAAACATTTGCAGGATTCACTGCAGAAAAGCTGTGCAAGAGCTGGAAGTACAGGCTGCAGGAATCACTGACAACATGAAGGAAAAAAAATATTCTATCAAATCAAGCACCTAGCTATTTTAGCAGACAGAATTTTTGCTTTCCCTCATCAAACTCATCAAATACACAATCCATCAACTCCAAAACGCTCTTGTGGACAAGTTGTGACCTGTACATTCACCATGCTATGAAATAGTAACCTATAATTATGTAACATTACGACACATGAAGCAAATACTCAGAACTATTTCTTGAGTGAACCACTGGGCGGAGTGACACAGTGCAGAAGCCTTTGCATTTAACTTTAAAACATCTCCGTCTCGAAATGTTCCATGATTATTTCATAGCGTGGTGAACGTACAGGTCACGACTTGTCCACGAGAGCGTTTTGGAGTTGTGTGCCAGTCACCTGCAAGAAATATTACTTGAAAATGGAAGCGTTCAGGAACAACAACCCAGCCGTAAGCGGTAGACCACATAAAGATCACAGAGCAGGGTCAACGACTGCTAAGGCTGCATGGTGTGTAAAAGTCACCAACGCTCTATTGATTCCAAAGCTGAGGAGTTCTGAACTTCCACTGGCATTAATGTAGGCACAAAAACAGAGTGGCGGGAGCTTCATGGAGTGGGTTTCCATGGCCAAGCAGCTGCATGCAAGCCCCACATCATGTTCTGTGGAGTGACGAATCATGCCTCTCTGTTTGGCAGCCAGATGGGCTCGTCTGAGTTTGGTGGATGCCGTGAGAACGTTACCTGCCTGACTGCATTGTGCAAACTGTGAAGTTTGCTGGAGGAGGGACAATTGTATGGGGCTGTTTTCCAGGGTTTGGGCTGGGCCTCTTCTCCAGTGAAGGCCAGTCTTAAAGCTTCTGCATACCAAGACTTTTTGGACAATGCTATGCTTCCAACTTTGTGGCAACAGTTTGGGAAAGGTCCTTTTCTTTTCCAACAGAACTGTGGACCTTTGCACAAAGCAATGACTTTAATGACATTGTTTGATTATTTCTGTGTGAAAGAACTTGACTGGCCTGCACAGAAACCTGACCTGAACCCCTTGGAGCACCTTTGGGATGAACTGGAACAGAGATTGTGAGCCAGTCCTTCTTGTTTTTTGCAAACTTCAAGTGGGCTTTCATGCATTTTGCATGGAGGGGAGGCTTCCATCTAGCAACTATGACATTAGCCCAGATCAGTGGAGGGCTGCAGTGATGGTCATCCTTCTGGAACTTTGTCTCATCTCCACACAGGATCTCTGGTTTCACTCTGTCATGATGGGACACCGAGTGTAGATTAATGGGAATATAAATATTTCCATTTTTTTTTTCTACTATAGCATCAGACTGCAACATAAGATTTAAGAAAGTGAGTGGGGTCTGAATACTTTCTGAATGACTGTAAATAGTCTTTATAGACTTTTTTGGGGGGTTGGATTAAAGCTGTAAACAGACCTCTCGCATGTTATTTTGGTTTTGGATTACACTAATTAGGTTTAAGATGAACATTTTAAAAATCACACATTCATGCAAGCATAAGCTTTATAAAGGAAATGATCAATAATCTAGTATTTCTAACCACATTTTCTCCATGTTTTTTGCATTAATATTCTCCAGAATTCAGGTAGTTTTGTGTTGGATGTTCAAAATTTCTTCTTATTGTATAGAACTTGCTGTGATTAAATACACACCTTTATTTAAACAGCCCATCCTTGACAAAAAGTGCTATTCTGCTTTTTAATTGTTAAAATGCTTAGAATCAGCTAAGCACATCTGAAAATGTGTCTTGTGATCAATATCAGTATATGACATATTGATAAAATTGAGACATTAAATAATAATAATAATAATAATAATAATAATAATGACTTCATTTATATAGCACCTTTAAAAACAGATGTTTACAAAGTGCTTTAAAAGACATAGCAAAAGCAAGAACTCAGGGATTCACAATATAAACAAATTAGCAATAAATCAGACAGAGAAAGTCTTGATAATCAAACAGAAAGTCCAAACAAAATGAGACACAGATTTCAATGACATTAGCATCACTGAAAGGAAAGCGAAAGACATCGATGATCTTGAAGGCAGTTAAAATACTAAAAGATGAAAATATCTACGGGAAGACAGTATGATATTATATGAAAATAAAATCATGAACACACATATAAGAAGACGATACACATCATTAGCAATACAGCAAAAATAAGAAGATTAACAGCAGATAAAAAGACTAGAAAAACACTTGGAGAGCGCAGACCTCCGCCATTAGCCCTATCTCCCAATATTACAGAATCTTTTAAAAAATTCCTGAATCCAGACTGTGATCCGGATCACTCCCAAAATCTAATCAGTTCTTCCCTATGCCATTTCTGACATTTCCTAAAAATTTCATCAAAATCCGTCCATAATCTTTTGAGTTATGTTGCTAACAAACAAACTAACTACTAACAAACCCTGCCGATCACATAACCTCCTTGGCGGAGGTAATAAGGAACAGGTAAGACAAAAAACTAAATAAGAAAATAAAAATAAAAAATACAAAAAAAGTAAATAAAAATAATAAAAATAAAATAAAAATTGAATGAGATGATATTAAGATGACCATAGAAGGGAAAGTGAAGGTTAAAAGCAGTGAGAGCAACAAAATGAATAAAAGAGTGATTTTAAATAAATTACTTATTTAAATAAATAAGTGAAAGGAAGTGTCACATAAAAGCATTTCTGTAAAAATGTGTTATAACGAGTGATTTTAAAGATGTTACTGAATCTGCGAGCCTTATCTCCTCGGGCAGGTCCATCCAAAGTCGAGGGGTCCTCGACTAAATGTGCCAGAAATCATCAAATCAGGTGTTTTTGGCCAAAAAACATCTTTGCCCTGTATTGTTTGAAATTTTATAAACGGTAAATTAAATCAGAAATTTCAGACCTGGTCTGGTGTACTGATAATTTTCTCACATAACTTTAATTTTTGACTGATTGCTAAGCAAAAATGTATCATGTGTTAAAAGGCCATTCAAAACCTTAAATTGTTTTTTAAAATGTGTAGAAACCCTGATACATCCAGGGCTTCTTGTTGTTTTTCTTTCCTGTTGAGCCAAGCCTAAAACCAAGTTACAAACCAAACCATGACCTCTGTGAGCCATTACACCACAAATGGAAACTACTTCTGGAATATGCTGTTTTTTTCCTGTATTTTATTCTCATGTTTTTTCATCTTCTTACTTATGATTGACCATGGTTATTCTCTGCATTTGTTGGCATGTTCTGCTGCCCAAGCCCCCCCTCCCTGTCCATCTTGACTGTGGTTCACCCAGAGTTCATTTTCAGCTTGGCTGTGCAGTGAAACAAGCATTGCATGGCAGCTTTAAATACCTGATCGTCTGACTTACAACTACAAAAACAGTCACAGTCAATACATTATAGAAGTTTGATATTCTCCCTCTCTAAATCCTCCCCTCTTTCTCCCTTCAGGCCACAGGAGTGCGACAGGATCAGCTTCTGGTCACCGTCCTGCCGGGGTTACCCACAGCAGCAGAGTTTTTCCTCCTCCCTGACAAACAGCTGACAGAGGGGAAACCAGACAAGAGCTCCGCTCATTTAGATCAGGTGAGATGACGACTACTGCTCCATCTGCAGCTGTGTATGCCACATAGTCAAACCTTTCTCCTTCCCTTGACAGTATTTGTGTGGGAGGATGGATTTCAGCTTGTTATCCTCATTCTAATACAGCCCTGACCCCATGTTCAAGTCTGAAGCATTGCTCCCTTTTTTTGTCTCGTTCTCTGAGTCATGCTTGATCCTTTTCTAACAGCGGCGGCTTGTTCAGTAATTGCTCCCTGAGAAATCGTCCCATCTTTAAATTCCTCCTTCCTCCAGCAGATGTCAGTGTTGATCCACTGAAGCATGTCAGGGTCTTTGCATGGGTCTAATTCCAGCATCCGCCTGAGGAATCTCTGCAATAGACTCATCAATAAGCCTGACAAGTATTAACAAGTTATCATGGGAAATGACTTTTAAACCCCCTCCAGTCATGGCATGCGGGGGGGTCGAGGTGGGAGTCGAAGGAGCTGGACAAAGGCATGGTCACGGCTGATCTGCTCACTTAATCACCAGCACATCAAGACGGACCAAATTAGCTCAGAGCTGCATATAATAGATAATGACTGATAATAACGTTGGCTTCGTGGGAAGAGTTTCACGGGAAACTGGGAAGAAAATCAATCTGATTTCCCTCTTCTCCTTCCCTGCTCTCACCTGGTTGATCGCCTGAAAAGATCCTCTCTCGTTCTGCAAGCCAGCAATAAATCTTCATTCAAGGTTGGCAACTTAAACATGTACAGCTTGCTCTGCTTATTACAAGCTATAATAGACTTACTGACCCTGGTATACAGTGAGAAAAAGAAATTAGTCAAAGCATGGTCTAAATTTAAACTTCTAAGGAATATAAAGGGGAAGATGAAGCTCCACAGAAATTACTCATATCACAATTAATTTGGCAAATGAGGCCCATAAGAAAGATGGAGCAGAGGGAATGGAAGATTTTGTTTAGTTTTGCACATTCATGTTCAATTCAGGTGCGCAGATTAAAGAGGAAAAACTACAATTAATAGGAGACATATTAATTTTTAGTCTCGTTTAAGCCTCAGACTGCAGCTTATTGTATGAATAGCAGGGCTGTCAGGTGATTTATTTTTTAGAACTGTAATTAAGTTTTGATAATAAATCACAATTAATCACTTTTTAATCACATGTTTATCCCCCTGATCCCATCCTTCTTACCCTGTTATTTTACCCTCACCCCCCAGAATGCCTTCTTATCCCTCCATATTCCCCTATTTCCCTGCTAATTCCTCATAGATATCCCCCACTTATTCCCCAGCAATTCCCTTACATTCCCCTTTTATTCCATCCTTACCCCCCCCCTTATTCCAATGTTCTTCACCCCCCTCTGTTCCTTATGTATGCCTTTTTATTCCCCACCAATTTCTTTCTTATTTCCCACTTGTCCCGCCTTATTTCTTTCTTGTTCCATATGTATTCCCTGCCACCTCCTTATTCCCCACAAGTATGTTCCCTTATTTCCCTTGTTCCTGCTAGATTTGGATGTTTAATCACAATTCAACAAACTTTTACTCACATGTTTAAAATTCATATATTCCCTCCTTACCTCCTTATTACCTTTGCCAAGGAGGTTATGTGATCAGGTGGGTTTGTTTGTTTGTTTGTTTGTTAGTTTGTTAGCACCATAACTCAAAATGTTATGGATGTAATTTCATGAAATTTTCAGGAAATGTCAGAAATGGCATAAGGAAGAACTGATTAGATTTTGGGACTGATCCGGGTCACTGTCTGGATCCAGGAATTTTTGAAAGGATTCCTTACTATTAGGAGATAGGGTTATTGGCAGAGGTCTGTGCTGTTACCACTTTACACCAGGAGATGGCAGACATGAGTAACTTCAATCCCAGCAGCATTTTTTGGTGTTTCTATTCAAAGTTTTGGAGTGTATAGAGTTTGAAGACACATGCCCGGTCGAGGAGACGAGTCGGAGCGTAACAGAGAGAAAGACAGCGAATTGTAACGAGAATTCTCGGGATGCTGGGAGGAATAGAGGAATATTCACCCTCTACCAGTCGTCCGGTGAGACCATGGGTGCATCTGTTGGCACCCGTAGCGAAGCCAATGCTTTGCCTCCCCGTGTTTCCATCCCACCGGGGAGGGAGTAATGGGCAAATGCCGTGGTGGGGGGCACATGGGGACGGATCCAGGAATTTTTGAAAGGATTCTTTACTATTGGGAGATAGGGCCTGAGGTCTGCGCTCTCTGAGTGCTTTTCTAGTTTACCCTTGTTCCCCTTTGTTTAACCCCAAATCCCCCCTTCCCATTCCCTCCTGATTCCTTTCCTGCTTATTCCTCTCTTATTCTCCGTTTATTCCTGCATAGTCCCTAATGCCCAATAAATACCTCCACACACACATTCTCCATGTATTATACCTATTCACCACATAATCCACCTTTTTTTCCCCTCCTTATTCCCTGATATTCCCCACTTACCCCCCCCCCATTTAACCCCTTTTCCCTACGTATTTTCGTGTTATTCCCTAGCAATCCCCTTATTATTTCCCAATTATTTCCCCTATTTTTACGTCTTTCTCCCCCTCATAGATACCCTCCTTTTTCTTCCCCTAATCCTGCTGACAGCTGGATTTGGATTTGATTCATGCTCCATTCTGATTCCCTTACTGCATGCCCCCCCCTTCCCCTCTTATTTACCACCTGTTTTTAAATTTCCTCATATTCCCTCTTCCTTTCTTATTTCTACTGAACCATATTTAGATGATTAATCACAATTAATCATGTTTTCTTCTCTCATGTTAAAATCAAACAATTCTCCTCTTGTTCCCTCCTTATTCTCTTAGGATCCCCCTTACTCCCCATTTAATCCACCCTCATTTTTCTCTTGTTCCCTACGTATTCCCCCCACATTCCCTCCTAAGATCCCACCCCTATAGGGCAAAGGAAATATACAGACAAAAATTAAGGTTGAAAATTAAAGCTAACTGTATTAATGTGGGGATTCGAACTGATTAATGTGACTTGCAATAGAGGTCATGGTTCCCTTTTTAAAGGTTTTCTGGGGGAATAATATTTCAAATTTAGACATAAAAAAGCCACAAATCATCACAAAAGAACCACATGTGCCTCAAGAGCCAAGCGTTGAGTATCACTGCTATAATCTAAACATGATATGTGTCCATTATTTTCGGAATTAAACCAACGATTATTCCAAATTAGATTGCTGTTTCTCAGCCGATGTGAGAGCTTTGGAGTGGCAGCTGAATCGAAACTTAAGAAGTAGGTTTGGTTCAAGTATTACTCCCACAGAATTTCATCAACACATTTATATGGAAAAATGCAGAAGAAAAGCTGTTAAAAAGGCATCACTATTCTGTTTGCTAGTGTAGTCAATTTGGTATGCATTTAACCAGCACAGATGTTTATGGAAAGTGTTTGCAGGACTGATGATTCACATCCAGAGATAGATGGACTTAAGGTCCTATGATCATGGCAATGACCTTTTAAAGCATGTAAACTAATCCGGTCTCTCTCTATGTCCCAACAGCTCTCTGAGGTTTTGCTCAGCGCCTTAAACCAAAACCTTGTGCAGTTCACGTTGCGGCCAGGGGTCCAAGTCACAGTTTACGCAGCACACCTATCAGCAGGTAAACAAACATGGCAGCACATGTGGGGTTAGATTCACCCTCCCGGGGCTTTAGTTTTCTGTACTGAGTGGGACTGAACATGAAGTATGTAGACTATCAGGACACCTAGATACAGTAGACAGTCAGGCATATTTTTAATACTTTTGCTGCCCCCTTCAACTAATAACAACCCCTGTGTCTGATTGGCTCCCACCATGTAGCTACACAGAGACATTCAGAGAGTGAGCATCGTTACAAGTATGTGTGCCTCTTCCTATTGGGGATGCTGCTACTGTCCTAAAGGGGCTTATAAGATAAAGAGTAAGACAAGTCCATATATTAAAATGATTCATCTATGATTTACTGAGGTCTCACTTTTCCTCTTGACTGCTCATTGCATGATTCACCTGGTTGTAAATACAGGCTGTGTTGGTTGATGTGCTGCTTATACTCTGTACCTTCTGTCTCCCTGTGTCTGCAGCGCCCCTAGTGGACACCAGCGAGAACCACAGTGGCTCTGCCATGCTAATGCTGCTATCAGTAGTGGTTGTGGGTTTAGCTGTATTTGTCATCTACAAATTCAAGAGGTAACGTGTTCATTAAATGCTGTGTCTATAAAGTCTTGGCCTGATAGAGAGGTGTCGAAAAGGTGTCAGAGCATGCAGACAGCTCGGTAAACAGAAGCTGCCTGCAAGGCTGCAGAGAAGGTTGATAGCTGCTTGTCAAATACTGCTTCGACAGGCCCAGAACTCCTCAGTGGTGGATAGTATTTTCCCACACACATCTGTAGGTTTTATGAGGAAATTCTTGTAAGGTCAGTCTTTGCAAAAGAAATGTCAGTCAGCCGTTAGCAGCCATCGATATGAAGCCCTTTGAGCACAGGCAGTTGACCTTTTATCAAATGTTAAATCTTGTCTCCTAAGCAGGGTGAAGTTCCCATGGAAAGGGCATGACGGGTCAGAAACTTTAAATCAAAGAGGGAAAAAGCTATTCATTATTGCTAGACTATACTACAATATTTAAATATTTTCTACAAATATGGCAGGATTAAGCCTGGACTTATCAACAAGAATACTGTATCAATATATACAGCATATGGATAAAAGTATTTGGTCGCCTGACCATTACACCAACAGGGACTGTATTCAAATCCATGTACTTTAATATTGAGTTAGACCCTTTTATCCAGCTGTAAAAGCCTCCATTCTCCTTGAAAGGTTTTCGACAAACTTCTTGAGTGTTTCTGTGGGCCCACTCATTCTGCAGAGCATTTATGAGGTCAGGCACTGATGTTGGACGAGAAGGCCTGGCTGGCAATCTCCGTTCCAGTTCATCATCCAAAAGGTGCTCGATGGGGTTGAGGTCAGGGTTCTTTCACACAAAACTCATCAAACCAAGTCTTTATAGTCCTTGCTTTGTGCACTGGGGCACAGTCATGTTGGGATAGAAAACTGCTGTCATAAAGTTGGAAGCATAGCACTTTCCAGCATTAAAATTGGCCTTCACTGAAGGTAATGGGCCTAGCCCAAACCCTGAAAAACAGCCCCACACAATTTTAGCTCCTCCACCAAGCTTCCCTACTGGCACAATTCAGTCAGGCAGGTATTGTCTCCCTCAAACCATGTCTTTGTACACTGGGGCACAATCATGTTGGAATAGAAAAGGGCTTTCCCCAAACTGTTGTTAAAAATGTGGAAGCAAAGCATTGTCCAAAATGTCTTGGTATGCCCAATCATTAAGATTTGCCTTCACTGGAGATAAGGAGTCTGGCCCAAACCCTGAAAAACAGCCCAATACCATGATCCTTCCTCCACCAAACTTCACAGTTGGCACAATACAGTCAGGGTGGTAACGCTCTCCTGGCATCAGAGAACAGAAAACATGTTCCACTTCTCCACAGTCCACTGTCAGTGTGCTTTATACCAGTGTTTCCTAAAAAAATTCTGGCAACCCACTTTTAGAAGTGCTGAAGTGGGTAACTCTGTAATGACTTCCCCAACTTCCAAGGTGCATGGAGGATGAAGAGAGTATTGAAGAGAACAGAAATCTCCAGCAACACTTGTGGTTTATGAGAACAGCTTTATCAGATGGATGCGTTCGGCATGTAGCCTTCATAGGCTTGAGTGTGTTGCTGGAGAACCCACTTTTAGAGGGCAGACACCATCGTAACCCAACAACTTTGTCATCTGTATGTTTATATTTATCAAGTCTGCCTTCTGCGCTATCCCTGGCTGGCTGGTTGAGCTGAAGGCCAGATAAACATTGAATAATGTTTATCTGGACTCAGTATGGTCCTTACCTGCTGTTTTCCACTTTATGGTCCTAGATGGGGCCACTTTACCTCCATCACTTTGGGTTTTTGACATGCTCAGCCCCTTGAGCCTGCAGTAGCTGTCTTCTCTGGACCAGTATGTCGATGACTGTGACTTTAGCTCTTTTGCCATTCAGTGGCTGGTATAGCCTTGTTTATTATGGTGGAGATGGTTAGTGACATGGTGGAGCTCCCTATTGAGGTTATATCCTGTACTGCAGAGATAAATGTCCCATAAATAACTGTACAAACCAAATTCTGAAAACACATCTGGTGACCCAAAAAAAATGTCCTCATGACTTTGGGAATGAGTGCTCTACACCACACATCAGATGCTTGGCGATGGACTTGGTGGTGTGAGGCAATGGACACCCATTCCATGAAGCTCATGATGGTCTATGGTCATACCTGGTCCTCTGCTTCATTACTGTTGTTCCTAAACACTTCCACTATCTAAAAGTATCACTTACAGTTGACTGTGGTATATCCAGCAGGAATATAATTTCACAACTGACTGACTGAAACACCTAAATTCACTATTTGGCAGGAGTGACTAAATACTTTTGTCCATATATATTAGGTTTTCAGCTGAAAAAGGAGGAGGAGGCCAACAAATAAACAAATGTCTCATGCTTAAACCTTTTGAATGCCTTACAGTGAAGGAACACCAACCTCCTAACATGGCTGTTAACATTAGCAGCAGCTGGCAAACCTAGAAGACATATTTCCACCTGCCACTGTTTAATTTAGCAAAATTATTTGTTCAATCACTGCTTGGTTAATTCTCAGGAGAAAGAGACCCTGTAGATAATTTGGCTGCATGTAAAAATGTTGTGCACTGAATCTTGGAAGCTTAACAGGCAGCTCCTCATCAGAGCTTGTTCTCAGAGGAGCATTCCAAAGAAAGTGAATATTAAACTATGATATTTTTGGTTTGAGTTAGATGTACTTTTAGAACAATACTGCTCAAAGGCTTGGGTTGTTTTATTTGCTATGCCAGAAGGTCTGACTCATGAAGCCTCTGGTTTTATTGAAATAATCTGACAAACTGGCATTATTATTTAAGTAGAGGTCAGAAAACACCAGCTCCTGGCTTTTATTCATTTGCCATTATAGTCACAAAGAATGAGGCTAAGAGACAAAAGGGTCTGTCTGCCTTTCCTGGTCACATCCTAGTTCTCTTTGTTGTAGTATGGCTCTTGTCTTTTCCTTTGCCTCACTGTAAATCTTTCCTCAAGGAAGATCCCAGGCCTCAACGTCTATGCGCAGATGCAGAACGAAAAAGAACAAGAAATGATGAGTCCAGCTAATCCAACGGAGGCCACGCCCAGCTCACAGCGGGACTTGGTGCATTCTTTGGAGATACTGGACACAGAGTTCAACCTGCGGCCCATCGGTGAATATCTGTTTTTGGTTGTTTGTTTTTATCATCTGTTCCTGTCAACATGATTTTTTTCTCCATTATTTCATGCCATTGTGTCGTTCATGTGTCTTTTGTTGAGTCTCATCCTGTTCTTTTTGTTTTGTGTTTCTCAGAAGGGAAACGGTCCGGTCACGAGGTGAAGGAGAACTAAACAGAAACCAGTCTGATGAAAAGTAAAGCTGCTTCTCAGTGGAAACAATTAACCCTTACATTCCTGTGTAACTTTTCCTAAAAATGTTTGAAATACAGATGACTGAAAAAATCCATCATCTTAGGCTCTGCCCACACTAGCACAGTTTGAATTTTAAAGGTCTTGCTATAACATGAATATAATCTCTCCTTATAATTTTTAAAACAACCTCTTAAAACTCTTTCCCTCTTACATACCTAAGGCTGGGAAAACACTGTATGACTTTAAACTGTTTGCAACACGCACCTAGAGCTCATGATGCTAACGCTGTACAGCCTGCTAAATATGAAACGAATTCTGGGTAAAACGATAACTGAATGAAATCTCTCACTTACATTGCTGGTTTGAAAGCTTGCTTTAGCCCCTTACATGCTCAAAAAACCCAATAATTTTGTGCAAATTACTAAAAAAAATAAAATAAAATAAAATGCCTTTGTGTGCAAAGGTCCTTAAAGTTTGTGAAGCTAGCTGACTGAAAATTTCCCAGATGCCAAACTAGATTGAAATTTCAAGCGTTAAGGGCTAAAATGGATCATTTTCACCCTTTTTATTTTCTTTAAACCATAAAGCAAAAATTACACCTTGATGTGGAATCATCTGCATTTCTTCACTCATTCTTTCCCGTTTCTTTCTGTAATCTTTCATCCTATTTTATATTCTAATATTTATATTTGTGACTAAGCTGCACACATACAAATTCAATTCATGAAAATCTCTTTACACCATGTCATTATGCATGTGAAAGATATTGCTTGAATCATGTAGAACTTCACACTCTCTATCCAGACTGCATCTGTTACATCTGTTCATTTTTACCAAAACTATGACTAAAAATGTTCGACTGTTTTCCAGGAAAAGATCAGGATTAGCTAAAAATGTATCTTTGGTGATCAAAACTCTACTGAATAGTTAATATTTATTCATCAAAGAGACTAAAACAGGACAAAAATGTAGTTTAGTTGTCAGACATTCAAAATCCATGATATTTCTCCACCGAGCTGCAGATAATGGCAGTATATTTATCAGTATATTTATCAGTATATTTATCAGTATAATTTCACCTCCTGAGACCCTGCATTTACATCTAAGGACACTACATTTTCACTTTCCCACATTGTAGTGATAAATTCCACTATTGAAATGTTTTAGATAATTGTCTGGAATTTCAGTAGAACTTTAAGTAAATCAAATCAGGAATTATTGGAACATTTGGGAGATATGTTTGTATATTTAAGTTGGAAATTTGGGTTGGAACTTGCTTTGATGTTTTGGGGAATTTGGAGAATTAGTTGAGGATATTTTGGGGTCAGGGAGTTTCCCATAATTCTGTTGGTTGTGTCTTTAAACATTTTAGCAAGTTTGTCTGGATTTTTGGTTAGGATATTCTGTTGATTGTTCTACTGTTTAGTGTTTTTCCACATAGTTTTGGGGGAATTTATTTATAAATTCCAAAGAAATACAGGCTCCAAAGAAATTTCATTTGAATCTTAAGACTTTTTTCAGAAAGTTTCCCTGAAACATTTAGGGACTATCTGAGGAAATTTGGATTTTTTTTCAGTAGGCTGTATTATTCTTTTTTAATGTTTAAGAATTTTCTCTTTTTTCTTTTTTTTGTAATGCCTTGGACATTTTAGGGTATTTTTCGAGATTATTTTTTCTGTTTTTGAAATCTTTTATAATGTCAAAGGAAACTTTCCAAGACCTCAAGAACTTTTAGGTGAAATTTGGTCGATACTAGGCTTTCACAGGGTCTCTGGAGGTTGGTTTAGTTAGAATATTGATAATATAAAGATTTTCTTTAAATCGTTATATTGATTTTACAATCTGGCTGAATAACTTAATAAAAAAAAATGTCATAGACTAAATCTACACAAAGACTTCCAAAGTGAAAAGGACTAAAATTTGGAAAAAAAAAAAAAAAAAAATCAAAGGAATAAAATTAATACTAAATTCAAAATTGCTGCAAAAATTAAAACTGGTTAAACATGTATTCTATGTCCTGTGAGTTTTAGTTTTCCCTGTAATCAGTATGACATTTAGCATTTTTATTTTGAGAAACGCACGTGTGGTGTTTTGTACTCATGAGCATTTGACAGAGAAGCTTTTGCCACTGGAATGAAACAAATCAGAGCAAATTTGAAACACAGATATAGGTGTTTTAAATTCACCATGTTGTAAAATAAGCTCTCCTGACTGAAGATAATAAAAGTAAATCAAGGAAATCATCCCGTCAGACACTCCTGGTACCTTGTCATCTCTCTCCTTATTCCCAGTCCATGTAAATGTAATCGACAGGGAAATAAGAACAGCTTAACAGGCTGACAACAGCAAACAGCGTTATCACTGTCTTCCTTCACTGTCAGCAGGAATCAGTGTAATCCTGCTACATTATGTCACTCATGGTTGCGTCATGTGCTGTCAGGGCATGGTGTATGTTTTATAGAGTGACACTGACATTCAAGGAGTTGTTTTAAAAGTTGAAGCGTTTTCAACAGGGGGCACTATGACTACAGTGACAGAGAGAAGGTGACACTGAGGGCCCTTCAGCTCTGAGCACTAAAATGCTGGTTTATATAGATAATAGGTGCTGCCAGTGCAGTTAATGGCATTAAAGGACACAGGCTCTTAATTATTTTTAATTTGACTTACCTCATTAAACAAGCTGTTTAACAGGGGCTCACTGAGCACAAAGCTACCAGTGTAATGGAAATGTAAGTAGCTAAGGAGCAAGGTATTTATGTGTTTATTTATTTAAATATTCTAAGTAGTTTTGAGCTGTTGCGATAAGTGTCTTCAGTGACTTCAGTACATTAACTTTATTTTAATTGTATCGTTTGCTACAATAATGTATAAAACACCAATTCCAAGAATGTACATTACAATATTTATTGAAAACAGATTTCACTTATTTTCAAATCTCATAAACCCATAATTTATTCACAGAAGAACAAAAACAACATGTCAGATGATGAAACTGAGATATTTGCTCATTTCATAAGCTCATTTTGAATTTGTTGGCATCAAAACATTTCAAAAATGAAAGGATGGGCCATGTTTATCATTGAGAATGAGCCCCCTTTTAACAACAGACTGTAAATGTATGGGAAT
The DNA here is from genome assembly GCF_018320785.1 of Cheilinus undulatus. NCBI lineage: Eukaryota > Metazoa > Chordata > Actinopteri > Labriformes > Labridae > Cheilinus > Cheilinus undulatus. The sequence continues at coordinate 7,681,813 of NC_054868.1, forward strand.
TGAGGAGACCAGCTGCTGGAGCTTAGGGGAGAGGAATGTTGTCCCATTCTTGCCTGATGTATGATCCAGCTGCTAAACAGTCTTGGGTCTTCATTGCCGGATTATTTGTTTAATGATGTTCTAAATGTTTTCTATTGGTGAAAGTTCAGCACCCAGACTCTTCTATTGTGAAGCCATGCTGTTGTGATGGATGTGCTGTGTGGTTTAGCATTGTCTTGCTGAAATATGTGAGCCCTTCCCTGAAAGAGACATTGTCTGGATGAGAGCACATGTTGCTCTAAAACCTCTGTATACTTTTCTAGTTCCTTTCCAGATGTGTAAGCTGCTCACGCCATAGGCACTAATGCAACCCCATGCCACCGGAGATTCAGGCTCATAACAAGCTGGATGGTCCCTCTTCTCTTTAGTCCAGAGGACACAGAATCCGTGGTTTCCCTTAAGAACATTAAATTTTGATTTATCTGACCACAGAACAGTTTTCCATTTTGCTAGATGAACTAGATGGCTTCTTCTTTGCATGATACAGCTTTAACCTGCATACATGGATGCCATGGTGAACTGTGACAGACATTGATTTCTGGTGTCTGTTTGATGCAGTGATTTCCAGTACAGAATCATGACTGGTTTTAATGAACAACCAGCCTAGGGCCTCAAGATCAGCATCCAATACTGACCTTTGGCCTTGATGCTTGTTCATGGAGATTTCTCCAGATTCTCTTGATCCTTTGATAATATTACACTGCAGATGGTGGGTTATTCAAGGTCTTCTCAACTTTACACTAAGGAACACTTTTCTAAAATTGTTCTGTGATTTTTAGATGCTGTTTTTCACAGAATTGTGAACCTCTGCTTATCTTTATTTTGAGAGACTCTGCATCTCTAAAATACTCCTTTCATACCCAGTTATGTAACTGACCTGTTGTTAATTAACCTAATAGTTGTTAAATGCTCCTCCAACTTTTTAAAATTAGTAATAGTTGCTTTTCCAGCTGTTTGTTGCCCCGTCCCTGCATTTTTGGATTGGTTTCTGCCATCAAATTCAATATGAGCTGATGTTTTCGTGAAATTGTCAAATGTCTCAGTTACAACATCTGATATGTTCTTTATGCTCTGGAATCAGAGTCGTGCTAACAGTATATAAAACAATGACCAGAGCCAGCATTAATCAAAAAGTAGCGTTTACGGATTCCCAAAATGCCATTTCTGTGTGGATGAAACGCGGATACGACAAAAACTTTTGTGCATGTTTCTGAATTCATCTCCGTGTGAACAGGGCCTAGATGTCAGGGGCAGCCAAGTGCATAGTGGCGGATCAGCTGGGAGGATACCTGGAGAGATGGGGCATGGGCCTTGAGTGGTCATGCCTGTGTTCCTGTACCTGATCTGACCTAATAAACAATTATATTGTTGCCACTAAATAGGAAGTTGCAGGGGCTCCCATCGTCTTCTGAGCACATCAGTTTGGATAAAATCAGTCATAACACAACTCATGCCACAGCGAAATCTAGAAAAAGAAAGCTTTAGAACCATCAAAAAATCAGGCCTTTATCCATGCATTCACTAAATATAATCATGTCAATATCCAGCCTGATTCCCCCCTTCCAACCAAAGTCAGCAAAGGCCTGATTATCTGATCTGAATAACTGCTTGGAAGTTGATTGGAGCTACCCTGACTTAAGATTTTAAGCATTGAACCTTTTCAATATTTGCGATCGGAAATCTTGTTTTGTGGGGTGAACATCCGAGCAGGCATGAGCAGTTTTGTTTGGTGTAAAAAATCAAAATGAAGGTGGTCATCATTTGTCTTATGAGTGGGGTCTCAAATTAAAAAAAAAGGTTAAGATTTTTGCTGCCAGTGCTTCCAATGCTGCATCATCAGGTCAATGCACAGTCTTTTAAAGTCAACATAAAATATTCTGACATGAGTTTCTCTCCTCTCTCTCTCTCCAGGATGTATGAAACCTCATGTACATGTGAAATTCTCCACAGAACTCCCCACATACATCGTCTAAACTCTGGGCTGGATTTCCTCTCCAGCTGCATCATGGACATTTTTTTACCATTTGGGACACAATGGTTTTGAGCTTTATACCTGTGCATGTTGGACCCTGCTGACACATACTGTGCTCTGTTCAAACCAGAAGAAACTGTGTACAGGTTTTAACATACTCTATTTTTCTTTTAACATAATGTATGTTGGATAAATTAAACATTTTTAAAATGCCGTTTATTTATAGAAGTCAGAAACCTTACTACAAGGGAACGCCAGCATGAACTAGAGGGGGAAAAATAAAAAAACAGTTTTGTTTTGCTTTCATATCTGAGATTGGTTTGCTGTTGTATGAAGCTGACAGCAGTAGTGTATTATTTATTCATATGAATATACTTTTAATAAGTATGTTATTGAAGTGAATTACACATTTATTTTGTAAATCATGAATGTCTATGTTATAAATTTGTGTATTTTAATAACAAATGTCAGACTAAACAGCAGTTCTGTTAAAATATGAATAGGGTACTTCAAAGCTTTTGGTCCATTGTCTCTTGGAAAGCAAATTTATGGCACAATACACATTTTCTACTGAGCTATTTCATTTTTTCTGATTTTAATTTATTAACAGAAATACAGGGTTTCTGGTTTGATTTAACCTTTGCTGTTAATCTAACGCTTCTGGTACTATTTATGATACATACCAGTTTGTAAAATGTTTTGTGCTACAGATAAAGAGACACTTGACAGCTCCAGGTACACTGTCGGAGTGCAAGTGGTTCCCAAATATCACCAAACCCAACACCTTTTAGGATTAGAAGAAGAGCCTGACAAAGACGGCAGGACTATCCAATAAAGAATTCCAAAACGGTCCTCGCCGCACCCCGATCACAGCTCACAACTGGAGGCAGAGTCCGAACACCAAGGCTTGGATTTAAGACGGTAGCTGAAATGAGATGCAGCTACTTTGTGGGGGAATCCAAAGAGCATGGCAGTGAGAAAGAGAGAAGTTAAGAGAGATGGAAGAGTGCTTTTTGGGGTTGTGACGCACCAGGAATGTTCAGTTGGACAGAATAAGAAGAGGTTGAATTGTTGAATTCATAATGTGGCCAGTCAAGCTCAAGGCTGGTTAAGGTTGGCGACACATTCAGGCTAATGTCCTGACCCACTCTCTGGTAGCTCCCATTTTCATTCCAGCTCATTATACCACGCTGTAGGAGCAGGAGAAGTAGAGCGCACATGCTACAAGGCTACACTGATGGTTAGCGTGACTGTGGTCCTTGGCGTGTGAAATCTGACAGATGTAAATGCCTGATTGATGCCTTTCAAATCTCTGGAGGCAACTTCCCAGATTTGTTTTTCCGCTCTTTAGTTTAAGGAGGTGTTTAAGTGCAGAGGGAGTTTGATTTTTATTAGTTTGAGAGATCTTTTCTGCCTTAAAAATTCAACTGCTGATACACTTGCAACAGCCAGAAGTATAACCACAAACACAATAGGCAAGGCAACTTCAGAGTGCTTTATGGAGCCAAAACAAGGCATTTAAACCATCAAGAGCCTCCAACACATGACATGGATGTTATTTTAGTAATTACTGGATATTTGCATGCCCCACATGCCGACTTATTCCAGCAGAGCATTTTTGTGTGTTTTAACAAACTAGCTATTGACAGTTACTAGGCCTGAGTGATGTGGCCTGAATATCATAGATTTTTTGCCCTTTTTATTATAAAATACAAAGAGATAATGAGTTTAAATGCATGTCCAGGGGTTACAACCCTGCCCCACCCCCCAAAACAAACCTGTGATGGCATACTGAAGTCATGTCTGAACATAAGATCACAGAAATGTTTTTATAAGTCGCTGATTTCCTGATGTGGGCCCTCACAATACTTGGGCAAAACACCAACTGCAGACTTTTATTGTGAAGGATTCGGCAGGGGTACCAGCAAGGGTTATCACCACAGCAAGTTTCTTTGAATCATCGTGGCCTGAAACTAGCAAATCATCAGTTTATACACACCCTTAACCAGATGTTTAAGCCTCTGTAATACAAGTCCCTGCAGTGCTGTTTGAAAGACAAACTGTCTTGAACCCAGCTTATATTAAAGTCCCAGACATGCCGACAGAGACGCCGTATAAAGCAAACACTCGCTTCATGTTGCTGTTATTACAGAAATCAGACATCAGGAGGAGAGAACACACCTTTTACCTCATTACTGTGCTTCACATTAACTGCACAGTCACAAATGGGTGATGTTTGGCTTTTTTTTTTGTTTTGTTTTGTTTTAGTGCCAGAGAAACATGCTAATGACTGGACTCATTCACTTTTTTAAACTAACATCATCATCATTTATGTCTCATGTGTACCACAACACAACATCAGTGTTTGAACCGAGGACGATGGTATTGCAGAAATCCATACCATGGCAGGAATTTTACCAGTGAGGGTTTTATTACCTGTTTACAGCCCACCGCTAATGGTTTCATTTGCAAGCATCACAGCTAGCTGCTTCAGTTTTGGATTCATCATATCACACATTGGCTTTCAGATCAAGGTGAAGAAGAAGATGCATAGAAGCAACTGCACAAGAGAAAAAATTTGTATTCAGCTGCTTGACCGGGACAATAATAATACTGTATTCAAATACATGTACCTTAATATGGAGATGGCCCCCCTTTTTGCAGCTGTAAGAGCCTCCCCTCGTCTTGGAAGGCTTTCCACAAGATTTTGGCGTATTTCTGTGGGAATTTGTGCCTATTCATTCTGCAGAGCATTTATAAGGATAGACAGTGATGTTGGATGAGAAGGCCTTGCTCTAAATCTCCATTCCAGTTCATCCCAGGTGCTTATTGGGGTTCAGGTCAGGGCTCTGTGCCGGCCAGTCAAGTTCTTCATCAAACCATGTTTTTATAGTCCTAGCTTTGTGCACTGGGGCACAGTTGTGTTGGAATAGAAAAGGGCCTTCTCGAAACTGTTGCCACAAAATTGGAAGCATAGCATCGTTCAAAATGTCTCTGTATGCTGAAGCATTAAGACTGCCCTTCAGTGGTGTTGGCCTAACCTTGCAAAGCAGATGGATTCGCCTGTTTTCGGGTTTCTCACTGGCGAATCCATCTTGTAAACCTCCCACCTGAACAGTATGGGCCCTGTAAGAAAGTGACAGGACCAATCAGAGTAAGAGGCAGTACTTCCAGGCTCAGCAGAGTCATGACGTAGCAAGCAGTGAAGAGGCTGGTGCAATTATGGTGGAGGAGATTAGCGTGGATGCTGCTATCATGTCAGTTTCATGATAACTTGACGACAGTTCTTCATTAAAAGTAGAACAAATAACAGCATTGAGTTCTTTTCTTTGCGGAAATGATGTTTTTGCCCTTCTCCCGGCTGGATTCGGCAAGTCTAATCGTCTCGTGTTTTATTGTTCTGTATGGCCCGGCTCCAAGTTTTTTTTCAAAGGCTCTGCCCTTCCCCAAAAACAGTCTCTGTGGGGTTTTCCCCATGCCAGGTTAGTGTAAAGGTGCAGTCAAAACAAAATTCCAAGGTTTTTAGCATGAGGCTCATAGCTGAGTTCAAAGCGGTCAGGATGAGGGTCAGTACCTCGAAGTCCAAAGCCATGGTTCGCTGCCAGAAAATATTGGATTGCCCCCTTCGGGTGGCAACTGAGTCTTTGCCCCAGGTGTAGGAGTTCAAGTATCTTGCGGTATTGTTCATGAGTGAGGGTAGACTGGACCATGAGATTGACCAGCGGATTGGTGTAGCATGGGAGGTTTTGCAGGCACTGTACCGTACCATTTTGGTAAGGTGGCGATAAGCCGGAGGGCAGAGCTCTCAATTTGTCTCCATTCCAACCGTCACCTCTGGTCAAGACCATTGGGTAATGATTGAAAGCCTGAGATCCTCAGGAGGGTGGCTGGGTTCAGCCTTAGACATAGGGTGAGGAGCTCGGGCATCTGGAAGGAGCTCAAAGTAGAGCTGGTGCTCCTTTGTCTCGAAAGGAGCCAGTTGAGGTGGCATCTGATTAGCCTCCTTCTGGTCGCTTCCTTATGGAGGTCTTCCAGTCATGTCCAACTGGGAAGAAACCCCGGGGTAGACCAGGACTCTCGGGAAGGATTATATATCCTATCTGGCCTGGGATTGCCCCGGAATCTCCCAGGAAGAATTGGGACATGTTGCTGGGGAGAGGGTCGTCTGGGCAGACTTTCTTAGTCTGCTGTCACCACAAAACAGTGCTGAATGAGCAAAGGTTTTTAGGAAAGTGAAATGAAGTTCATGGAAGTGGGTCAGCTTTAGAGTCTGGTAACTTCTGCATGTTAGCATCTTATAGTCCTCTCAGCAGTAGCCATTTCCCCAAGTCTAGAGAGATCATTGAAAGGCAACACAGCACCTGCTTTGCACACACCTCAGGTAATGTGCATTAAACAATGTTTGACAACTCAGTGGCATTTCAGCACAGCTTAAACCTGCATTTTATTTCCTACATTGACCATCTCAAAGTATTTCATACAATAAAGAAAAGAAATGAACAATACAATCTTGCAGACTTAACATCTGAATCTTGTGAATCAAGCTCTGAGTGTTTACATTTCCATCTGCATGCTGTTTTGGTAACAAGTGTACATCCATCGTCATATTCATCCTTTCGATGTTGGTTCCGTCTTGTGAGACAGAACCTGCACTCAGCTATGAGGCGACTTTATCTTGTTTCATTGCATGCTCTGTAAGGGTAATTTCAAATACCAGTGGTTGGATTTTTATCACACAAATAACACCCAGGAATGAAGCAATACAGTAATAATTTGTTTTGGAATACTTAAGGAGATTTAAGGTTATCTTTTCAAGATTTGCAAGCAAAGGTGTACAGGCATTCGAAGGATTTAGCTCACATTTTAGAGAAGGTGATCTAGCTCTGATTTGAAAAGCTTGAAAGAGACAGACAGTCGTAGCCTGTAACCAGACTACTGTCAGAGCACTAATCCAAACCTTAACCCCAGAAAACAGGAAAAGACTTAACGCTTGCCTTTGAGTTTTAAGAAGGACAGGTCAAATAACGCCCGGCTAAACTGAGGGATCTCTGGCCTCCTGGTTACGATGAGCTGTGTTGATTCATCACTAAATGGTGTTTTGAATTAGTATACAAGCTTTGGGCTACATGCTCTTCCCCTCTCTCTTTCTCTCCATCCCCTTGTTCCTGCAGAATTAGCAAGATTATTATTTTTGTAGAGAAATGACAATAATAATGACAAAAAAAGAGTTTTATTACTGTACAGCTTTTGTATAAGAACAGACGGTAAGGTGTTACAGTGTTTTTGTTTGACCTCAACTGTGCTGTGTGTAATTGTTTTATGCATTTATAATCATATTTATTAAATGGAAAGAAGTCTGTTAACAGTGTTCTCATTTTCTTACATTTGTACAGAAATACTATGTATTTGGGGGAGCATTCAACCTATAAAGAAACAAAAAGCATGTGTTGGTATTTTTTCTGCTATAAAGATTGCAAATTTGAAGGCTTTAACATGCCTCGAAAGTCAACAAACTTTGCAAAAAAATGTTTAGACTTTTGTATTTTTGTGATTTGTGCAAGTTCAAATAGCCTCAGACCTCAGTTAGAGTAAAAGCTTTATGGTATACATATGCATCATGTCCGGGCAAAAATAGTCTCTCGGGACCATCCTCTAAAACTTACAGGAGGTGCTCTGCATTGAAAGGTCAATTTTTCACATTTTAGGGGCTCAGCGTCCTCTCAAAGGGACCAGGCTTCAAGGACTTGTTTACCACCACTTATGGCTTTGCAATCATTTAGCTCAGCTTTATATAAATAGCCAGACCTTCGTTTGGGATTATTTTTGCTTCTATTTATTCAACCAGTTTTGACCTAAGGTTTATATAGGTTTATATATCGCCTATAAAATGTACCTAACACCTTGGATGTTTTTATAAATCAATCATTGTCAATTTAATTTAGCTTTCATGAAAAAAATACAAAAAAACCTTTTTAATGTCCAACTGAAAACAAATTTCTACAAAGAAATGGCAATTAAACAAAATATGTAATGTAAAATAAGTCATAAATATTCACTCCCTTTGAAGTGACAGACCTAGTTCAACAGAGTCCAGTCGACTTGTGCCACAACTCTCACAATTAGTGAAATGGAGATCACCTGAGTGCAGTGAATGTGTCTCAAGTGATTGCAGTATAGGGACACCTGTGTCTGGAAGGTCCAGTCCTTGGTTAATAAGTATTCCTGGCTACCATTACACCATAATGACGAAAGAACACTCCGAGCAGCTCAGAAAAAGGGGGTTGAAAAGTATAAGCCTGGGGATGGATATGATAGATAACAAACCGAGTGAGAGTGCAAGGAGACTGGTGAGAGAAAACACCAAGACACTTGTGACTACTCTAGAAGCAGCTTTATGGGAGAGTGGCAAAGAGAAAACCACTGTTGAAGAAAACTCATACTAAATCTGGACCTTGGTTTTGCCAAAAGGCATGTGGGAGACTCCATGGTTAAGTGGAAGAAAGGTCTTTGGTCCGATGAGACCAAAATGGTGCTTTTTGTGGCCATCAGACATGACACTATGTTTGACCAAACGCTGCACATCACAAATCTTTCACTGCTACCCTCACTGGCCATCCCATGTGATTGACAGCTGGAGTTACATGGCCAGTTAGAGAGCAATGGGCACATGTCATCACCTTTCACTGAGCGTCATTGGATGAATCCTTTGTCGGTCATGTTTTGCCAACCAGTTGACACTCTTGGATCCCTAAGGCCCTCCAAATCATAGCTTCTGCAGTAGAGGTAAAGAAACAGACCAGAAGAGCAAAGTAGACCTGTTGATCTCTGATGATGGCGAAGCAAAGCTAAAGTCATCATTCAGCCTCATTTATCTCACATTTGAGACATTTAGTGAAAATAGAATGAAGACATTTATGCTAAAAAAAAAAAAAGGCAAAATTTCATTTTTTCCATGGTTTGTACACATACCTATTATTTCATTCATATATTTCTCTACTTTTGTGAAGCTAAGACTTTGGTAAACCTGTTTAAAGCACCAAAATAGTTCATCCACATGAGTGCAGGTGTGTTTTCACAAGAGATTCAAAAATTTTCAAAAATAGGATTTCGTAATTCAGCATTTGGGCTAAATTAACTTTTTACACAGTCCTCTAGGACAAATTGGGCCTCTGTATGCATAAAGCTGAGATAGTCTGGAAAATTCTGATATAAAATACTTGGGTATTGTGTTATTTTCAAGTACCTGAAAAAGGCGAATTAAAAAAGGATGTAAAAATTAGGAAATGCCCTTAAAACCTCAGATGGTTATGGATGTTTTTCATTTACTTTTAACACTTGGTGTAGTCATTAACAGCTCAAAACATGGCCTTTTTGGTAGCATTTGCTACCTTGCCCTTATGGTTCAAAAGTGTCCAAGCAATTTACAAAGGGGTGTGCCTGTGGCACAGACCTGTGCTACGTGAGCTCTAAAGGCCCATTTATACTCCCTTTACGTACGAAAATGTATACATCCTTTTCAAACGATGTTACCGTCACCGCTTACATACTTCCATGCGTCCTTTATGTTGGCATGGATGTTAACCAATACATCCACCGGGGGGGGCAGCCCAGAGTCAAAAGTTTATGACAACAACAAACTCAAAAACAAACATGGCGACTGTGGAGGAGGTGTTGATAATGTACCTCTTGCATAAAAGACAAAAACAGAGTGTCTTTTCTAACCAACTCGCACAACTTTTCCTCAAAAAGATCTGCCATTGTTATTTCTTCTTCGTGTCTCACTAGAGCTACGTATCGGGTAGTGACAGCAACACTGCCCCCATGGTTTTCGGTGGTACTGCTCTGTATGGCCTGTATCCGTAAGCTTTATGGAAATGTGCAGAAATACGGACGAAATGAACGTGGAGCATGGACAGAAGGCTCCGTCTGTATCCGTATTTAACGTTGAATAAATGGGCCTTAAGGGTTAAGCATACCCAATCACTGAGCATATCTTAGCCAACATTAGATAGGTTTTTACTAACTTCAATATCAAGGTGACATATATAAAAGTGGTCCCACCATTCTTAGAAATTTCTTTACGTGGCCCTCGGTGGAAAAAGTTTGGACACCGTTAATGGCCACCATTTGTAGCTTTGAATATCTGAACCAGGCCCATTCTTGCTCAATACTTTTGCTGAAACATTTACCTCAAAATTTTTAATCTGAAAAGTTTGAAAGTTCGCTCAAAGTACTGAAGCTCTTCTAAAGAGCTATTCTAGTATTTTTCCATAAATTATTCGTGACCAATTTAGTTGGGAGAAACTTAAACAGCCTTAACAGTAATTTGATTCAAAAAAAGCCTTCTTTTTTTTTCCCCCTCTCGTCGGCTTAGGGAAGTTTAGACCGGTTTGTCGAGCAGAAAGGATCCTCTCATAAATAGGGATGAGTGTCTGGGCTGGAGTCATTAAAGATGAAGATGTTAATTTCAGCATGGATATAACCTTAACAAGACTCAGTGCGGAATATAATGATGCTGAAGTGAGTGATAGGAGTAATTACAGCTGGCTCTGGTACACTTACTTATGCGCTGCCTGAAATAGCTGTGGGTGGAGCTGCAGCAGTGGTAATGATGATGGCAAAACCAACACAGACTGATTGTCTGAGTGATTCATATGGTTGAATGCATGTGTACAGGATAAATCTCAGCTGAGGCATTCAGGGAGCATATATCCACTGAGTAACGCCGATGATGAGAGCGTTTCTCATAGCGAGGAGTCATCGTAGTTCACATGATGCACATATCCAAAGGCTGTCATTGTCCTCAACAAAAGAGAAGAGGGACAGGCCACAGGGCAGTGTCATCACTGATGTGTACTGATGCTTCTGCTGCTGACGACCGTTGAAGGGGGAAACAGACAGAGCGGTCGGGAATAGAGCACAGGGAGGGAGAGGCAGACTCTGTAATCGTTCTTAGCCGGAAGACGCTCGGCTGCCCCGGGGAGAGAGAAGATTACCAAGAGATCAATTCCAAAACAGGGCTGGCTCTGCTGACATCTCAAGGTAGTGCAGTGCAGTGCCCTCGTGGGACCGGCTGCCAATACAGGCTGGTATTACGGAGGATTTAGTGTGAAGGAGACTCTCAGAGAGCAGAGGAGAGGCGCTCGGTTGAAGTAAATAGCAGGAGGATTACATAAAAATGTTACAGTGTTAACAAGGGTGGGATTCCTCACACGGATAAGTTATAGCTGCACGAGGGAAAAAAAACTAACATCAGCTGTATCACAGGAGAGAGCAACTAAAGAGGGAAGAGTAAATGAGGTGCTAGACGGTCATGCTGCATTTAATATTCTCAGTGCTTAAGTAGTAAGGAGGTCAAACTGGAGAGCTGAACTCTGTAGCCTCATCACATCAACGTTTAACCTAACAGAACATCTTAAAGGATATTCATCTGCTTCTGGATTTATTCAAAAATTCACACAGAGCCTATGAAGGTATTCACCTGTTTGGATGGGGCACCCTTTAACTGATTTTTTTTAATGTTAAGCAAGAACAAATTTCCACAAAGTAATGTGAAAAATATGCAATGCAAAATGAGTGACTGCCTTCAAGTCAGTATTTAGTTGAGTCACCTTTGGCTGCAATCACGGCACTGAGTCTGTGTGGATAGGTCTCAGACGCTACAATTTTACTCGATTCTTCTTTGCAAAACTGCTCAAGCTCTGTCAGTTTGCAAAGGGATTGGGCATGAACAGCCAGTTTGAAGTCCAGCCACAAATTCTTTATTGGACTGAGGTCTGGGCTTTGACTTGGCCACTCTAGAACATTCCTCTTGTTGTCTTTAAACCATTTTTGTTTATCTTTCACAGCACGCTCAAGGTCATTTCCTTGTTGGAGAATAGATCTAAAAGGATTTTTATATATATTGCCACATTCACTCCACCCTCTACCTTTACAAGCCTTTCAGGTCCAACAGCTGAGAAGCATCCCCACAGCAGGATGCTGCCACCACCGTGCTTCACAGTAGAGCCCCGCGCGGGACTGTTTTCTTCATCCCACTCCCGTCCGCTCCTGCTGAACTTCTGACCATTACTGCCCGCTCCTTCAACATGTGTGATACACTCCCGCCCTCACCTGCAAAACCCTGAGAATTCATGCCCGCACAATAATAGAGATGCATTGATTTTCTTCTCCCGTCCCGCAGGAGAAAACATGTCATTTTATAGGCTATTAATAGAGATTCATGGGCAGTGCTTAATTTGTAAATCTTTAGGACCCGTAACGCAGACCGGGTGTTGTTCCGGCGTAGAGGGGAAACAAAAGTGTCACGGAATACATCAAAAACGAAAAACAGTGCCTTGTGCAAAGACGGGCCAAGAAGATCATGTGAGTGTAAACAACCTATTAATCTAAATGATTAAAAAAAGAATTAGCTGCAGAAAAGCACGTACAATTGCCCATCGAGGAGAGCATCTCTCTCCCTCACTCTCTCTCTGAGCAGCAGCTGTCAGTTAAATCGTTTCAGCACCAAGGACAGCTCATTTAGCCTATCTCAGCATAAACATTACTAAACTTTCACAACTCAAAATCCTACTTTTTCGGTTGAAATAATTATTCATGAAACTGTATTTGTCTTGTCATTTAGTATTCAGTAGTAGATATTAATCTATTATTCCATCAGAGCTTGTCTGCAGAAACAAAACTTGTCAGACTTGTTTTCTTTTTCTGTTTGAGCTTCTTTTCTACATCATTTGTTGACTTCATCATCCTGTTGCTCGGCTACATCCAGATCCCGCAGTGTTTTTTTTTTTAGCTGCCCGTTCCCGCCCGCAGCAAAGTTCAAACCGCCTGCTCCCGTGAGATTTGTGTTGCAGCCCTCTTCTTCACAGTGGGGATGGTGTGTTTGTGGTAATGTGCGATATTTGGTGTCCGCCAAACTTAGTGTCTTGTCTGATGGCCAAAAAGCTCCAGTTTGGTCTCATCAGACCAAAGAACTTTCTTCCACAGTGGCTTTCTCTCTCGGTGAGAAGGGGTTTCAACATTTAATGTGCCAGAGGTGTGAACTATGTGAATTATTTAATTCCGGTGTGGCAATCAGACCTGTTGCCACAAATGCACAAAATCAAGCACCTAGCCATGCAGTCTACAAAAATGGGATCTGATATGTTTGTGAAAATTCATCCCTGCTGGATATTCAACAGTTGACTCTTAGTGATGTTATGAGAAATTGGAAGCGTTTAGGAACAACAGCCAGGAAGAGGAAAGTCGCGTAATGCTCTGCTGATCCCATAGCTGAAGAGCTCTGAACTTCCACTGGCATTAATGTAAGCACAGAAACTGTGCAGCAGGAGCTTCATGGAACAGGCTATCATGGCTGAGCAGCTGCATGCAAGCCTTCATCACCAAGTCCAATAGTAAGTACGGGATGGAGTGGTGCAAGGCACACCGACACTGGACTGTGGAGCAGTGGAAACGTGTTCTGTAGAGGCACGAATCACACTTTTCTGTTTGGCAGTCACTTCCAGGTATGGTGGATGTTGGGAGACAGTACTTGCCTGACTGAATTGTGCCAGCTGGGAAGCTTGGTGGAGGAGCTAAAATGGTGTGGGGCTGTTTTTCAGGGTTTGGGTTAGTATCTCGAGTGAAGGCCAGTCTTAGTATTGGACAATGCTGTGCTTCCATCTTTGTGACAGCAGTTTTCTATTCCAACATGACTGTGCCCCAGTGCGCAAAGCACATAGTATAAAGGCGGTTTGATGAGTTTTGTGTGGAAGAACTTGACTGGCCCACACAGAGCCCTGACCTTAACCCCACTGAGCACCTTTGGGATGAACTGGAACGGAGATTGCAAGCCAGGTCTTCTCGTCCAACATCAGTGCCTGACCTCATACATGCTCTGCAGAATGAATGGGCACAAAGTCCAACAGAAACACTTCAGAATCTTATGGAAAGCTTCCAAGAATAGTGGAGGCTGTTATAGCTGCAAAAGAGGGGCCAACTCCATACTAAGGCACATATATATTTGAATATAATGTCATTACAGTGTATTTAGGGAAAGTTATTTATATGAGGTAAGACACACAGTTTTTTGATACATTTAAGGTTCTCTTTGCCCATATAGTTTAAAAATATTTTTTCTATAAAAATACGCTTGACATGAGAGCAGGCACAATTATTCTAGTACCTGACCTGGATAGCTCGGCACAGCATACAATTTAACTGCAGAGGGATGCAGCAACTAAAGGCATCATTGAATTATTTTAGGATGGCTGAGTTTGAAAAAAAAAATGGTGCAATTGCCCTAAAAGAAAAGTGTCCTTTTGACCTCACCGTATATTATATAACTGCTCCATCTCTCGTGTATGTGCACCTGAGTTGCCATTCTCACAGTTTTCAAACTGTGTTCTGAGGGATTTTGAAGGTTAGGTTTGGAAAATACTCAACTTCTAGGACTACTTTGTCCTTCACTGACATGGTGTACAAGGTTTTATGTAGATCAGTGCCCCACTAGGGTCAAGTTATAGCTCATGTTTGTTTCTAAATGCTAAAAGCTACTATTAGGACAGTTTTACAGGAGCACAACAGAGAACACACATTTCTCCTCTCAGATCAGATGATTTTACTTCAACAGCTAGTTAATACACAGAGAATTATGGCATAACTACCTGATATCGTTATCTTTTTGTTCAAAAACCAGAATGAGAGGAGCTACAGCAGCTTTTACCAGGATTTTGGACGTGGGTTTTGCCTGCAGCTTATAATGAACACTGAGTCTGTTCCAATCCCCACATTGCTCAGACCACCTCTGATAATGACACGTTCAATGGCCCATGACGTCATGTTCAATTAAAAGAGCTGAGCTTAATGATGGAGATGAGACTACTGCAGGAGGGAGACCTAATTGCTCAAAGAGGGAAAACTTTGAAAGAGAAGGGCAGGAGGAGGACAGAGTTACTTCAGCTCAGGGTTAGGTGACAGCATGTGTGTATGTGTTATGTGCACATGTCATACACTGCTGTAAAAAAGGTATTTAGCTCTTTCTGATTTCTTATTTGTTGCATATTTGTCAATCTTAAATTTTTCAGTTCATCAAAAAAATTGTAATACTGAACCTAGATAACCAGCGTAGATATAAAATGCAGCTTTTAAATGATGATTTCATTTTATTAAGGGGACAAAACTATCCAAGCCTACCTGGCCTCATGTGAAAAAGTCATTGCCCCCTAAAACTAATAACTGTTGTGCCCCCCTGGAAGGAACAACTGCAAGTGCATTAACTGGCAATGAGTCTTTCACATGCTCCTTTGCAGAACTGTTTATATTCAGCCGCAATTGAAGTAAAAGCAGCAGTAAAAGAACAAGACAAATGAAGATGCCATTTTGACATCTTCATTGGTCTTATTCATTTAAGTTTGAAAGATAACTGTTTAAAGACCCTGTAAAGTGAAAATAAATCTGTATTTAGGTTTGTTGTACGTCAGGTCACTGTGTTATGAACCACCAGGTCAATTTCTGTCTAATAAAACATCTCTTGGTTTGTAAAATTCCGCTTCAAAATCCTGAAAAATGAGGCAGGAAAATCTGTTCTAGGATGGTGTGGGCGTGTCTGTTATATGAGCTGAAGCCACACCCACTGAGAAGAAATACGATCCTCTCAAATTTAAAAATGCTACAATCTGATTGGAGAAAAGCACTCTATTAAAGAATTAGTGAACACTTTAACATTTTTTTCAGCTGAACACTGAGGTATCTGACTGAATTATGATAAAACACATTTTGTTATTTCTGACATTTGCACCAAACTGATAAAAATCTGCATTTTATCACTTTCAATTAGCTCAAACGGACATCTGCTTTGAAAAATCTTTTCTGACAAGGCGGGGCTTCTGTGACATCACAAACTCTATATAAAAGGTAGAATGTTACCACCTCTAACTGACTTCACCATTCAGAAACCACTCCCATCCTCTCCTGCATCTGCACTGCCTTTAGTAACGCTGGAGCCATCAGCCCAGACAGGACCACCACAGCCCATCACCACACTACAGCCTGCTTCTGGGGACTCTAAAGGGGAAAAGTCCTCCACCACAAAATATCGCTCTGAGGCAGCAGTGCTGCAGGACTCTCTACCACTTTCTTGCAAGGGGAGTCACTGTCTCTCCCGCTTCATCTGGAAAACCCCATCCTTAAAAGGAACCCTGCATGATCAGACAAGTTTATCTTGTTGGATAGATATTTGTATCACTTAAATGTATATTGAACAAAAAACTCACTAGATATCCTAGATATCTGCATTTTGAGTAAATTTGAGCTCATAAACTCACCAGGAGGCCGCCATGTTTTGGTCTGCGCTGGTACTGTGATGACATATGAGTTTGCTGCGTGCTGGTTTTGTCTCCCTCCTGTCAAAGCTCCGTCATTCCTCCAAGTTTTACCTCAATAAAACTTCCTACAAATGACTGGATTCAGTGTGTAGTGTAAGCACGCCGGGAGCTTTTCAAAAGTAAAGCATTACGTTCTTACAAAGGGTGTTTCTCCAAAGAAATGCTCAAATGGACTTTTACTTTGAAAAGCGCAAACCTGAAGTGTTGTCAAACTGTGTTTATGTTCTGTGGCCTTCATCTGGTTCATCAAGAAGCCAATTTCAAACAAATTCTGCTGATGTGGACATAGATATTTGCTACAACAAGGTAAAATGGCTCTGTATTTATCATTTTCCTGTCTAGTTTGACAATAACTGCTCACGGTGCAATTAAAAAGTAGAAGAGACCTCAAGTTTTAAAATTCTCCATGTGTGAGACGTGCAGCGTATATTAGATGCAGCCCTAACACTGGCTGCCAGTCTGAAACAGTGGTTACCGCAGAGGAATGGCGAGGAGTGCTGCGGGACTGTGGTGTCACACTTACAGTGCGGACCAAAACATGGTGGCCTCCTGGTAAATTTATAATCTCAAATGACTCAAAATACAGATATCTAGTGTTTTTTTTTAGTTCAATATGCAAACAAGAGATACAAAAACCTGTCTTACAAGAGAAATTGTCAGATCATAGGGTCCCTTAAAAGAAAAAAAAAAAAAAAAAAAAAAAAAGGTCCTTTCCCCCTCCCTCCTCTCAGTACCAAACTGTCCACTTTCTAAGCTTTTTTTGAAATCCTAAAGTGGGTCCATTTAGCTTTGAGCTGGGGGTTCACTTGCACTTTAACCTGACCCTTACGTTACATTGACCTTTGTAATCAGAGCACAGCTGCCTGGCTTTGGTCCAGAGAAGAGACACTGTCCGTTTTCTAGCTCAGATCTCTGTTACTTTAAATCAGTGAAACTCAACGCATGGCTCTTGAACCACAAGGAATCAAAGCAGCATCAACAATTCACTGAGGCGCTTTTTGATCGCGAGTATTCTCTAAAATATTCATATGTTATAATACCCTCTGTCTTAGATGATTAAACTCTATGATTTAATGCCAGGATGTAATAACCCAAACCTTTACGGTCATTTTGTACTTCTGCTCATTGCAGTTTACCCAGGATACTGCATGATCAAAATTGTTTCTAGATGCCTGCATACATGAATCTTTTAGTATTTCATGAGAAAGGAGGCCTTTAGAAAAGACACACATAATTTCTAATGTACGACCCTGGAGGATTACTCTGTGACCTTGTTGGTTTTCTGGACCTTCTGAGAGAAAAGGACTTTATCTCCCTGAGAACATTAGATGCTTTGAAAACCTTTAAGCCAGGGTATGAATGAAAAATGTTCATTAATATTCTGTACTGCCTTTTCATCATACCTTGAATACTCATCGTGAACCATCTCACCCTTAATCTGCTCTGTTTCCGTGTATTTGGCACATTTCAGTTTTTAATACGTTATGTTGAGCTATTTGAGTTGACTTTGCCTTTGTGTGCAGCTACACTCGGGTATGGTAATGAAGCAGTGACTGATGGGAACTGACTGTGGCCTCATATAACACCAAGCTGACTGACTGGATGCTCAAAAAACCAAATGATGACTCTTGAATCCATTATTTCTTAGTATGAAGTGGCGCCTGCATGATTCACATGGAAAAAGAATCGATACATTTTCTAACATCATCACTATGCAGATCTCCAACATAGAAAAATATCTCTGAACTGTTTGGAGCTGCAAAAGCAAACCTATGTAAACATGAGGTACATGGGGCTGTTCCTACTTTTTTGAGATGTGTTGCTGCCATCAAATTCAAAATGAGCTCATATTTTTCATTGAACTGTAAAATGTCTCATTTTCAACATCTGATATATTGTTTTTATTGTAAATAAAACATGGATTTATGAAATTTGCAAAGTTGTTTTCACTATACAAAGCGGTCAAACTTTTTTGGAATTGTGGCTGTAGCATATTGCAATGTTTTCTGTCATCTCAGCCATAAACAGGAAAAAGAAACACAAACAGTGACATTAGTGGAAAGCAAGCATATACTATGAATACAATAGATGCATTTTTGTTTATTTTGTGTACAAGCATTTATGTACTGCAATAGATACACGTGTTAAGTGTATGCTTACTTGTTCTTTCCCCCAAATAAGGCATCATTAGCCCTACTCCCAGTCACATCTAAGATGTATGGAGCTGTTGTAACTGTGCAGGGCAGCAAAGAAGAGCAGGGACCATCCAGTCTTTATTTATGGAGAAAGCAGAGTTACAGAGACAGGCCACAGCTAACAAGCCAGCCCTCCACTCTCACTGTTCCCTGAGGACGAGGGTGGGGGGGGACAGGGAGGAGAGATAGAGCCAGAGCCTGCACGTCCATCGAGGGAATGTCATTTTGCTCTCCTGGGTAATTTGCATGCTCTAATATTAATTGCTATTGGAAGCTTGATTTGATTAAGGAGGGGGGGTCCCAGCGGGGGAGGTCGTCTCTCTCTCTCGCTCTCTCTCTCTCAGCAGCTGAAGAAAAGGGAGGGCTGCCTTTGCTCTTAACCTTGTTATGTTGGAAGGCAACTGAGTCAATAATGCACACAACACACAGCGCATGTGTTTACACATTTCTACATGTGTTTTTAACAGATCAGTGGCATTCTAAGTGTTGCATATGAAAGACTTGTAGAAGAACATTTGCATACTTGCACTCGCATGCACAAACATGTGTAATGTTAATGTTCCCAGCCACTGAAGTGGATTAAAACTTCCACTGGACTAAAATATTGAAGAAACACAACCAACTGAACATACAGACAAAATGCAGCATAAGCACAGCGTATCAGCTGTACATTAGCATTCTGCTGATCACTCCTTAATTCAAAGCTGAGCTTTTCTGTAGGTTTCCTCTCTTTTTTTTTTTAAAGCACCAGCAGCTCCAAAGGATCTTTTGTTTTGACTGCAAAGGGCATATTTGTCCCTTGGCCTTAGCATAGATAGGAGTTGACAATAAAATATAGCCTACAGGAGAATTCACCATCAACTGAGAATGAGAAGGAGCATTGCTATTGTGTTGCCACTGGCTGATTTGCATAACCGTGCATCCATGTGTATAAGACTGACTGGTTATGATGCAGATGAGGGGTGCATGTGTAACTCTAACACACTCAATATCACTCCTGGATAGAGAGAATTAGATTTTCATCCAATTCAGGAAAATTTTATGCAAACTTTCTCACCGTCTCTCTCTTGGTTTTTGACCTCTGCTCACATTAGCATACAGTCCTTCCCAGGATTCCTGCAAGTTTGTCTTAATGGCTTTCTTCAAATAAAGCTTCTACCTAAATGCTGGGCTCAGTGGACTTTCTCTGCAGAATATATGACTGCATAGGGCACCTTTCAGACATAAAAATCATCTGGAATTTCCAACATTTATTCGACAGGAAACTATATTTTCATCGACCATTTATTCTGGTGTGAAACAAAGAAACAGAAGCCTAGGGCGGAGTGGGACTATTTTTCAGTCTTGGGGTTTCATGGCTCAGACCGGCCCACTTTGGTTCACAACCTTTCACAGGAAATCTTAAACTGCACACTTATTATATTACTATTCTAAGAAAGCATCAAAGGTCATTTTATGTGTGTAAATACTCATAGGTTTTGGACTGTAATGCAACAGTGTAACACATTACTGCTGCTACTTTAATCACATTACTGTAAGAGGATGATCTTGCTGCTGGTGTTTCTGTAAATTCTTCAACTTCCTGTAAAACAGGATCTCAAGTGCCAAGGAGTAATGCAAAAGTAATGTAACTAGTTACTTTTAGCAGTGAGTAGCCAATTAATCTGAAACCTTACTTTTTTTAGAATGTAACTAGTATTGTGTAATTGATTACTTTTCCTGAGATTACACCCACATGCTGACCAACAGAAAAAAATAAATAAATAAAAAGAGCACCTTATCATGAGATCAGTCCAATTAGTGAAAGGCTCATTGCACTCATTAACATAACAGGCTTTTTGAAGCATCATTAATATTTTATCAACAGGAGCCACTTTTTCCAGTTTGGGCTGTGAAATTTACCACTCAGACATCATAAAGCACATACACTATATTGCCAAAAGTATTCACTCACCCATCCAAATAACTGAAATCAGGTGTTCCAATCACATCCATGGCCCCAGGTGTATAAAATCAAGCACCTAGGCATGCAGACTGTTTCCACAAACATTTGTGAAAGAATGGGTCGTTCTCAGAAGCTCAGTGAATTCCAGCGTGGTACTGTGATAGGATGCCACCTGTGCAACAAGTCCAGTCGTGACATTTCCTCTATCCTAAATATTTAGTGACACAGTCAACTGTCAGTGGTATTATAACAA
Source organism: Cheilinus undulatus (assembly GCF_018320785.1). Classification (NCBI taxonomy): domain Eukaryota; kingdom Metazoa; phylum Chordata; class Actinopteri; order Labriformes; family Labridae; genus Cheilinus; species Cheilinus undulatus. The sequence goes on from NC_054868.1 coordinate 7,702,580, forward strand.
AGTGTAAGCGATTGGGAATGACAGCAACTCAGCCACAAAGTATTAGGTCTTGTCAAATGCCGGAGCGGGGTCAGCAGATGCTGGGGTGCTTAGTGCGCAGAGGTCGCCAACTTTCTGCAGAGTCAATTGCTGCAGACTTTCAAACTTCATGTGGCCTTCAGATTAGCTCAAGAACAGCGTGTAGAGAGCTTCATGGAATGGGTTTCCATGGCCGAGCAGCTGCATCCAAGCCATACATCACCAAGTGCAATCCAAAGCGTCGGATGCAGTGGTGACTGCATTGTGCCAAGTGTAAAGTTTGGTGGAGGGGGATTATGGTGTGGTCTTGTTTTTCAGGAGCTGGGCTGAGCTGGCCCCTTAGTTCCAGTGAAAGGCACTCTGAATTCTTCAGCATACCAAGAGATTTCAACATGACTGTGCACCAGAGCACAAAGCATCCATAAAGACATGGATGAGAGAGTTTAGTGTGGATGAACTTGACTGGACTGCACAGAGTCCTGACCTCAACCTGACAGAACACCTTTGGGATGAATTAGAGAGGAGACTGAGAGCCAGCCCTTCTTGTCCAACATCAGTGTGTGACCTCATAAATGTGCTTCTGGAAGAATGGTCAAAAATTCCCATAAACACACTCCTAAACCTTGTGGAAATGCTTCCCAGAAGAGTTGAAGCTGTTATAGCTGCAAAGGGTGGACTGATGTCATATTAAACCCTATGGATTAAGAATGGGATGTCACTTAAGTTTATATGCAAGTCAAGGCAGGTGAGTGAATACTTTTGGCAATATAGTGTATCTACCAGAGCGAAGAGAAAAAAAGCAGCCCCATTTTGGTAAATGTGAGACAAACTTTTGTGTTCTTTTTGGTCAGCAGTGGTTTTGGCCTAGGAACTCTCCCATGGAGGCCATTTTTGCCAGGTCTTTGTCTTCTTGTTGAATCATGAACACTGACCTTAACTGAGTCAAACGAGGCCTGCAGGTCTTTAGATGTTGTTCTGGGTTCTTTTGAGACCTCCTGGATGAATTGTTGATGCAGTCTTGGAGTAATTTTGGTAGGTCAGCCACTCCTCGTAAGGTTTATCACTATTACAAGTTTTCTGTATTTGTGGGTAATGTCTCTTTCCACAGTTGGAGTTCCAAAGCCTTGGAAATGGCTTTGTAACCCTTTTCCAGACTGGTAGATGTCAGTGACTTTGTTTCTCATCTGTTCTTTATTTCTTTAGATGGTACCATGATGTTCAGATCTTTTAGCCTGCTTCACTTTGTCAGATGGGTTTTATTTGATTTAAGAGGTTTTGCAGTAATCAGGCCTGGGTGTGGCTAGGGAAATTGAACTCACCTTTCCAAAAATTGTGATAATCACAGTTAGTTCATTATTTAGCAAGGGGGCAATGACTTTCACATAGGGCTAGGTAGGTTTGGATGGCTTTTTTTGCTTAATAAATAAAATCGTCATTTAAAAACTGGCTATCATGGCATAATATTCAAATTAGTTTGAAGATCTGAAACATTTAACTGTGACAAATTTTCAAAAAAAAACAGAAATCATGAAAAGGCAAATATTTTTTCACAGCAGTTTATAACTAGCAATGCTAAAATCTCCTTTAAAGGGTTGTGATCCAAAGTGAGATGGTATGAGCCATTTAACTCCAAGCTGAAATACTGATAGTTTTACTTCAAAATTAGCCAGGTGAATTGGGGCGTCACCTTATTTGTGAAGCATATACCACAAATTCTGTTAAGTCATTTAATCAGTCTAACCACACAAGGATGCTTCTGATGAGCGGCCTTCTAAATATCTTGTCATTCTGAATGACGTCTCCTATAGAATGACTGCAGTGATGAGTTAATCAGGAATCAGTATCAGAATGCATTCACATTTCTGCACTGCTTGTCATTTTAGTGAGCTCTCCGTCTCGTCTCAGCCGTGCAAAGCCTTAAACGTGACTCTCAGTCTCTCCCTGAACTCTCTTTGATCCCAGTGCACCAGTCTTAACAGTTTCACCTGCATCAGCTGAAGCTTCACACATCAAATGCAAAGCTTTGACAGGCAGTATACTTTTCCCTCAACAGGGGGAGATGTGGCTCTGTCACATCGGGCTCAGTCCTGTGTCAGTGAAAAGGTGCAGCTCACCGAAAAGACTCGACTCCCAGACAGTGACGAGTGCTCCCGTCCTGCCACACAACCCGCAGGCTGCTGATCTGGTTTGAACTCGCTGTTTTTATGTTATTTAATAGGATTTTCATTGCGATGTGTCACTCCCTGCAGTCTGTCACTTCCACTGACTGAGTGCATACGTACGCTGGTAGTTCATCATGGTCGTATAAACAGGAAAAATATGATTTAGTGTGCATTCTCAAAGCTTAGGTTGGAGGGAAACAGCATAGAGGAACATGGTAAGCCTCATTACACGCTGAGTCTTAGATTAAAGGGGAAAAACACCTGAGCCAAGGAGTTAACTGTTTACTGGAATCATACAATGTACTTCCTCCCCCTTTGATATTAATTTTGGATGTCTTTTCTGGAGAGGACGCACTTTATTCTTGCCCACTTTATTCTTAACATTCTATTGAAGCACAAAGTGCTAAAAACTCTACCTTGAAAGGCCTTTGTTGTAGTTTTGCTGTAGCATCCACAGAAGTTGTCTACTTTGTGTTACTTTTATTAACTTCCTGATTACTGTTCAGAACTTTTAGGCATGTCCGGGCCAAATTTTGGGGCTGAAGTAAGGAAGGGGAGATTGAAACAACCCTGGTCGTGCTCTGGATTTCCTTACATATTAGCAGAGGCATGGGAAAATAAGGTTGAGAAAATGACAGAGTCCACACTTTTAGGCCAGAGTCAGGGCGAATGTGGCGAGTAAGGATAGCCTAGGGTACAGTCTGAGCAGGTAGTAGGGTTGCCATGAGCCCCTGGTTGTGCTGTGGATGTCCTAAGGCCTCAAAACCTACAGCGGTCTCTGGTCATATCACCTAGGGCAGTGTTTCCCAACTGTTTTTTTTTTTTTTTTTTTGGAGTCGCCCCTGCATGTAACTAAGAAAAGTGGAGAGCCCCCAGGACCCAACAGAAAGGGAAAAAGTAACACACTGACGTCAAAAATCAACATTGATTTGAATTGTTTCACTGATAAAACCCTAAAAAAGGCCTATGCATGCTTTTCTTATCAAAAGACCTTTGTATAAACTACTTAATAACTGCTTATTCATGGTTTTAGTCAATATTTGCACATTTGATTTTGGCAGCATCAGAGCAGACAAAGCCTCTGCCAAAGACTGTATGTCTACATATAGAGGTACAGTTACCGTTTGCTGTCAGTCTGTTCTTTGTGAAAAACTTTGGGTAGCACGCTTTCATGTATGAGAAGTGCTATATAAATAAAGCCGAGCTGAGCTGAGTTGTTGTGATCACTGAATAATGAGTGACACTCTGCAAAATGCAAGCTTTGTAATTTATTTAAGACAAAAAGGTGGAATGTTCCAATACCATCTTTTTCTTCATGATATGATTCCTATACCAAGGTGCTGGACATCGCCCGAGACTGAGTACTGATCCGATACCAGTGTGAACTTTCTGGACTGACTGTGCAGACTAGCAAATTATTTTAGAGCTATCTTTGACAATAAATAGAATCCTAATGTGCAGCATTTCTGTGATCCTAAAGTTGTTTTCCTGCTGCTATAGAGTTTTACAGCTACATATTAAAATAACAATAATACAGGGGGCTGCGTCACATGCTCTCTCTATCTCTCTCCATTATGCTCTATTCAGGCAGCATGACATGATTATGGAACAGCCTGCCATTGGCTGATAGACCCTCACAAAGGGTAAACAATATGGAGGTTAGTATTCGAGTCAGCATTCAAGCTAGTGGTAATAAATGATCATAATTCACTTCAAATGCATAAAAAAGAAGTTCAATATTGGGTTTACTGATGTGGATTTAATCATCAGGCCCCAGAGGTCAAATGAGTTCCAAATGATGTTGTGCAACATGTCTTGCATGTGACAGGTGACTGCAGTTTTTTTCAATGTATCTTACACATGAGTGGGACAGAAATCTGTGATACTGCATCAAGTTTGAAGTTACCCGCTGCTGGTCATGATGATCTTAAAATGAAAATAGTGAAGCCGTGCCTACCCTTTATTTTACCACCTGTCGTATATTCAATTGCACTCTTTAAACAGGATTCATACCAGACCCTTTGAAATGGGCCAAAGTCATCCCAGTATTCAAAAATATGTTCACAATGTCCTTTGCAGCCTCTCTAATTTTTACAAACAGAAAAAGGAGCAGGAAATGCTGAAAGGAGCTGAATAAAACATGCAAAATGGCCAGCCTGAATAACAGTGATGCTGATTTACATGAGATAAGTATTACCTGTGGACCTCTGTGTGCTGAAATATGTTCAGAAATTTGCCCTGGAATTTTAACTTCACAAATTGTAGACATAGGAGAGTTCACATGGGATTAAAAACACACGTCCTATGCAATTATCACAAGTTACCAGAGGTCCTCAGTTAATACTAATCCCATGCAAATAGGCATCGATTATTACAAATTATCTGAGGTTCACATGTCATGTAAAATCAGGACTTTAGTTCTTAATAACCATTGAATGGGTCTGGTTGCTCTTTGCCTGTCTTCTGATCTGTTAAAATGGTACCAGTGTTGTAGCTGGTAATAATAACCTTCCAGTTAAAAAAGATTCAGATCTACTTGGATTGAAGAGAGACAAAGGCAGGTTTTGGCATTCTCAAGATCAATTTCTGTGTATGTATTTAATGGCTGTGACATTAAGTTTGGCAAAGCAGAGAAAATCAACATTTTAGCAGGTAAAAGTCAGAAAACTTTTTTCTCTCCTTCATTGATCTGATCCACAGAGATGCTGTGACGCAGCTCCTGCTGAGCACGTCTCTGCTTTCTTTAAAAAACATTTCACACCAAGACCAAAAAAATCTAAGAAATAAACACACAAAGGACAGGAGGAAGTACTTTAAGTTCCTAGATGGTGTGATCATTTATAAACTATTGCTTCTAAAGGCCATATGATCTGTCTCTTCCTCCTTCTGCTATGAATATAAACCAATCATATCTCAAAAGAATTACTTCAAAAATATGCCAGTAAACAGTTGTGGCTTCTTCAAGATAAAGACTTAGGGAAAATACTGGAAACGCACCAGAGACAACTCATAAAGTAGATAAAATAGAGATGCACACAAGCAGAGAGTAGGCATTGCAATGTACAGTGAAATTAATAAAAGTTTTTCATACTCTACTATAAATGAGTAGGCCAACAGTCATTACATTTATTCCATAAGGTAATTTGTGCCTTTCATTTGGAGTGACAGGGTTGCTTTGGAGCAGCAAGGAACTGAAAAGAGGCACTGAAATCCATGTTTTAATGTAGCTCAGTAGGTATTGGATGTGTTGGCACCGGTGCCACATTGGTACCGGATTTCGGTATACATCCCAAATTCTAAATGGAATTCTGAATTATATATTGTAAGTGCATAGAATAATACAGTATGTGTCAATATATTGAGAGCTTAAAAACATACACTATATAGAGAAAGTATTTAGCAACACCTGTTTATAATGGAATTCAGGTGTTTTAGTCAGACCTGTTGCCACAGCACCTAGCCATGCAGTCTCCATTGGCAAACATTTGTGATACAAAATTAATCGTTCTGAAGAGCTCAGTGAGAGGGTGGTACTGTGATGGATGCCAACCTTGAAATTTCAACCCTGCTGAATATGCCATAAGTGATATCTAGAAAGTGGAAGAGTTTAGGAACAACAGCAGCTAAGCCTACTGTATAAACAAAAGACCACTTAAAAACACTGACTGCATGGTGCAAAAAAAGTTGCCAATGCTCTGCTGATTAGCAGAACAGTTCTGGCATTAATGTAAGCACAGAAACTTCATGTGTTCCATGGCTGAGCAGCTACATACAAGCCTCACATCACCAAATCCATCAGGCCCAAGGTAGCTCAGTTGCCGAAATCACAGTTGCTGTTCCTGATTAAACCAGGGCTGAATGATTAAACTGTATTAAACTGTTATTGCGACACAGATTTCAGGTTTAAGGAGTAATGCACTTTCTGCAACCTGAACATTGCAGAAGGACTTAATTCATCTATATTTAAATTAAATACCCAGCATTAGTTTGGCAGATACCAGGAGAATGTTACCTGCCTGACTGCATTGTACCAACTCCGAAGTTTGGTGAAGATAACATAATGGTATGGAACTGTTTTTCAGGGTTTGGGTTACTCTTCCATCCATCCATCCATCCATCCATCCATCCATCCATCTTCTTTTGCTTATCCGGGGTCGGGTCGCTGTGGCAGCTGGCAAAACAAGTCAACCCAGACATCCCTCTCCCCTGCAAAGCTTTCCTGTTCTTCCAGAGAGATTCCAAGGTGCTCCCAGGCCAAATGGGATATATAATCCTCCAGCAAGTTCTAGGCCTGCTTTGGGGTCTCCTCCCAGTAGGACTTGCTCAGAAGACCTCCACAGGAAGGTGCCCAGGAGGCATCCTGATTAGATGCCTGAACCACCTCAACTAGCTCCTTTTGATGTGAAGGAGTAGTGGCTGTACTTCGAGATCCTTCTGGATGTCCGAACTCCACACCCTATCTCTAAGACTGAGCCCGGCCACCCTCCTAAGGAATCTCAACTCTAAGGAATCTCAGTGAAGGCCAATCTTAATGCATCAGTATACGAAGACATTTTGGACAATGCTATGCTTCTAACTTTGTGGCACCAGTTTGGGGAAGGCCTTTTTCTCTTCAAACATGACTGCGCCCCATGTCTTCACAGTCTTATGGCAAAGACTGTAAAGACATAGTTTGATATGTAAGAACTTGACACAGACCCCTGACCTCAACCCCACTGAGCCCCTGCCAGGGCTTCTTGTCAAATATCAGTGCCAGAATGAATGGGCAGAAATTCCCACAGAAACACTCCAGAACCTTGTGGAAAGCCTTCTAAGAAGAGTGAAGGCTGTTACAGCTGCAAAAGGCGGGCCATCTCCACATTAAAGTTCATGGATTTGAATGCAAAGTCATTACAGTCCCTGCTGGTCAGGTGGCTCGGCTGAATACTTTTATCCATATAGTGTACCTGTTGAGACAGCAGCAGTGAATTATGCTCTCTATCACGCCCTGTAGCCTCGTTCCACATTCAGGAATCACGCCAGCTTTCACTTCATACACTGAAAAATCCACATGATCAGTCAGACTCCCCGTTGTCTGACTGTGCATCTACGCAAGCAGCCTCATAAACATGATAACCGCATTTCAGATGTGGAGCACTGACACAGATGAATAACTCAACACACGGAGCACCGTTTCATGCTGTTTACGCTCCTCTGTGATAAACTGCTCGGCACTACAAAAGCTATAGGATTCAGGATGAAACGCTTCTGTGGGAGAAGAGAAAGAATATCACTGCAGTGATGTTTTCGAAGCTTTTACCTGATACTAACAAGAGAGAGGAACCAAACAGTGGGTCAGGAAGAGAACATCCCTTACATGGCCCGTCTCTCTGTCCCATTTTTACTTTCTCTGTCTGCCTGATGATAAATTTATCACCACGAGGTGACAGACTGCAGATTAAGAGCCGACTCTTGTTGAACAAAAAGCAGACGATGTTGCTTGAGTGAGAGACGTTAATTGTTCTGTGTCCAAAAACAGAGCTTGGGAAGGAAGATAAGAGAAAGGGAGCACGAGGCTCGGTATTTAAGAGCTATTTTGACGCTCCCCTGCAAGTTTAAACAACAATGAGGTCTAATTTTAGAGTGATCAAGAGTTCAAAAAGGTCAGCTCTCTGAAAATATCAAGGCATGTCTCCTTCATCAGTTACTTGTTTGATATTGCTTCTACATTTCTAATCCTCTGACTGTGCTTCCTTTAAAGCATTACTAAATCTGGCTTTGCTGTTGGAGGTATAAACCATGTTTCATGCTTGCACAGACACAGTGGTAATAACGTTTTCCCCACTAGATGGCACTGTGCACATGGCTGTGAGAAAGCCTCCCTCTACTGTGACTGAATCAAAGTACACAAACACCATTTATGATCAGTTATTGACACTGTGTTTTGTATTTAGACTTCACCTCATGAGACCTGGTCTGTTGCTGTGGGAACACGTCTAAAAAAGGTCTGCACCAATCCACACGGTGTAATTTACTCCCCATCTAAGGCGAGTTGTTGTAATGCATACAGCAGCAGAGTTGAGTCAGCAAAGGTCACTGAAGATGACACTACACTCTGAGAGTGAATTAGCGAGGGGTCCCTGCCAGGGCTAGGTGCTGAGCCGTTAGCCCTCGTTGGCTTACCGCCAGACAATAAAAGTCAAGTCTTGAAAACTGATGTCCTATAAAAGCCAAGTCTTACTTGAACACCGTACGGGCCAGGTAATCCAGCAGTTGAATAAAATGTCAGCCTGGCTGGACGTGCTTAGCACACCTGTTTGGCTGCTTCGTCCGACACTCTGCAGCTGTGGCAGCAGGGAACAAAATGTCAAGTAAAAATAGAATATATAAATCGAAATCAGTCCCTAAGCAGTATCTGTTTATGTGATTTTCAGTCGAAAGACTCTAACCATCGCAGAAGAGTAGCAGTCCTTCACCAACCACCAGAAAGAAGACCTGTTTAATTTAAGGAAGATCTGCAAGGTCCTGTTTCTGCAAGCATGGGCTGGGTCAGCTGTTGTGTTGAATTCATTTATGTGTTCTGCACTGAGGAGAGGCTGGACACCAGACTATCCGAGACCAAGATTTTACTGAGACCAGAGTGCAAAGAGACCAAGACAAGACAAGCACATTCAAAATGTGGTCTCGAGACCATACCATTCTCAAGTACTACAACACTACTTTGTCTCATCTCCACACAGGATCTCTGGAGCTCAGTCAGAGTGATAATGTAGTTCTTTGGCCCCTCTCCTCTGATTGCTCAGTTTGGCCAGGTGAAACGCTCTTGAAAGTGTCCTGTCTGTGACACGCTTCTTCCATCGGAGTATTCTGGAGGCCACTGTGCTCTAGGGCAGGGGTACCCAAACTTTTCAGCATGTGACACCCCCAAATCGAAGGTCAGACACCCCCATCTTCCCTTGAGGGGGATCATGTGCATGATACTGCACAAAGCATCATGCACAAAACTTGCATTTTACATAGTTTTTATAACTTTTACTTGTATTGAAAAGTGTGTTGAAAGTCAGAGAATAAAAGCTTTGTGGGTATCATAAATGATTCATAGATATATCTTTATCAGATGCCAGTCAAGCATGGGATAGGAAACAGAACACCAGTTTAACTTCAATCACAAATTCCATATCACATTTCTTGCCTGTTATTCGGGGTGGTGAGGTACCAAAATGAAGTATTGATATCTGTGTTATAATTCGGTCCAGTTGGCAAGGATGTGTTGGTACTGGTACATGTCGATACCAGATTTCAATACTCATCCCTACTGGTGACCAGCATTAGGAGGAGGTGCTATATAGGTGCATAATGAAAAATTAAAATATCATATAAAAGTTCTATTTTTCTGTGATTTACTCCAGAAGGTTAAATTTCCATGTATTATAGATTCATCCCAATCAAAGTGAAATATTCAACACAGTTTTGTTTTATTTTTGATGATTAAAGCTTACAGCTTATGAAAATCAAATGATAAGAAAATTGTGGAAAAATCCAACTTGCAAAGTTTCCCTGAGCCTTCATTCTCACTTGGCTTCAGTACACACAACCACAATCATGGGGAAGACTGCTGACTCGACTCTTGTCCAGAGGACAATCATTGATACCCTTCACAAGGAGGATGAGCCACAGAAGATCACCGCTGAAAGGGCAGGCTGTTCTCAGACGCTGTATCAAAGCATATTCATGCAAAGTTGACTAGAACAGTGTGGAAAGAAAAGGTGCACAAGCAACAGGGATGAGCTCAGCTTTCAGAGGATTGTCAAACAAAGCTGATTCAAGATCTTAAGGGAGTTTCACAAGGAGTGGACTAAGGCTGGAGTTAGTGGATCAAGAGACACCACACAGACAGGTCCATGTATGGAATATAAGTGTCACGTTAATGTTGAACCAATCCTGAACCCCAAATGTCATTAAGGTCTCACCTGGGCTGAAGAGAAAAAGAAAAGGACTGTTCCTCAGTGGTCCAAAACCTTGTTTTCAGATTAAGTAAAATTTGAATTTCATTTTGAAATCAAGGTCTTAGAGTTTGAAGGAAGATCAGAGAGGCACAGAATCCAAGGTGTTTGAAATCCAGTGTTTTCAGTTTCCACAGTCAGTGATGGTTTGGGGTGCCATGTCATCTGCTCCTGTTGGTCCACTGTGTTTTTTTGTATTAAGTCCAGAGTCAATGTTGTCAGCCATCCACCAGGAGATCTTAGCTCTTTCCCCACCATTGACAAGATATTCCGTCCATCGCGTCCCAATGCTTCCCCGCCATTGATGAGATTTTCCAGCAATTCGTGTTTTCACCGTCATATTGTGGGGGGCGCTGTTGTGTATCTTGTGAATTACCACACACTCCTGGGTGCAAACAAAGAAGAAGCAGCTCACCCGGGAAACTGAGTTGCAACAAAGTTATACAAACAGTTTCCTGTATGTATCTCATGACAACAGCTTAAACACTATCAGCGCACTTTGGAAAATGCCGGTTCCACAGAAAAAACTCACAGTGACAGAAGCCTTAAAGGTTCTAATGGACTCAGACTCCGACAATTCAATTTATGATATACAATCAGAAGAATATTCGAGTGACAGTGACGGAGAAAGTTTAGGTGAGGGAGACACCATAGGCGAAGGACGCGGAGGTGAGGCAGACAGTGGAGGCGACGGGAAAAAAGTTTCACACAGTGGCGGACACGGAGACGGGGGAGACGGCGGAGATTCAAGGGGGACAGAGGGACACAGAGATGGGAGAGACGGTGGAGACTCCAGGGGACCAGAGAGACAAGAAGATGGGGGAGAAGGTGCAGACATTTTTCGCAGCCGTGCCAGGAAAAGACAGATGACCAGACATGGGACAAGACAGAGGGCACCAAGTCGCTATCAGGAAGACAGTGGGAGTTCAGATTGTGACCCTTTGGACATGGAGTGGAGGGACTCAAGATACAGATCTCCTTCTCAGCTCCCAAATACCAGAGGTGCAAGGGGTAAGAAATTGTTTTATATTTGGCTTTTGTATAAATAAATAAATACGTGCATACATGGATCGATACATGCATAGATAAATAAAGACATAAATGTATTTATACACACACATATACACACACAGATAGATAAATAGGTAAATAAATATATTCATTCATACACACATACACAGATAGATAAATAGGTAAATAAATATATTCATTCATACACACATACACAGATAGATAAATAGGTAAATAAATATATTCATTCATACACACATACACAGATACATAAATAGGTAAATAAATTTATTTATACACAAATAGATAAATATATGTTCATATGACTATTTACAGATCAAACACAGCAACGAAGAAGAAAACACGGTCGAACGCGAGGGCATGGTGCAGCCAGGCAATAAGCGAGGGCCCCTGACCACCATCCAGCTGCAGTTCCCGGGTCCTTGAAAAGGACGGGCAACCAGTAAATATTCCTTTTACTCAGAGCCCTGGGCCTATCAATGCGGCTGCATCTCTTGATTCAGAGCAGCCAGTTCATTTTGCAGAGTTGTATATTTCTGATGAACTTTTGCGGAACATTGTTGACCAGACTAACCACATGGCAAATGCAGCACTCTGCTGTCATTCATTCAGAGTGCTGTAAAATCATGGACCAGCCAAGAACCGGTGAGACAGGCTGGTCAGGAAAGTGATGCTGAAGAGGTCATGGATGCCCCTCTAGCTCAGAAGACCCCAAGAGCACCTTACAACACTGACCCTAGGAAGAGACTGGATGCCAATCTTGCAGCCCATCCACTTGTCCCCATCCTGCCAACACCGAAAAAACAGCACCCAACCAGAAGATGCAGGGTTTGTGCACGAAAGGGGTTGCGAAAGGAGACCTCATTCTACTGCAAAGGCTGTCGTGTCCCCTTACATTCCTGTGAATGCTACACCATGTACCATTCAAAGGCACATTATAATGCTTGAACAGATGACAATCACAATAAAACAGTCCTAATCACAACTAATCACAAATCAATACCAATCACAAATCAGTCCTTATCACAACCTATCATAAATCAATCCCAATAGCAATCAATCAGTTATTCAAAGGATTGACATTATAGCCAAAAATATATTTTGTGCATTTGTTTCTTGTTCATTTGTTTTTGTTGAAATTTAGCAATATAAAAGTGTTTATAAAAAAGATATATGGATGAATTGTTACTGATGTTTGTAAATATGTAAAGTTGATAAGAAATCTGGTCACTTTTGTATAAAGTTTGATGTCAAGTTTTGGTGACCCCTAATATTTTGGGTAATGTTGGGATATCTTCAGATTGATAATATTACTATTATTATTGTTTTTTTTATTCTATTTTGTTATTTTGAATACAATGTTACTATTTATAAATGAGAAAGAGTCAAAAATGTAAATATCAAATCAGTTTTATCTTCATAAAGAATGTCTTTGAAAAAACGCTTTATTCTGTTTTTTTGTTCAAAATGTCATTTTTCATGAAAATGACCAATATTCAAATGTTGATGACTCAAGAACGAATGAAGATAGAACAAAATAGTTTTTTTTGTTTATAAGCTGAAGTTCTATTCTTTCATTTGATGTATTCAGTGTTCATATACCTCTAACACAACATTTTCAATAGAAGTTCAAAGATTAGTGGGTATGATCAAAAAGGCTGGCGCTGGCTGGCAACTTATTATTAACACTCTGGCGGGGAAAGAGTTAGAAACCTTCATGCTTCTGTTGAAAAGCTTTATGGAGATTCTGATTTTCTTTTCCAGCAGAACTTGGCACCTCCCGACAGTGAAGCCAAAACTACCACAAACTATTACTGTGTTTGATTTACTAAGCCAAGTGGTCTGGCCCCTGTAGAGAATCTCTGGGGAAATGTCAAGAGGAAGATAAGACACAGACTCAACAATAGACAAGCTGAAGGCTGCTATCAGAGCAACCTGGGCTCCACAACACTGCAGCAGTGCCACAGACTGATTGCCTCCATACCATGGAAAAAGTGAAACTTATTATCATTATATTGAAATTTTGGAGATGCACCTTCTTCTTCTGTACTATCAAATGTAAATAATATAAATATTGAATTGTTTAAGGCAGTGGTTCTCAACCTTGGGGTCGGGATCCCCTTTGGGGCCGCGAGACACTAAGAGGAAGTCACCAGATGCCTTAAAAAAACTAAGAATATTTTTTTAGATAACACAGTTGCCACTTTACAACACTTTTACCAAATGTTAACTCTTTTTCATCAGATTTTAAAACCAATTTTGCCAATTTTAGCACATTTTTGCCACTTATAACCCATTTTTGTCCATTTTAAAGCATCTCCAACCCTTTTTTTCTGCCTGTTTTTGCCACTTCTAAACCAATTATTGCCACTTTCCGCACATCATTGCCTCTTTTGACCCATTAATGCCTCTCTCAACCCCTTTTTCACCCCCATTTTGCCCATTTAAACCACAGTTAATCCATTTTTTACCAGTTTATATCAATTTTGATCCCATTCCACCTATTTCTTGCACATTAAAGCCATTTCAGCTACTTTTTGAATCCCCTTTTACCACTTTTTGTGCCCATTTTATGTGCCACTTTAACTCATCTTCAATTATTATTTTTTGCCACGATGATCTAATTTTTGCCACTTTATGCTCTTTCAATATCCAGTTTCACCACCTTTTTCACCCTTTGTTTTTTTTTTTTTTTCTTTGGCAATTTTTAACCAATTTTAGCAATTTTAAACCCATTCAAATTATGTTTTTATCTAAAGTTTTTTTCATCTAAGGAAGGCTAAATGAATAAACAAATATATATTTGTTTCTTTGATAAGAGTGGTTATTGTTCAGGTCAAATATAACTTCACAATGGACCATGGTTTTGCTAAACCTCCATGGGCCTCCAGTTTGGCTGGGTCCAAGAAACCTCCCCCTTTATCCCTCTTTATGGACGGCCTTGTCTGCACAGGACTATTCTTGAATGTTCCTGGCTGTTAAACCACCTTCAGATACAGTGGGGGTCCCCGGTCTCTGGCACTTTTATTTTAAGGTTCGTGGGCTGAAAAGGTTGAGAACCACTGGTTTAAGGCACATTGTAAAACAAACAAAAAAAAATCTACATTTTTGACAACCTTACCCCTTGTGTTGCAGAATTTGAAAAAAATCTTTTGGTGCTTTGGGTGACTGCAACATTAATTTTCCATGCAATTGGGTGGAAATATTGTCTATGTGAGAGTAAGATGTCATAATTCTCTGGTGCAACATCCTAAAATACCCCAGGTCTGACTCCACAGTTACTTCTTTTCTGTAATGAGCTGAAAAATTGGTCTAGATTGTGCTCTCTAAACAAGGGTCTGCCAAGTAGCCTGAGCCTTTGTCGCACTCATGAATAAAGATAGAAAATGGAAAACACGGCTCTCAGCATTCAGTGAGCTTTCCCACCTCATGGCGCGAGGAAAAAAAAACAGTATACATTTCAAAGGATTGAAAGCAGGTGGTGCAAGTTCAATGATGCCATTGAATCCTTGTCTTGAGAATAATAAAGCAGTGGCTTCCTGTTCAATACATCTGCGATATTGCTCCAGACTTCATATGCTCAAAAATAAGGGTTCATCCGCATATCAGTGGCTCCATCTGTCTGTGCAGCCGCTCCGCACACATACACACAAACACGCACTCACAAGATGAGTGGAGCGGGCAGCTTAACAGAGCCTATCCAAACAAGTTTGGGGAGCAGCTCAATGTGTTGACAATTCACACCAGAATTGCTTTAATTCTTTTCAAGCTCGACTGAGTGAATGCATGAAGAAAACGTGTTTAGGAGTCAGGGGCACATCATTTGCAGGCAGTCAGGGCTTTATTGAATTCAGCCGAAGCTTCTTATCTGCCTTAGTATGAAGATGTGGTATGAAAGACATCATCTAACCAGGATGGCTTTGTTAGAAATTGTACAAAGGACCTTATTATCATGCTGTAAATGTAGTTGCTCCATGTCTGCTGGGTTCCTCCTGTTTATTGTTCAGCTGGTTAAAGAGAAAAAGAAGAGCAGAGTGCAACAGTGAAATTAAGACATCAAAAACAGAGTTTCCTCTGAAGTTCACAGACTCACTGAGTATGTTTAAAAAAAACTACCAAATGTTGATTCAGCTCCTTGTTGCTAAAGGCTGCCAGGGGGTCCCTGTTAAACTAAAGACTGCATTTGCATTTGATCGAGCTATTGTATTGTTTTGCAGCGTCTTTTGCTGCTTCTTGATCAGGATGCTGAACAGCCAGAGAGCCAAGTCTTGGCGTGCTGTAGCAATTTGTACAACCATACATAATTACTGCAACTATACAGTAACTTAAGATCAGTCAGGAGCACTTTGTCAAGAAACACACATGATTTGTGGTCATTAGTTTTTCTTTAATGGCAATTGTGAATTTTCACTTGTTGCTGTTATTCATATGTGGCTGTTCTGGGAAGTAGGAGCTGGGGTGGAGGAGGGTTGTAAAAATGGCTTGGAGAGGGAGCAACAAAGAATAGCCAGGTTAAGGCAGTTGAAATATGGCAGCATGAGTGTGATTAGCCAATAGTGTGCATAATAGCACATCAGCTGGCTGTCAGCTGACGAGTGCTTACGTGAGGTCAGCTGATCTCAATCATATCACAAAGCTTGACTCCGTGACCTGACTGAACTAATGCTATACACTCAATTTATTGGAGCATGTTTTAAATAGGCAATTTTGTATAGAGATGGATTCGGTGTGCCTTGAAATTTTGGCTTGATCTTAGGTGTGCCTCGGGCAAAAAATAAATAAAAAGGTGAAAACCACTGCTCTATTGTAACTGTGAGGCAGCCACCCAGCACTAGTAGTCACTGTAGCTCAGCCAAAGAGAGAACATATTTTCATAAATCCAAAAAATGACATTTTTAAGTTGCAATACATGGAAGTTTTACTTTGAAATGTCTTTTCAAATCAAACCACTCATATGTTTTTGTTTTTCAGTGGAATACTTCAAATATGTAACCTGACACGCCATAAATAAATACACATTTCATAAATACACTGCATGGATGTATTTCATATCCATCTAGGAAATCTCTCACACAAAGCTTTTGGGAAGCAAAAGACTTTCAGAAAATCCTCAAAGGTGATTGGACCAACAAGTCAAAATGAGCTACTAGGCGTGTGAAATTTCAGTAGTAATATGAGCTGGAGCTTGTTGTCGGATAAAACTCATGCTGAGGCTGCTCAGGAAAAGTACACAGAGAAGCTTTCAGTGTGGCTGTTTGTTCTTGTTTTGATAAAGACATATGATAAAACTGCTGCTACAGCTACATCTGAGCTAATCACTACACTGGCAGCAGCCATTGTATGTACCTGCTTACAATATAACCCTGCCTGTAACTTTCACAGACTCATACTGAAGAAGATCAGGAGAAGACTGACAACAAATGTTTTGTCATGAAAACATTTTAGTGCTGCTCTTTGCTTTTTATTCAATAAAGGAATGTGGTCCAGTTCTGATAAAACTACTGCTATACTGTCGCTACATCTTTTGCTAAACCCTACACTGACAGCAGCTATTGTTATCAGTATAATTACTGCCTCATTTGCCTCAAATCACACTGATTGGTCAGGTTTGTTTTCAGACCTGACCAATCAGGTCAGATTCTGGCAAATCCATCTGCATTGCAAGGTTATCAGGATACTGCCTGAAACAATGTAATCAAGCTGATTTTGTTGCTGAAGCTTGCTCGCCGGCATGGGTGTCCCACCCATTTTTTTAAATCAGCCATTTGGACCACCTCACTTTTACTGGGTCACAATGTGGTCACATCTGTCCTTCCTGTGCTATTTTCAGAGCACTTTCAGTTAAATCCAACCCATGTTTTGGACAACAGAATGTTGAAACCCATACTCAAACTCCATACTGCTTTTTTACTGCAAATCCTCTAATGCATTATGCTCATTCACCAAGCGAACCTCAGCTTTAGAGAAGCTCCATGACGCATTTTCACTGTAACCCTTGGTCTGTACAAGCCGGCTCGACACCAACACTGCACAACTGTCACCACAAGTTTGACATTTATCTAAGCGGTGGTAATGAACAAACCTGTTGATTACAGCCTTGTTTTTACACTCTTCCAAAGTCTCTGCAGCCTCACTGTAGGGTTAGCAAAGTGCTAATGCTAGCACCAACAGGATGATGAAGAGATAAAGAGAGGCTAGAAGAGTATCAGCAGTAAACTTCTCAGAATGCCAGCAATCACATGGTTCACCATGTTTATTGTCCAAAAACTCATTTTTAAAGAAGTGAAATTTGATTGTGGGTGTCTGTCAATGGACAAAATTGGTCATCAAAAGAAAGCTTAACACTTTAAGTGCTGTTATTACCAAGGGTAAAGAATTTAAAAATGCACAATAATGATAGCCTTATGATGATAATAATAGTAAAATGAGAATAGTATTAATAACAAGAATAGTAATTGAATGCATGTTTAATATCATCTTCAAAAACACTTTCATTCTTTAGCCAAATAAAAGCTTTAAAACTTGTTAAAAGTTAAACGAAACTGCAAAAAAAAAATCACATCTGCTTTGTTAAACAAAAGGTTGCGTTATCTATCCATAGCAAGTTCTTTTCTTCTGTGGTTAAGATTATGTAACTTTCAGTCTACCAGAAGTTCCCTATTTCTTTTCAAAATAAAAGCAGTCCCTTAGGATTAAGGCATAAGATCTTAACTGGTTTACTTGCACAAAGAAACCAGCTACACTGGAATTCCTTAAAACCAAACAAAGTCACAGTAACTGGGATCATTGGACGTCAGTGAGGCATTTTGTACATGCACTCCTGCATTTGCATTCTATTGATTTTAGATTTAATACACTGGTATTGCTTTACATGATCAATATGGATCTCTGTAATGCCAAATAATAGACGTTTAGTATGTGATTACTCAGGACTAACAGTAAAAAGTAGTGCTGTTACTCAATTAAAAACAATTAATCAAGTTAATCACAATACTACACTGTGATTTATCATGATTAATCACAGCATTTCTTTTTATAATTTAAGTGTATTTTTATGTTTTTGGATTTCTAAAGATTTTTATTGTCAAGTATTTTTACTCTTTTAATTCTATGTACAGCATATTAAAAGTGCTGCTATAGGTCCTTATCGATACCACCTTGATACTCTCTATTGTTTGGTGGAAAGACAAAATAAGGGCAAATATTTAAACTACAAGTGGTCTTAGCTGAGTTGTGCTTGAGTTAAAAAACTATGATTCAGTCTGTCACATCTATTGTATATCTGTGCGTCTGACCCTCTCACCTCTTCACCCCCAGGCACGTAAACATCCGTGCTGGAGGACTACGGGAGCAAGTTCTGGTCAAACTCAGTCATATGATTATGACTTAAGGTTTCAAGCTTAACCACATGCGTTAACGCGTTAATGTTAACAGCTCTAGTAAAAACCCAACATTTTCTATTCTTAAAGAACTTGATTGTTTTACAGCCCTAGTTTCCTTATAAGTGCACAGGCCGTGATATCTCACTAACTCCTAGAGAAACAAGCCTCCCTGTCTGTTCTTTATCTTAACCTTTTTCACACTGTGTAAACAAACAAGTAAACACAAATGTAAGTGCATGTGACAGCTGGGAGCTCAAATTATATTCATACTGCAGCTGAGGAAAAACAGCTTTATGCCTGAACATGTTTGGACATACATACATTAAAGAGCAGAGAATTCACACACTCACACTCCCCCCTCTCTTCTGCCTCATCAAAGCATTGTCAGCACACTAGAAACTGGAGATTTTGAAGAGAAGTGGGTAATAGCTGCATCTATTTTGCTGTTTAAAGGAAAAGATGCCCGGCTGCTTTGACAGTGAGCCCAGTAAAAGACGCCACAGTCAGTGGGACTAACAGGGTATTGCACATTTCCTCCACTGTGCAACTGAGAGTAATTATCTTTCTCTCTGGGAAATCAATTCTATACGTGGAGGGCTATCAGACAGCGACTTGCACCCTGAGATGAAGCTCAGCATGATAATGGCCGCTTTGCTACAAATATGGCTGTCCTACTTACTCCTTGGCCACCCCTAACCCTCTTTAAATGGGGTAGTGACAGATTTGTAAAAAGAACACTAAAGGATGGCTGCAAGAAAAGCATTTTCAGCTGGATTTTTTTTAGAGGAGTTTGCAGCAAAAAAGTGAGGCCTTTATTCCTCTTTCAGGCACATAAGTCCAGTGATTGTTTTTGGCCCCTAAGCACTGTCAAAGTACAAATGACCTTCACTTTCTCGTGGATTTATGAAAACTGGATAGTGTCTAATGCTCAGTGGTTCACAAAGCCATAAAAGTCTGACCGAAGTTTCCAGATCTTGCTGACAGCGTCTTGCTTGGAGCCTGCAGAGATAGTCCACACATAGCCTTTGACCCCTTCTCTCAACTCTCAAGGCTGTACAGCATCACTGAAATAAAAAAACTTTGGATTTAGCCATTAACAATATTTAACAAAACTTTCGGCAAGTCAAATTAAGTTTTAACTAATCAGAGTTATTAAGTGGGAAGTTAATATGCCTTAAGAAAAGTCTTACCAGCATATGAAATACTGCCATCATTGCACACAGCCCTGATGCTCTGTAAGTACACTATCAGTGGCTTACCTCTACAGAAAGACTGGGCACAAATTCCAAAAGAAACACTCCAACATCCTTCACCGAGACTCCAACAACACTCCAAGCCTTTGAAGAAGAGTGGGAGTTATTATAAACTATAAGCACAAAAGTATTTGGCCACACCTGTGAATTATTAATTCAGGTGTTTTATGTGGCTTCCACATTAGGGGCTCATCCCGGATCGGAGTGCACTTGAGACCGAAGTCTGGTTCGTTCTGGTTAGTATGAATGCAAACAAACTGTGCCCAGGCACCGTGCCCACTTGGGGAGGTGGTCTCAGGCGTGATTCAAGTGGACTTTGGAACAGTTCAGATGAGATGTGAATGCAACCACACCCGGATATGTGACAAAGCGTCTTATCAGCTCTATGACGTTATCGCTAAGGCCGGCCACACACTATACCATTTTTTAATCCAAAACGATTTTAAAACCATGAGAGACCACAGACTTGAGGACAATTTCCACAGATTTTTCATCTTTAATCCTCTGAACGCACATACTAGACGACTCAGCCAGACTGTCAGATCACTGGAGACCACACACCTGCCGACCTGCTGACCTGCCTACCTGCCGACCGTGTGATCGTGTGATCACGTGAATTCAGAAAAATCAAACAAACACGGATGTCTGTCGATACCATCTTGCTCTCTCTCCACAACAGGCTGTCTGGCATGCGTTACAGGTGAAGCAAAAATCATAAAAAATGGGAAAGACTCAGGATGAAATCATGGCTGGAATTACGGTACAGTTGTGTTTATGGTTGTTAGCGTTGAAAGTACGTATGATCCTTGGGGGGGGTTCAGGAGGGGCGTGATGAGGTTGTTAAAATTAAGTTCACTCAAACTTCATAAAATCATGGTAAAACCCTTATGAATGGTTCATACCAAGGTCTTTTGCTAATAACACATGGTTTTGGCTATCGTGTTCACCTTTAGACGATGACAATTCTGTGTGGGTCCTGGGGGGGCAGCTCTTCTTAGATATGTGGGTGGGGGGGGGTGTCAATGGAAAAAAAGGTTGGGAACCAGCATACCAGCACTGGACTGCTTAGCAAACATGTTCTGTGCAGTGATGAATAAAGGTTGTCTCTTATGGAGTCAGATGGGCAAGTCTTGGTTTGGCACTCCTCAAACTCAATGAGCACCTCTGGGATAAACTGGAACGGAGACTGTGAGTCAGGCCTTCTCATCCAACACCAGTGCCTGACCTCATGAATGCTCTACCTAATCAATAGGCACAAATTCCCACAGAAACACTTCAAAATTTTGTGGATAGCCTTCCAAGAAGAGCGGAGGCTGTAAAGCTTAAAAAAGGGGGGAAGTCTAGTATAAAGTGCATGTAGTTGAATACAGTTTCACTACAGTCCCTGTTAGTAAACCTAAGGTGGCCAAATACTTTTGTTCAAATAGTGTATTTGGTATGAAAATGCAGGTTGGGCAAAATGTGATTTGGAAACATGAACTTCAGTATTGTACACCAGTATCTCATGCAGGCACATGTCTGATACATTTTCTGACAGGGTTCGATGGAAAATATATATAAGTAAATTATTTATATCCAGTTAACCTTGTAATGCACTCTGATGCAGAGCTCAAGACTGAAGTTGCAAAGCTGATATGTGAGTATTACCAAACACATTTCCCATTACCTGTTGTATATTAAAAATAAGCCACAGGTGACAACAGATGGGAATGGAGATGTGTGTGATTTATGAGAAGGCAACAGGTCAAGACTATGATTGGAAAGGCTGAAGTCTGCTTACTTTTCCTCAATCAGCATCACTGGTATGATTTTGGATTATTTAAACAACCAGCACAGGTTAATCAAATGCGAGTTAATCTAAACTGAAATAAAAGTTATTTATAGTAGTCCATATTCATGTAGCCTACCCTTCTGAAAACAAACATGTTGGCCTGTTTCTACAAGCCCCTTTCATACATGCACTGTACCCCTGAAATTGTTCCAATAACCCCGAGGAGTCTGCAGAGGAACCCCAGCATCATATTTGATGTGATGTCAACCCTGACATCACCCTCTCCTGGCCAGGACTCAAACCAACCTGAGTGGTGCATGTATGAGGTGCAGGGAAATGCAAACCCCTGTGGAGAGGAAGTGTTGTGGCCAGCTCCCAGACCACTGCATTTCCCTGCTACCCAACGTTGACCTCTACATTCTCCAAGGTGTCCTTTGCTTGGCAAGGAGGATATGGAGTGATATTCATGCTTGGGAAGATCCTCTATACCCAGGCGAAGACAACAAACAGTTTCTCCATGCTCCTTACAGGCAGTATGTTTTGTGGCAGTATGGGTTCCTGGGGCGAGGCAACAGAACAGTCATTCCAACTATTATGTGGGCTTTATCCCACACAGACTGTAGACTTGTAAAATAGTTGATTTTACTTTGTAATTAAGATTGTTTTGTTTGCTGTGCTATGATGATATTTATTGGGCAGTTTCAGCCATTTTTTTGTGTTCACCAAAATAAATCCACTAAAAGATGAACATGTCTTATTTTTTCCAACATCAAAGTCAATATAATGAACAACCACAATGATAGTTCAGTTTAGTTTTATCAATATCAATTTTATAAATATGTAAGTCTTCTAACCAATGTGGGAAAAAAGTATAACATAAGGAATGATGTTTTTAGTATCATGACTGCTGTGATTTCTTAGATAATCATAGCTTTGATATTCAGAGCATATCCCTCAGTTTCCTGTGTGATATTTTGTACAACAGTTTTCCAAATGGAAAATAATATGAAAAGGCAAATTTGAACTAAAGATGACTTTTTTCAATCCACCAACTCAACAAGTTACACAAATCAGATTGTTTTATTAATGCTTGCTTACTAACCCCAACATTTTGCTCAACTGCTGGTACTGTGTCCAGGGTGGCTACAGAATTGCTACTTTGTAGAACTTTCTTGTTTGTTAAAAAGTAAAAAGAAAAACCATATTGTGACATGAAGGACTCTAAAGTCTTTGTTCATCAATCACATTTATAAGAATCAGAAAAATACAGTCAGCTGTATATATACTAGTACGTATATATATATATGTGTGTACATATATATATTCCCAAATAAATTATGCAGATTCTAAAAAACATTGCCCTGCGAAGGTCTCTGGTGTATGTTTTCTTCTGCCCTCTGATAAACTGTTGTATCCTGGAGCAGAAGACAAAATGTAGTGTCTTCCTCTCTCTCCTCCGGTCCGTACGTAACACCAAATCAAGATACAAAAAAGGCTCTTTTCTTTCCAGTTTCAACGACAAGGAAAAAAAGTAAAATCTGCTTTAATCAAAGCATCACAGCTAGAATCAGTAGTCTTTATGTGCGTGTGTGTGTGCATGCTGTTTCTACGTGATGGCATGTGTTTGATTAAATGCAGGAACTGCTGTGCGTTCAGTCCTGCAGGATTATATGTGGGTGATTTTAACGCCTCACAATCACAAATCAAACATGTTGGAGGTGTGGTTAAAGCAGGTCTCTGTAATAATGTGTTGCTTGTCTTTTTAGGTTGTACAATTATAACTTTCACTTCCTAACAATTGCCCCTGAAAGAACTAATCATCAGTGACTTTTGCTGTGCAATTCACGGGAAATTCTAATTATCTCTACAGCACACCAAATTACACAAAACTAGGCGCTGCGGTGCTTTGGATTAATTACTGACTATTAATATGTGACATAAATCGGTAGGTGCTTTGTACTAACACCATGCATCAGTGAGCAGGCTTATTTTTGGTGTTTTCCAGCAGCAGGTGTTACATGCTGAAACAACACTGATGATGATCAGTTTTCATTAGAGAAAAAGCACATAAAACCATTAGATGAACAGGCTGAACAAGCTGCAAAATGGCACCATGTTCACTGAATATATAAAAGAAATGTAGAGACTTCTGTTTACCTTCTTTCATTTGTGATGGCGAGTCCATAAAAGAGGCTTTGTGTCTGCTGAACCAGTAAATTGTCTCATTATTTCTTTTCTTTGCACTGATTTATAAATTAATGCCTGAGATGTGCATAAAACACTTTACACCTTAAAGATCCTGTAAATTGATAATAAATCTGTAGCTAGATTTGTCTAGTTGAGATTCATCTAGTTGAATGACATGTTGTGTGTTGTGATAACCTTGCAAAGCAGATGGATACGCCTGTTTCCGTGTTTCTCACTGGAAAATCCATCTTGCAAAGCTTCCATCTGAACCGTTTCAGCCAGGTTAGAAAGAGACAGGACCAATCCGGGTCAAGGGGAAGTACTTTCAGGCGGCGGAGTCGTGACGCAAGCAAGCAGCGACAAGAGGCTGGCGCAGACATGGCGGAAGACATTAGCATGGATGCTGCTTAAGCGTAAGTTTTATCAAAACTTCACGACATTTCTCCGTCTTCGGTAGCAGCTATATCATGTGTTTTGTTGCTCTGATTGGCCTGTAAAAATGTGACAGACAGAATCTTCATCCAATCACCCTGAAAGCCTCTGCCCACATCTATAAGTTTATAAAATTAAGTTTCAAAATCATGAAAAATGAGGTAGTAAAATCTGCTCCAGGATGACATGGGATTGGCGGTTGAATTGCTGAAGCCACACCCACTCACAGGAAAAACAATCCTCTCCAATTTTCAAAAATGCTACAACCTGAATGGAGGAATTACTGTCTCAGTCTGTTCTGCAGGACCTGTTACCTGTTAAAATCCTCATATGTTTTTACTGTCTGCTAATCATTCATTCTGTAGAAAATGCAGTACAGGTAATTTAATTCTAAAGTAGGAAAGTTGAAATTGGGAAAAAAATGCATAATTTTTTTTTTTTTTTCTTAATTTTTTGCTCACTTGTACATCGTTTTATTTTTGATTCACTCACAGTCGTGGAATGCAAAGAAAGCCATTTTTTTTCTGTATACTCAAGTACTAAATTAATCTAAACTTGGGCTTTTATTAGTGGACAATAAAGTCCTTGGTCTCAAAACTGTACCCAAATATGTCATCATGACCATATTAAAATGTTTTTGTGGGCTGAACTTGTATGAATTTAAATATTCATAAATTTGGTCACCTTAAGATGAGAGGCACTCTCACTGATGTTGTGATCACTGCCAGTGCCTGTTAACACACTCCCTTAAGTTTATTTTTTGATTAACTGTGTTCACCTTTGCATTTTTTTGCAGATACAGACTATTGCACTGATCTGACAACTGTCAGGTCCCTTCCTTACACCTCTAATCTAGTTTTTGAACAACCTCAAGCACCAGTCCCTAACTGCGGAGGCAGTAAAAACAGTAGCATTAAACCATTTAGATGATCTGATAAACTCATTTCTATGCTCAAAGTCCCCCTCTTACATCTGCAGGTTGTTAAAAATAGACTGCTCACTTTTCACTAAGCACAAAGATACTCAGAGGAGTCTGCCTCATTAACTTTAAGAGTCTTAAATGTGAGATATTCATAAATATTGGATCCTAAAATATGGTCATGGTCGCCCACAATTGAAAACCAGATACAGATAATAGCTGTGGCTCAGTGCAGAGATGACAGAGACTTTTAAATGTGGTGTCATCAAAGATAGTCTTGCACAGATGAGCTGTAACCTAACTGGAGTGAGAATCATGCAGAGATATATGGAAGGCAGAATTTTATTCACAATGAGATTATGCACTGCTAGGATACATTTGCATGTATCTGACTTGGATGACGTGCGTCAGATGGACCTGCACACAGCTTGTATCACCTGAAATTTTAAGACACATTGGAGATGATCACTAAACTTGACAGAAAGGTGATGTTTTTCCATCTACAGAACTTGGTGTGGAGATAATGGATATAACACATGAGGTTGTCCTGCAGACTTCCGAGGCAAACCAGATGAAGGAGCACCAGAGCCTCCCCATTCAGAGAACAACTGGACCACGCAACATCTCTAGAAGAAGAGAAGAGGAAAGAGGCTGTAACTATAGGCTTGGTTTATTTGAAGCAGCTGGAAGCCTGTGAACAATGCCCGGCAGTGAAGATATGAGCATGGATGCAGCTAAAGTGGCAGAACTTGACAGCATTTCTTTATATAAGAAGAGCAAAGAGCCACACTATTACCAAGAAAGACGTTATTCAGTGCTGCTTCCTCTTTTAAACTGCATGGATACGGCAGGCTTATGAGAACAATGTGACACCAGTGATGAAGGCTAAGAGCTGAAATACATTCTTTTCAGTCTTTACACTGTCTATCTAGGATTATAAAGACATTATTGTGTATCGAATGTTTAGTTTTCTTGTAAGCCTTCTTTCTGTCATGCACCTGCAAAAGTTTTGTTTTCAGTATGCCTCTTTTTTCCACATATGTTTGGTTAGTGAATGGCAGCCTTATTTTGTATGTTAAATGCCTGTGCATCTTTTGTGGTGTTGCATATTTTGTGTTTTAACACCCTGCAAACATGTTGATTATTTCTAATGTAGTGACTCAGGTGTTTTCCCATTGGATTAAATGTAATATTATATTAGTGTTCAGCAGACTATTCTGAAGTCCTATACATATGTTCTGCAAAACATTTCCCTCTGCAGCAGTAAGACGTCACAGGGTAACAATAACAAGTTGGTTTACAAAATGTTTCAAATGATAGCAGCGCTAGCTTCATTGGCCTTTTTGCAGCTTAACGTCAGTAGTCCTAAGCTTAATGTCATGACTCGATGCTTTGTTATACAGTATGTGAATATATCTGGACAGAAACTCTGGACACGTCTTTCCCCATTTCTGGATCAAAATAGCGCTAAACCGCCCTGTCCTACAACATTGTTTGGTGTTAAACAGTCTGTTGGTGATGAGCCAGATTTAACCATTTAGCCAGTTCATCCCACACTTGCCTACTATTCACCAATAACTTCACTTTCACAAATTCTCCTCTTTGAACTACTACTACTGACCGTTGTGCTGCTGCTTCCTCATCGTGTTTAAGGCTTTAACATAGACTGTAAAAAAGAATTGGACAAAACCTGTGTGTTTCAGCCGTTAGAAGCCTGGTGTCTTGTTATGTGTAAACAGAGGATGGCTGTGTTGCTGCAGTATTTTACCTTATTCTTGCACCACTTGCATGACCTATACAACCACTGACTTTCTGGTGTTCAAAGAACCTGAAATGATCAGGCATCTCTGCAGATAGCATGGGCTGCATCATGCAGTACATCATCTGCTGCTCCCTGTTGGCTTTTTTGGAAGCCAATCCGCAGCAGCTTCCAAATTGAAATCACTGTCCCAACCAGGCTTTGGGTCAACCTAACTGAGACCACCTACTGAATTTGACGTTCATTCTGGTTGACAGATAGGTAACGTCTTCCTGTCAAGCTATCTGTCAATGAAATAGGCCTATCAATGCGAAGTAAGGTTTTTTCCTTAATATAATCAAAACAATTGTGGTACAAAAAAAATCCCCTCCCGTACAATGAGAGGACATGAAGACATTAGCTAATGAGACACGTTTCATTTTTTGAGCCAGACTTTAAACCAGTTTATTTCTAGTGTAAAAAAAACATGTGTACTGTATGTGACTTCTGGTCCTGCAGCAAGCCTCTAGTAGACACTTGCCGTATTGCAATTTTTTTCACTTCTGCGTTGGCTTCATCTTTCACAACCAGAAGTTGCTGCTTGGGCTTAAATGATCAGATGCCATGAGGAAATCTGCTCAGTAGGAAAATACACTGTATGAACAAAAGCATTTGGCAACACCTGTTAAAAATTGAATTCAGGTATTTCAATCAGACCCATTACCACTGGTGTATAATCAGGCACTTATCCATGCAGTCTCATTTGTGATCCAAAATGGGTCGTTCTGAAGGGCTCATTGGTTTCAAACGTGGTACTGCGATGGATGCCACCTTTGCAAAAGACAGTTTGTAATATTTCATCCCTTCTGGATACTCCACAGTCAACTGTAAGTGATACTATTAGAAAGTGGAAGCATTTACGAACAACAGCAACTTAGCAAAAGTTGCCAATGCTCTGCTAATTCTGTGGCTGAAGAGTTCTGAAAACCCACTGGCATTAATTTAAGTACAAAAATGGTGTGGCAGGAGCTTCCATGGCCAAGCAGCAGACTACAGACCACTAAGCCCGATGCCAAACGTAAGATGGAGTGGTGTAAAGCACACCAGTCTGGATTTGGCAGAGGCTGGGGACTTTATCTGCCCAGCAGCATTGTCCTGCTAGTGAAATTTGGTGGAAGAGGGACGATGGTATGGGGCTGTTTTTTCAGGGTTCAGCTCAAGCCTCTTATCGTCAGTGAAGGATTACCAATGCTTCAGCATACCAAGACATTTTGGATGATGCTGTGCTTCCAATTTTGTGGCAACAGTTTGGGCAAGGCCTTTTTCTATTCCAACATGACAGTGCCCCAGTGCACAAAGCAAGGACTATAATGACATGCTTTGATGAGTTCAGTGTGGAAGAACTTCATTGGCTGGTACAGAGCCCTGACCTCAATCCCATGAAGCACCTTTGGGATGAACTGGAACAGAGATTGCAATCCAGACCTTCTCGTCCAACATCCGCCCCTGACTTTGTAAATGATCTGCAGAATAAATGGGCACAAATCCCACCAATACTTGTGGAAATCTTGTGTAAGTGCTCCAAGAAGGGGGGAAGCTATTATAGTTGCAAAAGGGGGCCAACTCCATATTAAAATACTTATATTTGAATACAATTTCATTACAGTTCCTGTTTGTGTAATGGTCAGGCGGCTGAATAGTTTTGTATACATACAGGGTTTCTGTTACAGCAAATGCTTTTTTTTTTTGTTTTGTTTTGTTTTATTACTGATATGGGCAGACTGTTTTAATGATTCACTAGACTGAGGTGAGGCTACTAATTCACTGAGTCTATAAGCAAGTTGTTCTCATCAAGAGAAAACATGTAAAAACAAATTTCCCACTGAGGCTTGCTGTAAGTGAGTGCCAGAATGTCAGTCAGGCACTGAAGTAGCAGACATTTTTTTCTCAGCATGGTGTCTGTGCATAAAGTCCAAGCCATGTATCAATTCATCATTTAGGATTTATTTTCAGAGAAAGTGCAGATGGTGTTGAGAACTCTATCGTTTGAAACGACAAACTGTGGGATTGCTGTTGAATGTTCATGTGACATAGTTACCCACACATGGGTCTGGATCTTTTCAGTCTGTCCCTGCTGGAGTGTGAATAGTGTAGGCAGGGGATGAAGAGCAAGCTTTATTTTCATCATATGTAATGGTTCAGCTTAGTTTTTAGTGTATGTGTACATTTTATAACTGTGGTTCCTTCCACTGAAGAAGTGTTGAAGACACAGCAGTGCAAAATGTGGCTGAAACTATGTACTAACAGTTGGATTTCAGTACACTAGTTCAGTGGTTTTCATGTTTAAGAGGGTATCTTTTGCCTTTAAATTCCTACAAAAATTAAACTAACCCCAAAAACAATTCATATTACACAACTTTTATCAGGAATGGCTTAACATTTTTAATTCTTATTTTTGCAGAAATCCTTCAATCAGCCATTGTAAGTAAATATTATGCATGTGGAACACATGTCTATTAGTCCAGTCCTATTTTATGCATTGACATTCAGCTTCGACCCTTACAGAAACAACACAAAGACCTGTTTCCTGCAAGTGTTTCTTATCCCCAATAAAGATACACAATATTAGTGTACTGGGGACTGATCTCACTGTCAGTGCCTGAAAATTATGTACATTTTTAAAGAAAATACAAATACCATGTGAATCACATCCAAAGTATGTATGAATTCTATTTGAAAGTCTGGCCCCCACAGCTTCTGTTAAGACTAAATCCCTTGCACAATTTTAATAAAAAAAAATTCTAATATATTTACAGTCAATAAAACTTTGTGTAGATTTTCTGTGACATGAGAGCAGCAATGAGCCCATGTACACCATGGATATCTGCTTTTCCCATCCTCTCTCCTCGTGTCTGCCTTTATCATGCAGGCATCTGACAACAATCAGCAATTTAATGCTGTAACCAGTGGTGTAGTGCAACGCGTACAAGGGTACATGGAGTAAACCCACTTATTTTTCTGTCTCACTTATAAATACCCTCTACTTGAAAGGCAAAGGCAACAAAGAGTGCATCTGTGCATTGCTTTGTAATGCATTTCCCTGAACACTGCTGAGGAATAAGGAATAGTTCACTCAAATGCATCATCACGTATAAGACAGAGTGTGTAGTCTTTGGGCCAGTGGTGTTCTTAAATCTGCTCTTCTTTAGATGTTAATTCTATAATGACTATTTAAGACTGAGTGTATATGGCCTTATCTTTGCAGCAGTATGGCTTGATCCTTATCTTAGTTTGCATGATATTACAAGTCAGGGCTTTCAGACTGCCTGCATGAGAATCCCATCTTGTGTGAGGAATCTAGAGAATAGAAGGCTTGCCTTCTTTTTCTTCTGATGCAGCACCCCATCACTCTCTTTCTTGGTGACCGTTTGCTCTAGCTGCAGGATGAGACATAATACTGATACAGTGATGATTTATGTTTGAGAGTCTGTGTATTGTGTTGTATTTTGAAATAGATACTCGCTTTTGACTTCCTTTTTGGAGCTTTCTGATCGATGGGTTATGTTTGGCAGTGCCTGTGCTGAAAACAGACCTGCAGTGTATCCCCAACGAAGCACGTTGAAGTGGCGCTTTAAAGATGCAATTTCTCATTACCAACATGCACAACCCAAGTTCATTTTCATATCAACACCCACAGATGTTTTTTATTTCATTTCTTTATACCTTTATTTCACAGAACTATTGAAAATCCCACTGTTATAGTGTCTTTTCAGTGCCCTACAGATACACTCTTGGCCCAAAAAAGGGTACTGGTGCCATCTAGTGGTTAATGGTAAAAATTGCAAGTCTGAGGTTCCCATTCAAAAGTGCATCACAGGTCATTGTGGTAACAGTGATACATGGTATTGCAAATTTGCAATCAAAATAAGCAATTATAATGGGTTTAAATAGGCGAGTTTTGTCCCCAAGGGACACCAATGTGAGTATTTTTCCTATACACAATACTAAACAGGTCAATATAATGATTTGGCTTGAAAAATTAAAAATGAGCAAAAATACACATCTTTGTGCTGTTTCATGCCAGTCACATCAACACAACACAAATCAGATCAGAAATTCCAAAACAGAATGAAAGAAATTTGCCCAGGTATACCCAGGTGCCGATGTACTCTCCCGGTTCAGGAAGCGACCTTTTCGGCCACGACTACCAGCTCTGGACCTGACAAATGTGAGATCGTTAGGGAACAAAACTCATGAACTCTTCCTCCTCATCCAAATCAACAAGGACTACACAAACTGCTCCACCATCTGCCTCACTGAGACCTGGCTGGACCACACCGTGCCAGACAGTGCCGTAACTCCACCCGGCTTCTCTCTCCATCGAGCCGACAGGTCAGTGAAGCTGTCAATGAAAATTAAAGGTGGCAGCAAATGCATCATGGTCAAACAGCGATGGTGCAACAACACAACAATTCTTAAAAGTTTCTGCTCCCCCTACCTGGAATATATCAGCGTCAAATGCAGACCATACTACCTCCCCAAAGAGTTTACATCAGCTATTCTCGTTGGTGTTTACATCCCGCTGTCGGCTAACTCCAACACAGCCATATCAGAGCTAGTCGCTTATGTATCCTCTGTGGAGAACTCCAATCCAGATGCGGCTGTCATTGTGCTTGGCGACTTTAACCACACTAACCTGTCTGCGGACCTTCCCAACTATGTCCAGCAGGTCACCTGTGCTAGTAGGGGGCGCTAACACGCTGGATCACTGCTACGTTGCAATGAGCGACGCTTACCGGTCTTTTCCATGAGCCCCTCTGGGTAGGTCGGACCATGCGGTGCTCCTCCTTGTCCCGAAGTACAGACAGAAACTTAAGTCCACCGGAGTACAATCCAAAACCGTAAAAAGTTGGTCCAACGCCTCCATCAAAACTCTAAAAGGCTGCATCGAGTGCACTGATTTGGACATCTTCCGCGCAGCTGCAAGCAGCCTGGATGAGTTGACGGACACCCTGACGTCATATGCAAATTTCTGTGTGGATATGTGCTTGCCCACCAAAACAATAGAAACGTATGGTAATAATAAGCCTTGGTTAACAAAAGACATTTAACTCTTATGTAGGAAAATGAACTGTGCCTATCTCAGTGGAAATAAGGATCAATATAAATGTGCCAAATACGAACTCCGCTCAGGTATCAGGAAAGCCCAATTTACATACACACATAAATTAGAGCAGCAAATAGCGTACAGTGACACCAGAGTCATCTGGAGAAAATTGAAAACCATGACAAACTATAAAAAAAGCTCACCACCAACACCTGATATCGACAGTGATCTCCCTGACACACTCAATCAGTTTTATATAAGGTTTGAACAGTCACCTGTTTCTCCTATGCAACCTTCAACCCTCGCTCCAACACCTCCCTTTGTCATTCAGGGGGAGGAGGTAAGGGCCTCCTTTAACAAGAACAAAAGGAGGAAAGCTGCAGGGCCAGATGGAGTTGGTTCAGATGTCCTAAAACTCTGTGCTGCTCAACTTGCCCCAATCTTCACCCACATCTTCAACCTGTCTCTGAGTCAGTGTGCAGTACCCAAATCTTTTAAAGACTCAATCATAATTCCTATTCCAAAATCAAACAAAATTTCCTGCCTAAATGATTACAGACCAATTGCACTTACATCTGTGATAATGAAATCTTTTGAGCGCATTATTCTCACTCATCTGAAAACCATGACCTCCTCACCCAATGGACAGTCATCAGTTTGCATATCGTTCCAATAGATCAGTTGAAGATGCCTTAAACCTAGCTCATCATACCATACTGCAGCACCTGGAGTCCCCCAACACATACGCCTACATACTTTTTATTGATTTCAGCTCTGCCTTTAATACAATTAACCTGGTCAACCTTTTAAATAAACTGCTGGACATGAACATCCACACCACCCTGTGCCACTGGATCCATGACTTCCTTTCCATCAGGACACAGAGAGTCAAGATGGGCAGCCTCTTATCTGGACCTCTGACCATCAGCACTGGGGCCCCCCAGGGCTATGTCTTCTCTCCCTGGCTCTTTTCCTTGTACACCAACAACCTCACCTCCACCCACAGCTCAGTCTCCATTATCAAGTATTCAGATGATACCACCATAATTGGATTCATCACAATCAATAACGAACAACACCATCAACAGATAGCCCAAATAACCACTTGGTGTCAAGACAATCATCTCCAACTCAATACAGCAAAAACTCAGGAAATCAAAGTTAACTTTACCCTCAATCCCACACCAAAAACCCCTCTGCACATCTTGTTAACCCATCACCATCACTGACTCCTTCAAATTCCTCGGCACACACATCTCCAACACACTCATATGGAAACTGCACTTAGACCACACCTACAAGAAAGCCAACCAACGTTTATTCTTCCCCCACCAGCTTAAAAAATTCAGAGTCAGACCCAGCCTTCTCCTACAGTTCTACACCGCCATCACAGAAAGCATACTCACCTTTTCAATAGTTGTCTGGTATGGTAATTTGGACTCACACTCAGGCAAAAAACTACAGCGCATTGTCGATAAATCCTCCAAAATCATCGGTTAAACCCCTCCCATCCATAGACACACTATATCATCAACGGGTCACACAAAGAGCCTTCAAAATCACCTTGGACCCCTCCCATCCTCTTCATCACCTCCTCACTTTCATGCCCTCAGGTAGGCGCTACAGATCTCTGCCAACCAAGTCAGTAAGATTCAAAAACAGTTTCATCCCCTCTGCCATAAAAACACCCAATCAAGCCATGGACTAAATATGCCTTTTGTTGTACTGTTATATGTCTCGTGTTTTCGTCTGTTCTGTGATGACACAGTTGATATGAGGGTCCTTTTCAAGTGCTGTACCGAAAGCAAATTCCACCAAATCGTTTGTGTGGTCATTAGTGAAGATTCTGATTCTGATTCTGATTCTAAGGATGAGCCTTAAAGTTTGAATAAATCAACAAAAGTGTCACCCCACACCATCACAGCTCCTCCTCCATGCTTCACGGTTAGAACAACACATGCAGAAACCACCTGCTCACCTTGTCTGCATCTCACAAAGACATGGCAGGTGGAAAAAAAACATTTCAAATTTGGACTCATTTGACCAAAATACAGATTTCCATTGGTCTAATGTCCATTCCTTGTGTTTCTTTGCCCAGGTAATTCTCTTCTTGTTAACTGAAAACTATTCCAGGTGACTACTTCATGAAGCATTCAGAAGGTACTCAGCCCCCGTTCACTTCTGTCCATTTTGTTATATTGCAGTCCCAATTCATTTTTTCTCTCATTAATCTATACTCCATCATGACAAAGTGAAAAACAATTTTACAATGACGATGTTTGCAAATTTCAAACAATAAATTGAAATACCACTATAAATACAATATTTGACAACAGTCTGTCTGTGTCAGTTTGCATGCCACACCGTTGCTCCAGTTGTCTTTGATACCTCTCAGAAGACTTCTTGTGTGTACTGGCGCCATAACAAAATTATAAAGAAGTACAGATTTTCTTTACTGTTTTACTTTTTAAAGTAACATTCCCAGTCCTGAAGTATTCGGGACCTTGCATATTCAGACATCAAGGTTATTTCTTCCTCCAATGTAAAAAAAAAAAAAGGTTGAAGACAACTTGCTAGCCAGGGCTGGCCAACAAGGGGGAAGGAATGTTTTGCCTCCAGCTAAGCCCTGCCCATTAAAATGCATCATACTATTTACTGCCACTAAAAGGGTCTATAATGGAAACCCACTGATTATTCTAAGTTAAAGGCTCGATATCTTATGAAGCTAAATGTATCAAACACTAGCCAATCAACAGTTTTAAACCATCTTGAATTGGTCATAAACTGCGACATGTTTCACATCAGAGATGTTCAGGACAATTCTTCAACAATGACACAGACATTTAAAGATTTATTTGCTGCACACATCCAGAACAGGGAAGAAGAAAAGATGTATAGCTGCTAATGCATCATATGTCTCTGTGGTTACTCACATTAGTGTTTAGCACCAGTTTTCTTTCTTTTGTTTTTGACAGTGGATCATCTTTACATTGTGTTTTCATGGAGGGTGAGGGTGCAAAGTGACTTTGCTTGTATTGTGGGAGGAAAAAAGAAAGGAGTGAAATAAAAGATTTGGAGCCCCATCCTCCTACGTTTTGTGATGAATGGGAGCGAGGTAGCTAAAGCTGAGGTCATCCATCATGAGCTATGGTGCTAATTAATGTTGTAGGAGGCGAGCCAACCAAGCCTGTTCCACATCAGCAAAAAGAAAAGCTGCTGCTTTCCCTTCAGCCCCTCAGACGAACTGTGGATTAAAAATGTAGCTGTTTGCAATGAGGATCGCTCAGATCAGGATACATGAGACACACTAGAGAGGCAGACGGATAAAAAAACACACACCTGCTAACGCACGCAGCCAGCAAACTATTTCTCTCACATGAAAGAGTATGGCACTGACTTTAGCTGAAAACCCAATGGTGTTAAATAGTGTTGTTTTACAGGGCAAAAGCTTTATATGTGTCAGAAATACGCATACAGCTGCCACATACAGGCTGAAACCAAACTAGTGCAATTAAATTTGGTGTTGATGTCATGCTGGTGTGAAGCAAGAGGGCAGCTAGCTTCATTTGGCAGAGTGCAGACTAATCACAGTGTGGCAGTGCTTGGTGTAGCATGGTATACAGTAATGCCTTACTGTAATCATGTTACTGCTGCTAACTTGGTAATCTCATCACTGTTACTGTAAAATGATAATCTTGTCATTGGTTTTACTGTAAATCCTCCAACTATGTGTAAAATGGGAGCACAGAAAAAAAAATCTGTCTCTTTTAATGCACACCAATGTTACACTCGCTGGTTCATGTGGTTCACACATCTGCTCGAGTCCATGGAGGGAGAGGAAAATGGTGAGGAGGTTCAAATAAGGACTTCTTTAGGTGCGTGGAGATGTGAGCACTACTTTCGATTTTTTTTGCCCTAAAGGACAAGCATATATGGTAGAGGAATACTGTCACCTTGTTCTTGACATATTGTTCTGAGATACTGTATGATCAGATTTTCACAACTCTGCTGCTACCTTTTGCATTAAAGAGCAGTAAGGAGAGAAACTGTGTGAATATCCTCTATTCTAAATAAAGATTTGTGCCATTTGTAGTGTTAGTGTTAGTTTTTCACAGATTGGTCAACCTCTTCCCATCTTTACTTCTGAGAGAAACTGCCTCTCTAAAATGCCCCTTTTGTATCTAGTCATGTTACAGACCCGTTGCCAATCAGCCTAATCAGTTGCAGAATGCTCTTCTGGTTGTTTTTTATTAGTACCACTTACTTTTCCAGCCTTTTGTTGCCCCATCCCAACTTTTTTTATAGGTGATTTGCTACCATTAAATTCAAACTGAGCAAATATTTTTCATCAAATGATGAAATGCCTCAACATTATATATGTTGTTCATGTTCTGTTGTGAAAAAAAAATGGGTTTAGGAGATTAGCAACTCTACATTTTACACAGTGCCCCGATTTTTTTCAGAATTGCAAAATGTCTGTTCGAAACAAACTCGGGAAGCCTGGCTTCCTGGAGGACCATGCTAACATGTTAACATGCAAGCCTAAATGAAAAGCCTTAGCTGCAGAGACACAGCGGCCTCATACCCAGTCTTAAAAAAGCTGGGAATGCTGCAGGGACACTAAACCACAGTAAGAGAACCACAGAAATGATGGATGGCTTGGTGTCTGCATACAAGGTGGGCAGGTAATTTCTGATATCAGGTTAGCACTGACGACTATATCCAAATGCTGAAAAACACATTATTAATCCTTGACTACATCCTATGAACAACCCCATGTGTAAATACAGTGAACAATATATATATATTAAATAAGTTCCAGGGTATATGTACCTCAACCGCTGCTCTAAGCAAATGTATCCCCTGTAATGTAATAGCCTCACCCATAAACCTCACTGTTATCAGCCTGAGATGTGAATGATTTATGTGAGTGGTCATTCTGAACACTCTGCCATTGTAAATCATCCTAAAGGAGCAACCCTGCAAATAAACAAGCATGTCATGATTGTCAGCATAAAGTCATTTTAATTCATTACAAGCCGCTTGTGGGATCATGTCCGCTTCTCAGATAACCGACCAATAAAAAGACTCATGAACAATGGGAGATGGGGTGTTCCATGTGTGTCAAGTTATTTGTGTTTCTTGTGGTGTATTTGACTCGGTGCAGAGGCTTGGCAAGGAAATGGAAGTCAAAGAATAATGCTAGAGCCTTGGGCAGAGGCGCAAGGTAATGCTGCATTTCTGTCATGAGTGCACTAATGTGAGAGTAGGGGTAGTAGAGAGGTTGTATTCCTGGCTTGACATATTTTTGTTTGACTTTCTCACCTGTTATCTAGTTTAAGGTGAAGAAACATCTTGGAACAAACTTGTTATCTTACATAAGTCAGATAAAAGAGTAGGTCCTTTTTCTTAAAAATATCCATTTCTTTTAATATGAAGCTTCAGAAAGCAGTAGAAGAATTGGAAATCTTCTAGATATTTCTAACAAAGTCAACCTTACTCCCATGTGCTTTGCACTTTAACATTCTGATTATAGATTATGCAGATTGTTTATTAAATGTATGCAGGATACGGTAGTTAAACTCCCAGCTGTGATCACCTGATCCTAATTATCACCTCCCAGCTCCCACAGTCAATCACAGCTCTTTATCTCAACACAGCGGTGTACTTAAATATGACATACTTCTCACTAATCCCAGCTTGCATTAATGCTAATGCACCGCACAGCTGCTGCTGGCAAAGCTTAACCTCCTCCACCCCAGCCTCCTCCTTTACAGCATAAAGCTTGTTGTACTCTCCTATTCATAGTTGCTTTTGAACTATTTTTATTGTATCTATTTTATTGCTCAGGAGATTGGGGATGGGAAGAGTCAGCTGCAGGATATGGGAGTGGCAGTTATGCTTATACGGGCACCTGGAGAGTTTTCCTGGGCCTCATCCACCCCATTCTGGCTGCTCAGGACCATATGGTCTGGAGCAGAAGTCAGGGAATCATGGTAATGGGGTATGGTCCATGAGCAGGACCAGGGTGATGAGGGGATTTGCCACATTGAGATATGCTCCCATACCTGACCTGAAAGAGGATGAATAACGAAAGACTTCAGCAGATGTAGGTCTGTTGGTGCTGCCTAAAACTCCACTGATTTCATATATACTGACAGAATTCTCAGGTTAAATATCCATTGTAATATCAGCGGAAAATTTTATATCTACTTATACCATTATCATGCCGACAACATTACTCATCCCTGATTACTGACGATTATCTTCACTTTTTCTGCTCCTTCTTCTTCCAGTTACATTCATGTACTTTCCTCAAGCAAAGATGTAATAGAGTGGAAGAAACCACATTAAAGTGATATGCAATGAATTATCAGATTTTTTGGCCACAAGCTGGGTGTGTCAATCTGAATTTCTCATAATCTGATAAAGAATATTCAATTAAGCTATTAAAATGACTACTTGGGTAATCAGATAAGTCTACAAAATAGATAAAGTTCAATTTCTTTAGTGTGCATTTAGATGCCCTTAGTGTTGCCTTTACCCCTGCACATCTTTGACCACTTTTTCTAACTTACATGTGTCCAAAATTTTGATTAAAAACTCCAGGAAAATCTCATTTTTGAATACTTTTCAATGGAGGTCTACAAGCCAAATGTCTGAGTGCATTGTGGAGCTGGAGAAATGTGATTGGCTTGTTGTGTTGGAGGGCGGGGCTTAACACTAGGTGAATTGACAAGGGGGAAAAAAATCCAGTCCGTCTGTATGATAGGTCAAACGTCAGCTGATGAAGGTAAGAGCGTGGAAGATGTGTCTCTGAAACTCTTCCCAACTCTGTGATTCCTCGTGAGTGGACGCTAAAGGGCAACTGGTCTGAAGTACTGTCTGAAATAAACAGTTCAATGACGTTCACTCTGGCATATTTCAAAGAATCAGACACATTGTCTAAAGGTTAGAAAATCCACAAACTGCAGCAGGGATCCACTCAAAGCAAGAACAACCCCGTTTTTAAAATCAAGGCCCTCTGCACTTTGGTGGACTTTTTAGTTTAGCCCTACAAAATGACAATTTCTCACTTAACTTCAACTTTATTGTAGCTCATTAGTCACCACATATTCAACTCACATGGCCTTTAGTTGAACAAGTAGTCCCCGTCTGTTAGACAGCAGTGACAAATAGAAGAACAAATGACTTAATCAATGTCTCTTCCATCTCTTTGGATTTTTTGTCGAGTCACTAAATGCATCTCGGCCTTTCTGTTCTGATCCTAAACAATATATATTCTCCTGTCTCTGTGGAATTTTACCTCCATTACTCATTTAAAATCAGCCATGCTCCACCGGTGGACTTTTCCCTTTTTTTAATACATCTATCTGTGAGTGAACCAGAGTCAAAGTCAGCATATGGGCAGATATCAAGAAGGCAAATTATCAGCTGCCATCATCTCTCCTAGGGCATTATAAATATGGCATTTATCACAGAAGCCATCCACAGACCGCACTTTAATATATTCTCATTTGACAGCAGGCAAAGTGATAAATCTCTCCTTGGACCGTTTTAGACGAGGTAACTACAACTTGGAGAAGCAACAACCAGAAATGAATAATTCATACAGTGACAAAATGGTGCACCAATTACCCAGCACATTTACAGCACAGTGGTATTCTGTCTTGCTCGCAGTTAAACGCCGGGATGATTGGGGAGATGGATGTGAGATCAAAGTAAGTTTTTTTCACCAGACGGGGATATCGTGCCGTCATAGATTTCATTCCTCACATACTATCTTTACAGCATTTGTTACACTCTGTGGTGCTTTGCAGTGAAGTGATGAACTGCACATTTCACAGGCGGGTTGTGCTGTATTTAACATACTATAGGTTGAGTTAAGCATGTAGGCGTCAGGACCAGCTGACTCCACAACCACTAACTGTTTAAAGATGATATGTGAATCGATTCAGGACAGGATGTGGTGAAAAGGGTAATAAGTAGACTACATTGTTGTTGGTGCCTTCCCACAGCCTGTTTATCAGATGTATTCATGTTTACATCAGGCTGCATCACTATGAAGGGTGAAAGTAACACAAATTAAATGTTAGAAGTGGAGGTACAAGGCCACAGACCTCTGCCAGAAAACGGCAGATTGTGCCCTCTTTGTGGGGAGTGAGTCTTTGCCCCAAGGGAAGGAGTTCAAGTATCTCAGGGTCTTGTTCACAAGTCAGGGTAGAATGGACAGTGATTGAAAGGCGGGTTGGTGCAGCATCAGTAGTTTTCTTTTTGTACTGGACCGTTGGGGTGAAGTGGGACCTGAGCTAGAAGGCAAAGCTTTTGATTTACTGGTCAGTCTTTGTTCCTTGCCTCACCTGTGGTCATAAGCTTTAGGTAATGACTTGATGAATGAGAACATGGGTTCAAGCAGTTGAGATTCCTGAAGAGGGGGTCTGAGCTCAACTTCAGAGAGAGGGTGAGGAGCCTGGACATCCAGAGGGCGCTCAAAGTAGAGCTATTGCTCCCTCACATCGAAAGGAACCAGTTGAGGTGGTTCAGGCATGCCTCCTGGTTGCCTCCCTGTGGAGGTCTCCTGAGCACACTTGGGGCAGAGACCCTGGGCCACACCCAGAACTCACGGAGGGGGGACTATTCATTCCATCTGGCCTTGGAGAATCTCGGAATCCCTCAGGAGGAACTGGAAAACTGGGGAGAGGGATGCCTGGGTTGACCTACTTCAACTGCTGCCACTACAATCCGGCCCCAGATAAGTGGAAGAAGATGTATGGATTGACATGGAAGTTTTCTGACTTGGAGTTTTATCATTCACATGTATTTTTGTGATTTCCCTTGAAAAAACATTGAGCTTTGGCTCAATTGGACTTACCCCTAAATTCCACTAGATACGTGTTCAATCGCCTTCACTCCAGCACAGCAATTGTCAGTTGTAGTCAGTGAGAGCACCACTGCGTTGTGTCTCTGCTCAGTCACAGCTCAGGCAGTCCAGACCCTTTGCAGCAGATATGCAGCACTTCAGTTTTTGCCAGATGTCAGATCACTTCACAGCAATTTAGCATGGAGAAGATCAAGCAAGGTAGGTAGGTTCATCTAACCTGGCATGCCAGATGAATTTGTTTCACATATCCATCTGGAAAACCTTCCATAGACAGCATATGGGAAAGGCAGAGCCTTTGAAAAAATCTCTGAGGGCAATTGGATGAACATTCTGTCACATCTTTATGGGCCAATCAGAACAACAAAACACGTGATGTAGCCGTTACCGAGGTCTGCCACTACGGACAACTAAACTCCGTAGAGAACTGCATAACGTGAACCATGGCGACTGTAGACATGTCAGAACATGACTTTTGTAGTTTTTGAAAAGAAAACAACTCACTGCTGTTCGTTGTTCTTCTTTTAACGAAGAAATGTCATCAAGTACTGATAAAACTTACGCTTTAGCAGCATCCACGCTAATGTCTTCCACCATAGTTGCACCGGCCTCTTCACGCTGCTAGCATACGTTACGATTCTGCAGCGCCTAAAAGTACTGCCCCTCAGCGCTGATTGGTCCAGTCACTTTCTAACCAGGCCAGAATGGTTTAGATGGGAGCTTTGCAAGATGGATTCGCCAGTAAGAAACAAGGAAACGGGCGTATCCATTTGCTTTGCAGGGTTAGGAACATAAGTTATTTTAGATAAACACCTCAGACAAATACAGAGGTCCTGACCTCAGCAACCTCAATTGTCAGTAATGCCATTCTGCTGCTGACTTAGTATGAAATAGAGAATGGCGTTGCACCATCGTGCCCGTTGAATTTGTTGAACCCATACATTCCTGAGCATGGTTTATGCTCCCAGTGGATTGGGTTTTAAGTGTCCCCAAAGTCCGTAAAAGGCCAGTTGGAGAGTGGGCTTTCTCTTTTTGTGCACTAATGTTGAAGAACAGGCTACCTTGAGATGTTTGGCACACACATCTTCCACTGATGTATTAAAGCAATGCTGAAGACCCTCTTGTTTGGAATTTCCCCTTGTTGGACTAATAAGGGAAAATCTTATCTTAAGCCATCTTCTCTACAGCATGGAGGTCATTTATGAAGTTATGGTGTCACTGAAATTAAAATAGACAATGAAATAAATTTAAGGTGTTTAATCAGTAATCAAGAAGTCTTCACCAGTTTCGTCAGGTGGTTCTTTTTAAGTCCAAGAAAGAAGATGCCAAACAACATAAAGCTTGATAACAGAGGTGGACAAGTGTTTGGGTCATGTCCCACTGGCCACATCCAGCTCTTATATGGAGTCCATACAACCCAACACAGCTTCTCTGTGGCCTCTGTGAACTTGAACCAACGTACTAATACATCAGAAAGAAAAATGTTGCAATAATGTTCAATCTGTGTTTCTCTCAGTGGAACGCAAGCTCTCTGCTCTGTGGGAGATATTTTCTTGTGACTGGGGTCACTTCCTGTCTCGAGAAGAATAACCATTTGTTCCAAGCTGTAGCTATGCAGGTCGTTGAGGCCGTGTCTCAGGTACACTTTCTAGATACTTAAAATTTATTTGTTCTTTAGTCCTTTTTTGCATGTTTTAGGAATCCTTGAGCAGGTCAACATTATGCAGCAAAGTTATATGCACATCCTTTCTCTGTGGAGCAATTTTCTTCTTTTGTAACCTTTACTGAATTAATTTTTTATGCACTTGAGATTGTGTTTTACCATAAAACAGACTCAGATCCAGGCTGGAGAAGTTTTTGTGACCTTGTGAGAAGGAAAAGTGTTCATATCTGCTCTGAACAGTCACACCTGAAGCAGAAGTTGCGCTGTCATGGAGAGGTGGGAGACCTGACGTGATATTGTTTGGATAGAACAGGACACATTTTCAGACAGTCCTCCCTTCAAGGCTTTCAAAATATTGCACTGGGTTGTGCACATGAAAATGACAGACACTGAAATGTTGTGTAGCAGCTGAGAAAAGGGAGCCGAGAGTTCTCAGGGAGGAAAACTTGCTGTCCTCTGGTATGTCTCTACCTAGGGCTGCCAACTTTTTCAGTGCCAAATCAGGGACAAAGTGTTTGGGAGCTCAGTGCCACAGTCATGTGGGAATAAAATGTGTGTAAGAGTAATGTATGTGTATTTAATCTTCAGTTTCACTGTAACTGTAATATAAGTCTAC
This sequence comes from Cheilinus undulatus, assembly GCF_018320785.1. NCBI lineage: Eukaryota > Metazoa > Chordata > Actinopteri > Labriformes > Labridae > Cheilinus > Cheilinus undulatus. The sequence continues at coordinate 7,745,720 of NC_054868.1, forward strand.
ATTAATAAACCTCTTTATCCAAAAGGAGCCCTTAACTGACAAGGTACACCACAGACCATGGTAATACCCTATCCCGGGGTATTTACAAAACCTGATATCCTTCAGTTAAATCAGTTGTGTAATGTGCATGTTAAAATAAGTCCCTTAAGATTGTTTATCCATTTCCAGCAGCAGCTAACCCAACATATCAGACAGACTGTTACACATACCCATTGCATGGATTGATCAGCATGAAACTGCACAAAGATGTGTATTTTTGCCCATTTTAAATTTTCAAGCCAAATCATTACATTGACTTGTTTGGTGTTAACTTACCCATTTAAACCCATTAAAACCGCTTACTTTTATTGCAAATTTGCAATACCATGTATCACTGTTACCACCATTATCTGTGATACAATTTTGAATGGGGACCTTAGACTTGCAGTTTTTCATTACTATCCACTAGATGGCGCCATTACCTTTTTTAGGGCAAGCTTGTTTCGGTAGGGCACTTAAAAGACACACTTACTCTGGGATTTTTTTAGAGCTCTGTGAGATAAAGGCATAAAGAAATGAAATTAAAAATGTCTGTGGGTGTTGATATGACTATAAACTTGGGTTTTGCATGTTAGATATAAGAAATTGCATCTCTAAAGCACCACTCCAATGTGCTTTGTTGAGGATATGCTGCAAGTCTATGCTCAGTGCCGACACTGCCAAACCGCATCAATACCCATTGATCAGAAACCTCCAAACAGGAAGTCAAAAGTTTAGAGTATCAGGTATTTCAAACAATGTCATGACTAGAACTGGAGCTGATTACAAAAATCAATCAATTAAAAAAACATCTGATATGATGATACAAAGTAGGGGTCAAAGTTTTTACTAGGGGTCCATCTTATGCATAATTTCCACCAATTTCTGGACACTGCACAAAAACTTAAAAAGTATCACTTGATGTCGGTGGTAATTGATGCCTTATAACCATCATTAATAATAATTTTAAAAAATCCACTTAGCATTTCTATATGGAAAATATGTCATTCTGCTGAATTGAAAATTGAATAAACTAGCATTTAAAGGGTTAAAAACCCATAAAATCCAGAAAATTACAAAAAATTTGGTATGTCAAAAAACAAATCAAAACATTAAAATATATATATATATATACAAATTATAATTATCAGCATATATATTAGGTGCAGAAAATGTCCCCCAGGGACATATGTGTAAAGACGTTTAAAGGGATGCCTAAGGGTAAAAAAAAAAAAGAAAAAAAAAAGGCATAATTGGAGCAAAATACCAGCACAAATAGCAATCATATGTTATAACATTTCTAAACTGGTACCCAAATAAAGAACCACTGGAGAGACTAATGAACCAGCTCTTTTTTGCTGAGCTGAGCCAAATGACCTGAATCACTAAAAAGAGCCAAAACTCAAATTTTTCCATCACTGGAAAGTATCATTTTATTATTTTTGGAAATATACTGTCTCCCCAAAATACACTGTGGGTTAGATGAAATCTGCTGGGCTGTACGACAAACCTGACACAAACCATTATTGTTGCACCATCAAGTCATGTGGAGAGAAGATCACCCCTGCTTATCAAGTCACATAACACAAGAAATATATACATTAATAATAGTACAAAAATAATGATATAAAACAGTTCTCAAACGGGATCCAGATCTTATAGTTCACGTGAAAGAGCCGTCTCTTTGAACCAGCTCGTTCATGAACAACACATCTCTATGACAAAGTTGTTCCACCAACACAAGCTGGGTTAAAGTACGCAGTGATTGGTGGTGGAGTTTTTGTCTTCAGTGTGTTGTATGACGCAGCAGTGTCCTCTGTAGTCCATTGAGGTATCTCAAGTTTAATTTATGATCTACGTGCTTCCATAAATATATCTGTGCATTTTGAATATTACAACCACATTAAAGAGGAAGAAATAGTTATTCCTCTCTTAACCTTAGACTCCCTTACACCACCTTATTGACCTGTAGCAGTCCACTCTGCTCTAATAAACCTTAAATTACATGATAAGAAAATCAAAGGTTGAAACCTTTTGATTAAAAAAAAAAAAAAAAGAAGAAAAAAGTTACATATCTAAAATAGAGGCAGGAACCACAAAGTCCACATTTTAGGGACATTTCCAATTTCTCTCAACAGCTTCAAACAGCTCTGGTCACAGTAAATGCACTGATATTGCTTGCAGCTTTTGTTAGCGTGGCCTTCTTGTGCAGCTCTGTAGCAGCCTGCTGTGGTCGATCATGCTCACCTCTGTGGCCTGTTAAAAATTCCTGATGGCACAGAATGCAGAAGGCTTTAGATGAGTCACCGCTGACCAGTTTCACCCCTTCTTTGATTCGTATTGCTTGTTGGAGCTACAAAGTCTTCCATGTTGCTGGTTTATCCATATTTTTAGCAGCTCCATCCCTATCTCGGTACACATTCAGTTCAACAGAAAAAAGCAACACAAGGCCCTGATACACACACAGTGGTTGTTCCAGTGTGTTCCATCGAATGTTTACAACTAGGTGGTGTGGTCTAAAGTGAGTTAAACATCAAAAATAAAATAGAAATGAACACAGAAATAAATAACAGCTCCTGGCTTGAAATGATTACATTTATAGAGCAGAAGAAAATATGTGCATCCTGTAGCAATGTATGAATTACTGTTGGGCCTATGAAATGATTCACCCCTTTGGATATTTTATCCTTTAATTGATTTTATAAATCAATCACAATGCAATTTTGGCTAAAAGAAAATTACAAAACAAAACAAAAATATGTGAGCTAAAATAGGTGACAGCATAAATATCAACCCCCTTTAAAGCAACTGACAGAGATCCAGTCGATTGGTGCTAGTAGCCTCACAATTAGTAAAATGGGGATGACCTGGGTGCAGAGCATGTGGCTCAAGTGACTGTATAATGACACCTGAGTCTGGAAGGTCCAGTCACTGGGCAATCAGTATTCCCGGCTACCATTACACTATGGAAACAAAAGAACACTCCAAGCAACTCAGTGAAAAGATTAATGAAAAGTAAAAGTCAGGATGGATACAAAAAAAAAACAAACAAACAAAAAAAAAATTCCAAGGAACTGAACATCACCCTGTTTAGTTTAATCAATCATCAAGAAATGGAAGGTATATGGCACATGTTTACATCCAATTAAGTGGATGAAAGTTCTTGGTCTGAAGAGACTAAAACAATGCCATGTTAGGCATACACGTTACACTTCACATTGCCAGAGACACACCATCCCCACTGTGAAGCATGTTGGTGGCAGCATCATGCTGTGGGCATGCTTCTTGGCAGTTGGCTCTGGGAGGCTTGTTAAAGTAAAGGGTAAAATGAACAACAAATATAGGAACATCCTGGAGGACAATCTTATTCAGTCTGCAAAACCTACACAGAAAGGTTTGAAGACAACAAGGTAAATGCTATGGTGTAAAGTCAAAGCCCAGACTTCAATCCAATAGAGAGTTTGTGGCTGGACTTGAGACAGGCTGTTCATGCCCAATCCTTGTGCCGAACTGGCATATGCTCCCATGCAGATGTCACTGGATTAACTAAATTGCAATAAATCAACACTGTCCAGACTTATCCTCACTTCCTAGATTTTGATTGTAGAGTATGACTTTAACTTTCTAAGTGACCAAAACAAAACAAAGAAGCATCACTTAGTTATTCAAAACACAAATAAGACTTCAGTGTCTGAACTGAGCTGTACTAAACCAGATGGTGTGGAGGTTTCACAGGCTGAACTTCAGCTTACAACTCTGTTCCCAGCACTGGATTATGATTTGAATAAAAGGGTTGAATCCACAGATCCCACATTAGTGGAAATGGAACACATTTCACCACTGTGATTTTGGGTATCAGCACAGGTGCAGTTGTACATTAATTCCTCCCCAGCATTCAGACTTTGCATGAAGCTGCATGAAGCTGTGACCTTAGCTTCTAATCTTTCACTTCATTAGCTGGTTTTAATAAGCTGAACAGAAACAAACTCTTGCGGGGGGGGGGGGGGCTTAAATTTTATCTAAATAACAGGAAAACTGCAAAACCAAATCTAACATGTTAGAAAAATGGCAAAAGATGCAAGACCTTTGAGATGACCAAACTGATTCTCAACACCAATCTGATGGCCTGTAGTTAATACCCTGGGGTGTGCTGCTAAGAGAAGCACTGTGAGTGTGTGCTAAGGCTGGGTATTTCCCACAGCCTCACAATATGATATGTATCACACAATGATTTTAAATAATACACATGTCCTACACAGACAGAGACAGCCATGCAGTTATTAGAAAGTGGAAGCGTTTAGGAACAACAGCAACTCAGCCAAGAAGCAGAAGACCATGAAAAAAATCACAGAGCGAAGTCAACGACTACCAAGATGCATAATACGTCAAAGTCATCAATGCTCTGCTGAGTTCTGGACTGTCATTAATGGAAGCAGAAAAATTGTGTGGAAGGAGCTTCATGGAATGGATTTCCATTGTCGAGCTGCTGCAAGAAAGCCTCACATCACAAAGTCCACTGAAAAGCGTCAGATGGAGTTGTGTAAAGAGAATGGACAGTGGACTGTAAAGCAGATGAATCACGCTTCTCACTTTGGCAGTCGGATGAGTCTGGCTTTGGCGGATGCTGAGAGAATGTTACCTCCCTGACTGTACTGTGCAAACTGTGAAGTTTGGTGGAAGAGGGATGATTCAGAGTGAGTCAGGTGAGGCCTGCGGGTCTTTAGATGTTGTTCTGGGTTCTTTTGTGACATCCTGGTTATTAGTTGTTGTTGCGCTCTTGATATAGTTTTGCTTGGTTTGCCACTCCCGAGGAAGTTTACCACCTTTCTTACATTTCAGGTTTTCTACATTTGTGGATAATGGCTCTCACCATGGTTCACTGGACTTTGAGTGGCTTTGTACCCCTTTCCAGACTAGTTGCCGATGACTGTTTCTTATCTGTTCTCAGTGTTCACAGCAAAAAACATTATTGGGGCATCCCTACCAAACATGACTGGCATTTGGCTGTGAATAAATGTTTTGTTGATGCAGAAAAATGCATTTACACATAGCAAGCATCCAAAACATTAGACCTCCAGACAGCACAGATTAATCTCCTCACTTTGATATTTATACTTGACACAGAGGAAACAGATTGTTACAAGAATGGCCTTATGGGTCCTCTTCAGTACATCTATAACACTTGTTGTTATTAATGTCCTCTGAAAACTTCCCAGTGGATGGCAGAGTTTCACTACACGCCATTTGTCTTGACGGTGTTTTTTTAAATACATTTGCACTCTGGCAACTCTGGCATTACTTACAGACACATCTGAGCACAAAAACAATAACTGTGGTCGTGTATCCTCCATTCAGTTATAGAGAAAATGAGCAAAGGAAACTCATAAATATGTATGTTGTTTTACTTCTTGACTTGATTGAATTGGACCTCTGCCCAGTTGTTTAATTCCAATACTAATTCCCATAAACTGTTGCTGTGTTTTTATACTAATGTAAAATGTGTGGATGAGATGGCTTTCTGACTCAAACACTTTTTGTGACTCCTAATTCATTGGGATGCTTCACAGAATTTTCATTTAGGGAAACTTACACATTTTGATTTGATATTAATGTTCAAATTAATGATTATTAAAGGGATAGGTGTATAAGAATGGGACAGGCTTGGAGAGGCAAGGCTATACAGCACCACAGATGGGTACAGTTGCTCTGTGTAATTTAGTAACTTTAAGGTTAAAAAAAGGTCCATAAACACACACTATATGTTTACATTTTTAAGTATTTAATTTTTCACCCAGGATGCCCCTGTGTTAGGCACTGTTTTGCAATGGGTTGGCAAAATGTGGGGTTCTGTCTCATCTGCTGTTTGGGTCTGTGGGTTTTTTCCAGAAGCAACAACAACAAAATAAACTAAAACTAGTTAGTCTATCTCAGTTTGCCACTTTGACAGCTGGGATACTGTTTTCGTAAGGCAAATATACCAGGCCGACATGAGCTTGTCTAATCATCAACCGTTAGAATCGCGGTTCCCAACCTTTCTTTAAACCCTCCTACTTTTTCTAAGAAGAGATGAGGCACCCCAGACCCCATATGGAAAAAAGTGACACACTGCAGTCAAAAATCAACAACAATTTTTGTTGTTTTTATTGTTTAAATCCAAATCTAATAGCCTTAGAACAAGTGTTTTTACCAAAAGACTTTAGTATGCACTCCTCATAAATGTTTTATCATTATTTTAGGATGAGTAAATCTAATTCAACAACCTTAAAGCAGTCAAAGCCTCAGACCCCAACTTAAGTCTCTGGCACCCTCAAGGGGGTCCTGGTTCCCATATTGGAAACCAATGCATTAGAAGAATACACCCACAGCCATAAACTTACCTGGATGACAAATTTCCATTCAGCTCATTGGTTGGAGCCATTTTTTTCAGTTTTTCTCCAGAAAGTTGAAGAAGGTCGATAAAACACATAGATTCAGTAAGACAGGGAACTCTGGATGGTGAGTGATGCAGGCTGCAGGCATCTCTGAGCCGCTCTCCTCAATCAGAAATGTCCTTAAAAAGTGTTGCGAAGGCCCGATTATGACAGCAGTCGCTGTCTGCGTCCATGGGCTCACAGTTTCCAGACCTATACCACCAGGTAACTCGGCACCTCTCCTGCTAACCAGTCTCCATCAAAGTCTCTCTACTCTTGCTTTCTTCCCAATAGGTCACAATCTTCAGAAGTTGTTTCCTCGTATCCAAAGTGAATGACACGTTATTGCCACTTGGGTCGAAATTGCTCATTAAAGTCAAGAGCCAAAAGAAAAGCCAAGAAAAAAGTTGCAGAGCAAAATAGTGCCAAACACAGACAGTTTTTCACTTTAACATTTTTCATGGTGTACATTTTAGCCAGACCCTTTCTTGGCCCGTTATTTCCCCTAACACTTTCCTGCTATAGCCCAGCATTCATAACGCTACTCCAAGCCAGTCTTACTTAAAGATGCAACAAATAAAAAAATCTCTGGAGATCTCAGAAGTACCGTATACAACCCAGCTTCAAAAATACCAGAGTGTCCCTTTAACCATTATACAGGCTTGTTATTGTGTATTTCCCATGTTGTAACGGTAAAAAGATGACCTGCCTGAATTCTCTCTTTCACAACACACTAAGAAAAAGGCAGAAATTTGCAAAAGGAATTGTTTTTTTTTTTTTTTTGCAAGATAGTTCAATTCTGATAACGTCACTTTCTCAAGCCAGTTTCAATTTCTACAGACTTTTTTTTAACACCTTCAGCTGTAAGTAGGGATGCACCTAGGCATCGATCTCATACATAAACATGAGCAAATACTTCAGAATGAACAAATATTAGCTGACGTTGTTTATCTGTTGTCTGTTTTATTTCATGCTGGCATCTGGTTTACCTGTGAAGTCAAACAGATAATGTGGGACCTCTCTGAAACTTTTTAAATGTTTTATTTTTGATTAGTTGAGTTTTGAAGCTGTTTCTGGCCAGCCATTTGCAAAGGTGACTTACAAACCATCTTATGAATGTGTATTTGTCTTATAACCTTATAAAAACTAATTCTGGCAGTCTTGTTTAATAATTTGTACACCAACACCAGCCCCTGTCAGCACCCTTGCCCCTGATCTATTGCCTTATTAATTACAAGCATTTATTTTTAATAGTGAGCTAGTGTGTGTGGTTGACACTATGGTTGACACTCCACACTGAGACGAGGATCAGAGGGATGAAGCAGATGTCTTTGTGCAGGTGAGATCAACAGGGAGGCTCACCATCTGTGTCGACTGGAATCCTTTTGACAAACTGTTTCACAGTCATCGTTTCACAGCTTCTGTCGACACTTTTCTTTGACGGGTCAACCAGCTGCACAAAGCACACAATGCAGACATGAGGGGACCTTCAGATGTCCTTAATAACTCAATTTTTGTCAACGAAGCAGGCTGTACTCAAACAGCGTGAATTACTGAAACCATTAGTGTGAAAAAATGCAGAATCCTTCTTTCATGAAAATGACCACTTCCTATTTTTGAATAAGCTTAATAGAAACACTTCAACATAATAGGATGGAAACAAATAAAAAGAACAAATATCTTACGCAATAATTAAATGTGTTACTGTGCAAGCAGAATATAAACTACAACCTTTAAACTCATGACTCTCTGACCCACAGTTTGTATTCCCCTAAATAAAGAATTTAACTGTTTCCTTTAAGATTAAATTGTATAGTTTTTTTTTGCCAAATTATATGTTTTATACCCTTCTGCAAGCCTGCATGGAAAGCATCAAGCATCCTGCTCTTCCTATGCCAATAATGACAGCTTAAGGCAGGGAGAGAAGCAGCAGAAACCCCAGAGTAGAGCAGACATCAATGACAACAGAATGACATTGATTGAAGTCAGAAGCAGAATGAAGGAGGAGCTGGGGCGGAGGAGGGTTGGCCAATAGTGTGCTTAGATTAAATCAGCTGGCCATCAGCTGATCTCAATCACGGCAGCTCCTGAACTAACACTACACACTTGATTTAATGGCTGACAAGGCTAATATACAATCATTCCCAGGTGTTTGGGGATGCCAATCAGATTTTAAGGGGGCCCTGTTTGGCCCTAGCTAGCACTGGCTCCACCCCTGGAATATTATTGCAGCTATTTGCTGCCATAACCCGTCAAGGAGTTGGAAAACAAGATATTGATTTTATTTTGGTTGCCAATGTCCTTATTTAATTAAAACAAAAAAAAATCAATACATTATTCATGACAAAATGTTTGTATACAGAATTAGCATGGTAGCTCAGCCTTATGTTTAAACCTACAGTGTAGTGCAGTTAGGCACAAGCTTCATGCTCAAATTTGGGCCATATCTCATGTTATTTCTAAAAGCTGCTGCAGGCCAATCAAAATTGGACTGCTGGCCACATTTGGCCCCCGGGCCATAGTTTGGATATCCCTGGTTTAAATCAATTACACTCACCTTATAAGGAACACCCTTTTAATTGCTTGTTAACACAAATAGCTAATCGGCCAATCACACAGCAGCACCTCAACGCATTTAAGCCCTTTTCACACCGCTTTGCGGCAACTCGCCACCTCCAGTCATTTTAATGAAGCACGGGCGGCCGACGGGAAGTGGTTTTAACCACGGCGGTAGGACCCAGAGGCAGTTGCTGCCCACGTGAATGCGCACAGATTTTGTCCTGCCGCTCGGAGTTCAGTGTGTTGAACTTTCTGGCGGCAGCCACCTGGCTGCAGCCAATCACTTTGAAGGACGAAGAGAACTCAGAAATAGCAGGCTTCATGGGTCTAAGCAAACAGTGGAGGAGCTCATAATGCTGGTATATCATGAATATCCTGAGCTCTACAACACGGCTACCATCATACAAAGACAACTAGAAGAAAAATTGTGGAACCAACCATTGAAATGTATTTTCTAGGGGGAATTATTTTGATGAGGGAATTGATTTTTCCCTTTGTTTTATAGTACATTATACATGTTAATATACAGAGATTGTGAGGTACTCCACGTGTTTTTGGGAAGGGATGTGTGATGGACTTGTGGGCGGGCTCTGCCATGACGTTTACCGAAGCACATCTACTTCATTGCTGCCTCGTACCTCGTGGTGGCAGCAGCCGCTTTAAAAAAAACGCTCTGCATTTCAGGGGACTCCTCCAGCAGGGAGGCTGTTTTCAGGGTAGTTACTGCACGGCAGTGCATGCAGATGTGGTCGGGACGACTTACTGAAGTTCAAACAGCATCAGAATGGGGAAGGAAGTGGTTTAAAGTGACTTTGAATGTGATGTGGTTGTGGTTGACGAGCCAGACTGGCTGGTCTGAGTATCTCAGAAACTGATGATCTGCTGGGATTTTCACACACAACCATCTCTAGGGTTTACAGAGATGGACCAAAAAAGGAAAAATACCCAGTGAGTGGCAGTTATGTGGATGAAAATGCCTTGTTGATGTTTACAAGTTTTAACAAGTTGTGATTATTTTATTTGGCTAAAGAATTAGAGCCCTTTTGATGATGATGAAGATTGACAGATTACTACCCATTTAAGCCCACTGGCAACAAAAGTTGCCAAAGCCCTTGCTTGTCCTTTCACCTTCTATCAATAAACCTTTAAATGTTACGCATGCTTTTTCTATCAATGATATTCAAATAAACATCTTCAGACATGGTCTGGGAGGGGGAAAAAAGTATCCATTACTTCCTGTCACATGACATTGTTGAATTCCTTACCCACTCTATCAAAAGCAGAACAGTGTCATAGCCTGAAAAGAAAATGTCATTTTCATATAATAATTATGTTTTTTGTTTTTTTTTGGTTGATAATTATAAATAAACTTAATCATGAAAGGTGCCAGTGCCATTTATTCAAACAATGTTTTCTAGATATAAGAGAAACAAGACTAGGTAAAAACCTAGTATGTGGCTGACTGCAGCTATCTGGGATGCTTGTTAAAATGTCTGACTGAAATGTGTGTTTTGGCAGAGTGATTTTTGTCATGGTTGTTAGTAGTTCACACACCCAGAGGGCTTCGATGAGACTAGTGACTTCACCTCCTCCTGATGGGCAGCTGTCCCAGTCTTCAACTTTTCAATGCTCCATTTTCTCCATGGCGCCTCCTCTGATTGGTGCCCCGTTAGTGGCCATTATTAGCTGGACCAGTATGGATTGTGATTTTGTACACCTGATTACGGCGCAACACTGGGATCTGAGGTGTTTTGGGGTTTTTCTGCAGTTACCTTTCATATCCAAATAGTGGCGGCCATGACACCTGTGGAAACTGATATTACCTGCCTGTGGATCTCCTGTGTTTTCCTCGGGCCATACTGTTTCCCTTTAATGACCACCCTCAGGTACAGTTCCCTCAGTTGTTCTGACCACAGTGGATGTGTTTGATTTTCATACCAGCTCTGCTTCATGCTGTCACATACTCTGGCTTTAAACATCGCTCTCTAACTGCAGACTCCGTGTTGGTACACATGAAAAGCCACGCTGTTTACTAGTATAGCCTGAGGCGTCAATTCGTACTTTTCTCTCCGAACTCGTAACTTATCAGCCCCACACTGCTGTGTTATGCTCTAACAGCATAGGATCATCTGATTATGCCCTCTGATTGCTGTTTTTGGGGACAGTTGTGGAGTTTGAATGCTTTAAAGTGAGGCTACTGTTAGCCTAGCAGCGGCAGTCCGCTAGCTTCACCTATTACATTATTGAACATTTCCTAATCATTCTCCGCTATATGGCCATAACTCCCCAGTTCATTGGTTTAGTTAGCTGGATGTGGGTGTTATCTTCGAAATGAGCCATTCTGATCGCTCTGATATGTCTTGGATTCCTTACTAGATGAGATCGTGTGGGCTCCCTATTAACTCTTTGTGGTAGCCACATGCTAACTCTTCATGAGCGTTTGCTCCCAACAGCGGTAGAGGTCATAGAAAGCTATGTCAAATCAAACCAGGAGTGGAGATACAACATTTTTTATCTGTCACAGAAAACTTTCCGTGTTGCTCTCAGTGCTAGCTGTGATGAAGAAATGAGATTTTCTGGCTAAGTTTGAGCTAACGTTCGGCTAGTTAACAAGCATTCAAACAAATCACCCTTTTCCTCATCAAGAATCACATAATCATGCCAAAGCAGCTCAGCGGAGGAGTAAAAACATCTTTCCCAACATAAAAAGGTATTTTTTTATTTTTTGTCATACAGAAGTGTGGCCCAGTTCTGGTGAAACAGAGGCTAAAGCTATATCTGAGTATTTAGAGCAGTGGAGGCAGCCATTAAAGGGCTTTCAGCACAAGTAAACCCCGCCCATAGGTCAATGCTGTATATATGCCCTATAAATGATGTTAACTCAAGCCTAGTTAGTAGAGGCAGCCATTAGTGACAGCATTCAGTCCAAGCAAACGCAACTCTGTAGTATATGGCTAATACAAAAGCATCACTCACTCAGCAACTGACAGACAGACAGACAGACAGACACAGTCACTCAGACACAGACATTGCCATATGCAGGGCTGACCTCATCGGTCAGCCAAAAAAAGGAGAAAATAACTGCAGAACGTGTTCATATGGGACCCAATAAACATAATTTTGAACATAAAAAATATTGGGAAAAAATTGGACATGAATGGGTTAAATGTGCAGAACGTGTTCATCATCATCATTATTATTATTATTATTATTATTATTATTATTATTATTATTATGATTATTATGGTCATTGGGAAATGTTTTTATCACAGACAGCTGTTTGTCAGCTGTAATAATAATAGTCAACCTTCTTTTCTGAGAGCAGTCTGTGACCTCCTATCCGTGACTCAATGCATGTAGTCACATGACAAATACGTCTGTACCATCTACTTAGACACCACTGCAGTGTCTGAGCACCAGTCCTATGTTTACATGAGCTAGTCTGGAGTCCACTGACATACATGAGTCAGGATTTTGCATGAGTAACCGCTGCACTGGCTTTTTTTTTTTTTAAATGGTGTTACAGCACACTTTATAAATGATATATATGATACATTGCTCTAAACACACATATTTTAAATTTCATATAATGTATTTATTTTTTAAAGTTTTCAAGTCAGGAGATATTGGGTTGTTTTCTGTTTGCCTTTCGATTTGCATATTCTTTGTTTTTTTCTCTTTTTTGTCTCATGTTTAATACATCACAGGCCGTACCAGCTGTCACTGATAGTTCTAAATTACACTAGATGAACAAAAGATTGATTGGTTGATTGACTGACTGATTCAAATATGTATTTCGACCATGTAAAAAAAGGATAAGTTGAAATAACATTAGTAAAATAAAAAATAAGTGAGGGACATCTAGAATTATAAATCTGGACTTTTTCTTTTTTTCTATCAATGAGCCAAACTCATGAACTCCATTGGTCTGGGCCCCAGAAAGCTCTCCCCTTCATCCATCCCTTATGGGCAGCCTTGACTATAGGCAAAGTGGTGGCTTACAGGGCTTACGCCCTGAATGTTTACTCAGAAGCCCTGAATCTTTAATTCTGGTGAAAAGGATTTTTTTTTTCTGCTTTATGGTTTGATCAATAAATGCAAAAAGAAATCATGCATAGTATTCAAATGGGTTTGGAAAATTAATTTTTGTAGGCAAATTACAAAATCAATCTTAGAGCTTATACTGCAAAATGAAAAATAGTTTAACCTTGTATTAGATATTGAACATGTTCTCTGTTTTTAAAAATATATCTAAATCCATAGGAGCTTCTTATGCTCTTTTTTGAAATTGAATAGCGCCAATTGTAAAGATTTAAACTAAATTCATATCCTGTCCATGCTATGCAAATTTCAGTGCAGTGTTATGGTTTCAGAATGATGGGCATTGAGAACAATTGCATCTATAATAAATGGTGTTGGCTGTAAATTATGCTTTGGGACGGCATCATTTTTGCCCAAAGATGTACAGTTGAAACCAGAAGTTTACATACACTATATATAAAGGCACATAAACTTTTTTTTCTCACCGTCTAACATTAAATCAGATTAAACTTTTCCTGTTTTTGGTCAATTAGGATTACCAAAATTATTTCTATTTGCAAAATGCCAGAATAATGAGAGAGATCATTTTTTAGACAATTTTTTTATTATATTCTTGAGAGTCAGAAGTTTACATACATTTCATTAGTATTTGGTAGCATTGCCTTTAAACTGTATGACTTGGGTCAAATGTTTTGGATATGCTTCCAGAAGCTTCTCACAATAGTTTGCAGGAATTTTAGCCCATTCCTCCTGGCAGAACTGCTGTAACTAGCCAAGTTTGTAGGCCGCCTTGCTCGCACATGCCTGTTCAGCTCTGCCCATAAATTTTCAATGGGATTGAGATCAGGGCTTTATGATGGCCACTCCAAAACATTGACTTTGTTATCCTTAAGCCACTTTGTAACCAGTTTGGCAGTATGCTTAGGGTCATTGTCCATTTGGAAAACCCATTTGTGCCCAAGCTTTAACTTCCTGGCTGATGTCTTGAGATGTTGCTTCAATATTTCCACATAATGTTCTTTCCTCATGATGCCATCTATTTTGTGAAGTGCACCAGTCCTCCTGCAGCAAAACAACCCCACAACATGATGCTGCCACCCCCATGTTTCACAGTTGGGATGGTGTTCTCAGGCCTGCAAGCTTCCCCCTTTTTTCTCCAAATGTAACGATGGTCATTATGACCAAAAAGTTCAATTTTAGTTTCGTCAGACTACAGAACATGTCTCCAGAAATTAAGGTCTTTGTCCCTGTGTGCATTTGCAAGCTGTAATCTGTTTTTTTTTATGTTTCTTTTGGAGTAATGGTTTCTTCCTGGGAGAGTGGCCTTTCAGCCCATGTCGGTACAGGACTCGTTTGACTGTTGATAATGACACACTCTCACCAGCTTCAGCCAGCATCTTCACAAGGTCTTTTGCTTTTGTTCTTGGGTTGAGATGCACTTTTCGGACCAAGGCACGTTCATCTCAGGGACACAGAACCCGTCTCCTACCTGAGCGGTATGATGGCTGGACATTCCCATGGTGTTTATACTTGCATATAATTGTTTGAACAGTAAACGTGGCACCTTCAGGCATCTGGAAATTGCACCCAAGGATGAACCAGACTTGTGCAAGTCCACAATTCTCTTCCTGATATCTTGGCTGATTTCTTTTGATTTTCCCATGATGTTACACAAAGAAGCAGTGTGTTTCAGGTGTGCCTTAAAATACATCCACAGGTGTGCCTCTGATTAACTCAAATGTCGTCAATAAACCTATCAGAGGCTTCCAAAGACATGACATCATCATCTGGGCTTTCCCAAATCGTTTAAAGGCATAGTAATCTTAGTGTATGCAAACTTCTGACTCTCAAGAAAATAATAAAAAAATGTCTAAAAAATGATCTCTCTCATTATTCTGGCATTTAGCAAATAGAAATAATTTTGGTAATCCTAACTGACCAAAAACAGGAAAAGTTTAATCTGATTTAATGTTAGATGGTGAGAAAAAAAGTTTATGTGCCTTTTTAAATAGTGTATGTAAACTTCTGGTTTCAACTGTATACTTTGTTGGTTTTTTAAATCTATATTTGTACTAAAGTTGGGGAAGCAGACGCCTGGACCCTCCTAAATTTGTGCTAAGCCCTGGAGACCTAAGACTTTGGGCTCTGCCCCTCTTATCTACTGTTCTCCCTGCTCTTTTCTTCTGTATGAAAAGTGATTGAAATGAGGTTTTATAAGTGTTTCTCTATACCTCTGCATTGTAATCTCAATAAGGTTGAACCAGTGAACTGTAGAGAATATAGAATGATTTAAGATCAAGAACATGCTTTGCTTCAGCCACGACTGAAATGGAGCTCAGCGAAAGTTCACTGTTTTGCTCATTCTTTTTCACACTTTTTCACATCTCTCCCTTTTCCATTCCTTCTCTCTTCCCGCTCTGCTGATCAAATGAGAATGGGCGTTCACTCTCCTAAGTACTCAGATAATCAGATTCTGCCACAACCTTGTTTGACCAATTGTCATGCACCTGTCAGATTTTAAATCTGTCATTCTTTCTTTCACAGTCAGCCAGTCATTCTGTGCTCTCAGATTCTGCAACCCTCCTCCACCCCAGCCACCTCCATTCAGTTATTCAGAATCTAGTCCAGATCCTTACAGGTCTCCTGCTCATCTTATCCTGCATTCATGGGTTCCTGGGCATCTTCTCAGAAGTCTACTCATCACCTGATCCTGCATCTCTCAACACCACCACAGTGTCTAGACTCCAAAGGGGGGTATCCTATTCCTGCGTTCGCTTCACTACCGCTTCAAATATACATCGCCACAGTGGATTCTAAATGCCAAAGACTTTGCACAATTCTCTTTCATTCAATTTGTAAAATAAATCATTGTCAAACTCGTATTAAGTCTCTCCTGACTGAAATGCTTCGAGACAGTTTAGTTTGTACATGTTGTATGTGAGGTTTCCAGCAAATTGTTTCGTCTTTTATGACTCCCAGAAATCAATTTTCATTCACCCTTTCAATATTTGCACCTTCTATCTGTACCTGTACTTTCTTTACAGTTACCAAATATCATGGTGTTTGTTTTGTTTAGATTTAATAATAATTTATGTTTTTCAAACCATATTTTTATGTTACTGAATTTTGAAGTGATACAATCCAAAATTTGCTGTAAACTCTCACCAGAACCCACAATGTTTGCATAATCAGAAAACAAAATGTATTTTAATAAACACTTTATCATAGGATGAATAGCTTTGGTCCCAACACTGACCCCTGCATACACAATTTCTGATCCAATTTTAATTTTTGTTTAAATTTACACACCTCTATGTGTTGCTTCAAGAAAAAAAAAAAAACTTTGACAACTTAACTTCTCTTGCAGGATAATCACTTCTGTATACACAGCAAACAAGTGGCTTCTTATGTCTGTTCTTTTTGTGGATGTTTCTTCATGTGAATCTGTGTGCAGTTCATGCAACCCTTTAAAATCAGTATTGCCTTTAAACAGGCATGTGCATTATGAAACATCAGCATTCTAAATGCATTGCATAGGCCTCTCAAAACCTCAACATCTGCAATTACATTCACCCTCCCAACCTGTGGACTAATTTACACATCTCCATTCCCCTCTCCATCACCTGTGGCTGCAGGAAATAGGAGACATGACCTGGAGTGTTCACACATCTGCTTGGCTATAGCTTCAATCTGGAGCTCCTCATCAGAGAGCATCACAAGGTTAACTGGATATACATAATTTACTGACATATATCTCCCATCCGTGTCACAGGAAATGTAGCAGATATGAGTCTGCATAAATAGCATCCAGTACTGTGTTTGTCACTCTTGTTGTGTGTGATGCAGGTACACGATTCAGACTGCTTTGATTTGCAGATATCTTTATAATTACTGATGTTCCTTTGAGACAATGTTGTTTGTTGTGCAAACACAGAGAGGCTGAAATATCTCAATGCTTACCTGTTTCCCTGGTTTGGTGCAAAATGTGACTGAGGTATTCATGGAAAATTCTCATGAATTGTGAACTGATTCTTCAAGTGTTCTTCAGGGGCAAGAATGAAATTGGCATACAATGCAAATACAACCTCCATTCCAGTAGAGTTGGGGCATCGAATGAAATGTACTGTAAATAGAAACAAAATGCAATGATTGACAAATCTCATTTTATTCACAATAGAAGATTAACAACTTATCAGATGAAGAAACTGAGACATTTTACTATTTTATCAATTTGAAGTTCATAGCAGCAACACATCTCACAAAAGTTGGGACGGGGCAAAAAAATTCTGGAAAAGTAATGAAAACCAGCTGAAGAAGCATTTTGCTAATATTTAGGTTAACTGGCAACAAGTCATTGACACAACTGAGTCTAAAAGGAGCATTTCACTGAGGCAGAGTCTCTAAGAAGTAAAGATGGGCGGAGGTTAAAAATTTGATTCAAATTTTGCATATTTGTCACACTTCAATGTTTCAGATCATCAATCAAATTATAATATTAGACAAAGATAACCTGAGTAAATATGAATTGCAGGTTTTAAATTAGTTCATTTATTAAAGGATAATAAGTAATTGCCCACTAACCCTAATAGCTGGTTGTGCCACTTTTGGCTGCAACAACTGCAAGCAAGTTTTTGGGATAGCTGGCAGTGCGTCTTTAACATCACTGTGGAGGACTTTTGGCTCCCACTTCTCTGCAGAATTGTTTAAATGCAGACACTTTGAGGGACTTCTTGCCTGAACAGCCAGTTTAAGGTCATGCCATAGTATTTCAATCAGGTTCAAATCTAGACTTTGACTAAGGCACTCCAAAACCTTAATTTTTAATTTATTTTGCCATTCAGATGTGGACTTGTGTTTGGGATCATCGTCCTGCTGCATAACCCAAGTGATCTTGAGCTTGAGGTCCCAAGCTGATGGCCAGAAATTCTCCTTCAGGATTTTCTAGTAGAGATCAGAATTCATGGCTCCATCAATTACTGCAAGTGGTCCAGGTGGTCTTAAGGATCATCATGGTTTGGCAATTGTGAGATGAGCTTTTTCTCATCAGCAGTGGTTTTGGTCTTGGAACTCTCCCATGGATGCCATTTTTGCCCAGTTTCTTTCTCATTGTTAAATCATGAACTCTGACCTTAACTGAGTTAAGGGAGGCCTGCAGGTCTTCACAAGTTGTTCTGTATTCTTTAGTGACCTCCTGGATGAGTCATTGATGCGCTTTTGAAGGCATTTGGGAGGTCAGCCACTGTTCCAAGTTTTCTCCATTTGTGGATAATGGCTCCCACCATGGTTGACTAAATTCCCAAAGCCTTAAAAATGGCATTTTAACCCTCTCCATACAGACAGATGTCAATGACTTTGTTTCTCATTTGATTTGAATTTCTTTAAATGGTGCTATGATGTGTTGCTATTTGAAATGCTTTAGTCTACTTTACTTTGTCAGACAGGTCCTACTCAAGGGATTTCTTGATCCAGAAGGTCTGGCAGTAATCAGGCCTTGGTGTGCCGAGTACAATTGAACTGAGCCTTCCACAAAATGTGGTTAGTCACATTTAATTTGTGATTTAATAAGGGGGGCAATGACTTTTTTGAATTAAACTGTTTCTGAAGAAAAATTGATCTTGAGAAGAACGAGATGAGTAAAAGCAAATGTACTGTAAACCATTAGAAATGAACAATAAATGCCGGAGGAGACCTCGGCATTTCACAATAAGAGAAAACTTTTTATTGAGTGACAATGAGAAAGACAGAAAACAATCTGATGTCCTGTGGTTTCTATCACGTATTTGATTCAGAAGAAAACTAGAAAATCATGATTTTGTCCTGTTTGCATGTAGAATAATGACAACCACTACAGCTTCTACCACAGAAGGAATCTTTTTTTTTAAATGCAGCAGAACTGTAACCTCTCAGTCTATTATTACACCCAGACTTCTGCTGATTTAATTCAGTCCATCTGCTGAAATATATCCAGGTCTAACTAACACAGAAGAGGCCAGGTTTGAGCTTTTTTTCATTTAAAAATTGAAGGATAAAGTAGAATAATCAGTTCAGCTTTGTAACTTGTATTCACATTTCTGGTTTTAACACATGAAAGACAAAAATAATGGAGGTCATTGAGGGGATGGTGTATCTGCTTCTCAGTTTGTGGCAAGTTATTCAAGAGACAGTTTGAGCAGCGAGACAAAAGTCTGGCTAAAAATGACAGGAGAGTTCAGGAACTCATACAGCAGTAAGAAGCAGATGACAGGAGAGGTTTATTTTGGACATCCCACTGTGACGCTCAGGGCTTTCCACAGATGAACCGACTAGTCAGCCAGTGGGAAAATGCACCTGGGAACTGGGGATCCTCCCACTGGAGGTATTGATAATCCATCATTTAATGCCCTGCAACATGGTGAATATCAAGGCAACTATTTGTGGTGGGGATTTGTTTGTTTAACCTCCTGAAACCTGAGCTTTAGTTTGGAATCCTTTTTTAGTTTCTCCCACTTACTTGGTAAAAGTAGGACCTGGTGAGAATATAACCTCAGACTTGGCTTCAAACAGGAAGTAGTTTTCATCATCTGCATACAGAAAATATTTCTGTATTGTAGGAAGTAATTTTGACAACTAATTTGAACAGCTAACATCTGCAGAAGGCCCTATTTGTGCTGACACATGAGTAGTTATCGATTGTACATTTCAGGTGTGCATCGGCCTGTTGGTAGGGGGCCATTCAGTAAGTAAAAATTGGTTTCAGTCATTACGAGACGTTAAGTGTTGTCATTTTTCTGATGATGGAAAATAAGAACTTGTTAAGGTTAATATATTTCCACTAAAAGTTCTGGGGGTCTTGAAAAATTTCCTTTCAATTTTTGGATTTCCAAGACTTCAAAAAATCTCCCCTAATTCTCTAAAATCTCAATGACATTAACAAAGACACTGCGGTCCCTGTTGATGTAAAGGTCAGGTGGCTGAATACTTTTGTCCATATAGTGTAACTTTTTAGTAAAGGCTCAGCTCATTTGAGAGCCTCAGCGCAGAAGATATAAAAAAGCACCCGAACATTACTGAAGGAAAATTTAAAATTAACAGGTGGAATTGAGTAAAGCCAATATGATGGGAGTGGAAATGCACCATGTGTCATGTCTGTGTTTGGCTGGTGGCCTGTCCGGCCTCTTTCTCAATAGTTTGGATCAACTCCAGCCAACTGCTGGATCAATAGTTGGACCCTAGTTGTTTTAATAAGTTACTGAAATAGCACTATATTTCTCAAACTGTTTAACTGTGCTTCTGTCCTAGAGCATGAATAAACAAATCTCATCTTGGCACATCTCTGTGCCAGATTGTCTCTTAATCCATGCTGACAGTGAGACTTTATTCTGCTTATAGTCACTTCTTTTACAGGAAAAAGGAATTGGTATTGCACAGTCATTGGCCAAAGGGTAGCATAAAAAATAATCCTCAGTACAATAGAAGAAACAGATATTCAGTAGGTGATCTGCTGGCTTAGACACTGCCACTCCCTTTAATCTGAGTAATGGTTTAAAAGGACTGATTTACAGAGACTGGAACATTTACTCAGAATTACAGAGACTGGTTTATATCACATCTCTCAGATTGATTTCAGTTTGTACATGTACATACACATAAGTCTTCACACTCACACCAAAGTTGGCTTTGGAGTTCCTAAAGGTTCTGTGCATGGACTGCTTCTGTTTACCTTATGCATCCTTGAGGAAACAGTATGCATGAACCATGCCATAGATTTCCATTGCTATGCTGATGATTGATTGATTGATTGATTGATTGATTGATTCTTTAATGACCACACAGCCAAGCTGGTGGAATTTGTTGTCAGTACAGCTGGTACAGGTTCCAACATTTAAGCACAAACATAGATATACCCTGATACCCAACTGTATGTATCCATGAAGCCTGATGATGGAAATCACTCATTTAAAGTAGAAGCATGCCTTACAGACATTAAGGGCCAATCCCATTTCTACCCCTCAACCCTTCCCCTTAGCCCTTCCCCTTTGTCTTCCCCTTGCCCCTTGAAACAGAGTGGTAAGGGGTAGGAGTGAAAATCTTCTCTTAAGAAATGAGACACCACTTGATTGCTGCTCATCATCACACATTGCCAATAAACATCATGTCATCGGAGGTGACAATAAAGCTTTGACCATCTCGTTCATACAATGGAACTCCCTCTTGATCCTCTCCATTTATTTATGTAGTAAATACCCCTCTTATACACATGTACACACTAAAAATACAATGATCTCCCATCCCTAGTAGCTAAAGATTGAATATATGAGAAAACACAACTGTTAAATTTGGTATAATTAATGCCAAATATATTTACATTGATGCGACTCCTTTGGAGTCCATGTGTTTGCAAGTGAACGCAGTGCATGGTCAGAAACTTATCATACCCCTTGATTTCAAGTGTGGTCCTGAAAAATCTTCCTTTCAAGAGCTGTGTAGCTCTTGACCCCCAAAAGAGAATGAGACACCCCTTCACCTGATGTGAACGCACAAAACCAAGGGGAAGGGCTAAGATAAGGGCTAGGGGTAGAAATGGGATTGACCCTAAAACCTGGATGACCAGAAATGTCCTGCTTCTCAACTCAGACAACACTGAGGTTATTGTGCTTCAACCCCAAACACCTCTGAGAAGCTTTTTCTAATAATGTGCCTTTGTTGGTGTTAGCCTGACATCCAGTGCCACTGTGAGAAATCTGGGAGCTCTGTTCAATCAGGATATGATGATATGAGTGCTGGCACTGCCAGCTGTGGAATTTCTTTGCAGGTTAATATTGACATTCCATTGTTGAATGTCAACACTCAGTCAGCATTCTTCCTACTCCTTTTCCACTTCTTCCCACTCCTTTTCGAACATGTAAGCTTGATCATTAACCGTGGCTAATGTGGCTATTATTGTAGATAGCTACATCACAGTTTAGACAGAGCATTTGGGATTTTATATTTGCCTTGATCTGAACTGGTTACAAATATTAATAATTAAGTCAACTAACTAAAAATTCTGTAGCTGTCTATCAAAGGATCAGGTGTTTAATCAATTAACTGGCTAATCATGTGCATCCCTGCACATTATGTCAAAACAATCAAAACTGTCAGTTATGTTTTTTTTTTTTTTTCCCCAGATTATTTGAAGTCCACTGCAGCATTCTTGAAAAAGTAATTGCCCACTTCTGTCTTATTCTTCTGTGTTTGTTTATTTATCTATAGATAAATAAATAAATAATTTACATCATGGTGCCATCTGAGTCATTGACATCTTTCAGTCTGGAGAGTGTCACAAGGACATTTTCAAGGCTCTGGGACTGCCGCACATCCTGGTGAGAGCCATTATCCACAAATGGAGAAAAACCTAGAACACTGGTCAACCTTTCTAGGTGTGGCTGAGGCAAAATTACTCCAACAGTGCATCAACGACTCAACCAAGCGGTCACAAAACATGTAAAGACCTGCACTTGACTCCGTTAAGGCCAGAGTCTATGGTTCAGTAACAAGACTTGTCTCACATTTGCAAACAAAATAAAAAAATAAAATAAAATAAAATAAACATCTTAATGATCCCCAAGACTTTCAGGAAAATATTCTGTGGACTGACAAGACAAAAGTTGAACTTTTTAAAAGGTGTGTGTCCCATTAAATCTGGCCTAAAACAAACATTACATATCATCAAAAGAACCTCATATCAACAGTCGAACGTGGTGGTGGTGGTGGTGTTATAGTCTGCTTTGCTGCTTCTGGGTCTGGACGACATTGATGGAACCATGAAGTCTGCTCTCCATCAGAAAATCCTTAAGGAGAATGTCCGGCCATCGATTCATGACCTCAAGCTCAAACACATTTGGGTTATGCAGCAGGACAATGATCCCAATCACACCAGCAAGTCCATTTCTGAATGGCTTAGAAATCAAAAATGATGGTTTTGGTGTGGTCTAGTCAAAGTCCAGATTTCAGTCTGATTGAGAAGCTGTGGCATGACCTTAAACAGGCTGTCAAGCTGGAAAACCCTCCAATGAGGCTGAATTAAAACAACTGTGCAAAGAGGAGTGGGCCAAAACTCCTCCACTATCATGAACCTTTGCTTGTAGTTTTTGCCAAGGGTTGTACACTCAGTTATAGGTTTTCATGGTAATTAGTTTTTCACAAAGGGCCAGCTAGGTTCGGGCGGCTTTTTCCCTTACTAAAAGAAATCTACAATTAAAAAAATTGTATTTTGCATTCACTTGGGGATTTATCTTTTTATTTCAACATTTCTGTCGGTAATAACAATTCTTAAAACTGAGTTACAAACTTGAGCAGCAATTAATGAGGGACTGGAAGACCTAAAGATTTTTTAAAGGAATTCAAACAGTAAAAAAATTTAACATAATTTTATGTAAATCTGCTCATTACGTGATTCGTCCATGCTTGGCTCTGAGAAATCCCAAATGTGCTATGACAAAGCACATTCAGGCTAATATAAGCTCTGGAAAAAAAAGATATCATCTGCCAGCACAGACTCGGATTAAAGCTGTTTTTTTATACAGCAAAGTAAAAAAAAAAAACATTATAATGCATATTTAGCAGCTTCAGCAAAATGATTTAATTCTAAATACCTTAACTTCACCATTCAAGGTACAAAAGATAGATCAAATGTAAAAATATTCAAGATAATGATGCAATCATTCAACAAACCTGCAGGTAGAAAAAGCTCTGCCAATAAAGCTGCAGCAGTTGTTTCTGTGATCTGCAGCTTCCAAGTCTTTGACTACAGTCCAGCTGTCACACTTCCGAGCTGGCCTGGTTGTGTCCTGGGGGAGAGGAGGAAAGGGGGGGGGGGGTGTAACATGCCAGCTTGAGGAAAAAAATCTGTGATGGAAACTCTCAGCAAAATGCATCCCATTGAGAAGGATGAGGTGTGATTCACAGCACTTTTCTTTTTTTGTAAAACAGAAATAGAAAAAAAGTTTCACTGATAAACTTTATTTTTCAAGTTCTGTAGGCTGTCAAATGAGTTATTTTTGTAATTGCCATCAATCATTGACATTTTTAGTTAATCTTAAAAATCCAATTTTAACTGCATGTGTAATTTTAATTATTTCACATTAAAATTATTAAATCCACATTGACAATGTGAAGCAACTGAATCAAAATAATGCAAAGTATTAAATTTATGATCTGGACTTTAAGCTTTATTATTTACTAAGTGCTGCACTGCTACACCAGTGTGGTCTGAAACCATGAATTAGAGGTACCACACAGCTTCAAAGTGATTATTCTGGTAAACCCAATGTTTTAACACTGTTATCAGGGTTCCTACAAACCAGTGATTATCAACTGGAGGCCCTGGGACCATATCAGGCCCCCCACAGCTTCCCATCCTACCCCCAAAAGATTATTAAATTCAGAAAATATGAGAAACATGTGTTATGGTATTTAAAGTGTTATTTCATTTTCAAAAAAAAATCCCTTAAGGAACCCCAAGATGAACTGAGATTGAATCATTTTTTCTGGATTTGCTTGATGCTTAAACAGTTTCACAAAAACCCCTATCAGCCATTGTAAGTAAATAAGATGCATGATAAACACACACTCATCACTCCATTCTTGATTGTATATTAAATTGGATATAAATACTGGATATTGAAAACAAAAGACCTGTTTCCTGCATGTGTTTTTCACCAATCAGGACTGCATATACTTAACTGAACACTAGTGATGCTCAACATGACAGCCCTAGAAATATGTGGCTAAAATATCTCAATTGCCCCCTTTGGCTGGCTGCAGCTGAGGAGATAGGGACAATTTACTGCTAATGACTAAAATAAAGTACATTTTAAAGGAAATCAAAACATCTGAATAGATCTTATTTGCTTCATTAACATCCTGGTCCCCACAATGTCTGCCAAGAAAAAAATCTGGCCCTTGTGCAGATGTTATTGGTGATCACTGCTATAAACTTTTAAAAAATGAAAGTAAAGACTTAAGGCATAAAAATGGATACCACTTTTTGCATGACCAGTGGCCAAAAATGAAAGGTGTGTGAGGTTTCTTGTACACTGGACCAGGGCTGAATAGTCTAGAATTATTGTACTGGTTTTGAAATGTCTAGAATTGAATTTTAGGCCATAAATGTGAAATTTTGATGATTTCTGGAACATTTCATTCATCTGTTCTATCAATATGCCTTATGGTGATATTTATTGTAACATGTTTTAGTAGGTGTGCTGATGATTCCCAACAGTTTTACTGTTTAAAAGGATAATTGAGGTTTTCATTGTCAGAGATGATCTGTTAAAATAGGGGTTGGGCTGCATGAATCTTAAAGTGGGCTCAGATGTTAAGAACTGGACTAGTGTTTTCTGACAGTACAGTTTGAGTTTATTTAGTCACAGCGAGCATGTGAGGGTGTGTAATTATCAGGAATTAATGGACAACATAGTGGCCCGAGAACTGGACAATTGCCTCTGTGAAGACTATAATCCCTGATGACTGCAAGCCTTGAACAGCATCAACATGATTATAGCATGGTCACTTGCTAAAGAAAACAATTAGTTGAAGCACTAATTAATTATTTCATGTGTTTTGGGGTCAAAACAGAAAGTTTTACAAAAGCAACAATTCCTTTCCCAAACACTAAGGGCTTGACTAATACCTGGAATAGTCATTACAATCCCATAACATTCTTAGGGAATGTAAACGTAGTTCAGTACTCCAGTAAATAGGATGGGCCGTAGATATAAAGAAGCAACAGGAAATAAACTAGCCCACTCAGCTGACTGAACAGTGCACTTTGTCACAATTCGAACATTTTAAAACTGAGTACTTTGATATGAAACACAAATAATGAGAGTTTTCTGCTCTAACACTTAAAAAATAAAGATTATCTCAAGCTAACCTTACATAAAACAGTTTAATCTAGCCAAGAGATTTCACCAGAATAAAGGGATTACCTTCTTAGTGTTGCTCAGAAAGACTTTTAAAGTTTTGCAACCGTATAAGCCTATCTCTGACTATAGCATGTTAAATCTTCCCGTCTCTCTCTCCCTGCATCAGCAACTGGTTTTGTAGCTATTAAGATGGTATGTCTTGTTTTTTTCATTCAATTATCAATATATAGTGCGCTTATTATTTGGGACATGGTGACGTGTCTTGCAGTGCGTTGGATTTTTACATAATGTGCTAACATGCTGATTTGTTAATGCTCAGATCGGTATTTTCTCCAAAGCTTAATAAATCTAACCTGATACGCCAGATGGATGTGTTTCACACGTCCATCAGGGAAAGCTTCAATAGGAAACGTTTGAGAAAAGGCAGAGGCTTTGAAAAAACTTGGAGTGTGATTGGGTAAACGTTCTGTCTGTCACATCTCTACGGACCAATCAGAGCAACAAAACGTGTGACGTAGCAGCTATCGAGCTGCCCATGCACAGCTACTGAGGAATAATATGGTGACTATACACATGTAAGTACTCGACTTTTGTCGTTTTGAAAAGAAAACAACTCAATGCTGTTCTTTGTTCTTTTAACAAAGAAATGTCATCAAGTTCTGATACAACTTACGCTTTAGCAGCATCCACATTAAGCTCTTCTGCCATAATTGCACCAGCCTCTTGCTGCTGCTTGTTTACGTCCCTCGTCGCTGATTGGTCCTGTCGCTTTCTAAACAGGCCAAAACAGTTCAGATGGGAGCTTAACAAGATGGATTCGCCAGTAAAAAACAAGGAAATGGGAGTATCCATCTACTTTGCAAGGTTATAAAATCATGGCTAATTCACAAAGGATGTCCCGGGTCATTGTTCTACAGAGGGAAAAGTAGGTGCAGACATTAGGGAGAGACCTTAAACATATCAACAGAGAACTTTTAACCCTTACTTTACTGTTGCTGCCACCTTTTTAATGTTGTTTTCTGTCACAGATGAGATGTGGGTGAATTTGTTTCTTCTTTCCTTGAATTCACTCAAACACTGGAGGCTCCTCTTGAGCCTCCCTCACTTCAAGGCGTGGGATAGTGTTGGCTAGAAAAGCAGAGGTGTCAAGTAACTAAGTACAAATACTTCATTACCTTACTTAAGTAGAAATTTTGGATATCTATACTTTACTGGAGTAATTATTTTTCAGCTGACTTTTTACTTCTACTCCTTACATTTTCATGTAATTATCTGTGCTTTCTACTCCTTACATTTTAAAAATAGCCTCGTTACTCCTATTTCATTTCAGCTTTTTTTCATTCCGGCTTGGCATCGTTCAAAAAAACACAAATAAAAAACCCCACAAACTATCCAGATAAATCGTGCCATTAGGATAGAGTGAAATTGATTGTGGTTGGATGAGAAGTATAAACAAAATACCATTCTGATACCCCATTGGTCTGACGTGATCCATTGCACCTTCAGACATGACACAAATCACATCACACTCCAGCAAGGAAATAACAGACGTATGTAGCCTAATACAAAGATGTCCATGGCAGAGACTCAAGAGAACTGGAGCGAAAAGTCCCAACCAAGCACCAGCAAGGAGGTTGGTCATACACATATATGGTTCTTGAATGTATTTGTATTGTACTAAAATGCGTTCATTTTCAATGGACATGAATACGGCTGAAACAGGTGCATCCCAAATTTTTCAACATTAATGTTTTAATAAACTTTATAGTCATTATGGGCTTTAGAGAAATGTTTTTTGGGGAAGGTGGGGTAGTGCACCATGGTATAATGGAATGCAATAGAGTGGAATGTATAATGGAACGGAAAGTATAATGAATGGTAGAATGGAATTGGCCCCTGTGGTGCGACCTAGGCTTTTTTCCTTAATTCCTTAATATTTTTTCCCTTTACATTACTTTTACTTTTATACTTTAAGTAGTTTTGAAACCAGTACTTTTATACTTTTACTTGAGTAAAAAGCTTGAGTTGATACTTTAAGTTCTACAGAAGTCTTTTAAAACTATCTATACCTCTACCAGAGTAATGAATGTGAATACTTTTGACACCTCTGTAGAAAAGCAAGATTATATAAAGACACATGTTAGCCAATATAACCTCTGGAATGTTGACCTCCCATTGGTAAAAATAAGACTTTAAAACTTTCTTCAGGATGTATATTTCAAATGTCTAATTTAAGACTTTTCAAGGATCTGTGAGAGGAGTGCATGTACAAAATGACATCCAGTGACCCCAGGTAAACATGACAGTATTTGCTTTTTTCCTCATTTGTTGCTGTCTGCACAATGAATCCAGTTAAGGGTAACAATTGATTTTAAATAACTGAAATGATTTTAAAATCATTTTTTGTTTCCAATCTGAATTCCTAAGTAAGCAGGATCATGTTTAGGGGTAGGAACCCCCTCATGGTGGTCCTGCTGTTGTTCCTGGGTTGTCCAGATTTGTCTACTACTAAATTATAATCTCATATATCATGAGGACTTCCTAATAGTTGACAGACAGCACACGCCATGAATAATTCACTAAGGCTTGACAATTATACTGATTTCATGGGAACTTAAACCCTGGTTAGTGTCCTTTAATGAGATTTTATGGATCATTTGCACATTCTCTCCTCTTTAGGGACAACAAGCTACCCCAGCATGACTGACACAAAAAACTTTGGCCCAAACAGCAGCCTCAGTTTGGTCAGCCAGATTATGTCGAATGATGTCCCTTAACTGGTTCAGGTCTGGTCCCGTTACTGAGCCAAAGTTGGCCCATGTGCTGTAAACTGAAGTGGAGTATGCAGACCAAGTTGGCCGAAGATCACACTGCCAAAATCGTGCCAAATTTGGTCTGGCAGGCAAATACAGGGCCTGTACTGGCACGTACTCATGGTTTTAGGGTCCCAAAAGGCCAAGCCTCATTGGTTCTCCTCAGCAGGACTTTTTTGGTAGAAACAAACAAAAACAGACCAACAAAAACGTCACAAACAATGAACATCTTAGAAATGTTGTGACATTTGAAGCAAGTTTGCAGTTGGATATCAGCTAGAAATAAACATAAGTGTTTAAAAAAATACAAAGAAAAGCATTATGTCCTACTGACGGTGTTAGGATTTGTAATGCTAAGTTTCAGTTATTGTTGAAATTTTAATAATTAAAATTATGATTACTGATATAAATTGAAAATCAATGGGACCATCACCCTGAAGACAGAGAAAAACAACCAAAAAAGAAGCAAAAATCAGTCTCAGAATTAGGATTTCAATAATGACATTATAATCAACTAATAAATATTGGTATTTCAATAAATAGAAGGTGCAAAATCATACATAGACCCTCTCAACCAGCAGATTATTCCCGTGTGTATGCATAATAATTACAGACTACTTATCTTTACATCTATAATAGGATTAAACAAAGCAGCATCAACAGTCCAAATAAGTAGAGGGCGCTCATACCCCCCGCCTCCCCCTTTAACTTTGAATGTATTTGGACCAGTCTCACAGGTAGTGTTCGCAGAGTTGCTGTCTGTGCTGGGCCAAACTGGCTTACACGATGGCCATACAAGTATTTTTCATACTAGCAGCTCGTTCAGCCTGGAATGGTTCCGTTGTCTGGGACCACAACCAATGATAATTAAACATATAACGTTTAAAGCTAATCTACAACAAGACAAACTATTTACAAAGCAAAGCAAAATAAACATGTGCATGAGAGAGAGAGAGAGAGAGAGAGAGAGAGAGAGAACTAAGGAGGCAATGTGGCTGAATCGCAGTGGATTTTAAAAATGGTGAGAACAAGGACAGAGCTGTGTGGCAAGAAAGAAACTTTAGCTTTAGGCACTGTACTGGATATAAAAGGACACAGAAAAGTAACTCAACAACACATAAGCAAAGACAAAAAGTCAACAAAAGTGGCTTACAACAAATGCACATGAAACACTTCCTACGGCTATTACTGCCCAAACAAAGCCTCTTAAGGCCAGCTCAGACTGCACCATTTTTTTTTATTATTGTTCACAGCAGCACTAACCTGACAAGCCATGGGGAAAACCTCCCATAGACAGCGTTTGGGAAAGGGCAGGGCCTTTGAAAAAAAACTTGGAGGGTAATTGGATGAACATTCTGTCTGTCACATCTTTACCGGCCATGAGAGCAACAAAACACGTGACGTCATAGCCCCAAACCCAGGCACGCCTCTACTGACAAGTAAACTCCATAGAGAACTGTATAACGTGAACCATGGTGACTGTAGACATGTCAGTACGTGACTTTTGTCATTTTTGACAAGAAAACAACTCAATGCTGTTCTTTGTTCTTCTTTTAACGGAGAAATGTCGTCAAGTTCTGATAAAGTGGCACTTTAGCAGCATTCAAGCTAATCTCTTCCACTAAATTGCACCAGCCTCTTGCTGCTGCTTGTTTACGTCCTTACTCTGCTGCGCCCAAAGTACTGCCCCTCATCACTGATTGGTCCTGTCACTTTCTAACCGGGCCCAAACGGTTCAGATAGGAGCTTTTAAAGATGGATTTGCAAGTGACAAACACGCAAACGGGCAAATCCATCTGCTTTGCAAGGTTACAGCGGCACCATGTCAGAAAATTAAAATCTTGACCCATCTTGGCCAGCAACCTATGATCCCAATGGCTCATTATATGCTGATGTCAACATGTATGAACACGTATGAATATATGTCAAGAAAATTTGCCCTGTTGACCTTGCCAACACATGTAGCTTCAATGTATTTACACATTAATCTCCACGGGTAGAAAAAGTGTGGACTTGCATAATGTCACTGGTAAATGACAGAAAGATAAGGAGCAAATGCTCTCTTGTTGGTAGGTGTAAGGATTCAGGTCTTTCAACAGTTCAGGGTGTCAAACTAGACCAGCATGTTGGAAAAATTCTGACATGAGTTGCCATCGTGGGGTGTCTTGGATGTGTCATTAATTACATAACACTGCAAGCCTATTTTTCTTTCCCAATGCACTCAATCATCTCTACGTTTGACAATGAGCTGCAATGTTGCAGTTGGGTTAAGATCAGGAATTTGTGTAGTCTGAACTGGCCTTTACTTGTGATAACTATGTGTGATAAGGGTCTGATGTCCAACTTGATCCAAGAGTGAGCAGAGGTCAGTGCACGATTGTTTCTTCACCGTTTCTTCCAGCAAGCAGAAAGTCTTTGGCAGCAGGGATCAACTTTCTGATGAAAGCAAGGCCCTATCATCTTTCTGGGAGCAGCAGATGAGTTCTTTCAGTGTTCTTCTTCAGATTCTGAAGGCTGTCTGTAGCTCTCCTATCTAGATACCTGAAAGGAATGAGGGATGAAAACTCTCTGTGCTCATCTAGAGAGTTGCGGACCACTGAAGCTGGGAAACCAAAGCAACACGGTGGAGGGCAGCTGGCCTGCTCCTGGAATGGTGATAGGAAATCTACAGGCGGTGGAATGGCAAGGAGGAGGTGGTCAAGGGGGCTCTTATTACCTGTACCATATCAAAAGGACCTCTAGGGTTTCACACATCAGTCTGAAGTGCTGCAATGGCTCCTCTTTCTTTGTTTGAAATTTCGCTCTTTGTTTTTCCACATGGCTTAGCCCAACAACGGTGTAAAGCACATGACATTAAGTGATTTGGGGCATTTCTGTCTCTCAGAGTTTAACAAATTTGGATTAATTGGCTTGACTATAGAAAAAATACTGAGCTAATTTGCCTGCCCTTCTATCGACAATGCTTAGTAAGAATTAAAGCTGATTGGCTGAACTTACATGAAGATGTAGATAGTTTCAAGAACACCAAATGTCCTTCCTCTCTTTCTTGTTGTGGAGATCCCTCTTCACATGGGGAATAATTAGATGAGGGACAAGATATTGAATTTTTAATTTGCCATACCCCGAGAATAGAGTGACCTACTGTGCTAGAAGGTATTGGGAGTAATTCCAGTCCCATTAAGAATTCTCCTGGTATGTTAATGGAGGTTGATGAAGTGACCAGGAATCCATAGCCATTTAGCACAAGGGAGGACAAAAAAAAGTGCAGAGCACCAAAAATATCCACCGAGAGTGTTCCGACTGAGCAAAGAGGAGTCTTTGTTATTAAAAGGGAATAAATATATGACAATACTGTTCAGGTTATAAATCAGAAATAGTCCAAAAGGACCTCAGTAAATGTTGTGTCTATTCCCATAAGTGCAGGCAGA
This sequence comes from Cheilinus undulatus, assembly GCF_018320785.1. NCBI lineage: Eukaryota > Metazoa > Chordata > Actinopteri > Labriformes > Labridae > Cheilinus > Cheilinus undulatus. Next base: position 7,777,876 of record NC_054868.1, read on the forward strand.
GTGGGAGTGAGGCAGCTTCAAAGCCTCGGCTCTATTTAGCAGTCTGCAGGTAACCGGGCTTACAAATTATTGCACCAAACTGCTTTTCTCGAGTGTTGTCTCCTTCCCGATGCAGCTAAAACAGCTCGGGAAGTTTTATGTTTATCTCAGCTGTTCATCTTGATATGTGTCTCCAGGTGCTTTGAAGTAGGTACTTACCTCCTGAAAGCTGCAGCCCATTCTCATCTTAATGAACAAATCACCTAGTAAAATATGTGAGGCACCCTATTGATGAAATGGAAATGGGAACGCTGACCCAGCAGCATCGTTCAAGTACTGACATAAATTATCAATTCAGGTCCCGTGTTTTCTTATCAGCACAGCCACTCTGATAACTCAGAAGACTAATTAATTTTCATTTAGCACCTGTTTAATTTTTTTCCTTGTAATATCTCTGACATCTTTCCAGCTCTGTAGTGTTTTAAAGTGTTGTATTAAAAGGAATACATGAGTGCTCTAGAGGAAATGATAAAGGTTTATAATGTAGTCCAGAGAATAATATGATGAGAGCACAGCCTTGTTATTTTACCTTTTTATGTATGAATCTGAAGTTGCTTTTTTGAAATAACATACATACAGTGCGTTGAGAAAGTATTTACACCCCCTTCACTTTTTACTGATTTGTTATGTCGCAGCCTGAGTCATTTAAATTCTATTTTTCTTTCATTAATCTACACTCAGTACTTCATAATGACAAAGTGAAGACAAAAATTGAAGAAATTTTTGCAAATTTATTTAAAAGAGAAAGTTGAAAAGTCAGATTTACATAAGTATTCAGACACTTTACTTATTGATTGAAGCAGCTTTAGCAGCAATACGCTTTGAACATCTGGACTGGTGGATTTTTCTGCCATTCTTCCTTGCAAATCCTCTTAAGCTCAGTCAGGTTGGATGTGGACCCTTGGTAAACAGCCATTTGTAGGTCTCTGCAGAGATGGGGAAGTCAGGGCTCTGATTAGGCAACTCTGGGACATTCAGAGTTGTACCTAAGCCCCCCTGTGTTGTCTCAGCTGTGTGCTTAGGGTCATTATGTTGGAAGCTCTGAGGTCCTGAGTGCTGAAGAGAATATTTTCACTTAGGACACCTCTGTAATCTGCACCATTCAGTCTCCCAGTCCATTCTGCTGAAAAACACCCCCACAGCATGATGCTGCCACCACCATGCTTCACTGTTGCAGTGTTAATTTCGTCAACTAAAAGTATGACTAAAAAGGTTTATCCCCAGCCTTTTTTTCCATGACAAAAACTAGACTAAGACTAACAAAAAAAGATCTTTGATGACTAAAACTGACAAAAGGTTTAGTTTTTGTCAAGATGACTAAAACTAGACTGAAATGTAATCCATGATATTTCTCTACTTGTGGTAAATCTGTCAAAAAGCAATGCATCTGTAACTGTTCTGCCTCTCAGCTGTAGAAGGCAGGGACCCCAGGTTTGGCAACGTGGAAGAACACACTACCATGGTTTGGTACCTGGCAAGAAAATAAATGCTTGGACTAAAAGTAAAGACTAAAATGTGAGGACTTTTTATGGACAAAAACTAGACTAAAACTAAAAAAGGTAGCAATGACTAAAATGTGACTAAAACTAAAAGACATTTCATCTAAAGAGTAAGACTAGAGTAAAATTAAAAATAGCTGCCAAAATTGGCACTTCACTGTTGGGATGATATTATGCAGGTGATGAACAGTGCCTGGTTTCCTCCACACATAGCGTTTAGAATTGAAGCTAAACAGTTCAATCCTGGTTTCATTAGAACAGAGAATCTTGTTTCTCACAGTCTGAGAGTCCTTCAGGTGCTTTTTTGCAAACTCCAAGCAGGTTTTCATGTGTTTTGCACTGAGGAAAGTCTTCCGTCTAGTAGGGCTGGGCAGTTAATCGCAAATTATGTCAAATCGCAATACGACCCGCTGCAGAAGGTGCAATATTTCTTAAACCTGAAAATACTCGTTTTAAAACTTTTTTTTTCAGCAGAGATGTTATGCATTACATATCATGCAATCTTTTGAGTCCCATTTTTTGGATTAGTGTGAAAAAAATCTAATTTTCTTAATTTTTGTATGTTTTTCTTATTGAATATAAGAATGACATAAAAATAAACACTTCTTTTAATACAAGAATTCATATCTGGTTTGCCATATGAGTCAAAATCATCACAACAAGTTATTTTTTCAAAATTGTTCAGCCCTTATTTAATCAAATATTGTGTTGGTTTTAATATAGAATGAGTTATAGCTTGTGTTTGTTGCAATATGAGGAACTCCAGAAATAATCACATATCATATCAAATCGCAATTGCAATATTGGAGGAAAAAAATTGCAATTAGTCTGTTTTCCCAAATCGTTCAGTCCTACTGTCTAGCTATACAAAGCCCAGGTCGTTGGAGGGCTGGAACTTCTGGAATTTTGTCCCAATCTCCACACAGGATCCCTAGAGCTCAGTCAGAGTGACCTTTGGGTTTTTGGTCACCTCTATAATTCAATTCAATTCAATTCAACTTAATTGTATAGCACATTTCATACAGGCCGTTAGAAAGTGGCAGGACCAATCAGTGTTGAGGGGCAGTACTCTCGAGCGCAGCAGAATCACGACATAAGCAAGCAGTGAAAAGAGGCCAGTGCAATTATGGTGGAAGAGATTAGTGTGGATGCTGCTAAAGCACCAGTTTTATCAGAATTTGATGACATTTCTTCATTAAAAGAAGAAGAAAGAAAAGCAGTGAGTTGTTTTCTTTTCAAAAACAACAAAAGTCATGTACTGACATGTCTACAGTCACCATGGTTCGCATAATGCAGCTCTCTATGGAGTTCACTCCTCGGTAACGGCTATGTTACGTGTTTTGTTGCTCTGATTGGCCTGTAAAGATGTGACGGACAGAAAGTTCATCCAGTCACCCTCAGATTTTTTTTGTTCAAAGGCTCTGCCCTTTCCCAAACGCCATCTATGGAAGGTTTACCAGATAGATGTGTGTGTCTGTCAGTCCTGCAGTCCTTAAATGACTAAGAACAGTCAGGACTTCAGTCCTAGCATCATGGACTTACTGTAAGTAAGAGTCTTTGTTTCTCTTAAGCTTCTGCTACACCCATGAAAGCTTAATTAAAACTCAACCAGTATTGTTTTCAACTTACTTTTGGGCAAACCAGAATATAAAAAGAATATAAACTTCTTGCCTGAGGTAATAATAATAATAATATGCCTTAAGAATTATAATAATAGCAGCAGACGAAGCCAAGAAGGCCCATGACTGCAGGTGGTCCACAATAACAATCCACAGGAAGCTGCAAGATGAGAGAGAGCACAAAAACTCAAGGGAAGATGGGTCCAACACAAAGATGAATGAATATTCACATAGCTTTCATGGATATTTGGCTGTAGATTTTTAATTTAAGGTCATATGTCATACCTGGAATTTCATGACAGCACATGGCATATCTCAAGAGAGGAGGGTAGATTTCTAAGGAGCATTTGTGAGCCTTTTCATCATTTTACTTTAAACTCTCTAAATGAAGATTTGGAGCTATGAGTGACACTGTACAAAAGGTCAAAAGGGCAGAAAAGTGGGAATTATCCTTTAGGGAATGTGGCAATCAACACAAACTTGTTTAAAGCTGTTTTTTCCTGCAACATGGAGCATGAGAAAGAGTTTTGACTAAAGTTTCATGAGCTGATTTTGGCTTATCGTTCAAAAGCACTTTTATCTGAGGGGTAGTTTCATCTGCAGGACCTTTTCACTAATTAATTCAACTGCCTACTTAGCTCCTGCGAGACACGTTTTGTTCTGAGTCAGAGTGAAAAATCAAACTTAATTGACCTTTAAACTGATATTTAATCTTTGCCAGATTGCAGCAATTGGCGTTTGAGGAGCTCTAACCCTGTTGGTAACTGTCAGTCGGAGTCGCCATAAATTACCAACACAGACTATAAACCTGGCAGCCACGTGCTTTGGGCGATTGTTGTTGCTTCCTCCTAGACAGCCAGCTGTAAAAGTGCCAGTCTCACTGTTTGTTTCCCAGTTTATGCATGGAACAATCTCTTTGCCAGTGTATTTAATGAAGTCAAAGTCCGTGCATCTGTTCTGACTCCACCTGGTGAGTTTTCTCCACTTGAAGAAATAGAAAAACAGAATAACTTTTCTCAAACAAGCGAACAACAGAAAAAGTACCCTCGAAAGGCTACTGAATCACAGCATCTATCCATTCATGAGGCACAAGGCATCAAGGACAAGCAGCAATTTCCCAGGGAGAGAAGGAATACACCAGGTTGCCTTTTTATATGCAATTCCAGATGCCTCATTAGGGCTGCGTGTCTTTCATCATTATTCTTTCATGTAATTCTGCAGCACACAGCATCTGCACTCTTCACACAGTGTTTGTTATTTATGCAAATCTTTTTCATCAAAAAGCAAATAAACATCCTTTAAAAATGAAATTGAAAATCACAAGGTGAACAGACAGCACTGGCCCGATCCTTCAGAGTTTATAACTTACACAATCAAGAAATGGAAACACCAGCTGTCTTTTTCCATTTACTGACTCAAGCAGGTGTCTGCCACACACATTTCCATTTTAGACATCACATTCGCAGCCTTCTGTAACCACAATTTATTTAGTTTTATTCATTTTTCTGCAGCATTTGACTGCTAAAAAATACATTTGAGTAGATATAATCACTTTCAGCCACAGACTTCAGATGAATTCATATCATAGGAGTGGCCTTTTGTCTCTTGGCTTGTTTATTTGGAGCGATCAGATGTATTAAAGCAATGATATGGATCTTTTCCATCTTATAATGGCACTTTCAAAGATTATATAACTATGCATTCACTTTCAACAAGTGGAACGGCATAAATGCCATTTCCAAGGAGCGCCTCAATCAGCCTCTCTCAGCTCTATGTGACTTTAGCAGAAGGCCACATTCGTCTTACGACAGTTGTGATGCCTCTACAGCGGTAGTTCACACACCAGCGTGCAGGTAAAAAGAAGCCAGTTTAGCTCAGTACTGAGATACAATGTTGAGGCAGAAGAGGATAGTGATAGGTAAAGCTAAGAAGAGCATATGACTGAGCAAGAAGCCAAACTAGAGGGAATACAAGCTTTTACACACTGGTAAGCTTTTCAAAACAGCAGACTTTGAGTCTGAAACAAGGTTTGCTATGTTGTTGGTGTAAGGTTGCAAACTGGTTGAACTACTGAATAGGAGGGATGCAACAATAATCAACATGCTGAACCATTTGGTATGGCATCCATGGTTCAATACCCACATGCAAATGCATTTTTTGTCTTTTTTGTTGTTTTTTTAACACATAAAAACCACGTATTACCCATTGCTACTGATGGCTCTGTTCGTGTGCTACATAACGGGAGAAATAAAGTCATCACCGCAATAAACACCAAGGGGCAACCTGAAAAAAGGAAGCCAATGCGGAAGTGCAAAAAAATGCAATACAGCGAGTGTCCACTAGAGGCTGGCTGCAGGAACACCAGAAGTCCCGTCTGAACACCTGATAAACAGCTGGTCTTCACACCAGAAATAAACTGGTTTACAGCTTGGTTCAAAAAACCAAACGTGTCTCATTAGCTAATGTCTTCATGTGCTTTCACTGTACGGGGGGGATTTTTCTGTACCACAATGGTTTAGATTATATTTGGGAAAAAACCTCACTGTGGACTGATTGGTGTGTCTTATTTGGTTGTCAGATAGCTCGACAGGTAGAAGCTACATTTCTGCCAACCAGAATGCTAGCTCGCTACCTGACAGGAAGTCAAGCTTAGTAGGCGGGCCATTAGATTGATCCAAAGTTCAGTTGTGACTACGATTTCAATTTGGAGGCCTCCGTGGATTGGCTTCAAGAGCTGTTTGAGTCCGCCTGTTGTAAGCAGACGGCTGACAGCACACAGGGTTTTTCAAATAGAAGATTTTGCTGAGTTTAAGTTGCTGCTGCAGCGCTGTCTTTTGCTCTGCTGTCTGGGTGGTAGACACACACCAGCCTGGAGATCATTCGTCTCTCACGTGCTTATTTTCACCGCCTACAGTCACGTGACCTTGGGAAAGTGACTTAATTTGCTCCCACTGCTTTGTCAGTGGAGTGTAAATACCTAATACTGTTAGCTACTTCTTGATAGAAACCTCTGCCAACAGTGTGTGAATGTGTAGTGAATGGGAAGGTGTGACCTGAAGTGTGAAAAGTGCTTTCCTACATGCCCTAAATAAAAGCTTCTTTCAAGCTGAAGTCTATTTACCATTTCTTTAGCTGAACCTCATTATTCAGTTTTTTCTTTTTTTCCCTAAAGATAAGTTTAAAAGAAAAACAAACTAACCTAAAAAAAAAAAAAAAAAGAAAAACAATGTTGGTTGTTTCTATGGAAAAAAAAAAAAAAAAAATTATGGATGAATAACCGAGTCCTTGCAGACCCAGTTTTGGATCTCCATCCCTAACTTTGCACCTTTGTTGGGTGCTTTGAAAAAACACTCGGAGGGTGATTGGATGAACGTTCTGTCTGTCACATCTTTATGGGCCAATCAGAGCAACAAAACACGTGACGACGAGTAAACTCCATAGAGAGCTGCATAACGCGAACCATGGCGACTGTAGACATGTCAGTACACGGCTTTTGTTGTTTTTGAAAAGAAAACAACTCACTGCTGTTCTTTGTTCTTCTCTCAGCCAAGCACTGTCATCAAGTTCTGATATAACTTATCTTTTAGCAGCATCCATGCTAATCTCTTCTGCCATAATTACACTAGCCTATTGTCGCTTGCTTTCTCATGACTCAGCCACGCTGTGACAGCCTCTTACTCCTGATTGGCCCTGTCACCTTCTAATCGGGCCCAAACTGTTCATATGGGAGCTTCGTGAGATGGATTCGCTAGTGAGAAATAAAGATACGGTTAATAAATACATTACGTTTTGAAACTCTGAAATTTTAATTCCCAGGAATTCCTGCTAAAATCTAATTTTTCTTTTGGGAAGAAAGAAAGCAAGACTGGGGCTTGTTTGTGGATTTTATTGGGTGTTAGCCTGTGGCATTGAAATTGAAGACTTGTTACAAACTGAGGACCCAGAAAAGACACTCAAGGATCATGGTCATCATGGGTTAAAAGACATCTAAAACATGCCTGGTAATTTCTGATTTTTCTAACAGTGTACTAGGACTAAAAATGGCTAACCAAAAGAACAGGCAACTATTTTGGTAGCTCCGGTGTGCTTCTGAGCAAAACTATTTACAAGATAAACAAAGATGAGCTGTTTAGTGTCTAGGTGTGCATCCATCGCAGTCAACAAAGCATTACTGTGTGTGAAATTTTACCTGCTGAAGAAATATCCTACCAAAAGATCCACCAGTGATGTTAAAACGTTTCTGACAAACGCCGTGTTCAACATTAAACCAGGTCTCTCTCCTCTGAATTGCCATGCAGAGAGCGTTCTGGTGGGTGTAACCTCATTTCAAGGTTTTTCACTCTGCAGAGGTGCAAACTCCCAAAGAAGCCACACTCTACTTTTACTTGATTGTTGTTGCTACCTCTAAACTCAAAGTTTATGGGGGGAAAAAATAAACCTCAAGGCACGTCTTGCAGTGTTTATCTCTGAAGGCTCAGCTGAATGGGATTACACTGTACTTCACATTAAAAACCAGCCCTCACTGTGTCTCCAAGCTTGTCGACAACACAAACCCAAGGTACATGCAATCTTTTAATCATTCATTTTTCAAGATAAATACTAATGCATCTGCATCCAAGCAACAAGGTGTGAGGATGAAGCTGGAGCAGCAGCGTAAAGAGCTGAAAGATCTGCATACAAAGTGACACAATAGCTTCAGACAGGCTCCATATGGGCCTTTGGAGCCGGTAAAATTGAAAATGAAAGCACAGATGCTGTCGCAATACATCGGGGGATCACAATTCAACAAAGAGTCTTAGAACTGTCAGGATGTGGCAACAGGACTCTGACTAGTATCGCTGCGACGAAGCGCCTTCTGACAGCTTCACTTAGTGCATCATCCCTGTTTTTATGGGAGCCAAATTATCATATTTCATATGTCAGTCAAATATGAAAAGATGGCTGTTATCTGCTGGTTAAAGCAACACAGCAAAGTGTTTTTTTTTTTCACTTTCAGATGCATAATCTGCTTTATGAAGTTCTTTCTGATTAAAGACTTTAATAAGTTTCAATCCATTTAGCCCTCTTAAAGTAATCAAACTGAGCCAGTGCCTCGGTTTCCCTTAAACTTATCTTTTAATGGGTTATTTTAATGGGAAACGTTAATCCTAATATCTAAATTATTATCAAGATAGAGCGATCATATTGATGTTACACTCTGTATCTGATATATCTGCCTCATCTATCTCTGCAGCCATGCTGAACCCTTTAATTGGCCTCGGCGACCTCCGTTCACAGCACAGGGCCGCGCTCTGAGGCTCTGAAACTCATCATTTCAAACGCGACGTGTTGTGACATCTTCAGCCTGCTGCTATTTACTCCTCTGCTCTGTCCTTCGTTTATTCTCGCTCTCATATTTATACGTTTACTGCTCTGCTTATAAGAAGTGAATGGGAAGGCTGACACTGCAGACGTTCTGCTCTAGCCGAACATCAGCCGCAGCAGACATACAGGCACTTTTTTTAAATGTGAATTTTACTCTGAAAAACCATCACCAAAGCCTTCAACTTTAGCAAAATGCTGTATCCAGTATCAGCCATATTTTTCCACCGTCAGTGCTCTTAATAGTTCAACCCCAATTCCAAAAAGTTGCTGCACTGTGTAAATTGTAAATGTTAAAAGAAGGGAATCATACAAGCACGTCTCAAAATGCATACATGCCACTTTTTGACACCCAAGTTTGTCTTTTATTTACAACCCCAATCCCCAAAAAGTTGGGACACTGTAAATGTAAATAAACAGAATGCAATGATTTGCAAATCTCAAAAAAAAAAAAAAAAAAACATTTTATTAACATAACAAAATAAACATCAGATGTTGAAAATGAGATGTTTTACTATTTTGTGAAAAATATGAGCTCATTTTGAATTTGATGGCACCAAAACATATCAAAAAAGTTGGGACAGGGCAACAAAAAGCTGGAAAACTAAGTGGTAATTAAAAGCAGCTGTAAATAAAGTTGATTGTCAACAGGTCAGTGACATGACTGGGTATAAAAGAAGCAATTTAGAGAGGCAGAGTCTCTCTGAAGTACATATGAGCAAAGGCTCACCAATCTGCAAAACACTGCATCTAAAATTGTGCACCACTGTTCCTAAAGGTAGAAGTGCAGAGACTTTAAGTATCCACCCATCTACCTTCCATAATATCATCAAAATATTTACAGGATCTGGAGAAATCTCTCTGCATTAGGGACGCATACTGAGGGTCAGTATTGGATGCTGTTGTTTCTCAGGCCCTCAGGCAGCTCTGCATTAAAAACAGGCATGATTCTATTCTAGAAATCACTGCATGGGCTCAGGAACACTTCCAGAAATCACTGTCTGTCCATACAGGCAGCATTACCATCCACAAATGCAAGTTAAAGCTGTATCATTCAAAGAAGAGGCTATTTGTAAATACGATCTGAGAGCAATGCCATCCTCTGTGGGCCAAAGCTCATTTAAAGTGCACTGTGGCAAAATGGAAAACTGTTCTGTGGTCAGAGGAGTCAATTTTGAAATTCTTTTTGGAAATCATGGATGCTGTGTCCTGCAGACTAAAGAGAAGAGGGATCATCCAGCTTGTTATTGTCAGGTTACAGAGGGTTTTTAGGACACAATTGCAAATTAAGGTTTTCTCAAAGTTATCCTAAAAGTATAACCACCAAGATCACAAGTGATCAGTTGGGAGGGGGATAAAATAAACAAACCAAAAGCTCCTGCTCACACATAACTAAGAACTAAACCACCACTGCCATGCAGATAACTACTAACTTAAACTTCTAGGGAGACTGAGAGACTAAAATAGAAAAGAAAAATAACTCAGAGGCCACAAGGCTCATGTCAGAAGAAAAACAAAAACTATTGTGTAAGGATACTCAGCACTGATTCACAACTATCTTTGAATAACAGTTATTTCTAACCCCAGAAAGATTCTCAGAATTGCTTTAGCAGATTATTCTTACCACACACACAAAAGAAAACACAGTGATGCACTCAGTATCTCTGATGGTGAGATAATGAGTCAGCACAGAGTGCTGCAGCTCAGGTGTCTATATCAGTTTGCCACACCTGGCCCTCATCAGGGCCAATCAGCTCACACACACCTGGAATTGCACTGACTGACTCACACTGTGAGTGACCAGACTGAATTCCCTCAGTTATCCTGGCACAGTTCCAAAACCTGCATCTCTGATGGTATGGATTTGCATTTGTGCCTGTGCTGTCAGCAGCTTACACACCTGGAAAGACACTATCAATGTTTTAAAGCAACATATGCTCCCACCCAGACAACGTCTCCTCTAGAGAAGGTCTTTACTGTTTCATCAAGACAATGCTAAACTACACACTGCATCCATCATAACAGCATGGCTTCACAGTAGAAGAGTACGGGTGCTTAACTGGCAGTCCAGACCTTTCACTGAGAGAATTATACACAATTACATTAATTATCAGACGTTTACGGACTGTTGTTGAAAGAAAAGGAGCTGCTACACAATGATAAACATCGTCCTGTCCCTACTTTTTTTGAGATGTGTCACTGCCATCAAATTCAAAATGAGCTTACATTTTTCATGAAATGGTAAAATGTCTCAGTTTCAACTTCTGTTATGTTGTGTATGTTCTATTGTGAATAAAATTGTGGTGTGTGATATTTGCAAATCACTGCATTCTGTATTTATTTACATTATACACAGTGCCCTATTTTTTGTAATTTGAGTTATAGAATAAACAGCTTTATTTCAAAGTGGCTCTGTGTTCTGTATTTTTACAAAGTAAAACAGATCATGCTGATTGTGCTAAATAAATAAATTGATTAATTAAATTAAATAATTTTTTGTCTGTTTTGAGTGTTGTTTAATAAAATGTATTCTGTTTGTCAAATACAAGGGCTAATATTATTCTTATGGACTGCCAGCTATAAGTGTCGGTATCATCCCTAAAACCAAGATTGGAAACAGGATTAATTTTGTTTTCCATCTACATGCTCTGTAAAGACAGCTTCAATGACAATCATAGTTAGTTAACTATAATGTGTCACAGTGTCAGTCAGGGGAAAGGTGTTACTCCTGAGGAACAAAAAACAACATTCAGAGATTTCTCAGTCACAACAAACGCCGTATACGTGCCACTGAAGAGTCAAGGTTAGAAGTAGAAGGAGAAATACCATTCATTGATAGAGTGATATAAGAAGTCCTTCTGGCTGGTAGGCAGCAGGCAACACTAATAAAGGTGGTAACAAAGCACGCTGCAACTATAGGGGGAACTCACAAACAAACAAACAGGTGAGAGGCAGGAGTGGGCATTGATGGTGAAGGTTAGTGAACTGAAAAGAAATGAGGAAGTGTGTGACAATAGAGGGAAAGGTGGTTCCTATACTGTATATGTCAAAGAAAAATTCTTCTTCTTTCCCATCTCACTTGGGTGATGGCATATGTGGCGTGGAGTTAACTGATTACGCCCCTACATGGATGTGGGCAAGATCACTCATTTTTGTATATTTTCCTGGTAATATTGCATTAGGACATTTTATTCTGAAGGACTGATGTATGTTTTTGGGGGTTTTTTTTGTTTGTTTTTTTTTACTTTTTGCAACAGACAGATTACTGAACTGCTGTTTGCATTTTCGGTGGACTTTGAAAGATTTAAATGATTCTTTAGAGTGAATGGACATGGAGTGATTTCATTAGTAGAGGAATAAGACAAGTATTTATACAAAGTGCAGTGTAGCTGGGATGAATCTGCCACCATAATGGATGTAGCAGGTAGCTTAGAAATAGTTTTCAAGTTTGACTGGGAATGGACAATAATACATGAATACCATATTCTAGGGCAGGGGTCATCAACTTGGATAAAATCAATATTTTTGTCTATAATCACAGTCATAAAAACATGAATTCTTTCCAAAATTAATGGAACTTTAAGCTTTTAATAGTGAGATCAGTCCCTATCACCTATACTGCAGCCAGCCACACTGGGGCGATCAAGATATTTTAGCTACATATTTTGTAGCAGATGCTGTCTGATACAAGTTGTGAATTATTATTTTTACATTTCCTTTTAATGATGGGGGGGGGGGTCTATAGGAGCAAATACTCAGAGAGAGAGAGGACAATGCTGCTACTATAAATCACTTCCCTGTAATCAGTGTTGTTTTATTTATTTTAGGAACTGAAGCATTTTGTTAAAGGATTGAATGAAAGTGCTGCAGAGGTTTGTACTCTGCTCGCTGTGCTTGCACATGCACACCAGCAGGTGTTTGTATTTTGTGGTTTTTAAACACCCAGCGGTAATACCTGAAAAACTGGGCAAAGGTTTGACGATATTAAAAATGTATACCATCCAGTCCTACATTTGACCTCATGAGATTTGGAGTTGTGAGAGTGGAGACCCTTGTTGGTGGTAAAAGAATCCCTTAGTATGTGGTGTGACCACACACTCTAAAAGCTGTAATGTGGCTTTACGTGGGCTCTAACATTAAAAATAAATGTAGTTAAGACTTTAAAAATCTTTATTGTGCCAGGCTTTAGTGATATTCTTGATTCTTTTAAACTGCACTTGAGTGGCTCTCATAATCAGTTCTTTTGGCACGGTTTCTCTCAGCACATAACAATAATAAATATTCTGCCTTTGAATTAAAACAGATAGCCTCAGGCTTGCAGATCTAACCCATCAAATCTGCCGGCCGCTGCTACAGCTCTGACACGAGGTATGCGATGCATATTCATGATATCCATCTGCGAGTATCAAATCATACGTGAATTAAAAGAGGGGCGGTTATTCATGAACTCTTCATGGAAATCTTCACAGTTTTGTAGGATACAGAGATCACTCCAAATGCTTACTGTTTCTGCACAACTGCTGTGAATAAACGTTGTTTAACTAAATGAATAAACAAAAGAGAGAATAGTAATTTGTTGGGCAGGGATCATTGCTCATATGTTATTCATATGGCAACTCATTCAGCGAGTGGTTGAGTCAGTCCAGCTTAGTTAATTGGGAGCGAAGCCTGTATTTTCTGACAGCATATTAAAGGGCAGATTCTCAGTAGTCTGCCTCACCGGCTAAGTGTTGGAGCTCCTGCAGAAGCAAAGAGATTTTGATCTCCCTAAGTGCCTGTGTTTGTGTATTATACTCTGCTCTCCACATGTGATTTAGTGGTAGATTAAATAAAGTGATTATGATTAGAGGTTGATTATGCAGAAGCCCACCCGTATAGCTCATGCTCTCAGAGAGGTCCTGAACAAAACAACACGGATCACTTCCCCTTCTTGTTAGGAGTTTAGAAAAGAGTTAAAACTTTCTGATATGGTTCAGGAATTTAATGTCACTTTGTCTTATTAATTCTGACAACATACAGGTGCAAACAATTTAAGGTAAAGTTAAGTTAACCATGCACAAGTTCAATATGTCCAAAAATATGATATAGAATTTAGTATATAAGTTGCACATCGTTGCCAGTGGGCCATAACCACCATCCATCCTTCTCCGTCCACTTATCCAGGGCCAGGTCACAGTGGCAGCAGGCTAAGTTAGTCAGCCCAGAAATCCTCAGTGGCATTTCCAACTAACAATTCAAACCTGTCACATCTCCTAAGACCATTTATTGCAAATTTATTTGCAATACAACATAAACAACATACCTGATGTTGAAAAGGAAATTTCACCATTTTGTTGAAATATCTCATTTTGAATTTGATGGCAGCAGCACATCTCAAAAAAGAAGGGACTAGCTGGTAAGTAAGTTATACTAATGACAAAATAGGTAGAGGATCATTTTGCAACTAATTAGGGTAAATGGCAACAGATCAGTAACATAACTGGGTATAAAAGGAGCATCTTAGACATGCAGAGTCTCTTATCCGCAATTTCCACATACGACGACTGCGCCACGCACCAAAGCGCTGTGGGTTTGCTCCAACCATAGGAGAGAGACCTTGCCCACTGGAAGTGTGTCTAAAGCGCTGCGCCGCGGTATGCAGCCCTGATCAACGGGCAGAGATCGCAGGAGGACTGCAAGTTCACACAGGAATAGTATGTCAGCAGCGGATCATTTTACCTTTTGGGCTTAATTCAACATCCAATACCGCTTTAAGTCCATGATGTTATTGTTTCCGCCATTGTGTGAGTACATTAGGAAGGTAAAAGGTTAACGTTTGCTTAAAGAATCTGTAGTTTTAAGTAAAATTCTTTGGCTAAATTCTTTTCTCGTCAGTGGCGCCACTGTAGCTCTGTGATCCAATTACCTCTCGGTGACCCTTGGCTCTCCCCTGCAGGATGAGACAAAATGTTGATATAGTAATGATTTGTGATCGGGAGTCCGTGCATTGTGTTGCATTTTAAAAGAACTGGATATTGTACGCTTGTGACTTCCTGTTTGGAGCTTTCTGATCGATGATAATTCACGTGGTTTGGCGCAGCCAGCACTGAAAACAGACCTTCAGTGTATCTCGAACAAAGCAGAGCTGAGGGGTGCTCCAGGGACGGACTGCTGCTGGACTGGAACGCGGGCAGTCGAACAGCTCTGATAGACTGAAGAAGGTGCGATTTGCCCTGCAGTACGATTCGCCGGTGGATTGCAGCATTGTCGCTGTATGTGGAAATTGAAGGTTAGAGGTAAAGATGGACAGAGGTTCACCAATTCGTGATAAAACCTGTGTCTAAAATTGTGGAGAATTTGAGAAAAATATTCCTCAGTGTATATCCCACCGTCTACTGTAAATAATGTCATCAAAAGATTATGAGCAATCTGAGTAATCTCTGAGCACAAAGGATAAAGCCAAAGGTCAGTATTGGATGTTCGTGATCTTTGGGCCCTCAGGCAGCGCTACAATGAAAACAGTACTGATTCTGCACTGGAAGTCACTGCATGGGCTCAAAAAATCATTGTCTGTCACATCAGTTCACTGTGCCACCCTCAAATGCAAGTTAAAGCTGAATCATGCAGAGAAGAAGCCACATGTGAGCACCATCCAGAAATGCAGCTGTCTTCTCTGGGCTGAAGCTCATTTGAAATGGACTGAGGCAAAGTGGAAAACTGTTCTGTATGAATCAAAAGTTGAAATTCTTTTCGGAAACCACAAGAGGAGAGGGACCATGAACCTGTTATCAGAGCACAGTTCAATAACCTGCACCTCTGTTGGTATGGGGTTTCATTAGTGCCTATGGTGTGGGCAGCTTACACATCTGGAAAGGCACTATCAATGCAGAAAAGGATACAGAGGTTATAGAGCAACATGTGCTCCCATCTAGACAACTCCACCTTCAGTAAAGGCCTTGAATATTTACCAAGACAATGCTAAACCACATACTGCATCCATAATGATGGCATGGCTTTGCAATAGAAGGGTCCAGGTGCTGAACTGGTCTGACTGCAGTCCAGACCTTTCACAAATAGAAAACATTTGGCACCACATTAGATGACAAATCTAGCAGGACTGTTGAGCAGCTAAAACCCTACATCAGACAAGAATGGCACAACATTCCTCTTTTAAAACTCCAGCATCTGGTCTCTTGTTGTTCAAAGAAGAGGGGATGCTACACTAGGGCTGCAGTAATAGATTCTTTTTGTAGTCGAGTACTCTTTAGATTCTTCTGGCGATTAATCGAGTACTCTTAAAAGGAATACTTCATTTTTTTAATCTGTCCCTTTTGCCTTTTCAAGAAAAACAGTACTAGAGAAATGAGAAAA
Source organism: Cheilinus undulatus (assembly GCF_018320785.1). Classification (NCBI taxonomy): domain Eukaryota; kingdom Metazoa; phylum Chordata; class Actinopteri; order Labriformes; family Labridae; genus Cheilinus; species Cheilinus undulatus. The sequence continues at coordinate 7,793,744 of NC_054868.1, forward strand.
GAAGATGAACATGAAATGAACTACTTCTATAATAAAACTGGAATTAACAGGTTCTCTAAAGAAAATATATTTTACAAAGTGCAATGAAGTTCCGATAACAGTTTACATTTCTTATAGTTACAGGGAAAGGAAGTTAAATAATTACATAAGATTATGCCATATTTGGGGTTTTAGGATCCTCTTCCAGGAAATGTTTGGTGCCAAAACTATTTCTTTCATTGTAGTTTATACTTATTTTCCAATTTGCCATCAAAGGGACATTTAATCATTTTAACATCCTCTAGTTTATGCATGAATGTAATCGGATAATTTGAGGAATTGTTTCATCCCTATGCTATACAATGGTAAACATGGCCCCGTCCCTACTTTTTTGAGATCTTATATGTTGTTTATGTTCTATTGTGAATAAAATATGGGTTTATAAGATTTCACAATATTTTGTTTGTTTGTTTGTTTGTTTGTTTTGTTTTGTTTTTACGTTTTACACAGCGTCTTAGTTTTTTCTGAACTGAGGCTGTAGTTTGATGAAAGCAGCACAAATGTAAAGTATTGACTTTAATGTGTCAGGCGGGATTTAGAATCTTTCTTCTAATTTGTTGATTTTCCTCCCTGACATGTTTGGTTGGTTAAGGAAACAAACTAAAGAGGAGTAAAAACATCCTTCACTGTCAAATAAATGCCTTACCTGCTACACTTCAGGCAGACTTTATCATTTTACTATAATAAAATTTACACAACTCCTTTCAAAAAGCTCAGAAGTGTTTATATTTTAGAGATTATGGGGAATTATGACAGCAGACAGCAAATAAGAATGATTAAGTAATCAAGGCATGACTATGTTGGTTTAATCAAGCGCTTAGTTTATTTATGAATGAAAATAAGCTCTTTATGTGATGATGAAATGAGTTTATGTCTGCCTGTAGCTCTTAAAACTGGTTAAATATGCAGAGTGATTACATCAACACTCATTACAGTTGGAAATCATCTCTAAAGTGAAGTAAAGGAAAACAAACAGTGCGTTTGTTGATGCAAATGTTAAAGAAAAGTTGCAGTCAAGCCTCATCCAGAAGGCAGAATTATGCACATAAAACTACTTCAGCTGTGCTGTTCTCAGAAATGGTAAAAGGGATACCAGTATTCAGAATCCGCTCTGTTTCTTTCATATACCTGGCAGCCAGGTGTGTTTTCTGCTGTGAGTGCTTTGCTGTGAACAGGTGTTAAAATGAAAATCTGCTCCAGGTATATCTCACGTTCATACTGTTCTCATGTCATGTTCTTTGCTCTGTGCAGGATGATGGCGGCCTCCTCTGCCTCGGTGATGAGGGAGAATGTGCTCTGTGAGGGACTCTGAAGGAGGCTGAATTCTGCACAGGCCAAAAATGAGACCTGAATCCAGGCCGCATCTGCATCAGACCTTGGTGAACCTAACTCATTCCGGCTAGAGATCGTAGTCCCATTACAGACGGAGGGTTTGCATTGTTTGGCTTGAACTGACCCTTTATGACTGGCCGAACACGACATAACCGTAAATGCCGTCCTTTTCTACCCTTTTAAAGGTCGAACAAATTATCCCCCAGACCTCTGTGAAGCTGAGAAGTGCCAGACATGTACAAAGGTGTGTGTTTACGCTTTTTTTTAAACTTACCCCTCTGTGGTCAGAGATGAGCCAGTGGACACGACACCCCTGCTCAGGTAGAAGTGCAGAGAAGGTTCATATTATGGATTAAAAATCCCTGCTAGCATCCATTATATTTTAAAATTAAATACGCCTGAGGTATAAAAACATCCATAATAATGGGTTCATTGTTCATTGTAATGATGTGAATACAGTGGAGTAAAATAGATAAATACTTCAGAATTAGCAAACGACTCCTCTTATAGACATTTAATGGTTTCACTTTAAAATGTCTACTTCACTCTGTCCCGTTAAGAACTGTACTTTCAGCCAATATTGCCCACCCTTACATATTTCTGTAGCTGCACATATTAAAAGTGATTATTCACCTCCTCATAATTTTTAAGTAACCTGAGCAGCGAGGGGCGGGATTTGGAGGGGCTGTATGAGATGTTATTGGGCCATCCTACTGTCACTATAAAGAAAACAACCAGTGGGTTGCTGCTCCTACTCTAAGGGGCAGTGATGTTTTTTTAAGGAAGTGTGTCAGCCCGCTGGGTGAGAAAATGCCCAGTATGCCAGATTCCAGTCTTCCCTGCACTGCCAGGCCAGTTCTGAACGCCAGCTCTCCAAGTTAATAAAAAAAACAACGGCTGAAGGCCTTTGCACACTGAGCCTGTTTATTTCGTTTGAGTTTTTTGCACATTAAAAAAGAAAATTGAGCTCATGTTGTTCTAATCGAGATTGCACACTGATGCCGAAATTTTCGTCAGTCATATTTTTTTCGGAACAGGCTCGATTTTATGCAAAATTTTGCATCAGTCCAAGTCATTTAAATGTGTGATTGATGATTCAAAACAGTGCCCACTGCTTCCTCCCCACTTGCCCAACCCCTCCTGACCCCTCCTGTCTCTCTCCCCTCTCTCTCACACACCAATCCTCAGTTTAAACACCAAAGTTTGCTCACTTATTTTGTGGATATAAACCATGGAAATATAAGAAAGATGGGTGGTTGATGATTCAAATCAGTGCCTGCTGCTTTTTTCTCTCTTGCTCGCTCACCCCCACCCAACCCCTCCCTCTCTCTCCCTTTCTCTCCCTCTCTCGCACCAAAACCTCACTGCAAACACTGTAGTTTGCCAGTGTATTATATGGATATCAGATATGGAAATACAACAGATAAAGGCAGAAGTTTGTAGCCCACTCACAGGTCATAACAGAGGCTGAATTAAAAAATTACTCTTCATCTCTCCAACTTGGCTCAGTGCTACGAAGCATGAGAAGATGGTGTATGAGGCTCTCTGTCATGATGGAACCAGTGGGATTTTAAAGGAGTGACAAAGCCACATGCTCACAATACGAAACAATTTCCCACATTGTACGAATTATCGCAGTAAAGGCAAATAAAAACGCATTGGACCCCGAGTGTGTGATGTTTTTCAGATTACAGATCTGAAAAAAATGCATCAGAAAATAACGGACCCAGTGTGTTAAGACCTTTAGTCTGTAGAGCTGCTACAGACTCTACAGACTTTGTAGAGCTGCTCGTTCCTCATGACACAAAGCCTATAGATGGAAAAACTGGCAGAGTCAGAGAGAGACCGAAAATGTTCCTACACTGTTGAAAATAATCCAGCCTGAACTTGACCTGGTAGATGACCCGCTGTGTTCACGTTGAGTTGCTGAACAATGGATGGGAATGAAGATCGAGATGTTACCAGCAGCTTGTACAGATATTACCTATGAGTCTGCCTTCACTTCCTCTCCCCCTCCCTACTCACAGTATATTAAACAAACCACAGTGGGCTTCCTGTGATTACATTTTCTTTCTGCACTATGGCAGCCATCTTTTTTATTATTTAAATAGTAATTCTGTACATGAGGGGTGAGGAGTACAGCTAATAGAGGAAACAATGAGTCTGTTTAACAATGCCAGTTCACCTGTATGCCCCATTAAACACAATGTACTTTACATGTCAAATTTTTATTTTATTTTTTAAATTTATTTTTGGGCTTTTTATGCCTTTATTGACAGAGGAGGACAGTGGATAGAATCAGAAACAGGAACGAGAGAGCTGGGGAGAGACATACGGGCCAAACCCGGGCCAATCGTGTACATGGGACGCACCTAAAACCACTAGGCCACCTGCGCCCTGTTGGATATTTTTTAAAGACTGAAAGCATGCTGTGACAGTGTTTTCATTGAGGGAAATTTTCTGTGATATGTCGGGGGGCAAATGATTATTGGCATGGTCGATTTAGAAATGATATTTGGTATTTTGCCAATTATTGGCATTTTACTTTACTGATAATCGACCCATCCATCTTCTATACTGCTTATCCCGTTGTGGCCGCGGGGAGGCTGGAGCCTATCCCAGCTGTCATACATCCTGGATGGGTCACCAGTTAATCACAGGGCTGACACATAGAGATGAAAAACCAAACAACCACACTCACATTCATACCCAGAGTCACCAATTTATCTAATGAGCATGTCTTTAGTAAGAGGAAGCCAGAGTACCTGGAGAGAACCCACATATGCACGGGGGAGAACATGCAAACTCCACACAGAAAGGCTCTGACCGGAAAGCTAACCAGGGACCTGATTGCTGTGAGGCAACAGTGCTGACCCCAATGCTACTTTTGCACCACTAGAAGGTGCGAAATCCCCTCTGGCTTTATTTTCACTCCAAAGTCTCATAGAATGTCCTGCACACAACAAAATCTGATAGATCTAGATGTCACATGAGCACACCAGCCAGTTAACCTTAACAGCCAGTTAAGGGGTGTCCTTAAAGCAGTCAGTCGCTTCCTGTTTCCCTGCCGCTTCTATGTTGCTCTGTGCCGTGTCTTATGCTTACAAAGGCAGCGCTGAAGTGTTTATTTTACTTCATTTTTCCATCATGCAAGTTTTTGCCACATTAAAGGTCACAAATTAAGCAAAATACATTTTTTCAGGCATTTCTAGTAAAAATATGTGCCCCTGGCCTGTCCATAATCCCCCAAAGAATCAGAAAAATCCATTCGCCCCCCCCCCCCTTCTCCTTCTCCACCTTTCAGAAAAAGTTTTCCAAAACAAGCCTTTCTCAGATTTTCCCTTTATGACGTCATGCTGGGAGTTAGCCCCGCCCCCAGGTTCAGATGGCCCACCCTGCTTGGGAGAAAGCTTCGGCCTCCTCTCCTGATCCGATCAGGAGAGCCACATCCAATAAGCCACATCCATTTCCTGGATGGGTTGTAGTCAGGGGCGGAGTCAGACAGCTCATTTACATTTAAAGCTACAGACACAGGGAGGGTGGTTCTGAGCAGGGCTGAAATAGAGTTTTTTTAGACATGCAAAAATCAAATACTGGAGTGTTTTTTCAGCAAAAAACTTCACAGGAATGTTTTGGGGCCCTCTGAGAACAATATAAACTTGTCTTAAAGGGGTAAAATATGTGACCTTTAAGTGCATTGCACATCATAACAAATGCATATTGAGTCCAAATATTGATAACCTGTCTCATGAACTAATTGTAATTAGTATTGGCTCTGAAAAATCAATATCGGGTGATTCCTTATGTAAAGGCCTACCTGCTGTAGTTGAATGTTGCGAGGGGAAATGAAAGTATGATTCAGTGCTACATAAATAAAACCCACTTGGCTTAAAGACTATGTGGGTGTAAAACGAGAGAACGGAAGGATTTTAAAACTGCAACAAAACAAAAAAAAGCCCGTAAAACTGTCTGAAAATAACAATAATCCCATGGTTAGTCATAATAATGAGATAGCAAAGACTTAATTTTTGTGTCAGTAGCAGTGTCAGTAATAACAAGTTACAGTTTTACTAACTTTTCCTACTTTTCCTCAGAGAAATAGGTTTTTATATGAGCTTTACTGTCATGATCAATTTTTAAATTGTAGGCTCCACACCGGGAATAGAATATATTCATAAAATCCTTGTCATAAAATAGTCTGAGTACAAATCAAAGTGGATCTTGTTTCTAAAGTTCAGCCACCATCTGAATATGAATACATCTATATTCCCTCCTGGTTGGACATGGTTTCTGCTGTTTTGTAATAAGGTGTAATAAAAATCAAACAGTTCAAAAAGTATAATCCTCAAACAAAAGAAGCCAACCTTTACCCGCTTTTTCTCCACATTAAGCTTGCACCGCCTCATTGTTCTCTGCCTCTGTCCTCCACCTGACATGCAAGTCTATCAGTAACCTGCACCAAGGGTTAGAGTATGTGTTCAGGATTCTAAGAGCCCTGTAGCACATTGTGTCAGGCTCCCAAGGTGAACGGGAGAGACAGGGGCCCAAGATTAATTCGAGCCACGGTATAATGAGGCTTCTCTCAGACTTCCCCGGTGAATAAAGACAAATGGCTTTTGTTTGTGTCAGCTTTGCCATCTTGCACTGATGACTCCTATAATCCCATTCCTGCCACAAACAGAAAAACAGCAAAAAAAAAAAAAAATGAAATGAACAGTAACGAGGGGGTCTTTTATTATGTAACAGGATATTTTCATACTTAAACAACAGCGCTCTCATGAGGGTTTGGGAGGCTGAAGGAGCTATTGATGGATATGAAATGACAGAGCCGCCTCTCTCTGGAGAGAAAGACTCTCATTGAACACAACAAATAACTCACTTCCAATCACATTTCTCACGCCTGTATGGACATTTGCATGCAGGATTCCTTCGAAGGAGACGTCAAATCAGAGACTTTTCTCTCTGGGGTCAAAGGATTGTAATGTGGGTCTGACCATGAAGTAACCATCCTTGTGTTGGTAATGAAGGTGCCGATCAATAATCACTGTGATTGCGGCATTGACAGTCATATCGCATCCGCAGGGTCAGAATCATCACGTGAGGGCTGGACTAATCATGTCGAAAAGTGGCCCTGAGCGTGGGCTTTGACCTTACAAGTGCAGTAATTCACCTAAAGAACGACAGCAGAGGTAACTCTGGATACAATCACAACCTAGCATTATTATGAAAAACCTTTTAACTGACTCTGTTTAATAAAGCTAGGCAAACACCGTGATCTCAAGCTCTATTACAGCATGATATGTGTAACGACCTTAGTGCTCACCCTTTACAAGTGAAGCTGAGACAGACTGTGACAAAAGTAAATGAAGTTTTCTTTGAATAGTCTCAAACACAGAGGTTGAAATCAGATCTATCATCTCATTTTCATGCTTTGATAAACTACAAACAGCAAAAAAACCACTCATGCTCTGTGGAGCTCAATACCAAATACACAGCTGAGGCAGGAAAACATGCAAGAATATTACCAAGCATTCAGAGATTATTCAGACCCCCCTCACTTTTTCAACTTTATCATGTTGCAGCCTGATGAAACAGTCATTTAAATTAATTTTTCTCTTATGAATCTATACTCAGTGCCCATCATGGAGAGGGGAATAAAGAATGTTTTGCAAAATTACCAAAAATAAAAATCTTAAATATCACATAGACAGAAGTATTTGGACCATTAACTCAGTACGTCAGGGGTCGTCAACTCCATGTTCACAAGGGCCAGCTTTTTCTTGACTGACGCTGTTGGGGCCAGGCATTGAAATAAACTGAAATCAAATCTTTATTTTTGTTAATTTAAATATTCTTGTACAGATATATTTCCTTCCAAAATTAACAGAACTTTAAGCCTTTAAAGACCCTGTAAAGTAAAAATAGATCTGTATTTAGGTTTGTCATATGATAGAGCACTGTGTTATGAACCCCCAGGTCAAATTTCAGTCACATGAAGCATCTCCAAGTTTATAAAATGAAGCATCAAATCATGAAAAATGAGGCAGTAAAATCTGCTACAGGATGGTGTGGGCGTGTCTGTCGGATGAGCTGAAACCACGCCCACTCAGGACACGGGTAGTCTGCAGCAGTAACCCTCACTCATGGTGTCATACTTGGAAAAAATATTTTCCCCCTGAAAATATGAACCAATAAACAAAACATGCATAACTATAACTTTGCAATGAAACATGAACATTATAGAATGGTACAAGAGTACAAGACTGAATTCCTTTGCACAAAATGAACCAGTAGTCCCTGCTCCAGGTGACTGCCTCCTTCCACAATATTGTATTGTTAAAGGGGCGGGGTCATTCTCTACTGTGGGCTCATGACATCGTGAGCCCACATATTGGCCCCGCCCACATGAAACCAAGCCAGGAAAGAGATGAAATGGCCTAAATCCAGAATTCAGTCTCATGTAGATCTCAGAGTTTTCCCATGTTTACAGCGACCATATTCCAACATTTCTAGAGTGTTAAGACAAAAACTTTGGATTTCACTTTACAGGGTCTTTAACAATGAGATCAATCCCTATCGCCTTTACTGCAGACAGCCACCAGGGGGCAACTGAGATATTTTAGCTGCATATTTCTGGAGTCTTGATGTCTTTCACTGAGTTTGATGCTAAAAAGCTGTGTTGTGATTGGCCAAAAACACATGCAGGAAAAGGATCTGTGGAGATTCTCAGAGGAGGGAAATTGCACTCCCAAAGAGCCTTTTGCGAAAAATTATTGCAAAAAACTGCCACTTCAATCAAGATAACAATAATGTGTTAACTATGCCAAACTACAGAAATGCCAGCGTGCTTCTTGTCTGACAAGCTGCCAGGTTGAAGGGTTTCTTTAGACTTCAAGGGAAAAAAAGCATTCCATATTTCTTCCCTCTCAGATTTTGTGAATTTAATAACCTCTGGGGACTAGATGGGAAGCTGCGAGGGACCTGATGTAGCCCCCGGGCCTCCAGTTGATTATACCTGCAGTATGTAGTTAACGAAGTTTGGCGCAACAAGCTTTGCAAACCTGAACTTGAGGATTTTCTGCCATTTTTCTTTGTAAATCCTCATGAGCTCACTCACTCAGGTTGGATGCGGACTGAGGGTGGTCTGGCATTTTCAGGTCTCCCCAGAGATGTTTGATAGAATTTTGCTAAGTCAGAGCTCTGGCTGGACCACTCTTCACAGAGTGTTCCCCAAGCCGCTCCTATGTTGCTTTGGCTGTGTGCTTAGGGTCGTTTTCATGTTTGAAGGTGAACCTTTGTCCCAGTCTGAGGTCCTGAGTACTATGATAAGTTTTTCATTGAGGTTGTTTCTGTACTTAGAAACACCCCCACAGCATGATGCTGCCACTCCCATGCTTCACTGTTGGGATGGTATTGGTCAGGTGATGAGCGGTGCCTGGATTCCTCCAGACATAACATTTAAAACTGAGGCCAGATAGTTCAATCTTGGCTTCATCAGATCAGAGAATCTCATTTCTAACAGTCTGAGAATCCTTCAGGTGCTTTTTTTTTTGCAAATTTAGAGTGGGCTTTCATGTGTTTTGTACTGAGGAGAGGCTTCTGTCTAGTCACTCTGCCATAAAGCCCAGAGCAGTGGAGGGCTGCAGTGATGGCTGTCCATCTGGAACTTTATCCCATCCTAAGCTCAGTCAAAATGACCATCGGGTTCTTGGTCACCTCTCTTACTAAGGCCCTTCTCCATTTGCTCAGTTTCACTGGCTGACAAACTTCTTCCATTTGAGAATTATGGAGTCCACTGTGCTCTTGGGAACCTTCCGTGCAGAAGATGTCTTTTTCTTATCCTCCTCAGATCTGTGCCTTGAGAACAGCAGCAATCATCACGTATGAAGTCAGAAATTGTGGATTTACATCCTGTAAATATGACAAAATTGATAAAATACTACTATTCCTTCTGCTATCATGGCTAAATCTTTTTCCAAGCAGGGGCTGAGCTAGGGATTTTGGGCCCCCCAGAAAGAATAATTCTCACTCATCCCCCGCCCCAGTTAACCAGGGCGTGCCTCAAGGCTCTGTTCTTGGACCTCTCCTTTTCACCATCTACATGGTTCTACTAGGACAGATTATTCACAAACACGCTCTCAGCTTCCACTCTTATGCAGATGACACCCAACTGTATCTCAGCACCAAACCATCCACTCAGCTCCCTCCCCACTCCCTGGTAAACTGCCTCCATGACATCAAAGCCTGGATGACCTCTAACCAACTCAAACTCAACAGCAATAAAACAGAGCTCATGGTTGTGGCCCCCAAAGCACTGCTGCAGAAGGTTGGAGATCTCATGCTCGATGTGGACGGGACCTCCATCTGTCTGTCCTCCGACGTCCGAAACCTGGGCGTCATCCTGGACTCCACCCTCTCCTTCCAGCCCCACATAAAGTCTGTCACCAAATCTGCCTTCTATCATCTCAAGAACATCTCCTGGCTCCGACCATCACTCCCTGATTCTGTGGCTGAAACACTCATTCATGCTTTCATAACCTCCCGCCTGGACTACTGTAATGGAGTCCTGTCTGGAGTTCCCAGCAAAACCCTGGACAGGCTTCAGTACGTCCAAAACTCTGCAGCTAGAGTTCTCACCCGCACTAGACCCTGGCAACACATCACTCCGACCCTCATCCACCTCCACTGGCTTCCTATCAAGTCCCATATCAACTACAAAGTCTCCTCCTCAGATACAAATCTCTCCATGCTCTGGCTCCCCAGTACCTTTCTGATCTCCTCCATCCATACACACCATCCCGCAACCTTTGATCTTCAGACACCGGCCTACTTTCCATGCCCAAAACCAAACTCTGAACCTATGGAGACAGATCCTTCAGTGCTGCAGCTCCCACCCTCTGGAACACTCTTCCTGCAGACATCTGTAGTGCTCCATCTCTGGACATTTTCAAAAAAACGTCTCAAGCACCACCTGTTCACCACAGCCTACAGTCTTCACTAAACCACCCCTTACACTCATCCTACCCCTCACATAGTTTGTCCATGTCTATGTGTTCCTGTAAAGCGTCCTTGGGTTTCTTGAAAGGCGCTATATAAATTCAAGATATTATTATTATTATTATTATTATAGTACACAGGGCCCCCTGTAACCCACTAGCCAAGCTACAAATGTGTCATTTTACAAATATCTATGTATTTTAATGTAGTTTTGAACCATAATTTCCCAATATACAAGCAATAATTTTTCTATGGTTAAATTAAATTTACTTGCATTATTTTGCAGTGCTGGACTACACCATTTGGACTTTTTTAAGAGAGGAGCAGGGGCCCCCGTATTGTATTTTACTCTGTTTGATTCAAATTTCAGCCTGTTGACCAATTCATTTAGTCACTTTTGATTCAATGATCACACTTAAAAAATAAATAAAATCACACTTTTCATTGCATGCTTCTTAAGGGCCCCTCCCTACAGTGGGCCCAGGTAATCAGTACCCCACCCCACCCCCCGCTGCCACGCCCATGTGTCCAAGTACATCCCTGGTTATGTGTGAAGGCTCTAGAGGAAGCATTTTCATTTTTCTTCTTTCATCCCATATCAAGAAACTTACCTCTGTGATTCTGAAGGACAAGTTTGTAAAATCCCATTTGTAAAGTGTCAATGGGGCACACAGTGGCTGACTCATGAAGACCACAATCCTGCAGCTCACATTTTCAATCATTATTCCTTCCTATTTTATTTTCTCTTTGTATTTGTATTTGTACTTTGAGGGGTTGGCTTTCACACATATACAAGAGATGCTAAAGTCCTTGGGTGGTTGAGTTTTAAAGGTCAGTTGCTTCCAATATCTGGTGCCCTTTGTAGTATTAGTTGAGGATAAATGCAATGTGGATAGTGTTTTGAGTGTTTTGATGGCTGCTTCAATCAGCTGTAAGAATGAACCTTTCAGAGTAAAAAAATCATAGAGCCAGGGGGTTTAAAAGGGAAGCCACATGATCAATTTCAGCTCATTTCCATCAATAATTGTACTTTTATCTGCAGGGCAAACTTGGTTTGTCTGCAAACGCTAATAGTTTAGTCAATTATTAAACCACCTCACATGGAAATGAAAAGGCACACAACAATATAGTCAGTATGCACCATTGCTTAGAACAGTGAATCTCAACGTTGGGGTCAGGACCCCAACTGGGGGTTGCGGGACACTGACAGGGGGTCTTTAAACCACTAAGAATATTGTTGAATTACACTGTTACTACTTAACACTGGTTTTGCCTAATTTTAACAAATTTTTGTTACTTTTCCCAACAATTTTAACACATTTTTGCAACTTAAAACCCATTTTTTGTCAGTTTTAAACCCTTTCCACCACATTTTTCTGCCTGTTTTTGCCACTTCTAAACCATGTCTTGCAACACTCTGCCTATTGTTGGCTCTGTTGACACATTATTGCCACTATTAACCCCTTTTGCCCCCATTTAAGCCACATTTCACAATTTGATATTCCCATTTTTGCCAGTTTCTGAGTTTTTCTGCCTCAGCTAACCCTTTTTTGCCAGTTTATATCAATTTTCATCACATTTCACTAAATTTGTACCTATTTTTGCCACTCTAACACCATTTCAGACACTTGAATCGCCTTTTACCACTAAATATGCCTGTTTTTGACACTTTAACCCATTTTACCATTTTTTTTTTGTTATTTTGCCACTTTTACCTAATTTTTGACATTCCTAACCCATTTCTGCTACTTTTAAAATCCAGTTTCACCACCTTTCCCACCATTTTTAGCCAGTGTTAACCCATTTTAGCTATTTTTAATATATTTTAATTCTGTTTTTAACAAAATGATTTACATTTTTAAAAGAGGGCTACTTACTACACAAATGAATCAAAATTTGTGTCTTTAAAAAGAGTGGTTATTTTTCAGGTTAAATATAAAATACCACAGCTTAACTTTACAATGGACTATGATTTTGTTGGCCCCCAGTTTGGCTGGGCCCCAGAAAGCTCTCCCATTTTTCCCTCCTTATGGGCAGCCTTGTCTCCTCATGACTGTTCTTGAATGTGCATAGCTGTGTTCAACCACCTTCAGGTACAGTGGGGGTCCCCGGTCTCTAGCACCTTTATTTTGGGGGTCATGGGCTGAAAAGGTTGGGAACCCTTGGCTTAGAAAAACATTCACTGTTAGCCCTTGTTTGTGCTTCAAGAATCAAAAAACCTTTGTGCTATTTTTCCCTCAATAAAATCTTCACAGCACCTTAAAAGTTCTGATGCAGTGCTTGGATAGGCTGCAATCAAGATCTCAGATTTACCACTAACATCCCTCATTTGTCAGTTCAAGAGCTCCATTGAAGGGAGCATGAAAGCCAAACAGGCAGGTGTCAATCCATGCTCAAATTTTAACCTGTGCATCTACTTAAATTACAGCGGAAAAATGTCTCCTCAAAAGACAGCATCTGGTGGTAGTCAGCTACTGCTGAATGACTTTCAGGCTGAAGAGGCTTTTAGAAATAATCAAGAGCTTGTAGATTTTCTTTCTGTTTAGATTGGGCCATAATACCATGGAAATACAAGATACCATATGTTAATGTTCTATAATTGGAAGCATCTGCTCTTGACAAAGTATTCATTTAGATTAAGCAGCATCATTTACTCATAGAATTGGTGATTTTATATATTGCTCATCAGAAACAGTAGCTTTTTTAGTCAAAATATGCATCGTATGGTTAGTTTTTTAACTAAAGCTGCCAAGTTTTCTAATATCTGGGTACCACTAAATAAGGAGAATTTCAGGGTTTGGGCTAGGCCCCTTATCTCCAGTGAAGGCCAATCTTAAAGGTCATATATTTTACCCTTTTAAGACAAGTTTATATTGGTCTCAGAGGACCCCAAAAACATGCCTGTGAAGTTTGTTGCTGAAAAAAACACTCCAGTATTGGATTTTTTCGTGTCCAAAAAACCCCTCTGTTTTAGTCCTGTTCAGAAGTAGCTGTTTCTGTGTCTGTGGCTTTAAATGTTAATGAGCGGTCTCTGCTCCTGACTCTGCTCCTCCTAGGAATTGGATGTGGCTCTCCTGATCCTCCTCTCAGCTGCAAGCTGAGATTAGGAAAGGAGGGCAGAACTTTATTCTAAATGGGAGGGTCAACCAAATCTGGGGGCGGGGCTAACTCCCCACATGACATCATGAGGGGAAAGTCTGAGAACGGCTTGTTTCTGAAAGGTGGAGAAAGAGAGGGAGGGAATGGATTTTTCTGATTCTTGGAGGGATTGTGGCCAGGAGCACATATTCTTAATAGAAATAAGTGACCGTCAATGCTTCAGCATGCCAACGCATTTTGGATAATGATATGCTGCCAACTTTGTGGCAACAGTTTTGGGAAGGCCCTTTTCTATTCCATTGCACAAAGCAAGGACTACAAAAACATGGTTTGATATCAAAGAACCTTACTGGCCCACACATAGGCCTTTCAGACCAGCAGGGCTCCTTGCTGGTCCTGGTTCTTAACCTAATCTTAAACTGGCCGGTGCGTTCAAACAACAAAAAACATTGGTTTGCAACCTGAAAAGTTGGTTGTCAGCTGGGACCAAAATATAGTTGGTTCTTCCCTGCAAACTTTGACCTCATCAGCCGGCGTATCCTATTCTAGGTTGTGAAAGCAAATGGAGGGGAGAACAGAATGGAAACTGGTGTGAATAAACTGAAGGAAAACACCAAGGTTCTGAGAAGCCAGAACAGAACCAGAGCCAGAACCAGAACCATGTCAGAGCCCTGACCTCAACTCAACAGAGCTCCTTTGGGATGAACTGGAGATTGTGAGCCAGGCCTTCTCATCCAACATCAGTGCCTGCTCTAAAGCAGGGGTTCGCAACCTTTTCAGCCCGTGACCCCCAAAATAAAAGTGCTAGAGACCGGGACCCCCACTGTACCTGAAGGTGGTTGAACACAGCTGTGAACAATCAAGAATAGTCATGTGGAGACAAGGCCATCCATAAGGGTGAATAAAGGGGAGAGCATTCTGGGGCCCAGCCAAACTGGGGCCAGCAAAATCGTAGTTCATTGTAAAGTTAAGCTGTGGTATTTTAGATTTGACTTGAAAAATAACCCATCTTATCAATGAAATGATCTCAATGAAAAAAAGAATTAAAATGGGTTAAAAATGAAAAAATGTGTTAATATTGGCAAAAAAAAAAAGTGGAAATAGTGGCAAAATTGGATCTTAAAAGTAGCAGAAATGAGTTTGAAGTAGCAAAAAATGGGCATAAATAGTAGTAAAAGGGAATTAAAAAAGTGTCTGAAAAGGCTTTTAATTGGAAAAAATGGGTGGAAATCTGGTGAAATGGGAAGAAAATCAACATAAATTGGCAGAAATTAGTCTCTAATTAGCCTTCCTAAAAATGGGTGTATCAGATAGTGAAATGTGGTTAAAATGGTAATATTGTAAAAATTGGGCATTAAAAGTGATAAAATGGGGTTGATAGTGATAATAATGGGTCAACAGAGGCAACATTTGGCTTATGTGGCAAGAATTGGTTTAGAAGTGGCAAAAACAGGCATAAGAAAGTGTTGGAAAGGGTTTACAATGACAAAAATAAGTGTTAAATGGCAAAAATGTGTTAAAATTTGGCAAAATTGGTGTAAAGTGGCAACAGTGGAATTTAAAAAACATTCTTAGTTTTTTTTAGGGAATCTGGAGACCCCCTCTTGGTGTCTCGCACTTAGTGTCTCTGCTCTGTAAAAATGAATGGGCACAAATTCCCCCAAAAACCTTCCAAGGAGAGTGGAGGCTGCTGTAGGAGTAAAAATGGGACCAGGTCCGTATTAAAGTACATGTATTTGAATACAGTGTGATTACAGTGCCTGTGGAGTAAGGGTCAGGTGGCCGGATACTTTTGTCTATATAGTGTATGTTAGCGCCTCCATGTCGTGTGTACAGAGGAGGAGCAGAGTGACAGAGAGTGCTGGTAGATTTTCAGTCTCTCGGTGTGCTTCGACTACAGATTGGTAGCGGTACATTGAGTCATCATTGCAGCGTAATTTCCAGCGAGCATCATCTTCTTTACACCCTCCAGTTCACAGGAATTTCATCAGCCAGAGAACAAATGCACTGATGTACAAAAATACATTTATTTGAAACAATTTCAAAATGACAGTTTCTTTACCGTAGAAATATCGAAATAAAGATGAAACAGAACATTACTGATGATGCATGCATTGTAGATTTTTGTGCACTGAAGAACATTACAATGCATTTGCCTTCTGTTAAATCATGAAAAGAAGAATCTCTTTCATTTCAAGTATAGATTCTCCAAGAGATGTCCGAGCATAATGTGGCATTTAAAATGTCAGATGAGACTGCAATTTCCATTGATCAAAGTGTGATTGAATGCACAATGAGGAGATAAACTCTCTGCAACCGCCCAAAGTGTGTACTGAGGACAGTTTCAATGCTTCCATGCAGATATACAGCACTGCAGTTTTAGCTGCTTCACTTTTCTTTCTTGACACACTTTTGAATTGCTGATTCGCACCCATCAACACTTACAACATCAGCCTGAATATGAACCAGGGTTATCATTGTGTATTTCTTTACAATTTCAAAGCTATAAGAGAGAAGAAAGGGAGTGGAGGGGATATATGGGTTGGATGGAGGGTAGTAACGTAAGTATGATTGGAGTTGCTTTTTTGATATTTATGTTTCTGTTTTCCTAATCCTGCTTTGCTAATAAGAATCTCAACAAAGTGACGCCATCAAAGCCCCCATCCAAACAAACTCCAGCCAAGCAAACAAGCCTTTCGCTTGTGACGTGAGTAGAATCCAACAAAGCTATAAAACAATCTTTGTTCAGTGTGTATTCTGTCTGCAATAACAAGACTCTGCTTGGCTGTTCGGTTGGAGATGAGAATGCTCTGCTCCAAGTAATGCATATGTGATCTGACAGACTATATCTTTGTGCAGTGTGTTTCCTGCCCCTCTTAATTCTCCCGCAAGTGCCGTTTACTTGAGTGGGAATGCTCTGTGTGGAATGGGTGGGGGGGGTCTTCTGCTCAGCATTACAGCTTTCTCTGATTATACTGGATAGTTGGGAGTAAGCTGAGGTGGCCTTGTTTTGTTATAGGACTGGAGGACACAAAAAGGCTGCATAAGAAATGGGTGTGGTCTCTGAATCAGGACAATTAAGCCACAGTGGACGCACCCTAGATCTACATCTTTCTAAGGCTAGCAAGGGAAGACTGACTATTTCACACATCCTTGGGCAACCCCCGATAGATGCTGAAGGATCCATAAATGTACATAAATGTTGTCTAGTAAAACCACCACTATAACAGTATCCACACTGATCTCCTCACCAGGCACCATTGTTAACTGGTCTACAGCATCTTTACCCACATCTCTCTCCCATAGCTACTGCCTCATTCTCCACTAATGGTGCTGAGTGGCTGGTCATTCTCTGGCTTTGCAAGATGGATCTGCCTGAGGACAGACAGGGAATCTGGTCAGTGCATCTGCTTTGTAAGGTTGGTTATAGGAACATATCCCCATAAAACACAACTACCAACCTTAGTGAGGCTGTGAATTTAAGATTAGTGGGTTGTGAGATTTTCCAACAAAGTTTATAGAGAGACTGACAGACTTTGAGGCAAACTTTACCCTTCATGGATCTATGCTGCTATCAAAGCATATCCTCCCTAAGATAGTGTAAAAGAAAAAGTAACACTGAGGGAGTTAGTGACCAAAAATGGCAGCATACAATTAAAATAATACATATCAATATTTTTCCAACTGTTTTTGCATGAACTTTTAAGAAAAATTAGATCTGATCATAAATATCAAATATTATTTTTTTTGTGAATTTCACCCTTTAAATGACAGTTTGAGAATCAATTTTATGCATTATTATTTTTCCAATTGTATGATTAAAAAAAGTTTAACACTTGGGGTGTTCATGACCAAAAATAGATGCCATACAAAAATAGAAATAAAAATACTTCATACATATATTTCCCACTTTATTGCAATGATTTTTCATTCGAGATTAGACCTGATCATATATATATATATATCAAATATAGATTTTTTTAAGGAATTTAAACCATTAAAAAAACATCTTCTTCATACTACATGTAAATTAGATTTCCTTGAAGGGGATTATCCCAGCATTTAAAATTTTAATAATGAACAGGGCGCAGGTGGCTTAGTGGTTTAAGGCGCGCCCCATGTATGCGGTTAGAATCCGGCCTGAAGCCTTTTACCGCATGTCTCCTCCCCACTCTCGTCCCTGTTTCCGACTCCACCCACTGTCTTCCTCTATCAAATAATGGCACAAAAATTCCCAAAATAAATCTTAAGAAAAAAAAAAATTAACAACAATTTGGACTGTATGCATTATTATTATTTTTTAATTTTGAGTTTTTAATAAATTATTACACTCAAGGTCTAAGTATCCACAAATGGAATAACATATAAGAAAACTAAAAAAAAATAAAAATAAAAATAAATAAATACTTCGAATCGAAAAAAGGAATGCTCCCTTAGTTCAGCATTAGTTTTTTTAGATACAGATCAGAGCTGTTCATAATAATGAAATGGTAATACTTGTTGGGAATTTAACCCTTTAATGTGCAACAAACTTTGATTTTTGGGCATTATTATTATTATTATTATCTTAATTTAAAGATTTTAAAAATTGTTATAACAGTGCAGTAAGTCTGCAATTTCCCCTCCAAATATCCAAAAAAGGCTGGCATTTTATGACAAACAGGATAAACTGCAAATTTCAAGCAATGACTTCAGAATGAAAGCCTAATATCATAAAATGTATGCTTTTTTTTTTTTTTTTTTTTTTTTTAACTTGGATGGCTGGAGGATCAAAAGTTTTAATGGGTTTCAATGGGGCATTTTTGGTCACCAACACCCTGAGTTAATACAGACAGGGTACAGAGTTTCTTGTTGACCTGTTACAGGTTCTAGCAGTAGAATTTCTAAATGCTATTGACAAAAAAGTACCCTCAAAATGTATGCTGTTAGTATCAACACAGTCAAAATTGTCAAAAAAGCATACACAAATGACCAAAAAAAAGCCTCTGAGGGCCAAGCTGAGATTTGTTAGCATCAGAGTTTATCAGTTTCATCAGTTTGTCTACAGTAACTGGAAGCATAATGCAAGAAGCTATTCAAACCAAGCAAGAGGCACACACTCCTGAGAATTACCCTTATAATGTACCACATACAGTGCCTATAAATGGTATTCACTCCCTTTGATGATTTACCTTTTTATTGATTTCATAAATCAATTATTGGTTATATTAATTAGCTTTAAAAAGAACTCCTCTATGTCAAAGTGAAAACAGATTTCTACACAGTAATGCCAAATAAACAAAAATGTATACAGTAAAATAAGTGACTGCATAAATACCCCCTTTAAAGTGACTGACCTAATTCAACAGAGGTCCAGCCTTAAAGTGCCAGTAGTTTCACAATTAGTGAAATGATGTCTCAACTGACTGTAGCATAAAGAAACCTGTTTCCTGAAGGACCAATCACTGGTTAATCAGAATCCCTGGCTAACATTACACTATGATGACAAAAGAACACTCCAAGCAACTCAGAGAAAAGATTATTTCAGGGGGATGGATGCAAAGAAATTCCAAGGCACTGAACATCCCCCAGAGTTCAGTAAAATCTGTCATAAAGAGCATATGGCACATGTGGAAAGCTGCAAAGATCAGGCTGTCCTCACAAACTGAAGGAGACTAGTGAGAGACCACCAAGTCACCTATAATTACTCTGAAGAATTTACAAGCTCTGCAGACAACAACTGTTGGCCGGGTTCTTCACCAGTCAAAGCTTTACGGGCAAGTGACAAGAGAAAGCCCATGTTGAAGGAAACTCTGATTAAATCTGAGACCAAAATGGAGCTTTTTGGCTAAGACAAGACACCAAACACTGCACATCACCAGAAGCATGACATCCTCACTGTGAGACATGGTGGTGGCAACATCATGCTATGGGGATGCTTCTTGGCAGTCGGCCCTGGAAGGCTTGTAAAGGTAGAGGGTAAAATGTATGCGGCAAAATATGAAAAAATCCTGGAGAAGGATCTTATTCAGTCTGCAAGAGAACTATGACTTAAAAGATTTATTGTCCAGCAGAAGGTTGACCTGAAAGACACATTGAAGCTACAAAGAAATGGTTGAAAATCAACAAGGTGAATGTTCTGGACTGACCAAGTCAAACCCAGACCTCAGTCTAAAACAGAAGAACGGAGTAACGTTGCAGTGTTCAGATGTGCAAGCCAGATTAAGACCTATCTGCACAGACTCAGCGCTGTGAGGTGAATATTCATGCAGTCACTTATTTTACATCACATATTTTTATTCACTTTACATTACTTTGTAGAAATCTGCTTTTGCTTTGACATTAAAGATTTTTTTTTTTCCTCTTTTAAATGCCAGATTATTATGGCCATGACTGATATTCTAAAATTGAAGAAAGGCTGAAACATTCAACGGGGTGAATACATTTCAAGGCAGTGAGTTTGAATTCAGTAATGTTTCTCCTGTCAAAGTGCACAATGTCAGTCTGATCAGTGGAAGCCACAATATGTTCACTACTCATAATAAGTCATCTTTTCTGAGGCAGAATGAGAACTGTTGTAACAGAGGCAGGAATGCAATAATGATATTGGCAAATAACCTTTTTATCAGACTGTAATCAATGTAAAAATGTCTAAATATCTATTGTATATGTTTAATGAAAATATAAACATATTGAACATGATCACGTTCATGTTGATCCTTTTCTACTAAATACATATTGCCCAACAGTTACTGAAAAAAACAAAGCAAAACAGAATTCTGGGCAGAATCGATTGGGCTCTTTTTGATGAATGATTAGAAAATAACTATATACAACACTTGCTTATCTACAACACAGAGATCGTGTCCTTAATAAGAACATGCACAAGTCAAGGACCTTAGCAAAACAAAGTTGATTTTTTTAAAGTAATGTTCGACTTTAACACACTTTCAAAAACAGACCATTGTCAGATCTTCTGTCCTCGCCATGGTACTTAGACTACGAGCATGTAGAAAGTAATAATATATACATTAAACAGAACTGATGATAATTTTGTACATTTTAATAATATTCCCTGTTTGACTGAGACTCAGACATTATAGTCTATATATAGGCAGAAATGATTTTCAAAGCAAACTTCTTAGGAAATTTACAGAACTCTTCATATGTTTTGACAAAGATATTTCACTCTGCAAATGAATGTCGTTATGTAGCTTATACATCCACAAAACGGAATATGTTTCTCCATTACTTACAATGAGCTCATCAAGTAAACTGACGTCTGCAGCATGGATGTTGTTGGACGAGGCATCCGTGCAAGTCTGTATAAATGAGGTCCCTTAGAAAACTATTAACATCAGTTGTGTTGAGAATTACAAAACAGAAAAAGAGAACCCTCGACACAATAATGCTTCGCTCTGTACATGAACCGCTGCGCTCCGGCTTTACACGCTAGTACAGTTTGGAATCTCCCTTGTGCTCTCGCAGGCATTGCCCACTCCTCCTGTGCAGAAATACAAAAGGACAAAAACAGGGGAACAACATAATTAGCTTGGTGATTAATTCAGCCTCTGTGCTTTAATTAATGTAAAACAAATAACTTCTCTGACAGTGACACATTATTGTAATTACTGAACTTGCTCTGTGTTATTTTATCAAAGGCGCTGAGGCTCATAAATAGCATGGAAATGAGAAAATGACCCAAAATGAAAATGTGTCTTTTCTATTATTCCTGCTGAACGAATAGGCAAATACAGATTACAGTGTTTGTTGTTGTTAGAAGTCTATCATTTTAATTTGTATGATGATGAGACAATAGGACAGCTGCATTATATGAATGTATGAGCAGAAGAAATGCATCTATCCAAGGGACAAACTTCTGTACATTATGTAGATTCAGCCACCACAGGGCTCTTAGGGATGGAAGCCCATTTCCATCACTTGAAAAAGAAAAATGGGAAAGCTAGGCAATTAAAAAAAAAGAAAAATAAAGTATCCTAAGTCATAATAACGAAATCAAAATTATCAGATAAAAGTCAAAATTATAAGACGAAAAGTCATAATTATCAGATAAAAGTTGAAATTATGAGGAAAAAAGGCATATTTATGAGATAAAAAGTCAAAATTATCAGGAAAAAAGTCAAAAATGTGTGATAAAAAGTCAAAAAAATAAGATGAAAAGTTTTGAGATTAAAGAATAATGATGACTAGATAAAACAAAATTATGAGATTAAAAGTCATAATGAGATCAAAAGTCATTATTATCAGTCCTAATTATGAGATGAAAACTTGAAATTATGAGAAAAAAAGTCAAAATTCTGAGATAAAAAACTCAAAAATATTTTTAAAAAAGGTAATACTAATGAGATAATAGACACAACTATGAGATAAAAACACCTTATTATGAGATAAAAAGTCATTATTATCAGATAAAATAAATCCAAATTATGATAAAAATTCACAATAATGAGATGAAAAGTCAATTATAGGAGATAAAAAGTCATAATTTTGTGATAAACAGTCAAAATTATGAGATAAAAAAGTCCTAATTATGAGATAAAAAGTTGAAATTATGAGATAAAAAGTCAAAATTATGAGATAAAAGTCAGAATTATCAGATAAAAGTTGAAATTATGAGATTAAAAGTCATAATTATGACACAAAGAGTCAGAATTATTGATAAAAAGTAATTATTATCAGATAAAAGGTGAAAATTATGAGAAAAAAGTCAAAATTGTCAGATAAAACTCTATTTATGAGATAAGTCAAAATTATCAGATAAAAGTCAAAATTCTGAGATAAAAAGTTAAAATTACCAGATAAAACTCAAAAATATAAGATAAGTCACAACTATGACATAAAGAGTCATACTTATTGATAAAAAGTCATTATTATCAGATAAAAGTCAAAATTATGAGACAAAAGTCACAGTTATGAGATGAAAATTAGACATTAGGAGATAAAGGTCATAATTTTGAGATATAAAGTTGAAATTATGAGAGAAAAAGTCATAATTATGACATAAAGAGTCATAATTATCAGATAAAAGTCAAAATCGTGAGATTAAAAATAATGTGATTATGAGATTTAAAAAATGAGTTTTTCAGGATAAAAATTGAAATTATGAAATAATAAGTTATCTCATAATTTTGACTTTTTTTTCCTCTTAATTTCGACTTTTATCTCGTAATCATGACTAAGATTTTTTTTTAAATAATATTGTGAATTGCTTGACTTTCACATTTTTGTTCTTAAGTGGCAGTAATGGGCTTCCATACTTAAGGCCACCCATAAGGGGTAGAGGGGAAAGCTGGAAGGAGGGGTCCATGGAGGTTAGCATTAACACAGTCCATCCAGAGTTTCAGCACTGATAACATGTATTTGAATGACGCCTGAACACTCACCAGTATTTACAAAAGAAAAAAGGCAAACAGAGAAAAGTGTGCTCACTTCATCTAATGCCTGTTTCTGGCTGGGTGTGTGTCTGCTACAGCAGGCACACGTGTGCTGCAGGTTGGCTGTGCTGTCACAGCCCTGACTTTCTTACCTCATAGAATCTCACGACAAGTAATTTGATTGATTGTGTACATAGATCTGTCAACATCCCAGTCCTCCTCATGTTGATACAGCCACAGTCTTAAGACATTTTTTGAATTTCCAGGGTAGATGATGCCTTTACATCTGCTTATCAAAGATTTTTTGGAACCATTTATAATTACAACACTATCATGAATTACTAAAGCATTAGGGGATACATATTTTATTATTTCTAAAGAATTACAAACACCTTTTTGTCATTTCTAAACACACTTGAATGCTTTATTGATGCATTCATAAAAAATGTAAGAAGGAGAGCAAAGGAGGATGGTCAGCTTTAGGTTAAGGGTTAGGGTTACTAATGCTTCACCAATGCATTTACACAGCTGCTTTCATGAATAACCATGTATTGTAAAATCTAGATAATTAAGTCTCCCAGTGCTTGCTGCTGAAAAACATCCCCCCAGCATGATGCTGCCAGCACCATGCTTCACTGTTTGGATTTTATTGGGTTGATGATTAGGGTTCCCTGATTTCATCCAGACGTAACATTTAGAACTGAGGTCAAACAGTTCAATGTTGGTTTGATCAGACCAGAGAATCCTGAGTCCTTCAGGTGCTTTTTTGCAAACTCCAAGCAGACTTTCAAGTGCTTTGCACTGAGGAGAGTCTTCCGTCTAGCCACTCTGCCATAAAGCCGAGATCAGTGGAGGGCTGCAGTGATGGCTGTCCTTCTGGAACTTTGTCCCATCTCCACACAGGATTTCAGAGTGACCATTGGGGTAACAGGGCCCTTCTGCCCTGATTGCTCAGTTAGGCTGGCAACCAGATCTTGGAAGAGTCCTGGTTATGCCACACTTCTTTCCATTTGAGAATTATGGAGGCCACTGTGCTCTTGGGAAACTTAAGTGCGGCAGAATATTTTTTGTAGCCTTTTTTTTTTGTTTTTCTTTGTCATGATGAGGTACTGAGTGTAGATTAATGAAAGCAAAAATGAATTTAAACGACTGTAGCATCAGGCTGCAACATAAATTTGAAAAAAAGTGAAGGCGGTCTTAATACTTTCTGAATATACTGTACATCAGGGTTCATCAAGTACCCAGACAGAGACTGGGGTCCGGACTTTCAAATACACCAAAATTTAGTAAATATTTTGGTCTGGTTAATATATTATTGCAGTAGTATTTGTATTTTCTTTCTAATCGCAGGACATTTTTAGGCATTACCAGTGAGATCTGTCCCTATTATCTATCATGCAGCAGACCACAAGGAGACAGGTCTGACAACAGAGTTGGCTGGGCCCCTGAAAATCTCACAGAATGGGCCCTCCACAATTGCCATTAAGTACTAGTATTAACTCATTTTAACCCCTTTTTTTGCATCTTTAACCTAATTTTTGCAATTTTTAACCCCTTTAAACCACTTTTCTGGCATGTTTTATCCCCTTTGAGCCATTCTTTTCCATTGTTGTCACTCTTCTTCTTCTTTTTTTGTTTTTTACTTTTTAACTTCTTTTCACCCATTTTGCCACTCTTTGACCCTTTTTTGCAACTTTCCTGCCAATAATTTCCCTTGTGTGCCACTCTTGAACACCTTTTCACTAATTTTCCAGGCTATTTTTGCTGTATTTTTGCCACTTTAACATATTTTTCCCCCTTTCTGCTTCCTTAACACAATTTTTCGCCATTCTTTAACCCATTTTCTTCATTTTTTAAAACTATTTTTGTCATTTGTAACCAATTTATGATACTTTTTGCCCCTTTTTCCCTCTTTAACCAATTTTTGCTTCATTTTTACCTCTTTTCACCACTTTATCTGGTCATTTTTGCCGCACGTCTGCCAACCCCAACCCTATTTTTAAAAATTTACTAATAATGACAGTAAATTAATGTGAAACAGATCAAATGTTAAGTCATTCTCACACTTTTTCAATATCTAACAGCTGCAGACATTTGAAGCCAAAGGATACTACTAAAACTTGAGCATCTTCTTTTCCTCCTTTTCTGAATTTAATGATCTTTCGGGGGCCGGACAGGAAGCGTTGGGGGCCTAACATGGCCCCCGGACCGCCAGTTGATGATCAGTGCTGTATAGGTTTTGTTTGCATTCAGTATAACAATCAAAACATATTTAATTCTAGAGGGAAATTCCAAATCTTGTCCATTTTTAGAGCGTTTTTGCAACATACTATAAGAACAGTACTATCTTTTCAGTCTATTATTCTGGTCAGAGTTCTTTTTTTTATATTTTCAGATTCAGTGTGAGCCTTAGCCACCATCGAGTTGAGCCTCTACATGATTTTAGAGCTGACAGAATCGTCTCTGTGGAGGATTACAAGTTCAGTGCAAAAGATAACAATGGACACTGAGCTGAATAAAAATATTTAGCTGTGCATGAAGCAGAATACCAATAACGTTGGTGCTTGAGGATGTCCACTGCTTTGTAAAACTGAAAGTTTTCTGTTCTCTACAGTTATCCTGAATTTTAACACCTAGGTCAGAATCAGAAAACTCATAAACTGTGAAACTACAGGAGCTTCATCCATCTGGTAAACTATCTCAGAGCCTTATGAATCCAGGAACAGCACTTGCCAGTTGACCTGAGCTGCCTTCTGACGGTAAAACTGCAAAACAGACTGTGTTGTAAGGTCAGAGAAGGCGGTATCAGGCTGCTTTGCTTTGACGGCATGCTGCTTTAGTGGCAGATTGAGATATTCTTTTTAAACGAGTCATATTGTGACCAAACATAAACTGATTAAAGCCTCTGTCTGAGCTCCTGCTGGCTTATTGAATCTGGAAGCTGCATGCCTAAACATGTTATTAATTATTCATTGTTCTCTATGCTGCAGGCATTGCTAGAATCTATTCTTTACTATATTAAAACCCTCCCAGGACTGTCTCTACTCTGTGGCTCCCTCTGCCTCCCTCCCATAAATAATTAAAAATGTGGAAGAAAATTAAGTTGCCAATTCTCTGTTTAAAAAATAATTCAAATTAAACAGCGAGAGGGCGCCTGGGGTGGTGACTGTGCACCCATTCATTCTATACTGTGTTGATACTGTGTTCAAAGCTAGGAAAACAAATCTGGTCTCACATGAGCAGGCCAGAATCTGTTTTAAAGCAACATTATGTAACTTTATCCCTTAAAGTATTAGTGTTTTAGTCCAATTCAGCAGGGAACATGGCATTCACCCATTTCCAACGAGCAGAGTGGTCATTTTCTTTCTGCACTATGTAACTTTGGGAGCGAGCCATGATTCTCTTGAGAAAAAAAAATACTGAGTAGTTTTGATAAGCTAGCCACTCCTTGGAAGGTTCACCACTGTTCCAAGTTTTCTCCATTTGTGGATAATGGCTCTCACTTTGGTTCACTAGAGTCCTAAAGCTTTAGAAGTGGCTTTGTAACCCTTTTCAGATGGATAGATATCATTAACTTTGCTTCTCATGTGTTCTTGAATTTTTTTAGATGGCGCCATGATGTGTTGCTTTTTAAATCTTTGAACCTACTTCACTTTGTCTGAGAGCTTCTATCTAAGGGATTCTGGACTCAAGAGGTAATCAGACCTGGGTGTTGCATTTACTCAGGTTATCTTTGTCTAATATTAACAACGTTTTTGATGATCGGAAATATTAAAGTGTGAACAATATGCAAAACAAAAAAAACAAAACAAAACAAAACAAAACAAAACAAATCTCAGGAAGGGGGTTATATAATTTTTAAAGCACTGTAATTATCAGTCATCAGATCACAATTAGAACTGAGTTTTGCAAAGTACATTTTCACAAACAGGGAATTTGACGTGGTGTTTTTGTGTAAAACAAATAAAGAAGACAAAGGACATTAGCAAGAGGATACAGAAACAGCAGTATTTCTGCTGATGAGGAACTAAAGGTATAAATAATAATAGTTTCTAAACATTTAGAATAGATTATAAAGAACAGAAACTGTATGGTGCAATGAAGGAGCTGTGCAGATGTGCAGATTGGTGATCAGTTATAGTGCAAAAATCTAAAGGAATAAGATCCACACAGTGTAAAGTAGTAAACAGAAAATCTGAAGTCTGGTGTGTTTAAGACGTCTATAATTTTTGTCTTCTGGGTCCGAACTATGGAACTATGAAACTGCTGCTCTGGCTTGGACTGTTGTCTACATTGCTCTATTGGGAATAGTGTTGCAATGTTTGGTCAGTACCCAAAAGCTTCATGGGAAATCTCAGAAATATGCAGTTTACACATCTAGCATAAATGAGCCTTTATTGGAACTGGCTTGGTTTGGAGAGAACTTGCACAGGCTCAGGTTTGGCTGGGCAAGAATTTTGAGTCCAATCTAGGCTCTTATGTCAACTATGGTCTGAAGCTAAGACTTATGTGTGTTACAGCAATGCAGTTAAACTCAGAGACTAACAGCGGGCACCAAGATGCACCAGCCAGCAGGTACAGTCATTTCAACTGATTGCAAATCAAATGAAATTCAATGTGAAATCAGTTTACTTACTTTTAACCCTGGCCTCCAGCTCCTTCTCCATGAGCTCCTTGGATGTCGAGAACTCACTCAGCGTGATTTTAGGCGTGCTGTCACCCTGACCCACCGAGCCAATCATTTCCTGCTCTTTCTCCTGGTTCACCTCAGCGTATATGTTGATCCAGGGTATTTTTCTGAGGGTTTGTACAGGAAAAGATTGGCAAATAACACATAAATTACAAAACCATGAAATATTAATCAAAGCTGGAGTGAAAGGAAAATGTTTTATCCCAAACTGTGAAAGTTTGACCGGCAAACTTTTCTTAAAACTCTCCCCACAAACCTCAAAGAACCTAGTTCTGTTTTCTTGTGCTTTGGACCTTAAATTTCAGTCATTCGAGCTTTAATTACATCTCAGTAACTAATTCATAGGCAAATTACAGTAACAGTGGTATCTTTTCCCATCTGCATATATAACACATAATATACATCTTTATTTAGTCACTAACCAATTTATTTCCAATTACTATTCATTTTAGTTATTAATTGCTCCGTTTTGTCAGCTGTGAGATTCCTTGAAAAAAAATGCATCCTCTTTAGACTAATGGGAAAAATTTCATATCCATAATTAATGACAGCTTTTCCATTTCCTCCGACTTTTCAAGAGAATCATTTTGAGAATGAATAATTTATTCAGCAAATAACAGCCGAGGCACAGCAAGTGCATATTAAACCCTTTAACGACCGTTTTCTCTGCATTTTATCACTGATTGGTGCCGGTGCCTCATGCATGGGAACCCCGGGAGAAGTTTGTCTTCAACCCCCCAAGGGGGACGTGTCAAATTAAACTCTCAAACATGACTGTGATGGATTGGTTTAGGCTGTGCTAATCTGGTACCATCAATAATGGATCAAATGGTAATAGAGCTAGAGTATAGCAGGGCTCTATGTGGACATGCTGTGAGTCGCAGGTGGAAGTAATCACAAAGGTGAGCACCTCTTGAATTTGTAGATGAGGAAGACGGCTAGGCCGAGGAACACCACGGATAGGAGCATCAGCATGGCTGAGCTGCTGTGTCGGGGGTTTGAGTCCACCAAGGGTGCTGTGGGAGGGAGAAAGAGCACAGGAAAATTAATAACATCTTTCTTTTTTTCGTTCATCTGAAGGATAAAAGAGAAAAAAAGTTTCTCTATACTTCTCAAGGCTTTGATTTCTGTTTTGGCCTCTCAGGGAAATATTTGCCTCACTCACTGTTAAATGCTGTTTGGTTTTCAGGTTTTAGCTGGAGAAAAGCAGCCTAATCAGCCAAAATGTACTCACTGAGAAGGTTGAGATTAAACAAAAATAATTAGAATTGAGACCTGGACCTTTAGCAGTCAGCTGCATTCACAACAGAGGCCTTTGACTAAAGAGGAGAGGGACCATCCAGCTTGTTATCAGAACACATTTCTAAAGCTTGCATCTCTGATGGTATGAGGTTGCATTAGTGCCTATGGCGTTGGCAGCTTACACATCTGGAAAGGAACTATCAATACTGAACGACATGCAGAAATTTTAGCGAAACATATGCCTCCATCCAGACATCCTCGCTTTCAGATCAGATTTTATTAATATTGATGCTATTTTTGATTCCTGTGAATTTTCTTTTGAAAAAGTAGACGATATGGGTTTTCATTGTTAACCCTTACAGCTCACAGCTATTTTTTTCACCATCATGTCTCGTCTGGACTTTTTTCCGTAAAAAGCTTGTAAAACAACAACCCTGTGGTGCACAGTCAAGCTCTAACATCTTTTTTCAGGACAACCTGGGCTTTAAGAATATATCTACTACAGTAATGTCACTTGAACTTTTAAAAAGTTATAGGACTCTAAAGACAAAAGAAAAAAAATCGGAATTTGAAACTCAGAGATTTTTATTCATAACACACAGAAAACATCAGTGACTAAGCCTTTTCTTTGCACAGACTTGTTCTCCCATCTCATGGGGACACAATGATGAAAAAATAATCATTTTGTGACAGTTTTCAAATTATTTACATATACACAAAGAAAAAGTCCATGCACTGTTGTTGAAGTTAGATTCATTTGTGCCATTCCTCAAAGCAGTAGAGACTCAACTGGTTGACTGCCCCTCCCACAATGCATAGCGGTAAACAACATGGCGATGCCCTTGGCTAGAAGGTTGAAGTAAATGATCGAATATGGATATAAAAAGGATAAAAAAGAAGCTTATTATCCGATCTAAGAATGTGGATTCAACCTTTAAAGACCATGAAAGGTCACCAAAGTTCCGGGCTTGCTAGAATGGCGTTCTTTAGGGCTACGGAGACATCAAGGGTAGCAAATGAATGACAAGAAAGTCAGCTTTCAAAGAGTCAGAATCTATGACTTATGGTTCAAAAGTTATTAATGTTTTTATAAACTTGTCTCTTCTTGTTATTTACAACAACACCGTCCTCAGAGACCCTGGAAAGCCAGCCAAGTTCTGGGCTCAGCTACAAATGCATGGAGAACATAATCAGAATGACACAACAGAGAGCTTTCAGATTAAAAATAAATAAATAAATAAAAAAACAACAACAACAATTAAGTGCCTATGACTTACAGTTCAAATGTTAACATGTGA
Source organism: Cheilinus undulatus (assembly GCF_018320785.1). Lineage (NCBI taxonomy): Eukaryota > Metazoa > Chordata > Actinopteri > Labriformes > Labridae > Cheilinus > Cheilinus undulatus. The sequence goes on from NC_054868.1 coordinate 7,823,815, forward strand.
TTTATAAAGGCATGTGCCTGGATCTGTGCCGCATGACCCTGAAGGTTAACTCAAATTTCATTTAGTCTCTATCTCTCTGAACATTGAACCAGAAGTATGCCAGCTTCAATGATAGTCGATGACAGAAACACTTCAATTACCGGCTATAATAAACAGTTATGATTACTAAAAATGTTAAAAATCAAGTGTTTGAGAGGAGAAGATGCTAAAATACACAAAAATTCTCTTTTTTGTTGGAAATATTTCAGCTAAAGTAAACTGCTCTCTGGAACTTCAACCTCTGAACTTGAATTAGAATACAATACTACTGCTAATTTTCTTTAAAAGGTAAAACCTTAAAATAAACAAAAACTAGTCTCTGGATCCTAGATCTCTGGACATATAGAAATAAATTAAAATCTTGTACAAAATTAACTGCTCTTGTGCAAAAATATGCATGCCGTGCATGAAATCACTGTTCAACAGACGCTGCATATTGCTGTTATAACCACTTTAGCCTGTTTTTGTGACTGTCTGCCATGTTTGCTTCCTCAACCTTTCTATTCTTGTTCAGGGTGACTGCCTCTCGCAAGACTGCGTTTTTTGAAGCATGCGGAAATAAGACGTTGATAAGGGAATTGTTAACATTAAATGTTAATGTTGTACTGGGTTGAACCAACTGCAACCGGTTTTTGATTCCCATCCCTAAGAAAGACAATGCTAAACCCCATATTCTATCCATCACAACAGCATGGCTTCACATTCGAAGCGTCTGGATGCTGAATTGGCATGCCTGCTGTCCAGTTCTTTCACAAATAGAAAACATTCGAAGCATCATTAAAAAAAAAACAGCCAAAATGACCAAGGACTGTTGAGCAGTTGGAACCCTACATCAGATGAGAATGGGACAACATTCCTCTTCAAAAACTCCAGCAACTGGTCTCCTCCCTTTCCTGAAGTTTACAGACTGTTGTTCAAAGAAGAGGGGATGCTACACAGAAGAAAACATGGCCCTGTCCCTACTTTTTTGAGATGTGTTGCTGCTATCAAATCCAAAATCAGCTCATATTTTTCATGAAATGGTAAAATGTCTCAGTGTCAACATCTGATATGTTGTTCCTGTTCTTTTTAAAATAAATATGGGGTTTATGAGATCTGTAAACCATTGCGCTCTGTATCAATCTACATTTTATACATTGCCCCAGCTTTTTTGGAACTGGCGTTGAAGATAAAGTTGCTCAAAACAATCATCTTGACTATTTTATTTCAATTTGGTTAAATCTGCTTCATTTACATTACAAATAAATGTAACAAACAGGGTATCTAATAATAAACACTCAAAAATGTAAGATATTGTTATTTTATGTTTATGTCAAAGTTTCCATTAATATGCAAAGTGCAGCTATTCTTATTTTTCCTGGCTGCACATTCCTATCAGCTCCTATGTGACTTTAAACCATGTTTATTTTGATCCACTGCTGACTATGGTTAATGGAGGTATAGAAATGACAAGAAAGGCAAAAAATGAGATGATACTCTTATCTTAATGCCTCATATACCATGAGCTGAGGTAGCGTGAAATAGAAGTTTCTATAGCTGGACTGAGAGGATGCTGACAGCAGATAATTCCAACATTTCTGTTGGATTTGAAATAGTCGACTGCACATGCATTTATTTCAAACAAGAACCCGACCAAACAAGCCCTCACTATGATTAATGTCACACTTGGTCTCATTACTTTGAGGAGTGCATTAATGTCCTCCATTGTAAGGGAACCACACTGCAGTTCACCATGTTACTGCGCTACTCCCGAGCCCATCAGCTCAGATGCGGCGATGCGTACAATGTTGACCTTTCTCAAGGAGCTTGAAGGCTTTTTAGACCTTTTCTTGGAGGGTGGAATAAAAAGAGGGATCCAGCTGTGTACACCTGTGATGTCATTAGAGTGCAGCACAGAAGCGAACGTTGCAGAGCAGCACATGCCAGGCTGTTAAACCTGGCACTTTGAGCTGCAGACAACTGTGTGCCTCCAGAGACTGCACGCCTAATGAAACCAGCCAAGCAATGAATACAACCTAAGATCTGTCCAGCACTGAACCATGGGAGTTACTGAGGCCCAAGCCAAGAAAAAAGTTTTTCAGACAAGCAGCCACATTTATAATCGATGTGCCTCCATGAATGCAGCATTGATTTCATATTTATAACAACATTTTGATTTTTTTTTTTGGGCAGCAGCATACTTTTCTTTTCACAAACATCCGCCAACCTCCTATTTCCAACACCACAAAGCTGAACAGTGCTGCTGACTCTTCCAGAAATTTGGGATTCTGCTCCTGCCCTGAAATTGTATGCTGCTCCTTCTCAAGGACTAAATAATCAACATAATTATACTCAGTGTAACACTCATTTTGTGGTTGGATGGCTATAAAAGGAATAGAACAGATGTTCAGTTTTTGATGGCAGGCATAAAAGATCCCTCATCTCAAGGAGCTCCACTTAAAATCAAACCCCACCCGATAATTCCCCTCGTGTTTGCTCGCCTGGGATGGAGGCAGACTGACAGGAATTTTAATTGGTGGACCAAAGAAAAATCCTTGTTGTCAAAACATGGTGATTAGAGCAAATTTCTCTGCACTTCTAAATGAAAAATAGAAAATGCAAGGGCACGCTCAAATCAGCCGTCCAAGTAAATGGAATGGTGGATAACTGGAGGGCAGTTTTGAAACCAGTCAGAGTAAATGATTCTTACCCAGTGTTAACTGTGTGTTGTACACAATCACCCTCACACCAGGCTTCAGCTCGAACTCCACCAGATTTTGGTTCAGGGCACTTACGATTATATCAGATGCCTGTAAACACACAAAAAAGAACATTTATGTGCTTTTTTACATAACTGACATGATTTTTCATATTTTTCGGGGGCTGTCAAGTGATATTTTTCAATGTATAGCCATTTCAACCACTATTTAATTGAACTATTTTCCACTTTAAAACACAAAAAAATCTATATTGACAATATGAAGCAGCTTTCAAAAGTGTGTTAAGTGATCAAATGAAGTCCAATATTTGCCATTTATGTTATCAACTCTTATATTTATGAGTTAAATACAGTGCATTCACAAAGTATTCAGACCCCCTGCACTTGTTTTCAATTCTGTTATGTTTCAGCCTGATGCTACAATTTAGATGTATTTTTTTCTTTCAGAATTTTAGAAATATATGCAAATTTATTAAAAATACAAAACTGAAATATCACATTGGCATAAGTATTCAAACTCTTTGTAACTACACTGTAAACTGCGCCCAGGTTCCTCCCATTTCTCTGGATCATTGCCAAGATGTTCCCACATCTTGACTGGAGTAAACTGATTAGGCATGATTTGGAAAAGCACACATCTGTCTTCAGAAGGCCTCTGACAATGATATCAGGGCAAGCCATGAGGTCAAAGGAACTGCCTGCAGAGCTCCAAGACAGGATTGTTGCAAGGTGCAGATCTGGGGAAAGCTACAAAATATTCTGCTGCACTGAAGTTTCCCAAGAGCACAGTAGCATCCATAATTCTCATATGGAAGAAGTTTAGCACAACCAGGACTCTTCCAAGAGCTGGTCACCAGACAAAATGAGCAATCAGAGGAGAAGGGCCTTAGTAAGAGAGGTGACCAAGAACCCGAATGGTCACTCTGACTGAGCTCCAGAGATCCTGTGTGGAGATGGGACAAGGTTTCAGAAGGAAAACCATCACTGCAGCCCTCCACCAATCTGGGCTTATGGCAGAGTGGCTAGACAGAAGCCACTCCTCCATGCAAAATGCACAAAAGCCCACTTGGAGTTTGCAAAAAAGCCCCAAATAAAAGCCAGGCTTCCATCTAGCCACTCTGCCTTAACACTCAGATCAATGGAGGGCTGCAGTGATGGCCGTCCTTGGCTCAGCTTTTCTGAAGGAAAATGGTTAAAAAACATTGACTTAAGCCCCCTACAGACAGTGCATTTTTAGCAATTGTATAAGTTTCTGGCATACTACACTGCTAAACATGAATTAACATAAAGTTTTTGTGTGCAGACTGTATGATGACAACTCCTACTAATTGCAGCTGAATCACAGGCAACAACGTACATCGATATGCAAGAAATAAATGTCATCCATTTTATGCCACCAGTGCTGGGGTAAATAATGAAGCAAAGCAACAATGAAGCCGTTGTAATTGTTAAGAAAAACATCTGAGATCAAGATTTTCCTCCTTGTTGGAGTCCCACAAACTTCTGTATTTGGTATTGCATCCATTCTAATGCTAACTTGTATGTTTGCTGGCACCAGTGCCACATTTATTGTTATGTTATTTCTTGCTACTTTCCTAGTGGTTGGTTAGCAGACGTAGGTTGTAGCAGTTGTCACATTGTGAGATGGTCATCCTTAATTCCTGACACTATCAGACTTTTATCCCAGGCTCTTTGGCATCTTTTAAAACAAAATGAGACAGTCATCACCTCAGTAGAGTCATTATTTTCCATCAGTGTGTGAGCAGATGCTACGGTGAGTAGTATCAACCTGCTGCCTTTCTATGGAAGATAAATTAAGGTGCATCTAAAAGGCCAAAAGAGCATTGTGATTAACACAGACTGAAAGCCCTCATTTTTGCATATGAAAAGGAATCGCAAGCCACATACCTGTTCAAGCTCCTCCTCTTTCTTTTTCTTGCCCTCTGATTGGTTCTTGTGAGGTAGCAGAAAGAGCTCAGCTGCTGTAGGAACGCCAGGAAACACGGCCACCAAGAGCTGCTCCTCAGGGAAGTCGGACACCTGGGATAAGATGGAAATATGCTTTTTAGGTAAAATACTGTCATTATTATTATCATTACAGACTTTGTGAACCATTCTGCATTCATTACTGATATTACTGGTATATAAAGGTGTGTGTCCTGTTACATCTGGCATACGTAGAACTAACACATTGTTTTAGACCAACAGTCAAACATGGTGGTGGTAGTGTGATGGTCTGGGGCTGCTTTTGCTGCTTGCTGTAGTAGATGGAACAATGGATTCTGCTCTCCAAAAAAGACCTGACAGAGAATGAATCATCAGTTCATGACCTCAAGCTCGAGCGCACTTGGGTTATGCAGCAGGACAATGGACCGAATAATACTTGCAAATCCACCTCTGAATGGCTTAAAGAAAACAAAATGTTGGTTTTGGAGTGGACTTGTCAAAGTCTAGACTGACATCTGATTGAAATGCTTTGGCATGATCTTAAACAGGCTATTTATGCTCAGACACCCTCCAGTGTGGCTAAATTTAAACAATTCCGCCACACTTTCACACTTTCCAAACACTTGCTTGCAGTTGTTGCCACCATGAGTGGCACAACCAGTTAGTACATTAAGGGGGCAATGACTTTTCCTCACAGGACCACGCAGGTTTGGATGGCTTTTTTCCATTAATAAATGAAATCATTATTTAAAAACTGTATTTTTGTATTTAATTAGGTTATCTTTGTCTAATATCAAATAAGTTTGATAATCTGAAACATTTAAGTCTGACAAATATGCACAAAAGGTAGGCTTGCCACTCCTGGGAAGGTCCATTTGTGGATAATGGCTCTCACCATGGTTTCGCTATCCCAAAAGGCTTTGTTACCCTATCTAGACTATATCCTGCTATTTTTGATGTCCTCCTGAGCACAATGGAATCATTCCTGAACGTCGTTGTTCCATGTTTGGAGGATGTTGCAAGAACGTTGGGGGTCTTAGTGTTAAAGGGATTAGAACCGAGGAGGAGTACTGACCACTGATGGCTGGTCCAGTGTTAAAGATATTTTGGTATTTTTAGTATCAGTTCTACAGGGGCCCCAAAGGTATGGGCCTAGGTCGGCTTCACCCTTTCTACCCCAGGTTCCCTGCATATTTGTTCCAAGCACATCATAATTCATGTAAACACAATGCGCTTTAAATTATAATGCAAGAGGTAGATCGGTACCTTTATTCCATTTCAAATCCTGACAAACTCTATCGTGTTCTCAAGCGCCATAATTCAGTCTGTAATTGCTTCCATCCATAATTGCCTGCAGATGAGTCACTGCTAGAAGGTCAGTGATGCACATAAAAGCAGCAGCAGTTCACACTGGTCAGAATCTTTACTTTGCAGACTTCTCGCTGTCTGCATAAAGCTTTGTTGTCTACATTTGATGCATTTTTTATGTGCTGTTTAGTCCTTTGTCACATTCTTCACAAATAAACTGACCTGCAACTTCATTTTTTATTATTTCAAAGGAAATAAATCCAGTGTAAAATTTCAAACATGACTGCCTTGGATATTACTTTTTATGTATGAGAGTAGAAACAATAGTAGGAGGTAGACGGCATGACTTTCAGACAGCAGCAGAGATAGTTTCTTTTCAGTCGTCTGTAAGGTTGGGTGACGACCTGTATTTCGTTTTTTGTTTTATTTGAATCCGTCCGGAAAATGCAACAGTTCACCACGAGTTCACATGCCAGTATTGATGCAAACAGAGAGAGAAGCACAGAAGTAGAAACGGAGAGAAGCAAAAAGATGAAGGGATAAAAAGAGAGGGTGGAACACACAAATAGCAACAGAGTGAGAAATAAAAGGAGACAGTGTTTTTCGAGTATAATATTTGGGAAAGAGCAGACAACAGGTTTGGTATTCTCTTTTTATTTTTCATTTTTAGGTTCTGGTTTTCAATAGCACAGTCGTACAACCTGATATAAAACCAGCAAGCCACAACAATTTTCCATCATCAGATATATGGATACAAGAGGAGGTCAGCTACAGAGTACATGCTGCTGGCTTTAGAAGGAATTGATCTGAGGGAACAGCCTGATATCCATGGTAATGCCAAGCTAAAAGTTAAGGCTAAAATGTGAAGACTTTTTGTGGACTAAATCTAGACTAAAATGTTTTTGAGTATTCATTGACCAAAACTATTAAGTATAGAAATTACTAAAATGTGACTAAAACTAAAATGCATTTAATCTAAAGACTAAGACTGAGATTAAAATTAAAAATAGAATTTGAATGCGTATCCATTAAAGGGAGTTTTAAAATCTAATCTCCCATGAATCCGCTGCAGGGAAGCTTGACGCTCAAAACCTGCTGCGTGTTGGTACGGATTTGGTTACATCTACGGCAGTTGTCTTGATAATTTTGAACAAAAGACAAAAGCAACGGATGATAGTTCAGGGGCAAAGTCCGTACGTATGGCAAAAGCCATGTATAAGGGTGTAAGTATGATGACAGGATCTCGTCTCCACTTCAGTCCACACGTACCACGCCATGTTGTCTCAAGTGACTGGTCATGTGACACCATATGTCACGTCCTGTGACTTGTAAATGCAGAAAAAAGTGTTTCCATCACATTTTTACACCATACTTCTATATCGAAATGCCTGATGGGCCAAAAAACAATGCTGGTGCAATCATACACTATGTTTAAAATTTTCGAAGCGTTTTATTTTTCACCCAGAAAGCCTCTTTGTTTGGCACTGTGGTGGGAATTTCTAAAAAGACAGGAAAATTAAGACACCAACAACCATCAGCAGGGGAAAATTTCTGGATTTATTTTGACACCTGCAAGTAGACACACCAACCATGACCACAGAGTGGCCATGGCAGAATGGGCCCCGGACCTTTCGTCCAGTGCTCTTTTATATTCCAGTTTACAACAGTCATTTGCATACCTACAATTAAGGTTACGCATAGATTGTAAAATATGTTGTTAAAAACCTGTTCCCCGGCTTAACCCCTCCTGGGCTAGAAACCCTCAGATCAAAGATCCTTTTGGTTGTCCCCAAAACTTCCCCAAGGGGGGGAACACTTGGTTAGACATTGTTTTCATTACTCTACAAGGTTAAGACACAATTTTCAATTACAGCTCTATTTTGCGATGTATGCTACTGGCTGTCTTCTTCCGCCTTCTTCAACTTTCCAGAGATAAATTGGAAAACCCGACCCTGACCAGAAAAGCTGAATGGAAATTTGTCATCCAGGTCAGTTCAAGGCTATTGCTTTATTCTTCTAATGGCTGATAATTAGACAAGCTAGAAGGCTTATGCCACTACTATTGCCAAGTAACATTTACAACCTAATTTCAAAAATACCGTAATATCCCTTTAGTACACAAACTTTGTCAACATAAGTTGCAAAAGAGGGAATTGACCTATGGCTAAGTCCTGCCCTCAAACACAATGAGCCAATCACAGTGTGTATAGCCATTCTATACACTCGGACAACTGCTGCCTGGACGTCCATTGAAATGAATATGAAAAAGTCAGTTTTCGTCGGGTTTCATGAGGTTTTTTTTTTAGATTTTAAGTTTAAAAATAGTCAAACGGTGTTCATGGGGTACATGCGACTCCAACACAAGGCATCCTGAGAGGCTGAGGCGACAGAGTGTATTTTTTTTAACCCTTCCCTAAGCCACATCTAAACCGAGAAAAGTGTCTTCTTTGGATATATAATTGTGCGGTAGACCACAACATCAACTCGACGTGGATAAAATTAACACGGCTGTCTACATCTTTTCTAAGGTAAGCCAACATTGTATTCAAGGCTACATATTGTCACTTTACTGAAAAGAAATATAAAGTTATTTTTAACATCTCTAATGTTAGCTAAAGTTAGCCTAACGTTAGCTCCTAGCTGCGTTGTTCTTTGTGTCATGTTGTTTGTTGGGAGTTCATTGGACTATTTTGTTCTAGTTTTTGTACTTTGGGGATCGTACATCATTGTTAGCTGTTGTCCAAAGGGCTCTGGGTAAACTAATGTTAACTCCTGGAGCTTAGCTTCATGAACTTATCTGTAAAAGCCGAGATAACAAAGGTTGGCAAACATTATGCTGAATGATTCAATGTTAATACTCTAGCACCAAACTAATGGAGAGACACTCTTGGTAAAGATGGTAAAAAGGTTGTTATATTTTTCTCATATTCTGAGTCTAAAATCTTAACTTCAGTGGTACTTGTGATGCTCATCCGCTATCTTCTGGTCTGAGATTGTGATGGCAATGAGATGCGGTTTATCATGTTTGCACTGGGACCTGTAAATGGCTTGTAACTGAAGCTTTATATCGACCTTCTCAACAATAAAATGATTAATATATCCCTCCAGTGCGTAGTTCAGACCCTTTTGGTGACTTCTAGATGATATGTGATCTTTCTGTCTCCAAAAATCATTAATGGCCTCCAGTGAAACGTCTCCTACTGTGATACCTGCAATAGCGTCTGTCACTGAATGTTCATTGTTTGTCCAAGTGAGTGGACGGGGCGTGGCTTAGCCATAGGCCAATTATATGGCTCGTCTTTTCAAGGCCAAGGTTTTCATGTCCACAGTGTCTGCAGTAGGATTCCTTTACATTGTTTTCATGTTATCTTGGTGATAATTTTTCTTGTGAAACAGGAAATATAAAGCCCAGGGAGGTATGTAAAAACAATCTTACTGTTGCCACTGACAAGTCAAATTTGAGAAGTGCTCTGAAATGTAGGTTGTGAATGCTCTAAACCTGTGTTGTTCAGTGTTAAAATTAATGATTCTCTCACTTTATCCACATACAGATCAAATAATCCACTTTTGTCACTTCTGGATGAAGTTATATATAATTATCTTATTTCCACAAGCTTTTAATTAGCCAACAAGTCATTTACAAGAAGAAAATCACTGGGGTGAGAAGACTAAACAACAAATTCAGAGATGGAGAAAAGAAAGTTAGTTGTATCTGTCCAATCATGACCATATGGTGTTCTCTTGAGGGGAAGAAATTCTCTATATATCTTATTTTGGAGGAAATAGTCCTAGTCACAGTCTCATACTGTTGATATAACTGTGAGTCATTGGGAAAACTACTCTCTGGCATTCAATTTAACTATTTAAAAAACTGAAGGGAATAATTTGATAAAAGCTTTATAAATAAATCCACTTTCAAGCCTTTCTTACCTGAAATGGGAAAAATGAGGCCTTACAACTGTGTAGGAAAAAAAAAAAAAAACCCTTTTAGGCTCCTGCACTTTACCATTTTATACAAGAAAAGGGAGGCCGGACCTGGGTGGTAATCACTCTTGATTTTAGAGCCTGTGATGTTTTTATGTTTTCTCAGTGGCCTAGGCAGACAATGGAGTGGGCATAGCCAAAGAACATCAATTGTCAAACACAGAAATCCCCATTTGAGCACCAAAGAAGTGGACAAATGATAGCCATGGGCATGACGTGCATTGAGAGCAGCGGAGGCAGAGGGAGAGATTAAGTGAATAGGATGACAGAAGATGCAATAGGCCCTGAAAGGAAAATCAATACTCTTTGACCATGCTAGTTCTCATCGCTATCAGTCATTAGTTTAAAAAAACCTGCCTGGGTCATACTGAGCGCTCCCATTTGATGGTTTGCAAATGTACTGCTGGATACAAAAGAAAGATTTAGTTAGATGTGAGGAAGAGGTGAGACACTCAGTGAAGACGCTTACCTGCTGCAGGGGAGCCTGGCTCAATTTGGTTTGATATAAACATTCCACAGTGCAATATTTTGCAGGTTTATTTGAAGGAATACTATTTGGAGGAGATCAGCTCTGGAGGGATTCAGCAAAGAAATGAAACCATATGCATGCAAACTGAAAGTTATTGCACCTCTAGATACTGTTCATATTTTTTGTGCTCAACTCACTTCTGCTTTCATATGCTCTGTTTAAATTTAATATGCATAAACCCCTTGAGATGTGCCATCTAATTTTTTTGGCAATTCAATACAATCTTAAGGCAACACTTGATCTGGATTAACCCAGTGTTCATGGGTTGTTTAGTGCTACAGCCAAGCTAACGCCTCTGTGAAGGTATACACTGGTACACTGGCATGTAGACTTTCGACTCTTTTGCCTTGAAATAGCAGTTTTAAAGACGATCCAATGGTGCAATAATCTTTCATCGGGTAAGGAGTATGTGCCGGTTTGACACTTCACCACTGATGACCATCATCCAGGCGTGTGCCAAACCCATGCCCCATCTTTCCAGTGGGACGTTTCCATTACATTGAGCAGCTTTGCTCTGATTGGTTTGACTTTGCACAGCAACCCTGAGTGGCAGGGGATTTGCTTTTCCACCACAGCTGAGCTGATGATATGATGACTTGATTCAATGAGGTTAAATAGCTGAGGTACAAAGTTTGGTGTAGTGATTGCTACTTAAACATGTCTATGAGTCATCCATGAATGATGACGAACCGCTGTGACATCACTGTGGCATGCTTGGAGGTGGGGTGGGCATGCTTGGGCCCTGCATCAGGGCAGGACCTTTCTGGGTGCTGCACGGTGTAGCCTGGAACAGCCAAACTGATCTTGTATCTTGTTTCAGTATCGTCTAGCTGTACATTTCATGCATAACACAAATTATGATTTGAAATGTGCCACTCAACATTCGGTGGTAAGGCTGCAACAGCTGATCTACATGAGGTTGGTCATTGGGGATGTGTAACAATCCCAAATTTATAGAGTACAGAACAACATCCAGAGCATCAACTGCATAAAAACTGTAACAAGTATCAGGAAAGGTTCAAATTCAACATTAGACATCTCCCTTTCTCATACATAAACCCTTAGAGCTCACAGCTATTTTAGTCACCATCATGTCTCCTCTGGAGTTTTTTCTTAAAAAGCTTTTAAAACATCAATCCTGCGATGCATGGTCAAGCTCTATACATCTTTTTTTTTCAGGACAATCTGAGCTTTAAGAATATATCTACTACAGTAATGTCACTTGAATTTTGAAAAAAAGTTATAGGACTCTAAAGACAAAAGAAAAAAACATATTGGAATTTGAAAGTAAAAGATTCTTATTGATAACACACAGTGAACAATAGTTACTATGCATTTTCTTTGCACAGACTTGTTCTCCCAAATCTTGGGGACAAAACAGTGGAAACAATAAAAAGTTTTTCAATATATCTACATTTATACCAAAAAGTCTATGTGCTTTTTGCAGTTAGATTAATTTGTGCCATTCCTTTAGGCAGTAGAGACGCAACATCTTGCTTTTGGAGGACAGCCCCTCCCACAATGCATTATATGTAAACATTACCCTCAACAAATATGGCGCTACCCACCAAAGAAAGGCAAAGTACATGATCGAAAATGGATTAAAAATGAACAAAAAGACACTTATTATCCAATGTAACACCGTGGATTTTATCTTTAAAGAATCTGAAAAGTCACCAAAGTTCCGGGTTCGTTAGAACAGTGTCCTTACAGAGGGTAGCAAACAAACGGCAAAATGGTCAGCTTTCAGAGGGAAAAAAAGATTAAGTGTCTATGACTTATGGTTCAAAAATTATTAATGTTTTTCTAAAAAGTGTCACTTCTTGTTGTATACGACGACGCTGTCCTCAGCCCGGATAGTCAGCCAAGTTCTGGGCTCACTAGAAAATGTTCAAAAAAAGTTCAAAAAATTACCAAGCAATTTACAAAGGGGTGTGCCTGCAACACAGATCCATGCTGCACAAGCTCTAAGCGTTAAGGGTAGGGATGCTTAACTTTCCTTCTCTGTCTCTGTCTGATCAGCTGTTGTGCACAACATTGCATTTATTTAATGAAAATTCATCGTGCATTTTTATGTCTCTGCAGCCATGCAGCACCCTCATGTTATGTTTCAGAAATGCCTGATAGTACATTACAGACTTCCGCCGATCCTGTGTGAATGCACCGCATCCAACACTGATGTCAGGGGGCACTACAGAGGTCCACAGGCTAAAGTAGTCCCATATGAATAGTACTTTGGTTTATGATTCTTTTTTAAAGTATGAAGGCTAAAAAGAGGCTTCATGCATTGAGACATTTGCAGGAGTACATGTACAAAATGACTATTTGTCTACCCTGTGATCTGTTGTAATCACTTCCACTCCAGGTAAATCGGTTAAATTGTGAATAGTGCACTTAATGTTTATATGAATTTTCTGATGACATTTGCAGTAAACACATCTATTTAGAGCTGAAAAGTATTAACCTTCCTCTAGTCCCATTCATTCCTAATGGCTGTCCCCCACTTTCTGCCCCCCATCAGGCATTCCAGTGTCACTGGGATCATGTGACTGAAAATAACCTACATGGAGGTCCATTGTATAACCAGCCTTAAAATATAGAGATTTAAACATGTGACTCACTTAAGTGGAAAAAGTGAAGGCTTCAGGTTTGGAGATCAGGTTTGGAAGAAAAATGCTATTAGGGAATTCTTAAAATCCCAAATGCCCCAAGGTTATTTAAGTGTGTGCTCATTATAATACAGTTGTTAAAGTGTCAGGATAAAAACATAACATGACTGCATAAATAACTAACCATCAACCAGCTTGATAAGAAAATGTTTGAGGACCTTTGGTGAATACTGTAAATAAGGAGATAAAAGCTTGAAAACTAGCAGTAACCTTTAAGGAAAGCCTTGGCGAGTAGGGACATTGTAAACTGAGTAACATTAAGGGAATGTGAGCAAAGGGTGACTCAAGACAGACTGAATGAAATGAAATAACCTCGATTACTGAATGTGCATTCAGGAGTGGTTTGCAGCCTCTCCAAAACAAGCCCGGGTGAAGAGTGCAGAGTCATGACTTATAAGCCTCAGCAGCAGGGCCGTGCAGCTCCCCAGTTAAATGGACCTTGACTCTGATTGCACGTTGTTCACTCTCTCATCTCCTGTTTTATTGTTGCAGAGATGTTTACTGTGTTAAAAGGCATCGGTCGTTGGATTGGCCTCTGTCCCGAGCAAGTGTTCTCAACCCTGACAAAATTTGAGAAAAATAACCCTTCCTGTCTCCTCTCAGATAATGTGTTTATCTGTAAATGAACCTTGTGTCAGCTCCAGGCTCAGCGCGTTGGCAGCTGATGTCAGATTCTAACAGGATTGTTGGAAAAGATTAATATAAACAAACAAGTATTGAAGTTGTCTCACACAAAGCTCGGTTTTAATACTTCACCTCAAGAAAGTCGCCGTAAGAATATTCAGGGATGGAAAAGTAGAGGGACTGCCTGGCAGCTCCACAAGGTATGTGACATATGTGTGAAAATATCGACCCTCATTGTTAGACTCTGTTATTAGATTTCATCCATTCAGGTATCTCCTTGCCTTTCAGCCTTTGGAGAATATACACCTGTATATACCTGTTTATACCTGTAAAATACACTGTGGGAGGTAACAATGACGTATTGGAGAGGAGCAGATGAACCACACACCATTATTTCCTGGAGGAAGAACTTGACATGATTCACAATATGCAGTGTTACTGGATGTTATTTTCAAACTCCTACTGAGGTGCACTGTGAGCTTCTACAGGAAGGATTTACTAGACCTGTGGGCGACTACTGATTCCTCCTTTATCAGTGCAAGTACGCTTTGTAAAAAATGAATTAATGCACAACTAATCATTTGGTCTGGCATTGTATTAAACAGGTTCACGATTTATAAATCCATCTTAAAGGACAGATCTTTTTTAAGAATAGTGAGAATGCAATTTGGATCCTGTAACAATTTCTAATTGTTATACTGAAGAGATCAGCTCTCAAAGTCTGATTCAGGATTTGATTAAGGTCATAAATGATCATGTTTTATCCTTTTTATTGCAGTAACTACATGCTTGTAGAAAGCTTAGTGGGTAGTAGTCTTACACTTGTGGTAAAGAAAAATTTAACTTTTTTTTTAAATTTTTTTTTTAACCATTGTCTGTAACTACTTTCATTTACTTACAGTCGTTGATGTTGTGACTTTTGATTGACCAGAAGTTCCTCATTTCTTTCATGTAGCCAAATAAGGAGTAAAGGGCCTCTAATTTAATACAAAATAAAAACATAACCAAGAAATTGTTACTGAGAAACTCCATTATTGTTAACCTTAAAGGGGACATATGAGGCAAAAATCACTTTTTCTGGCTTTTCTAACACAAGTATGTGCCCCTGGTCTGTCCACAATCCCCTTAAGTACCAGAAAAATCCATTCCCTCTCCCCCTCTCTTTCTCCACCTTTCAGAAAATTTGTGCTGAAACAAGCCGTTCTCAGATTTTGCACCTAGTGACCTCACATGGGGCATAAGCACCCGCCCCCATGTATGGTCAGCCCTCCCCCACTTGGAGGAAAGTTCCGCCCTCCTCTACTGATCTTCTCAGCTGGATAGCTCAGTGGGTTACCATGCGGTACGGGAGATTGATGGTCCGAATCCCAGTCAGGTCCTAAACTTTAGATAAAAGTGTCTGTAACATCAGGAGTGCTGCATTGTTTCCTGCAAGGAGTGTGGTCAGGGGCAGAATCAGCTAATTACTATTTAAAGCCTCAGACACAGAAACGGCTCATTCTGAGAAGGGCTCAAACTGAGGGGATTTTAGACATGCAAAAATCTAATACTAGAGTGTTTTTTTTCAGCAATAAACTTCACAGGCATGTTTTGGGGACCTCTGAGAACAATATAAACTTGTCTTAAAAGGGTAAAATATGTCCCCTTTAATGAGGCAACTTACACAGGTAGACTGGGTAACTTCAGTTAGTCATTTTGTACATGCAGCCCTGCATATTTCTGAATGTATCACAGAGAAAAACACAACATTTAACTGAATTTTGGAGTTGCCTCCTACCTGTAAGTGATTGTTTCACATTGTCAATATAAAACCCCAATTCCACAAAGGTTGGGGCGCTGTGTAAAATGTAGATAAAACATAATTCAATGATTTGCAGATTTCCTAAAACCCATATTTAAGTCACAGTAGAACAAACAAGAAATCAAAGGTTAAAACTGAGATAATTTACCATTTAAAGAAAAATATTAGCTCATCTCAAAAAAGTAGGGACGGGGCAACAAAAGGCCTGAAATGCAAGTGGGACTAATGAAAAAAGCTGGAGACTAATTTGCAACTTGACTGGGTATAAAAAGGATAATTTTAGAGTGGCAAAGTCTCTCAGAAGTAAAGATAGGTAGGAGCAGTGGTGTGCATGGGGGTAGATCGCCCCCCCCTCATGGCCCAATTGTTGAAAAACGCGTGCTAAAGTGCCCTCTTGGGAGCTAAAATGCATGTTAAAGTGCCCTCGAGAGCCAAAACGCGTGCTGAAGTGCCCTCTTTGGAGCCAAAACGTACACTAAAGTGCCCTCTTGGGTGCCAAAACGCGTGCTAAATTGCCCTCCTGGTTGGCAAAACACACTAAACTGCCCACTTGGGTGGTAAAAATGTGTGTTTAAGTGCCCTCCTGGTTGGCAAAACGTTGCAATGACTTTTATGTTGATCTATATTGAGCCAGAGCTATATCTCACAGAACCAGTTTGGATTATCTGGTGCTAATATGGTGTTAAATGCACTAGAATACTAGAAAAGGCATCTATTTAATTGAAAGTGTTCTGGGGGAAGACCCCCAGACCCCCTCGGGATTTATTTATTTATTTCTGTGTGTTCTTCACAGTTCAACATTGAATCTACACAGTTTTTGTGGATGCTGATCCTAACTACAAACTAACTTGAGTAGTCTGTCTAGTTAGTCTGTTTTAAGGCTATATAATGTGCCATATAAACATGTCTAAAGTGGCCTCAAAAACACACAAAGCTTAGTGCCCTCTTCAGTGGCGAGAATGCGCTGTATGAGCCCTTTTTTTTCTTTTCGCTCCTGCCCTTGAAAAAGTCTGTGCACGCCACAGGGTAGAAGTTCACCAAACCTGCATCTAAAATTATGAAGAAAATTCAGAAAAAAAGTTCTTCAGTGTAAAATTGCTAAGACTTTTACTTTCCCACCATCTACAGTACATCCATCCATTTTCTATACCAGTTATCCCGTTGGCAGTCACGGAGGAGCTGGAGCCTATCCCAGCTGTCATTGGGCGAGAGGCGGGGCACACCCTGGACTGGTCACCAGTCAATCGCAGGGCTATCTACAGTACATTTACAATTTACAATGTCATTTAACAAACACTTTTATCCAAAGTGACATTTGAGAAAGGTGTTCTTGTTCCTGGGGCCCACACTAGACACTCATGCTCTGACTGAGATTTGAACCCCAAATCTCCTACACCACAGTCAGCGATGTAAACCACTGAGCTATCCAGCCACCTTTAATACCACAAAAAGATAAAGAAAATCTGGAGAAATCTCTGTGAGCAAGGGGCAAGGCTGAAAGGCCCTCAGGTGACACTGTATCAAAAGCAGGCATGAATTTGTACTGGAGATCACTGCATGGGCTCAGAAACACTTTCACAAATTGTTGTCTGTCAACACAACCATGCTGAAAGTATATAGGGGTTTTAGAGCAGCATATGCTCCCATATAGACGTCTCTTTCAGGGAAAGTCTTTCATATTTCAGCAAGACAATGCTAAACCACATACTGCATCCATCAGAATAGCATGGCTACACAGTAGAAGATGCTAAACTGCCCTGCACGAACTGGTCTCTTCACTTACCAGATGTTTTGTTTTTAAAGAAGAGGGGATGCTACACAATGAGTGAATATTTTTCCTAAAATGGTAAAATATTTCAGTTTTATCATTAAATATATTGTTCATGTTCTATTGTGGATAAAATATAGGCTTATAAGATTTCAAATCATCCAAATAATTGCATTTTGTTTTTATTTTACACAGCATCCCAGCTGTGTTGGAATAGGGGTGGTACACTTAAACAAACTTTGAAATGCAATTCTGATTCCAACCAACTCTGTGTGTTACTGCAGTAAGGCTAGCCTGTCCTGGGAAACACAGGAAGTGAATTTAAGCTTAAAAAGCCTGTTTGTTTGGAAGATATCCATTTGATCCGTCCATCTCAAACTGTGAAGCATCATATTTGGTCCAGATAAACAGTTGGATATTTTTTAAGGGCTGGAGGAGGACTGTTGATGTTTTTCTCCATCACATAAAAAAGTGGAATTGAAAGAAATCTCTTGGAGGGGGATCCCACTCATTCAAAACCTGGTCATATATTTGAGTCCAGATGATGAAGAGGTGTATAAAGTCTGGAACTGCTCCATTAGTTTGCTTTAGCCGTCAGCTAAGAGAAGACTGTGATAACTTTTATCTAATCCTGAGGGGAAATGTGTACCAAAGCATGCTTGTTTTTGCAACTGATGGACTCATACACTAACTCAAATTGTCTGAGAGGGTTATGTCTAACACAAGAAACTTGTTTTTGGCTAAATGTATATTTTAACAGGTGTCATCGTTTAATGATTCTTTCACAGCAAAGCAGAAAGGATGTCTGGAAATGCAGATTATGTGGATGCTAGTGCACCACTTCATCAGTTAAGGAGTTATGCATCTGAAAATCTATGCAATTCAAAAAAACAGCAACATAACCCCCAGGTTCCTGAGAAATGTAGTGAAAGTAGCGAGGTCATTGCTTGTTGCTCTACTCTTGGCGTGCAGAGCTTTTTATCTACTTCAGGAAATGGCATCTGAAACTGAACAGACCAAATAAAAGTATGAGATAACAAGAGCTGAATACTTATTTTATAAGCTCTAAGTTGGAAGCAGACAGACAAAGCAGGCCAGTAGACACTGACACTGCAATCATCATCTGGGGTTTTTCCTCGTGGTGGCAAACAGGCTGTTCCAGCTTTAGGCTAAAATTACCCCACATTTCTCTATTGTTCTGGGGAATTTACCACTTGAGCCAAATGCATGCATTAAGATAATATCAATTATCTTAGGAGACAAAGTTCATGCCTCAATTTTTAGTCTGTTACGTCACTGTACCTCAAAGATGTTTCCTGTTGTGTGCTGCTAATCTCAGTTCTGAGGAATGATGATGTAACAGGGTTATTAGCTGTGCCTAAACTGTAAAAGCATAAACACTGAGCACCACAGTATGAATGAGACCGTCCAAACTTTATTTGGCCAAATATTATCGTGGGGTGTCGAATTTTTTTGCTTTCCCAAGACTGAATGTTAGCTCCAATATAGCATGTTAGCACATTAGGCACTACCATTTAACAGCAAAATAACCTCCACAGAACAAAAAACACAAAACAGGGATGCTCCTGGTAAGCTGAGTAAAGAGCAAAATCCAGATAACAAATAAGCTGGTGCTAAATTTACGTGTCAGTTAAACTATCCATCATATCCTATAAACATGAGCCTGAAAACCTGGTCAAATGCTCTTTTAAACCTATAATGAAGCTTCGCGTTACTAGTAGCAGTGGACGCGGCCTTCCTGCCAAAGCTTCTCCCTGAAACTTAGATGGACATAAACATGAGAAGCTTAGCACTTAGCATGTTGTAAGGACAGAACAGTATGACAGGATTTTTAATTTAAAAATGGAAATAATGTCCTATGAAGGCTGTTGAGGGTTATACTTCTGTACAGCTATTAAACTGAAGTGATGAGTAATCACATTAAGGTTGATATTAATCTGCAAAGGGGAAAGAAAGCTAGCAGAGCTAGCTGCTATCTTTAGCCACACTCTAATCCAGTGGTTCTCAAACTTTTCAGCCCACAACCCCCAAAGTAAAAGTGCCAGAGACCAGGGACCCCCACTGTACCTGAAGGTGGTTGAACACAGTCATGTACATTTAATAATAGTCATGTGCAGACAAGGCTGCCCATTAGGGGGGAAAATGGGAGAGCTTTCTGGAGCCCAGCTAAACTGGGGGCCAGCAAAACCATGGTCCATTGTAAAGTTAAGCTGTGGTATTTTATATTTAACCTGAATAATAACCACTCTTATCAAAGACACAAATTTTAATTCATTTGTTTAGTAAGTAGTCCTCTTAAAAATGTAAAACCTTTTGTTGAAAACAGAATTAAAATTTGTTAAAAGTAGCAAAAATGGGTAAATAATGGCGAAAATGGAGGGAAAGGTAGTGAAATTGCATTCTAAATATAGCACAAATGGGTTAGAGGTGCACAAAAATAGATAAAAGTGGCAAAAAAATGACATAGTGGTAAAAGGAGTTTTAAAAGGGGGTTAAAAAGAGAATTAAAGAGTGGCTGAAATGGCGTTAAAGTGGCAAAATAGGTGGAAATTTGGTCAAATGGGATGAATAATTGATACAAACTGGCAAAAAAGGGTTAGCTGAGGCAGGAAAAGGCAGAAAAGGGTTCAACTAGCAAAAATGGGCATATCAATTTGAAAGAGATTTGGTTTAGAAGTGGCTAAAAAAGGCAGAAAAAAGTGGTGTAAGGGTTTCAAATTGACAAAATTGGTGTAAAGTGGCAACAGTGTAATTTAAAAAAATATTCTTAGTTTTTTAAAGGCACCTGGAGACCCCCTGTCTGTGTCTCGCGACCCCCAATGAGGTCTCGACCCCAATGTTGAGAACCACTGCTCTAACCAGCATACCAGCCGTGCCATGTGCGCACTGACACATTGACTCTGCGATGAATTTGACTGTTTTCTGAGCATTTTCTCCTCCTTAGGCTTGTTGGTTAAATGTAATTTCTTGTAGACCAATAAGGATAAAACGCTCTTGGAACATTCTTACCACAAGCCATTACAACAAATGGCTAACCAGCAGTCAGACAATGTTGGAATACACATAAAAACTATAACCTTGCAAAGCAGATAGATACACCCGTTTCCTTATTTTTCACTGGCGAATCCATCTTGCAAAGCTCCCATCTGAACCGTTTGGGCCCGGTTAGAAAGTGACAGGACCAATCAGCTACGAGGGGCAGTAATTTCAGGTGCAGCAGAGTCGTGACATAAACAAGCAGCAGCAAGTGCTGGTGCAGTTATGGAGGAAGAGGTTAGCGTGGCTGCGGCTAAAGGGCCAGTTTTATCAGAACTTGACCACATTTCTCCGTTAAAAGAAGAACAGAGAACTGCAGTGAGTTGTTTTTCTTTTCAAAACTGACAAAAGTCGAGTACTTTCATGTCTATAGTTGCAATGCTTCGCGTTATTCCTCAGTAGCTGCGCACACGCAGCTCAATAGCGGCTACGTCACGTGTTTTGTTGCTCTTATTGGCCCGTAGAGATGTGACAGACAAAACATTCATCTAATCACACTCTTACAATTTTTCAAAGCCTCTGCCTTTTCTCAAACATTTCCTATTGAAGCTTTCCCAGATGGATGTGTTAAAAAATCCATCTGGCATGTCAGTTATAAAAACTAAGCATTTCAGATAAAACTGATGTCCTTCCAATTTCTCATAAGCTGATAAACTCAAATATTGCCGTTGTTTACTTAAAACCTTAGCCTAATGGTTAAAACCATGTGATGTGTTAAGCACTAGACATGATGCATCATGTAAACAAATATAAGATAAAAATCTGCCTGGGCCTTTTATGGCCTACATTGATGCAGTCTTGTGCAAAAACTTAAATAATATACAATAGATAAAAATCATATCTATAAATATTTTCTATTGTAAGCTGAGAGCTATTCCTGAGTCAATGTGCCCATATTGTCATAAAAAAATAAATACGCTTGCCAGTTTCAGCAGGCTGCAGTTACAGGCTACTGTAACCTTAGTTGGTGCTTATGGTATAATGGGAACTCAGTGGATAATTTTACTTTGAGGCACTTGTATGTTCTTTCATCAACAAACTAAACTGTGGCTGAACTAATAGAGAACATGCCATTTTTTTTCATGTCAGCCTCAGTAATCAGTGAAGTACACAAGCCAAGCTGTGATTGCATCAATTTCCCTGGTGATTAATTTCAGAGAGAAATTTCCAGCTTCAGTCGAGTGAGTTCAAACAAAAACAAGACTAGACTGTCCATGGGGTCGTTCATATCGATCCTGTCTTAATAATTTAACTGCAGCTGGTTACTCCTGCTCTTGATGGAGTTATTTATGAAAAGAAAAAGTTCAGTTTGGGCTCTTAAAAGGGAAATGTATATATGCAATATCAAAGCCAAAAGGATTATGAGGAATCCAGAATAATTTCACTGTGATTAAAATAAGAAACCTAGCTAAACAAATAACATCTTTGGGCCAGTAAAGGAAAAATAGTTCGAAAACAGTAAGTAGTTTAATGGGATACTTCAACATTTTGGCAAATTTGCTCATTGCCATAATCCCTATAGTCTTACTAGTAGGTTCGTTACCCTTAGTAGGGGCAAGCTGTTTTTAGATCGGTGGTGCCGAGTTAGGATTCTTAGGATGGTATCCCGGCTTTCCCTCATCAAACTCATCAAATACACAATCCAATCAATCCACACAATCCAACAACTCCAAAACACTCTCGTGGACAAGTTGTGACCTGTACATTCAATACGCTATGAAATAATCATGGAACATTACGAGACGGAGATGTTTTAAAGTTAAATGCAAAGCCGGAACTACACTCCAGACGTGGCTGCTGCACTGTGTCACTCCGCCCAGTGGTTTACTCAAGAAATAGTTCCCAGTATTTGCTTCATGTGTTGTAATGTTACATAATTATTAGTGCTGTCAAATGATTAAAATTATTAATCAGATTAATCACAGGGTTGTTGTGGATTTATTTAGATTAATCATGATTAAATATTCATTTTTAATCTATATTAATCGTGTTTCATTTTCAATAAGCAAACAGACTCAATCTCTGACAAACGTATGCTTCGTGTTAATGTGGTGTTTTAAGCTGGAAGTGCTTTGGTGAAAAGAAAACTCCTTCCTGCAGAATGTGCATAAAACTTTATGTTGCTCGACTGCTCCATCTTGGTGTTTTTTTTTGTACTCAAATTTCCCATCGAGAGGGCCAATGTGCTGTTTAGCGTCTTCCATTTTGGGTTGGTTGGTCACTACCGGATCAACGGCCCATTTGCGCATGCTCGATGGCATGCTCCATGGTAACCCTACTTGGACAAACTGCCCGAATTGCGTTGCCAGAGACGTTTCAGGGATTTTGAGTCATTCTGTGCTGTAGATGGGTTAATTGCGTTAAAATTTTAAATCAGATTAATCATGATGATGGATTAATCCGTATTAACACGTCAATTTTGAAAGCCCTAATAATTATACGTTATTGTTTCATAGCGTGGTGAATGTGCAGGTCACAACTTGTCCACGAGAGTGCTTTAAGGGTTGTTGTTGTGTATTTGATGAGTTTGATGAGGGAGAGCTGTGATATTATAACAATCTATTGCATTGGCAGAGCAGCTGGAATCTCAGCACCGCCGATCTAAAAATAGCTTGCACTGAAAACTAAAGGTAACGAACCTATTAGTAAGACTATAGGGATTATGGTAATGCGCGAATTTTGCCAAAATGTTGAAGTATAATTGTTGAAGTATCCCTTTAATTCAATTCAAGTCCGAATTCAGTCTGGTGACATGCAAGATGGCATCTTCTCATCCTTACAGTGGCAGTCCTGAGTCCTCTGATGTCATTTAAAGGTGGCACAGCATTAGCTTTGCACACACTGCTGGAATGCTGCATTCAAGACCACCAGACAATCCAGTTTCAACTTGACCCAATGTTTATTACGCACATGAAAACCAGTCTAAAACAAGTTACACAACTGAGAAGAAAAGCAAATGAAGAGGAACTCTACATGCATATCATTCCTAACAATTGGCCCTGACACATCGAGCTCCTTTGGGATGAAGGCGCACCAGGCCTTCTTGTCCAACATCAGTGCCTGGTCTCATAAATGCTCTACAGCATGAATGGCCTCAAGTTCCCACAGAAACTCCTCAAAATCTTGTGGAAAGCCTTCCAAGAAGAGTAGAAGCTGTTATAGCTGCATAAAGGGGGCAACTCCATATTTAAGTGCATGTATTTGGATACAATGTCATTACAGTCTCTGTTGGTTTAATGGTCAGGCCAACCATGTGTTAGATGTTAATCAGGCTACTACTGACTTGAATTTCTAGAGTTTTTACTGTTATCAAACAGGAAAACAGTGATTATTTGTCTCAATGGTCCTGGCCTGAGTCTGGGTTATCCAGGTTATAAATGAGCTCCACTTCACTCATTTAAATAATCCAGCAGCAGAGCCCACCTGCAGCTTTATCGCTCAATATGTTGGTGAGACGGCCAAGAGCCCATTACAACTAAAGCCGTCCACTATTCATGAGCAATGAATGGGTAGATGAGTAACACTTAACAATGATGGGTTAGCGTCCCACACACAGTAAGAGCACTTACACCCCTCCTACGATCAGGCACATTAACACACACAGAAACACATCAGACACAGTGACAGCTACAGTCGCACCACGAGCCCCCAAACAAGACCCTGCACTTCAAGTTCTGAGATCATTTAATTGGTGACTTTTAGAATTAAAGTGTAAGCAACGATGAAGCCATCTTGGGAGGGCAGGAAAGCAGAGGCGGCGGCACACCTGTCTCATGATGAATCACAGGGTGCCCCCGGGGGCGTTCTCGTGCCGCACCACTGAGCCCAGAGCATTAGGCAGCAGAGGTAATAGGGGAATAAGAAATAACTGAGAAATATCAGGGTGAAGAAGAAAGGAAGAGATAAGAAGACACACAGAAAGATGGAAAGAAGAGAAGGGGAAGGACAGAGAAAATGAAAATCACTCACTTGGAGCAGAGCCTTCTTAATTACCCTCCCCACATCCTGTCTCCACTCAGGTATGTCGGGGTTGAACTCATCCAGATTAGGGGAGAAAGATAAAAGCAGAGATTTGAAGAATTCTGTTGAGGAGAGTCAAGGGAAAATCAGCCATTAATTCACGAGGATCCGGGGGCATTATTCTCTGAGAGCAGTGCCAACTGTCATTTTGCTGGAGCTGAGTTTCAGGTAGTTAACACTTGATGAAAAGAAGAGGCTTTCTCATATCCCCCGCACTTCCCTTTGGCTAAATGTACCAGATGCACTTCTAGATAATTAGAAAATGTCACAGCTTTACGCCTGCCATTCCACTGGTAATAAATCACAGCATCTTAAAGATACTTGCTGCCGCATTACTTCATTTCAAATGAAGACATATTCTTTAGAGGTTCGAACAGTAATGTGATATATCTTACACAAGTAGGGACAGTTTTATGTGTGAGAGAGCAGAGTCAGGCAGTGATGTATTCTGAAGATTCTGATTTACATAAAACTACATTCTCAAACACAGATTAGACTTAAGAGAAGCTCACAGACCAGATTTGAACAACATTTTAAAATAAGGTACACAAAAGCTAAGGTGAGGAATGAGGATCTAACTAATTAACCATTAGTTAACATGTAGCTTCCTGTTGACCATCATACTGAGCCGCTGCTAAGTTTACTGGTAAACTGTCAGTTAGCTACTAGAAACTATTATAGATCGGTGTAGGTTTTTTAGGTGGTTACTCATTCCTTCCCTGGTTAACTAGCAGTCACTTGATCATTCTCTCCCTTAAAACTATGACAATCTGGTTTAGGTTGATAATTAGAAATACTATTTTTTCTTTGGTTAACGAGCAACTAATCACTCATTAACCAGTAACCATGCCAGTTTGGTTTAGGTTCAAAAGCAGTTTATTATCATATAATTTCTTGTTTCTCAAGCCTCTGGTTCAGGGGTGTCACAGTCAATCACAGCAGGGGTCAGATTCTGAATTTGGGTCTAACCTGAGAGCCCAACAGAGTCAATATTCAGATAAGATTAGATAAGATAAAATTTGGAATCATTACTTTAAAAGGTCAAATATGAGATAAAATCCCAAATCATGAGTTAAAAAGGCACAAAATAAGAGATAAAAGTCAAAATACTTAATTTAAATGGTCAAAATGTGAGATAAAATTCCAAATCATGAGATTAAAAGGTCTAAATATGACTTAAACTTTAAAACTGTCATTCTGAAAAGGATAAAATATGAGATAAAAAGTCAAAATCATGAATTGAAAATTCTAAATATGGAATTTAAAGCCAAATCCATACGTTTAAGTTGTAATTGTGAAATGCAAAATTGAAAATCTGAAATGAGAAATACGTTGTGCTGGCAAACTGCATCACTTCAGTCCTGACGGACGTGGCATCTTAGTAGTAGTAGTCTACAGTAGTAGACTTAGAGCTGCGGTCTGCAGTCAGACCACCCTCAAGTTACTCAGTCTTTGCCTTTATTCTATACCTATAACTAAGCAACTTTGGTATCAGTTACTAAGCAGTTAGAAATCTTTCTGTTCTTAGTGAACTAACACCTACTTAGACATCCACTACCTGGTAATTATACCTATTTATTATGGGTTCAAACAGCAGTTTGTTACTAGTTTATTAACAAACCACACCTTACTCATTTGATCCCTGGTAACTTTAGTTATTTACTCATCCATTAATTAGTTAAGCAGCATTTTGTTATCATTTATAAAACGTCACTGCAAATTTCTGTGTACCTTTTTATAAAATGGGTAATACTTTTCTTGTCATTAGTAACTAATTACACATCCTTCATAAATAAAGTCATACATGCTTTATCATGCATTAAACAAGCATATGCAAAGAGGTATGGCTAGAGTAAGGGTTACTAATGCTTGCACCAAAAGAGCACTAATCCTTCACTTTATAAAAGGCATATAAATAATTGACAATGCTTTATAAATTATGAGCCAGGTATTTACAAAGTGCTACTGTATTCAGACCTGTTGACAGCTGCTCTCAGCTCTATGGACACAGTCAGAAAGCACCCACTCACCTTTGACTGCTATGGTCTTTGTATCCTGCAGGATGGTGTTGGCTGCAGCCACTTGGACTGTGATGGTGTGCATTCCCTCACTGTGGAAGGTGTATGAAATACTCCCCTCCAGCGTAATTACTGGCTGCAAGCACAAAGGGAACACAATTTTCACAGTATGTCCTCCAGTTGTCTTTTTTTCTTTGCTGTTTAAAGGTTTTTTCTGTCTTCTAACTATTTCTACATTTGTCTGACCTTCCTGACTCCCATGGCTTCACATCCCTCCTCAGCCTCCCTTCATAACAGTTATACATTTTCTTTGTTTTTTTTTTTTTTGTTTGTTTGTTTACCAGGTTATCCTAGTTACCATGTACTTTTTCTTGGGTTCTGCCCTTGTGCTTTTTCTCTACTTGAACCTTGATCTGCCTGCCTACCACCTACCTGTTTCTGGTTTGCCCACCTGTCTGCCTTAATGACTGTTAGCTAGCTTTCTTTTCCAAGTCTTTTAAATGCACTACTCCAACAGTTTCCATCTACTTATGAGTCTCTAACCTTGAGTCTGACTTTCTATACTGGACACAAAATGGTGTCATCCTTTTATGAGACGACAAAGAAAATTTGAATACAACCCCAATTCCAAAAAAGTTGGGGCGCTGTGTGAAATGTAAATATAAACACTGAAAAAAATAATACAAATATCATCAACCTAAATACACAATAAGGCATAAACAACATATCAGATGTTGAAACTAAGACATTTTAACATTTCATGAAAAATATAAGCATGGTTTGAATTTGATTGCAGCAACACATCTTAAAAAAAACTGAGGGTGGGACAACTAAACTGGAGGACCATGGAGGTCAGCAAAGTAAGTGTCCACTGTAAAGTTTAGCTGTGATATCCATATTTCATATTTAACCTGAATAATAACCACTCTTATCCAAGAAACAAATTTTTAAATTAATTTGTGTAATAAAACTTTCCTTAAAAACAGAAATAATTAATGTTAAAATTTTTTTTTAAATGGGTTAATAATGCCAATAATAGGTGGAAAATGTGGTGAAACTGGAGTTGAAAAGTAGAAAAAAATAAAAATTCGAAAAATTGGGTTAAAGTGCCAAAAACAGGCAAAAATAGTGGTAAAGGTGACTAAAAAAGCTAAAGTGGCTAAAATGGCTTTCAAGTGACAGAACTGGATGGAAATTTGGTGAAATGGGATGACAACTTATAATAAATTGGCACAAACGTGTTACCTGCGACAGAAAAATGGGCAAAATTTGGCAGAAATTGACATATCAAATGGATAAATCTGGTTAATATGGGCAAAAATGGGTGTAAAAAGTGGTTAATGTACATCGATGCACTTTGGATAAAAACATCTGCTACATGACATTGTAACATTGTAATAGTGGCAATAATGGGTCAACAGAGGCAACAAGAGGTGAAAAGTGGCAAAACAGGCAGAAAAAAGTGGTGGAAAAGCTTTAAAATTGATAAAAAACATGTTAAAAATTGAATAATTGGTGAGAAAAAGTGAAGAAAACAGGATAAAATTTGGCCATATTATGTAAAGTAGTAACAGTGTAATTTAAAAATGATTCTTAGTTTTTTGAAGACATCTGGAGACCCCCTCTCAGTGTCTCATGCCCCCCAAAAGGATCCCAACCCCCACATTGAGAACCACTGATGTAAACAAAAAGCCAAAATGCAGCAATAGGCTGAAATCTGTGAGTACACAGGGCTGAAAACAAACAATAAGATAATATGCCTCTGATGACAGAACATTACTGCATGATATTCCTTTCAGGTTGGTCCTGAGGATGACTTTGGATTCACTATCAAGCAGGGATGAATTATGGATTATCCTGGATTTTTTTTAAAGAGAGAATTAGAAGGATATGTTTAGGTCAACCAAAGATCAACTCCATAATTAGTCAGTGATATCCATAAGTATTAAAGGATTAAAGAGATTTGGAAAAAAGCTTTTTAGCTCCAGGGATGGCAATGTCAGCCTGTTCTGTAATCTACAATGTTAGTCCACACTAATGAATGAACTCTTCACTGAGGTGAAGTTCAGTTTGATTCTGATGTTCATGGTTCCCAAAGGAGAAGGTCCACTGGCATTTGGGCTGAGGGCTCACCAAGCTACCCCTTATCAACTTGAAGTGATACAATCCCACTTCCAAAAAAGTTTGGGCGATGTGTACAAAGTAGCACCAGTGATTTTTAAATCTCATAAACCCATATCATATTCACATTACAACACAAACAACATTTGAAATGATGACACAGGGAAATTTTACCATTTCATAAAAATATGAGCTCATTTTGAATTTGATGGCAGCAACACAGCTCAAAAAAGTAGGGACAGAGCCATGCTTACAATTCTTCTTTTAACAACTGTCTGCAAATGTCTGGGAGACCAGTTACTGGAGAGGAATGTTATCCCATTCTTGTCTGATATATTCTGGAATTGTCATTTTATGATGCCCCAATTGTTTTCCATCAGTGAAAGGTCTGGACTGCAGGAAGGCCAGTTCAGCACTCTTCTACTGTGAAGTCATGCTGTTGTGATGGATGCGGTAGAAGTTCTCTGGATAGAAGCATACAGTCACTAGAAAAAGTATGTGAACCCTTTGAGATTTCTTGGATTTCTGCATAAATTGGTCATCAAATGTGTTCTCTTCATCTAATTCACAACAATAGACAAACACAGTCTGCTTAAACTAATACTGCACAAAAATGACGTTTTCATGTTTTTATTGAACAAAACATGTAAACATTCACAGTGCAGGGTGGAAGAAGTATGTGAACCCCTAGGCTAATGACTTCTCTAAGAGCTAACTGGAGCCAGGAGTCAGCCAACCTGGAGTCCAATCAATGTGATGAGATTAGATGTGTTGGTTAAAGCTGCCCTGCCCTATAAAAAACACACACCAGTTTTGAGTTTGCTCTTCTCAGAAGCATTACCTGATGTGAACCATGCCTGGCACAAAAGAGCTCTCAGAAGACCTACGATCAAGAATTGTTAACTTGCATGAAGCTGGAAAGGGTTACAAAAGCATCTGTAAAAGTCTTGATGTTCATGTGTCCATGGTAAGACAGACTGTCTACAAATGGAGAAGGTTCAGCACTGTTGCTACTCTTCCTAGGCATGGTTGTCCTGTAAAGATGACTGCAAGAACACAGCAGAGAATGCTGAGGTAAAGAAGAATCTTAGAGTGTCAGCTAAAGACCTACAGAAGTCTCTGGCACATGCCAACATTTGTGTTGACAAATCTACAATAAGTAAAACATTAAACAAGAATAGAGTTCATGGGAGGAAACCACAGAGGAAGCCACTGCTGTTCAAAAAACACATTGCTGCACGTTTGAAGTTTACAAAAGAGCACCTGGATGTTCCACAGCACTACTGGCATATGATGCTTATTTTTCCAATAAGGGATAAAATACACAACTTTATATATATATATATATAAATATATATATCATCCCCTCATGTCTTGCAACCCTTTTTGGGGTCCTGACCCCCCATTTGGGAACCACTACCGTAGATGGTGGTGTATTGAAAGTCTTCACAGAGACTCTGCCTCTGTAAAATGCTCCTTTTACATCCAGTCATGTAACTGACCTGTTGCCAATTAACCTAATTAGTTGCAAAATGCTCCTCAAGCAGTTTTTCATTTGTATAATTTGCTTTTCCATTTCAGATGCTGTTTGTGTTCTATTGTGAATAAAATGGCTTCATGAGATGAGAAACCATGGCATTCTGTTTTGATTCATACTTCACATTGCACCCACACTTTTTTAGAATTGGGGTTATTATGATCTTCAAATGTCTTACAACACACACACACAAAAAAATCATCCAGTACTTCCTTGACTGTTATGAGTGCATTAAATTAGGAGAATTTGGAGGTCTTTGTTGTAATGCCCTGGTCACACACAGTGTTGACACAATCAGCAGCACATACCAGTCTAAGCACAGCCTCACAGACCTGCTGGCTGTTTGTACATTCATGGGTTTCTGTCAGATTAGGAGCAGATGTTGCTGCTGCCTCTGGTTGCTTGAATGTAAACATGACGGCAGACATGTCAGCCAGGTCTGCGGCGGTGTCAGGCAGAGGGAGGGTGGACTGCTGCTCTGGTGGATGTGAGCAGCTCATTGCTGCTGCAGTCAGGGTTCAACTTTTATAACTTTCCACTCCGACTCACTGTGTGACTATGGCAACGACAGAAACTGCTGTGAGAGAAATGATCCAAGAACGGATTTCAGAGGTGTCTGAATGCTCTAACAGAAGATTCCTTCTCCAGCTGAGAAGAGGGAGATCTGAGGGAGAAACATCAGCTACAAAATCTGATAATCCAATCTGGGATGATAATCAATATTTACGATGCTGACAGGTTGAGGATATTTCCTCTAATGGTGATACTCCTGAGTACACACTCATGACAAATTGCAAACTACAGTTATGATTATCATTCTGAATCATAATAGCCTTCATAGGATTATGGTAGAATAAACTATTTGTTACTGGCATAACTTATGGTGTGTTTTTGAAGAATCTTTGGTTTTATTAGATTAGTATTAGCAAACAGTAGTAGTTTCAGTGCTCAGTGACTGAGTTTAAAAACCTCATCAGCTGATGTATGTCGCTGCACTCTCAGTGCTCTTGGTTGAAAGAATTTCAGCTTTTGCAACACTGCCACACTTGTCAATGGTACTCCCTCACTGATCAAAGAAAATGAAAGATTTATGATTAGAGATGCAGCAGATTTAACATTTTGACAAACGCCATCCACGGGTATGAGGGATGAACCAATGTCAGTTGCAGATGTTTGTGTCCTGATAGTTTAATGCTGCAATTGGCACACCTATCAGCAGGTTTAGAACCCCACTTTGATGTTATACATACCATAAACTATCATTTGAATCATACATAATAACTGTAATTTTATTGCTAAAATCTAACAGTAGATTCTGCATCTCTGGTTAAAATGAAAAATTTAATTAATTTTTATTGTCTAAATGGTTTTAATTATCAATACTTGTATGAATATGGATCAGTGAGTATAAAAACATTAATTAAAACCAGTTTAATGTGTTCATTTGGGGGGTTTATTCCAAAAACTTGCATATTCCTTTCTACTTCTATTGTCTTGTCAGACATGCCTCTGGCAATCTAGTGGAGACATTTATGTACGGCCACCCAGTCAATGTGGTGTTTACTGGGGTGAGTTGTGGCACGGTACAATTTGTGTCATGATACTCGGGTCATAATATAACAGTATTACACTATATCACGATTCCCTGATATTGCAATATATTGTAATATTCTGAACAGTTAACTTAAAGGTTAAACATTTTACTCCTCTAGGACAAGTTTGTGAAAAAAACACTCCAGTATTGGATTTTTGTATGTCTAAAAAAAACCTCTCTGTTTCAGCCCTGCTTAGAACGAGCTGTTTAGGTGCCTGTGGCTTTAAATGTTAATGAGCTGTCTGACTCCGCCCCTGACCCCGCCTTCTCAGGAAACTGATGTGGCCTAATGGATGTGGCTCTCCTGATCCTCCTCACAAGCTGAGAAGAGGATCAGGACAGGAGGTCGGAACTTTCTTCCAAGCGGGGAGGGCTAACCAAACCTGGGGGCGGGGCTTACTCCCCACATGACATCGTGAGGGGAGAATCTGAGAAAGGCCTGTTTCAGCACACATTTCCTGAAAAGTGGAGCGGTGGGGGGGGTTCTGATTCTTAGGGAGATTGTGGACAGGCCAGGGGCAGATATTTCTGTTAAGCCTTAAAAAAGTGTATTTTGCATAATATGTGACCTTAAAAATAAAAGATTAGAGAGGGTGAATATGTACTGTATTACATAATATTGATCATCCAGGAAGGAAATTAAGTAAAAACTACTTGATTACAGAGCTAAGAGGAGTTTTTACCACCTCCTATACCTCTTTCTACATCTTAGGCACAGCTGTGTTCACCCTGTGGACATTTTGCAGTATCTTATGACATGTCTTCAAAGTATGCACCGTCCACCTAAAGCCAGCGTTGTCAACCACATTACAAGTGCAGCTCTTTAGAAATAAAATGCACAATCGATTCCGTGAGTACAAGCCAATCAAGATGGAGGAGAGTCATCCAGCGTAGTTTGTTTCGACTCAAAAGGCGTCTGTGGCGTCCTCTGTGCTGATATTTCAGCGGGGTGTCTTGTAAGATGAGATTGCAAGTTGGCGAGCTCCATCCAACCACAGTTTCACTTTGCAGGAAGCTTATAAAATGTTACAGAGTACTTCAGTGTCTTACCAACAATAAACTTTATCTACATTTCACCTTAAAAGGGATAAAGATAAGTTTAAATGTTTTTAAAACCTTCTATGGTTTTAATTGTGTCTAGTGTTGGTGCTGCAATTGTGGTTATTAATAAACTTAGAATTTCTCGGATCTACCCTCAGACAAAAGAATTAAAGTTTTTTAAACCCACCATGGATCACAGTATACAGCCAGTGGTGCACATTTACTGGTTTGGCTTTAACAGTTCGACTAGGGAAGACGATACCACAGTGCCAGCCAGGTGCCAGCCATGCCATACTATGGCGCGTGAGGATATATGCGCCTGCATAGATGTGCACGGTCACTTCTTTAATCACTTTAAAAGCATCTTCACATACAGGAAGAGGTGCTGCAGGTGGAAATGGAAAGACACTCTCAAGGCATTTATTATAAAAGTGTGCTCGTTATGCAGCACCGTCTGCATGACGGTAATTAAGGCAATACCATGCTATTTTTCAATACCCCAGGATATGTATTACTGTATTACTGCCTGTTGCTCACATGCAGCCTTGTGGACATTTGCTGACAACTTCAGGAGTTCATGTGTAAAGAAATAAAGCCTTTTGTGTCATTCTGCACCATTTTTGTGTAACAGTAATGTTGAAAAGTTGAAAACAAGTCTTGGGATTCTCTTCAAACCACCTTGAACTCAAGTTAAATGACACTTTTAAGTGGCATGAAAACAAACTTAGACTTTGGTAATGATAATGAAGTGGTAATGAGCCTTGTTGTAAAGAATTACCTCAGTATTGTTGCCCAGCCACCAGAAGTAGGTAACAGTCCGTGAGTGGCTGGGTAAGACAACTGCCGTGATGTTCACCTCCTTGTTCCTTATGACCACGAAGGGGGCGAGAAGCTGGACATGCTCCACTGGACCTAAGAGAGAAACACCACAGAGGAGATAAAATCCTGAAGGTCATGTCTAATGAGACACTGTTTACTCTGGGCCTTTAAGCTAGCTGGCAGGGTCTCAGCCCTTAAGTACATGTGTTGTAAAGGTTGTTTCAGGTGGAGAAATACTCCAAACACCATCACTTTTAGATGACAGCGTGGCGCGTATGGGCGTTCTCTCACAGAAATAAGACCTGCATCTCAGGTGGAGTGATAAATTATCCAAAGGTGTGCATGAAAGTGTGACCGTGTTTCTCTGTGTCTGTGTGAGATAAACTGGCGGGGGTTTTCTATCATCTCAGTGCATTCTAGGATAAGATCCACCTCCATGACCTGAAGATAATCAGTGAACGAGAGAAATAACAAGATTTGATTAGAAGCATTTAGAGACAATTATAGATTCCCAAAACTAATTTTCTAATAAAGAGAAGCTCTGATCTTGTGTCCTTGTGTGATGTATATTAAACAATTGATTGAAATTTTTTGTTTTGCTTATAACAGAATCAGACTTTTTTATAGCATTTTCAGAACATGTTGTTTCAGAACAGTGTTTGCTTCACTGAGAAAATTAAAGTGAATTAGCTGCTGTGGAGTTTTATGGGATTCAAATACTGGAAGTGGCAACACATCATAGAACTCTAACACCTTTTATAATGCAGTGGTTCTCAACAGGTGGGTTGGGACCCAAAAGTGGGCAGGGAGCTGTTTTCACAGGATTGCAATTGCCTTGCAGTTAGCATCCAATGTGAGAGCTAGTCTTCTCAAAAGTGGTCCTGGTTCAAGTCCAGCCAGTTGCTCCTTTCCTGCATGTCATTTGCAACACTCTCTTTCTTATTTCTTTATCCTTTCATAGGCCATTC
Organism: Cheilinus undulatus; assembly: GCF_018320785.1. Classification (NCBI taxonomy): domain Eukaryota; kingdom Metazoa; phylum Chordata; class Actinopteri; order Labriformes; family Labridae; genus Cheilinus; species Cheilinus undulatus. Next base: position 7,858,357 of record NC_054868.1, read on the forward strand.
TTTGCTGTTTTCAGCTCTGCTTTTTGGGTCATTTTTCTGTTGGAGGACCCATGACCTGCAACTGAGACAAAGCTTTCTGACACTTGGCAGCACATTTAGCTCCAGAGTGTCTTAATAGCCTAAAGATTTTATTGTACCTTGCACAGATTCAAGACACCCTGCGCCAGATGCAGCAAAGTAGCCCCAGAACATAACCGAGGTTCATCCATGTTTTACAGCAGCTACAGTCATCTTTGTAGGCTTCGTTTTTGAAGAGGATATTGGACTGTCTTATTTCATGAGACGCTCAGGATCAGTGCCACGATGAGCGCGCCAATAAATCAATTAGTCCATCTACGTAGCCCTCAGTGGCTTTAAGTTTAGCCTAAGCCACTTTAGTCATTGTCTTTCTAATCTTCTAGGACAACTGTCTCCTTAGCTTTCTCTGGTCCATATTCAATGTGGTACACACCATGATACCAAACAGCACAGTGACAAATTTTCCTCCTTAGTTAAGCAGACTGACTGATTACAAGTTTGAAGACACTTCTGATGCTGATTACAGAATATACTTTCATTTAACACGTCCCTATGGTCACGTCATTTTACATCTTTTCTAAGGGCATCATCAGTTTGGTCCAGGCCAGTTTCATAAGTTTGTTTACAAAATTATTTTTTTGAACCACAATTCAAAAGTAATGTATGATTTTCATTATTAATTTTCAGTAAATTCTTATCTATTATTAAATTAGTCTGTTTCAAGTTATTTCAGTAAACATTGGTTTTTCTTTCTTTAACAAAAGGGTACCAACTATTTTGTCCACGTGTGCAGAAATTACCCCTAATTCAGATGATATAGTCCTCTGCCTCGGTGCTAAAATTAGTTATAACTCTGTATAACATAGTCTAGTAGATTATTGATAAAGTGAGTTAACATCTGCTTGAATCTCAAGGCCATTTAGAGGATGAGTAGGTTACCAACACTAAAACAGAGAACAAGGTAGCAAAGACTAAGTTTAATGTGATAGTTTTGGATAATGATGCAGAGGGGAATTTTTCCTTAAAAAAAAAAAAAAAATACCCAAAACTCAAGCTTGACAGGGTGATGCAGGATGTTTTTGGTGAGCCAGTAAAATGCATTTGAAGGGCTTTTAGAGCACTGGATGTATAGTTTAATAAAAGACAGAGATTAGTATTTTAAGTTACTGGTTGAGTGTTGAAGCTGTTGATAATAAATTATTAGTTGGTCTCTTACAATCGTTATTCATGACAGCAAAATATGCACTGATTTTGGTTTCTTATGAGACCAGTCCGTCATTTTATTATTTCTTACATAAGCTTCATTTGACCTCACCGTTTCCCTTTTTTTTAATCTGTTTGTGCAAACTACCCAATACCACCCCTGTCTTGTTCTATAGCCACAATGTAGACTACATGTTCTGTGCTGTGCTGCTGTGTTGATAACACCTCTAAAACTACATTTAAAGAAATACCTGGCATTTTACTGTGATCTTGTCTGTGTCTTATACCTGTCTTTAAAAACAAGGGGTGGAAATAAACAAAGAATGCAACAAACTTGAATGCCATTGTTCTCTAGTTCTTTTGGAGCTTGATTATTTATAGTAGGATAAATGTTCAGCGAGTCAGACAGACTCAGCCAATTAGAGAGTGTGAGGCTTACACTGACAGGTGTGCTTAGATCGCCTAATAAATGAGACATACATAGAACCATTTTAACAATGTGCACACTGAAATGAAAGACTTTATTCTTTATATACATTTCATTTTATGCTGTTTGATTCTACACTATATTTATATCTATGAAATTGTAAAAAAGAAGTTAGAACAATCCCTAAAAGTTTGCATTTTGCTTTAAATCTTGTCTTGTGTTTTCAGGGGAAAGTTCCTCAAATGGCATGCTTACTCTCTGATTTTCTCATTCTGTCTGTCAGCAGCCATTGCTTTCTTCAGGAGAATCTGGGTTTTAAACAGATGCACACTTTGGACTGATGATTTAATGATGAACTGTTTGAAAAAAAAGTCCTATAGAATGAGTTTGCATTCCTGAATCTCAGAGAGCACAACCCTGACGCTGTTATCTCCTGTTCACAAAAGCTGTGGTAGCTTTCATCAGTGTTGTCAGCTTAGTGTCAAAATCAACAAAGTTCTTAAGAATTTCTATTTCCATTCCTATAACAATTGGAAACAACCTGTACAGATGTGCCATCTCACCATCTCATCTCTGTTTTTACCCCATTCATTCCCTTTTTCCACTCAGTATGACCATAGCAATGCAGAAAAGCTTTACTGTTAGTGTAGTAGAGTTGTAATACACAACAGCTCAGTCTGAGTCATCAGCGTGATTCACTCTGACACTAAAGAACTTCAAGGTAACAATCCAAATGTTATCAGTCTGTGTCCGTGTTAATGTGCAGCACAGTAATCAGGAGGAACGTTCGCTCTCTGTTGTATGTCTGGGGCTTTAATATCAGCTGTGTGCTGCAATGGTTTAACTCAGTTTAGCATAGCACTGCAGCGACTTGTATTATAACAGCTTAAACAGCTGTTTAAAGGTGTGTTCAAACTGATGACTTGCTTGTTTTAAGTCCATGAAAATTCAAAGAAACTGGCTGTGGCATTAAACAAGGTCAGAGAAGCTGCTGTAACTACAAAAGCGCTCGGAGAGCGCAGAACTCCGCCATTAGCCCTATCTCCCAATAGTACAGAATCCTTTAAAAAAATCCTGGATCCAGACAGTGATCTGGATCAGTCCCAAAATCTAATCAGTTCTTTCTTATGCCATTTCTGACATTTCCTGAAAATTTCATCAAAAGCTGTCCATAACTTTTTGAGTTATGTTGCTTACAAACAAACAAACTAACCAACAAACAAACAAACCCACCTGATCACATAACCTCCTTGGCGGAGGTAATAATAGTTGCTCTGTACACTGATTAGCACCGATGCTAAACCTAAGTCAAATCAATGATCAATGGTTACTTCCAACAAGTTCTTCACAATGAAGTCCGTGGTTATTTTGCTCTCGCCTTTGTTTGTTCACACCTCAGCAGGAGAGAAATGAAACTTTAAACTTCAGGCACAGTTACATAGAAGTAAAAACAGGAACTTTTAACCCTCTGGTGGTGTAAAATTGCGACACTCTAAAATAACGGGATACATTAAAAGCAATAAAAATATATACATGAATATTTTTCCCACTTTTTTGCACTGATTATTTAATCAGGATCTGACCTGATCATACATATCAAATATTGATTAATTTTTCAAAATTTAACCCTTTTAGTGCCAGTTTTTATGCAAACCCCGCAATGTTTTCATATACTACATGCAAATTAAATTTCATTAAAGGGGATCATAATAGACATGAATATGTTAATAATGAACAAAAAAAAAAATCATGCAGTAATTTAAAGCAATAGATAAATATCAGACCTAATAATAAAATTTAATTATGATTAACTGTTAGAAATTCAACCCTTTCAGAGCAAGTGTGCCTCCCCTCCCACCATGTTTACAATGTAAAAAAAAATACATCAATTATTTTATATACCAAAATGCATGTTGTTAGCAAAAACACAGTCAAAATAATAAAAAAGATAACAAAAAATTATCAAAAAGCTTCAAAATGGCCCCAACATCCTTTTAGAGTTAAAATTATATTTTGAGATTTTTTATTTATCTTTTTTATTTATTATTATTATTATTATTATTTTAATGGACCATGTACAATAATAAACATAAATGTCACCATTTGATAAATTGAACCAGAGTTAGCTTGAAGCTAATTTACATCTTCAGAGTCTCAGGCATGCCATAGTTAAATTCAGTGTGCCATCACAGGCTTGGGTTGTAACACCTGAATATGCATTTAAATGCATTACCATACCACAGAGGTCTATAACATTACATATGGAATTATTATGGGTAAAATGAGTACAAATAGGTACACAGTTCCATACACAAACCTGCAAATGTGTGCAAAGATTTGTAAACATGTAAAAAGGTTTGCCAATCTGTACAACAATCCACAAATGCACCTATCTGCAAATGTGTAGACCAATTAGTTATTGTGGACTATTGTGAACATTTAGTTGTCAAAATACTCACAAGACATCAATTATAACTGACGCCTGCCTCAGTTGGCTGTCAATACATGTGACTTTTGCACCACCTATGCAAACGCGTACCTGCAGTAGAATTGTGCACACATTTTTTAATCTTTGTACAAATTTTCAAATCTTTTTACATACTTTATTTGCAAATCTTTGCATGCATTTGTGGATGTGTACACTTGTGGATTTGTGCCCAAATTTGCAGATTTGTGTACAGATATGTGCATGCATTTGCATTAGTTTTGCAAGACTAATAGCTCCATATCAGCGTTAGTCATCCGACCATTCAAAGCTTTCACACCTCAGGTTATGCTTACCCATTCACTCCACATTCACACACTGAAAGCCACTTATTCATACATGTTTCTGACGCAGAAGTGGGCAATGTGGGCTTAAGTGTCTCGCCCAGGGATATTTTGACATGTGGCTGTGGGAACTGGGAATAAAAAAAAAAAAAAGATGTTCAAAAATCTGAGTAGGTTTGCAAGTCATGTGTTGACTCCTTAATGAAATGCTAACTAAACATTAAAAACTCCTAAATGCTGTCATGTAAGTCTTACATAGGTAATGCTGCAAACCTCTCTACCAACAACTGAATAGGACTTGACAGTGGTCCAGGTGGCTTTACACTAATCTGAAGGATGAAGTTTCCTGCTGCGAGTGGATGTATTACACTACTTTAGCAGAAAAACTCCTACCAAAGGTTTGTGTAGCACTGCAGTCTGAGGTGTTTCTTCTTGCTGTGGCTCCTGTTAGCTTTCATCCTCTTTAACCAGAACTAATCTTTATCCCCACTCTCAGATGCTCACTGTGTATGTGCTTGCGTCGTGCTTGTGTGTGTGTGAACAGGAAAAGAGAAGCGAATCATTTGGTCGTAAATATGCTCAGCTGGGAAATGACTGTAGTAGTTTTTAGTTTTCCCCCTGAAAGCATCAACGAGGCTGCAAATAAATCGGTCTAAAATTACTCCGAAATCTGAAATGTATAAATAGAGAACACAGTGGCAGACACACCGGGGCGTCGAGAGGTTAAATATGACAAAAATACAACCCCAATTTTAGAAAAGCTGGGGCGCTGTGTTAAATGTAAATCTGAACAAAGTACTGAATTGTGAATCTCATAAACCCCTATTTTATTCACATTAAAACACAAGCAACATATCCGATGTTGAAACAGACATTTTACCGATTATGAAAATTGTACGCTCATTTTGAATTTGACAGCAGAAACAAATCTCAAAAAAGTAGGGACAGGATCATCTTTCTCATTATGTAGCAAAATAGACATTGTCTGGATGGGAGCATATGTTGCTCTAAAACCTCTTTCTATGTTTTTTAGCATTGAAGGTGCCTTTCCAGATGTGTAAGCTTCCCACACCACAGGCCAGAGATGTCCAAGCTTTTTTTTTTTTTTACTTTTTTCACTGTCAGAGCCACTTTGATATCCCTCTCTTTGATTGTATTATAATTAATATAACAAATAGAATGTAGGTTAAGATATGCATCGTAATTAGCTTGACATGATTTGTAAACCAGACCTTGAGATGTAGCAGACAGCAGAATAAATAAGCGCCATGCATGCAGCTATTTGCTGCTGTAATCCTTTTTCTTCATCAGTCAAGATTTTGTTAGAAATTTGATTGTCAATATGTTTACCTTGTTGTCTCAAATTAGTCTTGTATGGTTAATGTCATTTAATTCTTTTTGTCAAAATGTTTGTTTACAGAATTAACACAGACATACCGCCAAATTTTGAAAGTACAGTCATTAGCACAAGTGTCATGCTCTAATGTGGGTCATGTTTTGTTTTATTTTAAGAGTTTGCTGCAAGACAAATTTAATTGGGCCACAGATGGTCCCTGGGCCATAGTTTGGACACTCCTGCCATAAGCACTAATGCAATTCTATACCATCAGAAAAGCAGGCTTTTTAACTGTGCGCTTTTAACAAGCTGGATGCTCCCTCTCCTCTTTGGTCCACCGTACACAACGTCCGTGGTTTCCATAAAGAATTTTAATTTTTGATTCATCTGACCACAGAACAGTTTTCCATTTTGCCTCAGTCCATTTTGAATGAGCTTTGGCCCAGAGACTACAGCTGTTTTTCTAGACCACATATGGCTTTGGTATCTTTGGATGATACAGCTTTGACTTGCATTAGTGGAAGATGAGCCCTCAGATCATGAGTATCCAGTATTAACATTTTTTACCTACCTCTCAGTGATATCATGTACCGTAGATGGTGGCATATTCAAAATCTTTGCAATTTTAAGTTGAGGAACATTTCGAAAATGTTCCACAATTTTTACAACCACTTTTTTTTCACACATTGGTGAACTTTTGCCTGTCCTTACTCCTGAGACACTCTGCCTCTCTAAAAAGTTCCTTTAACACCCAGTCATGCCACTGACCTGTCACCAGTTAGCCTAATAAGTTACAAAATGTTCCTCCAGCTGTTTATTATAAGTACCAGCTACTTTTCCAGCCTTTTCTTGCCCTGCCCCTACCTTTGAGATGTGCTGCAGCCAACAAACTCAAAATGAGCCTATATTCATTTATTTCACGGTATGGTAAAGTACGACAGTTTCAACGTCTGATATGTTGTTTATGCTCTATTGTGAATAAAACACAGGTTTATGAGATTTGAAAATCACTGCATTCTGTTTCTATTTACATTTTACACAGCGCCCAATTTTTTTGGTATTGAGGTTTTAAATAAAAGACAAAATTAGGAGAAAAAAGGGGATTGCACGAATTTTGAGCAGTGCTTGTATGATTCCCTGAGATTTAAACAGTCATTTCATTGCTGCAGAAAACTCACCAGTTATATTAAGCCTTTGTTAATGGTGGTACAGTCATTGGTTAAATGACAATTAGCAGCAGTGGCCTTTGACGCGCACATCTATGTCTGTGTGTGCCCACAATAAAACTTGCATAACAAGTTTGTCATGACCTTCCTCCCAAAAGTTGTTCATCACAGCTGCTGTATTATATAAGAGGTCAGTGCAGTTCACTTCAGATGAGCAGAGCACAGATCAACAGTGTGGCTGTCATTCAGTTGAACATATTTCAGCACCTGGAGCTAAGCAACGGAAAAAATATACAACCGAGCAGCTCACATTGCTGCTTTGGGTTCAGTGTTTGTCTCTCTTATGAAACATCGGTGGGAAAATAAAACCTAAAAACATCTGATTGTACAAGTATTTTTGAAACTGCACAAAGCGGGGTTGTAGCAGCTCATAGAACAACAGCTTAAAAATATATGCGCACTCCATTTTCAACTGAAAGTATGATAGAAGCACCTTGCTCGAATGATCAAATCCAATGCAATGGTTATGCAACATTCTCCCCTTTATGGAGAAAACATTGTGCACTTATTGTTGAAAGTGTTTAAAAGATGTGCATCAACTTGAGCTGAGTGCTTTATCATTATACCAAGTTTAACAGGTAGATATAAACAAGAAATATCAAAAGCACAGCTCACTTCATCTGCACCATAAAATACAAAAACTCTATGGATGAAGGCTACTGTAGTATTAGACTTAATTTATTTTCGCAAGTGTACCTTTAGGCCAGAGATACCATCTTTCAACTACACAAAGACATATGTTCCCTGCATTGATCAGCTGTGCATGTCCTCAAAGGTAAATTGGGTTCCCTGACAATTACATGGACCTGATATCAAGTATACAAAGCAGAGCCCGAGGACACATCAGCTTGGTTCAACAGTGATGGATGTGAAACTGAATTAATGCCAAAGGTATGTTTATGCAAAGGCATCTAATGACAGTGACTTTTGTTTTATAGCTCAGGATATAGTGTCTGATTAACACCGCTGAATCAAATAGGAAAGACCTATTGTTCTATACAGATAAATAAAGTTGTCTTTGTAGATTAACATGATTTGGTTGTGCTTGACTGGTTAAATACTGTTATTTCTGAACACTTCATGAAGTGCACATAGCGGATGCTTTAACATTTTTAGCAGCTTAACATGAAAGTTGAGAGCTGTACTGTGTGAATTTGTTACATAAATAATAAAGTGAAGATTTAATGAGAACTACAGTAACCATCTCCTGTTTTAGCAATAGTTTTCTTTCCTCCAGCCTTTGTCGTTATTCCACATTTAACCCTTAGAGCTCACGCGGCAAGGATCCATGCTGCAGGTGCACCTTTGGTAAACTTTTGTGGCAATAATACCATACATAATTCCTTATACGGACATCCTGGGGTGTGTGTTGATTGGTCACATTTTCAGGTTTTAAAAAATGCGTTTCTGCATTTTCTTATGTGTTGTCATGTCAAAGTTATGATTAATTTCATATTGCACTTTTTTTTTTTTCAAATCCGAGGATGGTGTCGTGGTATATGACAAGAAGAGACACGTGTTGTCCAAAGTTAAATAACTTTTGAACAGTAAATTGTAGGCCCTACTTGTTTTTTTTCCTCTGAAAGCTATCTATTGTGCCATTCTAATTACGCCATCCACGCCTTTTTTAGCTCTTACAGAACATTTTCTAGCAAGCCTGGAGCTTGGCTGGCTTTTCAGGGTCTTCAAAGATTAAATCCACACTGATATTGGACATCTTATTATCCATTTATAATCTATTTTTCAATCGTTCCTACAGTTAGCTGGTTAGCCTGCAGCCGTATTGTCTGTTTGTATCCCAGAATGCATTGTGACTGGGCTGTGACAATCAATGGCAGGCTGTTACATCGTTACATCATGCTTTGCTGGACAGTTCATGTGTAGAGACTTTAAAACTGCAGAAGACAGCCTGAATCACTTATAATAGAGAGAAAAAGACACAGAGAGGCTGTGATTTGTCCCTAAGAGTCACTGCTCTTCAAATAATGACTCAGTTCCCAAAAGTGCAAGGACTTTTTTGTGAACATGTGATTTTGAAGACTTTTTGTCACAGAATTATCATCTTTTAATTCTTTAGTCCCAAAGAGAGAACAAGCTTGTGGGAAAAACGTCTACAGTCCCATGACTTTTTAAAGTTCAAGTGGCAACACACATATTCTAAAGTCCAGGTTGTCCTGAATAAAGGGTTTAGAGCTAAACTGTGCACCACAGGGTTGATGTTGTAAAAGCTATTTAAGACAGACAGTGCAGGTGAGACACTATGGTTAAAAAATAGCTGACAGCTCTGAGGGTTAAAAATCCAAACTTTTACCTAAAGAAGAGCCATTTAGGAGCCAAACAATCAGCCCTACTGAGCTGAGCCAAAGGAGCCACATCCCTAAAAATGAAGTTTAATGAGCTCTACCATGACAAAACTGTACTGAACCAAACTGGACCGCTTAGTTGAAATGGAGGTACATGTTTGGGGTGTGACACTGTCACCTGTCCAGGCTTTGATAGGCTTTTTAAATTCCTACCTGCTGCAGTTCTCTGTGAGCTTTCCAATTATTTGCCTGAATGAGTCACTACTTTCACTGCACAGAAGTAGTTTGAGAATCTTTTATTTTCGCACTTTTAATGGTTGGCATAAGACAAGGTTAATTTGTTTTATATAGAAATCCCTTCTTGCCCCTCGTCAGGAGTTCTCTGCTGCTGCGTGATATCATCTACAATGAACTAATTACAAAAAGCTGGTTTAACATTCTTTTTTACCTGGGCATGAGTAAAGTATGTGACTGGAAATAGACAATAAAGCAAACATGGTAAGTGTCACCGTTGAGGGTCAGTGTTTTTCACTGCCAGTATTAAAATGGAAAAAGAGCATCATCATGTAACATGCTATTTCCTCATTACTGTTTAAAAATAGCACAGAAAAACACAGAAAATGTTCCCAAGCCTCTTTCAGCCAGTTCAAATTAAATCAGATTCAGAAATGGTTAGGGTTAGGGTCGACCATATCCAAAAGAGTCTGCAACAAAGTTAATTCAGTCATATACATTTGCTGGAATGTTAATCAATGTACACTGTCCCTTTGCAAAATAAATTAATAAAGAAATTAAAACCATTTTTCATTTTCCATGTTTTTTTCTATTTCTATTTTTTGTTTGAGTATAATTCAACACAGAATCAATAAACATAATTTTATGTCTGGATCAGAGAGAGAAAAATTAGAAGATGGATCAATGAAAATCTGTGTATCATTCATTCAGTTTATATTTAATTGTTTATTAAAGAAAACAAAATGGTATTGTTTTTATTTATTTGTTTCTGGAACCAAACCAAATAATAAAAGAAGTCTTGTTTTCTCATTTTTGATTAAAAACAAACAAACAAACAAAAAAAGATTAGTAAAGAGTATTCAATTTAATTTAATTACAGCCTGCCATTGGTTGTCACACTCTGTAACAATGCACTGTAGGAAATAGCTATGGTGGCTATGACTGAAGCGAGCTAAAGGGAATGACCAAAAGACGGATTATAAAAAGAATAAAGGGACATTCAATGTCTGAGTTTCTGGTGTGGATTTAATCTTTGAAGACCTGGGAAAGTCCCCCAGGTTCCAGGCTCACTAGAAAACCTTGGATAGCGTCATTACAATGGCACAATGAAGGGCTTTCAAAGGAAAAAAGGAGTAAGAGACTCTGATTTATGCTTTCAAAGTTATTTAACTTTGGATAACACGTCTCTTTTTGCCATATACAACAACACCAGTCTCAGATGCTTCTTATATAATTTATGAACAACGTTCATCAACGCGTAATTAAACTGAATTCATAGATTTCACCATCTACAGTCCATAACATCATAAAGAATCAGAGAATCTAGAGAATTTCTGCATGTAAGGGGCAAGGCTGATGATCAACACTGAATGTACATGACCTTCAACTCCTCAGGTTGCACTGTCATCATTCAGAAAAGGATATTACAACATGGGCCTGAGAAACACATTTTAGACTCTACCATACAAAAGGAAAGAAAGATATCAACGACATCTACAGAATTAAAAAAATGGCCTATTTTCTCATTTTCATTTCTAAAACAAGAAACTATTTGCCTTAAGCAGTCAATTTCACTTTAATATTCATTTGAGTAACTCGGTGCAGGTGTTGTGCTCAGATAGGCCTCCCGAGAATCACATGCCAGTCATTAAGGAGCACAGTGCTAACTGTAATGATACACTGAGCACAAACACTGCTAGTGTGATGTGTCTTTGTGCACAGTGCACAAAGTGCACAGCAGGGAGGGATCCACGAAGCGACATAATAAAAGAACCTCATCAGGTCACTTAAATATTGACTTGGTTCGCTTCTATCTTATTAAAAAAAACAATTCTTCATGTTTTGACCCGCGCATCTCTTGTTGAGAAAATAAGGGGAGAATCCCTCAACCCTCTACACAAACATTCTTTCACCCACATGATGCAGAAACAGCAGAGATCAGATGATGCTGCTGTTTGTCCTTATAAAAAGGTGAAGGCGTTTGTGCTCTGTATATCATTAGAGGAAGTGTGCGGTCCCCAGTGATGGGCACGTGATTCTCTGGATGCTTTTCTGAGCACAACACCTGCAGAGTTTTCGCAAATGAATAATGTAATTAAATTGACTGCTCGTGAATCTACAATGAAAGCAAAATAAACCAAAATTAACAAAACTTAAACACAAAAGGATAGTAATAAAAGAACATATTTACACAAAAATATACACAGAAACACGTACAAAAACGTGTATGCATACATACATATATCCACATATACATGTGGATGCGTAAATGTGAATGCATACACACAAATGTAAAATAAAATGTTATTATTATCCTTTAACAGTATTTCATGTGATCACATATATTATTGGTGTACTTATACAAGTAAGAATACAATAAAAGTCAATCAAGAAATTGACTGCTCATGGCCATTTTCTGATATTATTCTTTGACCTGAACATAAACATTAAAAGAGAAACTGTTTCTTGTTTGTTTGAATTTGTTTCAGAAATAAAAATGAGACAGCGAGACGTTGGTTTAAATGATTTGATTTGGTTTTAAACAACAGGTAAATGAACAACGAGCCATTTTTCATTCATCTGTTATTCAATTATCAATCAGATAGCAACTGAACAAACGATACACGGATCACTGAAGATGGAAAATGAATTTTTTCCTCCTTGTGTGACCTGGTGCAGGTGTTGAATCTAATATATCCTACAGCCCCAGTAATCTCGGATAAAGATGCTTGGATAAAAAATTGTTCTTCTTTTATTCATTTTAAGAGAAAAAAAGAAAACAGAAACAATACTGGGTATTTATTGTCTTATTCTAAATCATCAAACTGCCTGAAAGGGCGAAGAGCACGTCTTTTCCCATGTTTTTTTCCCTTTTTTTAAATGGAAGATTGGGAGACTGCTTGTTTCTGATTTTACATTTCAAAATAAAATCTGTTGACCACACAGCAAGATGAAGAGAGGTTGACTAGAATAAAATGAAGGATGTGAATATCCCTCAACTCTTAAGAAACTGTCTGTGAAAATAGCGGAGGTGGGGTTTACAAGAGGGGTAGACCAGCTTCCCTGCTGCTGATGATCAGACCTACTCTGAATTTCTCTCTCCATTCTGTTGCTTCCTTGAGCACAACTCTCATGCTGAATGTGCATCCAGCAAGCACAGGGTTTTGGCAGGCGGGGAGGAAGAATGGAACTGAGACCAGAAACAGATGCTTGCTGATTAAAAGCTTGTAGCCATTTTCTGGTCATAGAAATAATAGGAAGAAGTAGGGCACTGAAGCATGTGGTGCACATGTAACAACTCCCACAGCACAGCCGATTGCACAGCCCTGTCTAACATCAATGCCATACTCAAAACAAGACAGGAAGTGTTTTAAAACTCGTTCTTCTGAAAACTTCTTCATCCTCTTCTGCTTCTTCTTTGTTGTGTTTTACAGTGGTTGAGAAACATTTTATGCATCACCCTCACCACTGGAGTTTGAAAGCAACAGGAAGTCTGAGGTTCATGTTATATTCTTGTTGAAATGAGTTGAGATGAGTTTGTAATGGAAAAAAGATTATTGATTGCATGCTAAAGTGTCAGATTAGGTTGTTACCATCACCTGTTATTCCCAAATGCACTCATAGCAGCAGGACTGATGGTTGGAAATAAAGGGATTCACATTAAAAAAAACAGGTAGGAAAACATGTTTGAGTTCTCTTTACAAAAAATAAACATGCTGAAGAAAGGACCATCATTTTTCTGTGAGCACAGAGCTGAGAACAGCAAACCTAGAGGGAGTTTGATGTCATGTTTCTAAGGAAAGTATTCGAGAATGTATGAGAAAAGACATGTTTGCTTTCTGCTACAGTAATGTTTAGATGTCACCTTTAAAAAAGCAGCACTAATTGGCCTGCTGACTTGTCAGCCTCCACAGAGGCTCATCTGTCTCACTGCTGCGGGTTGTCATGACTATAAGACGTCTCAAGGCAATACTCACAGATCTGAGTTTTTCTTTTTTTAGCAGTGTCTGTTGTTTGAGGTTAGAAACATTTTGCTGCATGTTTCACAACATCCCTGCTTAGCTACAAAGGTGACCACAATAGAAGGAGTTAACAACTTAAATAATGTTTATTGTTCTTTAAAAGCCTTTTGTTTAAGCCTTCAAAATGTGGTCATGTGGTCTATTTTCTTCCCAGTTACAAACTGATAATAATAGAGGCCATGCTGGTCATGAATCAAATACCTCCGTTAAAAACAGTTCTGGTGTAAAATAGAAAAAACACACATGCTTCTGGATCTAATTTGTTTTTTAATTTTTTTTTAACATGCCAGTTTCTAAAGCAAACATATTATGTCCTTTTCCACCTTTAACACCCCCTGTGGTCTAAATGAAATAGCTGTGCTGTGCTTTGATCAATGCATGCATAGGTGTAACCTCCAATTTCCACTTACAGTGACGACACCAGGTCAAATTGTACTGTGTGGCACATCAGTGTTAATTTTGGCAGCTATTTTTAATTTGAGTTGTAATCTTTAGAAGAAATGTCTTTTAGTTTTAGTCACATTTTAGTCATTTCTATCCGTTTAAGTTTTGGTCTAGTTTTAGTCAATGAAAACTCAAAACATTTTAGTCTAGTTTTAGTCCATAAAAAGTCCTCATATTTAAGTCTTTACTTTAAGTCCAGTCTTGCCTAAATCTGGTACCAAGTCATGGTAGTGTATCCTCTGCAAGCTGCCAAACTGGGGGTCCCTGCTTTCTACAGCTGAGAGGCAGAATAGCAGCAGATGCGTTGTTTTTTGACAGATTTACCCACAGTGGAGAAATAACACAGATTTTGAATGCGTGATGAAAACTACATTTCATTTCAGTCTAGATTTAGTCATCTTGACAAAACTAAACTTACTTTTTGTCAGTTTTAGTCATCACAGATTTATTTTTTTTCGTCTTAGTCTAGTTTTTGCCATGGAAAAAAAGGCTGTGGAAGAATATTTTTTGTAATAGTTCTAGTCGACGAAATTAACACTGAGCACATTGCTCCCTCTCTAGTCTATGAGAGCATTTCCACAGCCAGCACACAGCAGCAGCGTGTCCCTGGAGCGCCACTCTGCAGGTCTGTTTTCAGTAGAGGCCGCTGCCAGACCGGGTCAATACCCGTTGATCAGAAAACTCCCAACAGGAAGTCACAGGTGTAGAATATCTGGTTCTTTCAAAATACAACACAAAGCAGACTCTTGATTGTAAATCATCACTATATCAACATTACATCGTACCCTGTAGCGAGAGCAAAGGGTCACTAAAAGGCTAGTGCGTCACAGAGCTACAACGGCGCCATTAATGAGGAAAAGTTAAATTTTGAGGACATTTAGTCAAAGAATTTTACATAAAAGATCCTTTTAGTAAACACTAACCTTTTAACTTCCTAATGAACTCACCCAATGGCAGAAGCAATAATATCATGGACTTATACCAGAGAGGACGATAAATTAACCCCAAAAGGTAAAATCATCTGCTGGTGACATAATATTCCTGCTTGAAATCGCAGTTCTTGAAGAGAACAGAAATCTCCAGCAACACTTGTAGTTAAAAGAACAACTTTATTAGACCTATGTGTTACGGCATATAGCCTTCATCCGGGTCATCCTGAGTTGTTCTTTTAACTACAAGTGTTGCTGGAGATTTCTGTTCTCTTCAAGACACTCCTCATCCTCCGTGCACCTTGGGAGCTGGTGAAGTTGTGCCAGATTTACCCACTTCAGATCTACTGAAATCGCAGTTCTCCCACCATTTCTGCCCGCTGATCAGGGCTGCAAGCCGCGGCACAATGCTCTAGACATGCTTCCGGTGGGCGAGGTCTCTTGCCTTCGGTCGGAGCAAACCCATGGCGCAGTTGTCGTATGTGGAAATTAGGAAACTCTAGAAAAAAGATAACTGTTTCATTGGTGTGCATGTAAACACACTCAATGTGAAGAACGATAGACAGCCTAATCCACTCAGAGAAGCTGCACACAGAGGCTCAGTGGTGGAGTTTAGATGTAAGACTGTTTGGTTTAAAAGAAAAGAAATGAATCTGCTTCATGTTGCATATCTGAGTATCTGAGTACAGATTAGTCCTACTAACAGCTACAGAGAAGCAGAGTGGTCTGTTTTGGTCCGAGAGACTGGTGCTCTGCTGGACATCTATGCAGTCTGTATGTCCCCTATTCTCACTTTAGGTGTTTAAGGGCTCCTGGTTAGTACCTCAGCAGCTTTGTTAACTCTTCTCTTATGGATTTTTTGGTGTCAGGACGGCACGTGTAAATTTTTCAGAGAGCAGCACTTACATGTGACATGCAGGAAGAGTGTCGTGCTGTCATAACCCAGCATGTTTTCTGCCAGCGCTGTGACACGGAATATTCCAGCAGACTTGTAGACATGTTTGATCCCCTCCTCCGTCCAGCTCAGGTTGGAGTAGGACACAGCTGTGCCGTCGCCGAAATCCAACTGGATGTTGGTCCGCAAAGAGTCACCCTGAAACACAGCACGGGAGGGATTCAGTCACATGAACATAATACACTGACATCACATTTTCACATGAAACCATCCATCCAAAAGCAAAAATCATCTGATGGCTGCTTTTAAAGAGAGGGACTGTGATGGAGCAGAAATATGTGGCCTTTGGAAATTATAATTCACTCCATACAAAGACAGAACACTGAGTGGACTGATGATGCTGAACTTTACATAAATACCCAAGAAATGTAAGACTCTGTAGACAGTGACATCAGAGCATTATAGCACTGATTTACACTCATTACAGAGTACCTAATCGCTCTTTACTGCAAAGACAACAAAAGCAACTGGTCAAGTTGGATAAGTCACAAATAATAAATCAAGACACATCTCTTTACGTGCTCCTAATGCCATGTATGTATTTGTGTCTCACTCTGTAAAACTGAGTTGCTTTATGAAAGATTGCTGCACTATTAAACCTGCCTTACACATTAGCCAGCCCAAAAGAAACCCGGCCCAGTCTCAGCATGTGGCTAATGTTTATTTTGTAATGTATATGTACAGGTCATGATAAACCATATTGGCACCTTTCTTGTAACTGTTACATTCAGCATGGTGTGAAGCACTAAAAAAATACACTGAAACGTATGTAAAAATAAAAAGAAACATTCTATGAGATTTAATCACCTACAACAGGGTGTTCTTACTGTATGTCTGAGCCACATTCACTTCAGAGAGAAGGAACAGTTATTTTCAGAAGGATTGAGAGTGGCCAGGCACAAATTTACAGCAAACCAAATATTAATAAGCAGCGGAGCAAATATTAATATACACAGCCCAGAACTTCAATGTACCTAGCCAAAATATTAATATACAGCACTAAAAATATGATTGTGAAGGCGGATGGTCTGCCTATTTGAGATTATTTTTTCTGGGGAGATGTTGAAATAATACATTAAAAACAGTGAAGCTATATTAAATGACATTGTTCAATGTGAGAGGTTTCATGGTCATTTATGGAAGAGCTGAGTCAAAAAGTCATTGGTTTAACATCTCTACGCTTACAAGCAGATGGTGGAGCAGTTGGTAGAGACCCAAACAGAGCTAAACAGAGTAAATTTTAGACTTGATCAGAATGCAGGAACCCCTGAAAACAAAGTGAGTATTGGATTAAAATCATTCGCATGTGTATATTTACCCCTCTGCTGTTCTCAACTATTTTGCAATATGAACTTCAGAAATGATGTCAATTTTGCATTCACATCATGTTGGTCCCTCCTTAGAATGCCAAAGCATGAAGGCATGATTACTGACAGACCTATTAAATCAAGAAATCCCTCAGATAGAACCTGTCAGACAAACTGAAGCCAGCTAAAAGATCTCAAAAAGCTACAAAACATGCTGCCATTTAAAGAAAGTCAAGAACAGCTGAGAGACAAAGTCATTGGTGACTATCTGGAAAGAGTTACAAAGCTATAGCTAAAGCTTTGGAATGCCACTGAAACATGGTGAGAGCCATTATCCACAAATGGAGAAAATTTGGAACATTGGTGAACCTTCCCTGGAGTGGCTGGCCTACCAAAATGACTCCAAAAGTGCACGACAACTCATCCAGGGGGTCACAAAAGAACCCAGAGCAACATCTCAAGATGCAGGCCTGCAGGCCTGACTTGACTCAGTTAAGGTCAGAGTTCATGATTCAACAGTAAGAAAGAGACTGGGGAAAAATGGCCTCCATGGGAGAGTTCCAAGGCCAGAACCACTGCTGATCAAAAAGAACACAAAGGCTCATCTCACATTTGACAAAAAAAAAAAAAAAAAAAAAAAAAAAAAAACTTGATGGTCCTAAAGACTTTTAGGAAAATATTCAGTGAACTGACCAGACAAAAGTTAAACTTTCTGAAGGAGTGTGTGGAAGATTTACTGGTGCTTGCAAAAGTTTTGTCTGACTCATTTAGCAAAAAGAAAAAGAGAAAGTTTTGTCATAAGGGGCTTTGTTTCAAAGAAAATGAACAAAAACTAATTTGCAAAAACAAACTATTCAGTAAACAGAAATAAATTAAAGAGTGAAAAACCATGAAAGTTTGTTCAAGGAGTCCTTGCAGAAGCTCAATTGTTAGGATTTAATTCACAAGTTAAATAATTATGACAGTCAGATTTGACTTTTAATGACCTGCTTGTCTGTTCCTAGAGATTTATAGTGTCACACTCATCACATTAGTTGCTATAAAACCACACTAAACACATTCGCCTCGGAAAACAAGGACAGGGAATTCTGCATGCGTATCAGTGAGTGTGTACACATGTGCATCTGTGTACATGCAGCCCATCCCACCATGTTTGCCTTTGCATGGTGTGTGAGTCTTTAGCTGCTTGCACGTTGTCCTCTGGGAATCACATCTGGCATTATCCGAGGATCAGCACACAGCACGAGCGTTGGTGGCTCCAGCTGCCACAGCGACCGAGTCTGCTCTCATCCCGCAGGCCCAGGAAGGCAAACTCCCAGGCTCCCCTTGGCACATTGTAGCGCAATGCTACAGGGATCTTCATTTGTAATACTGCATTAGCGTGCCAGCCATGCCAAAATGCACAATAAAGCAAAATACATACAACCATTGTTCTGTCTCTTCCCTGCTCTTTAACTCCTTCATTTTCTCGCTCCCTGACTCCCTTCTTTGTGTGCTACGGAGTGTGAAAACATGGGAGGCTTTGTTGTGGCTCTTGAGGATATTTTATGTCACTTTGCCTGGAAAATGATATCGTCGATGAGTAGCTGGAGAGAATAGAGAACAGGGAAGAACAGGATTTGACAGTGTAGGCATTGTTAAGAGCTGTAATGAGCTGGCACACTAACAGGACTCTGGCTTGGTGACACCGATGTCACTCAGCCTTCCTCGGTGTCTGCTGTCCATTCTGCGCTCACGCTTGCTCTCTATATCAGCCACAATGGGACTGACTAATCTGCATGAGACTGATGCTGGCCCGCCGCTCAAAATGTCACTCTTTGTGTGCGTGTATCTCCCAGGGCAGAGCAGATCCAAATACATCATGGCTGGAGCCTTGAGGCTAGGACGTCAGTGTTGGTTCGCAATGAAAGCGCTGTTGTACGTGGTGACAGGAGTTTGGAAACACAGGGCCACCATTTGTAGAGGTGGGCAAAACCTGAAACCACAATGTCAGTGTGATGCGTGACAAGAAAAGACATCGCTCCAGAGAGTTATTGTACAATGTCACTTTTGTTCCCATAGATGACACAGCAGAGTCCCTTTTGTTTTACTGCAGCAAAGATGAATGTGTGCGCTGCAATATCCAGTCAGTGGCAGATTAGAAAAAGGTATCGGACTTTCTCTAAAATCAATGGTTAAGCTTAGACTAACAACATCAAATACATAAAAATAAGTTACATGGTATTACATGCCTCGCATTAAAGCATTCCCTATTTAATCAAGGCAATCATTCTTTACCTTTTTTTTATTGAAGTCTTGGACTTTTTGTTGGAAAATGAAATTTAAGGTAGTAGTAGTTTTTAGCAGGAAGCAATTTATATATTTATTACAGCATCAAAACATCCAAAATGGTTTTGCTCTTTTTACAAAGTATACAAATTAATGTGAACCAGGGTTTTTCCGATACCATTTTTTCATTCCCGATACAATTCCGATACCAAGGTTTTGCATATTGGCCGATACCAAGTCGATACCAGCCTGAACTTTCTGGACTAACTGTGCAGAGCACAATTTTTTTTTTTTTTTTTTACTGAGTTTTATTCCTAAATATTTACCCTTTAAGCGCCAAAGTTGCAAAATTGCGACAAGCAATATTGCTGAATAAAACAGACTGTAGCCGCAAATGTGGTGCCTAATGTTGTTACCACTTTACACCAGGAGATGGCGGACATGAGTAACTTCAATCCCAGCAGCATATGTGGGCGTGTTTCTTTTCAAAGTTTTGGAGAGAGAGAGTTTGAAGATGCACCGCCAGTCAAGGAGACGAGGAAGTGGAAGAAGTAGTTGTAGTCGATGCATGAAAGAGAAAAGAGAGTGAATTTTAGCCAGAATTCTCACAATTTCAGGAGGAATAGTGGAATATTCACCCCTGTGACAGTGACGTTCAGTCATCCGGTGAGACCGAGACGTCAGAGCCACATGAACTCCGTTCGCCATGAGAGTCCCCAAGCAGCACATACCAAAGCCAATGCTTTTCCTCATGGTGGCTGGGGTGGGGACATGGTGGGGGTTGCAGGGGTGGTCAAAATACAAACATTGACGGAGGTAGTGGGAATAAAAAAGCACCACGGAGGTAGGGGCAGATGTGGTGGAAGTAGTGGAGGTGGAGGCCGCCTGGTGACATCAGAATATGCAAATTACATAAGTTAATTTACTCCCACCACAAACTTTGGGTCAAACTGAAGAGTTTTCTCATTTACAGTATGCCTTTATCTCTAACCACTTTCAAGCTACTGCTTTTTGAAATCTTGATATCACAATTGAATATTTTCTTGAAGAAACTGTGGTGCCCAAAGGGTCAAAATAAAAATAATACAGGGAGCTGCATCTGGGCGGCATGATGTGATTATAGAACAGCCTTCAACTGGCTGACAGACCCCCACAAAGACTACACAATATGGCGGTTAGCATTTACCTTAGCATTCAAGCAAGTGGTTATAAATGATCATCAATCAAGTAAATGGATAAAAAAGACTTTCAGTGTTGCGTTTACTAGTGTGGATTTAATAATTAAAGTCCTCAAAAGTCACACAGGCTCCAGGCTTGCTGAAAATGCTGCCGCAAAGGATTCAAAGGCATCAACAGTGTCAATGGAAAAGCACAACGGCTAGCTTCAAGAGGAAAAAAAAGTAAGAGCCAATGATTTATGGTTTAAAAAGTTATTTAACTTTTGATAAACTGTGTCACTTCTTGTCGTGTACGACATGCTCTGTTCAGATTGGTGCATAAACTCATGTACCAGCCAATACCAATACCTGCATTTAAGTAGTATCGGGCATATTTCCAATACTGATATTGGAATCGGATAAACCTTAATGTGAACCACTGTTAAAAATATACAGAGGGGTTAGGCTGCAGATCTCCACTTTCAGGCATCTCTTCAGACCTGAAGTTAAACTTGCATTGTTATACAGTTGCTGGCAGTAATGGGCCTTTTATTAAAACGCTGTCTTCTGATATGACTCTTGGAACAACCACACTGCCAAGTCAACACATTGACAATCACCAAAACTACAACACCAATTCAATGCAAAACCACATACCGCATCCATCACAACAGCATGGCTTCACAGTAGAAGAGTCTGGGTGCTGAACAGACCTACCTGCAGTCCAGACCTTTCACCAGTACAGAACATTTGGAGCATCTTAAAAAGACAATTCCAGCAAAGACAACCTGAGACTGTTGAAATGCTAGAATCCTTCATCGGATAAGAGTGGAACTAACCTGACACGCCAGATGGATGTGTTTGACACATCCATCTGGAAAACCTCCCATAGACAGCATTTGGGAAAGGGCAGAGGCTTTAAAAAAACACTTGGAGGGTGACTGGATGAATGCTCTGTCTGTCACATCTTTACAGGCCAATCAGAGCAACAAAATACGTGACGTCGTAGCCGCTACCAAGGAATAAACTCCAAAGAGAACTGCATAACGCTAACCATGGCGACTACAGACATGTCAGTACATGACTTTTGTCGTTTTTGAAAAGAAAACAACTCAGTGTTGTTCTTTGTTCTTTTGATGAAGAAATGTCGTCAAGTTCTGATAAAACTTGCGTTGGCAGCATCCAATACTGATCTCTTTCGCCATAATTGCACCAGCCTCTTGTTGCTGCTTGATTACGTCATGATTCCACCATGCCCAAAAGCACTGCCCCTTACTCCTGATTGGTCCTGTGACTTTCTAACTGGGCCCAAACGGTTCAGATGGGAACACTGCAAGATGGATCCACCAGTGAGAAGCACAGAAGCGGTCTAATCCATCTGCTTTGCAAGGTTAGAATGGGAAAACATTCCTCTCCAAAACTCCAGTAACTGGTCTCATCATTTCCCAGACAATTTCAGACTGTTGTTAGAAGACAGGATGCAACAGAGTGGTAAACATGACCCTGTCCCTACTTTTCGAGATGTGGCGCTGTCATCAAATTCAAAACGAGCTCATATTTTTCATTGACTGGTAAAATATCTCAGTTTTCAATTCTGATATGTTGTTTATGTTCTATTGTGTCATATAAGTTCACAAGACTTGAAAATTATTACATTTTGTTTTTTTTTTACATTTTACACATTGTTCCATCTTTTTTGGAATTAGGGTTATATGATAGAAACATGCTGCTCCTCCAGCTCACTCATAACATTGTCTCTACTCCTTCATGTGAGTGTGTGGGTTGAAGCTGCTGTTAGAGAGCTGAACCCAGAGTGTGATGAAAATTGGAGGAGGGTTTTGATTTCTAAAAATAAAAAATGACTTATAAAGTCAAAAATAAAGAAACTTATTTTTAAGGTTAAACACCTTCAGTTTTCCTCTGGCTTTATTCTGTTTACATTATATAGCAAAGTAATGTCTCATTGTTGTGATTAGGTATTATAGCCTTGCTTTTATTATTTACCTTAACAACAGAAGAGCTACACATCGGGCTGCTGTTGGAGATGATGGTGAGCTTTCTGAACTTACACTTCAAGTGGGCTGTTTCAGCCTTGTAGATGTTATGTCTAGCTTCTTTTTCTGTTTAAGAAAGCATGTGCTCCCGAAATGCTCTGTGATATAAAAAGTGTTAGCTCTCTTTAACAGACACCGATATTTCTGACATAAAAGTCAATCAAAAGTGTGACTTGATTTCGGAGGGCACTTTTGGGATGGCTGTGTCTCAGAGGGAACTGTCTTCTGATCTCTAGACTGACAGTTTGATCTGCATCTGTAGTTCAAGTGTTCTTTGGCAAGATGCCAAACCAAGAAATGTGCTGCCTGCTTTTTGTCAACAGTGTGCCAATATGTGTGAGTGAAAGGGTGGCATACTGCAAGGTATTAAGACCAGTCTCAAGACCTCTTCTTGAATGTCTTGGTCTTGTCTTGGACTCGAGAGCATTTTTACTCAGTCTTCCCTTGGTCTTGGACTGGCCGGATTAATGTGATAATAAGGAGAAGCACTTGCTAAAACAACAACAAGCTTCAGCTGCAAAACTCTGATATTATTCTAACTTATTTCTAGTCAGAGATATCCCTGAACACTTACTTTAGGCCTCATTCACCTAAAAAATCTAGATAACATCTCATTTTCAGATATTTAAAATAATTCTTGACTTGTCAGTGGCTTTTCAATACATACAAGGATTTATTTTTTACAAGAAAATAGCCGAACAAATTTTTAAGATTTGAAATTTTTGCATGTTGTGCTTTGAAAGAGTTGCAGACACCTTGTTTTTAATCACTCAAATTTTATTAAAAAGAAAACTAAAATTAAAGAGACAATGCTCTTTAACTGTTCAACCTTGTCAATTGATTTATATGGTTTTGGTCTTGGTCTTGACTCGGTCTCGACTTTCAAAAGTCTTGGTCTTGTTTTAGTCTCGGTGCACTCTGGTCTCAAGGGAGTCTTGGTCTTGGTTAGTGTGGTCTTGAGTACAACATTGAGCAAGGTACACCGAGTGTTAAGGAGTTGATCAGTGGTTGGCTGTCGTATTTACATTTTACACAGTCCCCTAACTTTTGTGAAATAGGGGTTGTACTTTGTTTTTTTTCTCTTCATCAATTTGGATGTTTTGGACTGAACAACTGTACCAGGACCCACGGTAGGTGTTCAAACTCTCTCATCAGATGTAGCACCTTAAATGTTAGTAGAACGTAAACTCCACCGCAAGATGAATTGTTCAAACAAGGCTAAGTTTGACCTTCTGCAGAGGTGGTGCAATCCCCACTTTAGCTCTAGACAAAAGTAAATTAATGCAGAAGCTGCAGAAAGGATTTTGTTTTTGTATTTCTACTTATTAGTACATTATTCTTCTGTTTGCTCTACCCTGATGCTTCCAAATGAGCCATAAATAGTTCATAAATTCATCCTAAATATAACATTTTAAAAACATTTTCTGGATACCCAAAGAAATATGAATTGTTTTATTATCTTTCTTGGACCATCACTTTACTTTATGAAAACCACCAACCAAAAAAGGAGGAATTTGAACATCTGTGCCTCATGGGAAATAAGACTAAAAGGGTGTTTACTTTTCATCTAATGTTTTGTTTGCTCATAGCTAGACATCTAATATAGTGGCTGCTCTGAGTTTGGAAATAAATGCCGCGGTAAAAACTTCCGCCGGGAATCCTCAGCAGTCGCACCTGTCATGTTTGATCACAGTGTTCATGTGCTGGGCATTTCATCTAGCTTTGCCATTGGGGAAAAATGTATTTTCACAAAAATGTAACATCTGAGAACAACAATGGAACATTCTCTAACAAATGTGACTAAAGTGTAAAACAGAGGAACGCTGAGATGAATTCAAAGTGACAAAAACAATTGTGAAGGAGATCACAGGGATATTAAAATAACCATGCATAAAACGATGGGTACTATGACCACAAAAAAGGGAATGTAGCACTGACTTAACTACAATTCAATAGTTATTAATAAATCTTTTTAAAGTTTTCAAGCCTTGAGGGGATAATTAGATAGAAAACACAAAACCTTCAATAACTTCTCAGAATAGTAACTAAAATAATGTCTAGAACAAAAAAGAACCCTCTCTCAAGTTTCCACACTACAGCTGAGGCACCGAGCTGGTGAAGCTCTTCTTACAATCAGAGCCAATTCTGATACTGAACCGGAGGAAGTCAATGCTCACTCTGTCTCATGATCTGATCCATGCAGATGGCTTTATCCCTTATTAATACACTTTGATATAAAAACAACAATTATTAGAGACTTTAGTGTCTAATTCTTAACACAGAGAAAGCAGAAGTGGTTAGATAAGTTTTGGTATTGTGGCTGTTCTGAGATCCCCCCTGCTCTTCCACAAGCCTATAACCTGTGTCTACAAGAAAGCCTAAGGCAGAGAGAGACATGGCAATACACCCAGAGCACAGCACGCATCATTGACTGACATTTACTAAGTCAGATGCAG
This sequence comes from Cheilinus undulatus, assembly GCF_018320785.1. Taxonomy (NCBI): domain Eukaryota; kingdom Metazoa; phylum Chordata; class Actinopteri; order Labriformes; family Labridae; genus Cheilinus; species Cheilinus undulatus. The sequence goes on from NC_054868.1 coordinate 7,883,465, forward strand.
AATGAAGGAGGAGCTGGGGTGGAGGAGGGTTGCAATAAGTGGCTTGCAGAGGGGGCAGCAAAGAGTAGGCAGCTTAAATATGGCAACATGAGTGTGCTAAGCCAAATAGTGTGCTTGGAAGCAAATCAGCTGGCCATTAGCTGATGAGGCTTGAGATCAGCTGAGCTCAGTTATGGCAGTGCTGTCACTATAGACTTAATTTCATTCAGAACCACTATGTCAAGAAACACATGACTACCAGCTGTAAATATTTCTATTTATTTCTCTTTAGCAGCCCTTAATTTTGCTCCTGTTGCTGTTATTTAGTATTGGGTGGTGTGGCTGTGCCTGCCCTCTATGAGCCTACATGAAAATCATCAAACAGGAACAGCACACACTCCTGCGTGATGCTCCTTTGTTTGTTGTTTCTGATTTTTTGTTGTAGTGTTTTTTTATTTCTCATTTTTCTTTTACTTTTCTGCTTTTATGTTTGTCATTTTTTGTGTCTTATGCTGAGTTTTTTGCTTGATGTTTCTCTTTTTTGGTTTCTCTTTTTATAGCTTTTATATTTTGTGTATCATTTATGTTGTTTGTCTCTTGTTTCTCATTTTTGGTTTTTGGTTCTCACCTTTGTGTCTATTTACCAGTTTTTGTTTTTTCTAATTTATTGTTTTAGGTATCTAGTTTTTTTTTTGTTTGTTTGTTCGTTTTCTTGTTTTTTTTCTGTTATCCATTTCTTTTGTTTGTTTCATGGATTGTGTCTCATCTATTTTTTGTTTGTTGTGTTTTATTTTTGTTATTTCTTGTTTTTTTTATCTGTTTTGTTTTGTTTCTCATTTTTTTGTCTCATTTGTGGGGTTTTTTTGCGCTTTTTGTTTTTTTTTTTTTCTCATATATACTGTTTTACATATACTCTATTTTTCCTTCCTTGTTTTTCATTTTCTAGAAGGAAATGATAAAATGAAAACAACAATAATAATAATTAAGAGAAAACATTTTTATCTTACCGTTTGGATCAAAAAAGGAAAAAAAAATCTAGAGAGTATGAAAAATTCAAATGTTACAGCCACAGTTATCTGTCTTTTGGATCTTCCTTTTTTGATGTCTTATTGTCCTTTTCAGCACACTTTGGTTATGCCATTGCAAGGTCTTCCTGCAGCTATACTGATGTAAAATAAGTCCACCACTGTGCTTTAATGTCTCATTTCAGTATAAAACCTCACAGACAGCTCTTGGAAACTTGCACCTTGGTTGTCAAACATTTCACCCTTTAGAGTTCCCTTACTTTTTTTTACAATCCATAATAGTTTCCCTGTTTCTGTGGTCAAATCTGGCAAAAGTCCCTTCTTTTCTTTTCTTTCAAAATAAATAAAACAGGGTTTTATCCAAACAGGAAGTCAAATACCATTAGTATAAGACCTTAAAAACTCAAAACTGTTAAAATATAAAATGTGGAATCTGAAAATGCAAAAAAAACAAAAGCATGATTAATTGCAATTGACTACAGATATGAAAATAATTGCATTTGAAAAAAATATCTATAGATTTACACTTTTCAGATTTAAAAATGTATTTGCGTTGCTTTTTCAAAGCCTTGAAAAATGTTCCAAAGTGTTCCAGAAACTATGAGCATGGTTTTAGATTCTGTTGCTCATAGAATGGCTTCATAAAGGTGTTTAGATTTATGTCTTTTAGCTCTGTGCATATATACCCCCATATTTACATAAGGCCATTCAAAGTTAATGTGATTAATACTAGACAACTATACTTCTCTATCCACCTCCATATCTCCATAATGTTGATACTCTGAACAACAATCATTGAACTGGTGACAACAAATTAAATAAACGAGTCCATTTAATTCCCAGCATCCTCACTTTGATGCTACATAATGTGAAACAGCAGTTAAATATCTCCTGATTGGTTTGTGCTTTATGTCACTGAGGCACGATCCATCCAGTTCACAGCCAAACACTTCGAGAGAAGTCAGTCTCTTTCCAAAGCACATCCATGGATGTAGTTATTGTTTTGTGGCAGAGGTTTCACAGTGACTATTAAACCTTTTCTGTCTAGTAAATGCTGTGATATTGACTGTATCATATCTCATAACTTGTCCTTTTTTGGGATTTCCGCCAAGAGTCTTTCAGCCATTAAATATTTAAGGGTCTTAGCTCTCCCCATGAAATACAGCCATCGCAGCCTTCATGAATATAAATTAAAGTCTGAATTCATCTTGAGAATTTTCTCAAAGACGGCTGATGCCACAAGGATTCTTTAAAACAGCTTTCTTTTATCACATTGTTTTGCCACCCACCTTTCTGCCCACCCCCTCCCCCTGATGAAACAAAATAGGCCTCAATTCCTCGACTCATCACTCTGCAATATGACAACTGGGCACAGACAGCACCTTTGGGGACATACACTTACCTTGAGCTGTTGCATTATCTGGAAAACACTCCAGTTGCTAATGCCCTGCGGCCTGTAGTTAATATCAGCGGAGCATATTCTAGCTGAAAACTTATGAGGAAGTTTCCTTGTGATGAGTCCGCCTGGCAGGCCTGGCTCTAAACACAGCATCTCTCGCTCACTAACAGGGTCTCTGGTGAGGTCTTTTACTTTTGCTTCTGGCTCAGAACTCTTTCTTTGTGTGGGCGATTTGGAGCCATTTGACTCTATTAAACTTAAGAGAGTGTTTAGAGCAAGGCCTCTGTGGGAATCACTAGACCCACTAAAACTTTAACATTCCTGCTTCAGGGTTCTGTGAGCTATATTTGACAAGTTTTACAAAGTAATACACCTTTTAACTCGGTTTCTTTATTGTGCAGTGACAGGCATATTGACTTTTATTTCATTCTTTTAAACCACATATAGATAATGTTTAAAGTATTATATCGACCACACAAACTTGAATATAGGCCTCACAGGTTTCTTTGTTGGAACTTTTGGGCCTTTCATGTGGTTTTATCTGTGATACATTCAACAAGTGAATCAACAGGGTTCCTTTTGCAGTCAAGTGAATCATCAAGGTATTTATAACATCTTAGGGTTAGATTTGTCTGGAGTTTTAAGATACATTTTCAACTAAACCTCAGCCGACCAAGTAAAGAGCCCTGAGGGACCCCTAATACAGCATGCAAGTAGGGCTGGGTGATATCCAGTATACTCGATGTATCGTGACTTTTGCCACGCTCAATGTATAAAATGACTATATAGCGAACATCGAGTGTTCGCGTGCATTTCCCACAGGAGTTTCACTTCTCCCATTGTCCCTGAACATATCTCTCTTACAGCAGAGCTCACTCCCATGCCAATCCAGAAAACTGTCCTCTGTGCATGATGTGCATTTTTGTATCAGTGGAGAGAAACATGGGAGAGTGAAGGAAGTAAAGAGAGCTGCAAAATGAGTTAGTGGCATTCAGAGATGGACAACAAGGAACAGCACTGGATCTGTCGTCTGGCAGTGGTTATGATTTAAAAAGGAAGAGGGAAGAGAGAAGGCAGCCCAGCAGGGGACAAATGCGATCCACTTCTCCACAACTACAGAGCCTCATCTCAGTTTTACAGTTTAAAACACTGCTAATGAAGAGTTTAAATGTTTATGCCTCTATACAAGCGTTTTTCCCAGGAGAGTTTCTTGAATAAGGTCTAAAGATGCTCTTATGTCATGAACTTGTCAGAAACTGGTCCAGGGATCATCAGCACAGATAACAGGACTAATATAATCAAAGCTGTGAGTCTGACTGGTGGACGAGACCAGGGGTTCCCAAATTTTTAAGCGCATGACCCCCCCAAAAAACGGTGTCAGAGACCCCCATCTTCCCTTAAGGTGGGATAAAACACAAGATACTACGCAAAACATCATGTACAAAACTTGCATCTTTGGTAGTTTTTAGAACTTTTACTTGCATTTAAGCACAAATATCACTTAATAACTACATTTTGATTTTAATTTGAACTCATTTTAACAATATCTTTAAAAATAGTAGAAAAAATGTATGATTTTAAATAATTTAAAATGTCTCTTTGTTTTATGGAAAGCATCCCCCTTCACTGTCTTGCAATCCCCCTGGGGGTTCCGACCCCCACTTTGGGAACCACTGGACTAGACTGCAGGGTTTTGGTCTCTGGTTGCATGCAGGATTGATAAGCTTTGTATGGGTTTGTTTCACCCTTAATGAGGAAAAAAATTCTTCTATATCAGCAATAGTAAACAGAAAACAGAAAACATTTCAGAACTTTCCATACACTGTAAAAGACCCAGTATTTCACAATTTGTGTATTTTTTTTGTTTAATTGTTTGTCTTTTTTTGTGCCTCCTGGGATAGTATAATATTTTGCTTTTTCAGTTACACGGATGAATATGGTCAGTGAAGTTATAAGTGTGGAAGGGCAATTATTTATATAGCAATGAAATCTAATTTTTATATATTTCTCCCTAACTGTCAAAGAGAAACACCTGGGCAGGTGTGGGCGATGAAGACTTCATGAACATAATGTTTTGTCAGGGGTTTTGTCTCTCTTAGGCTGGCCACACACTACAGGATTTTTACATCTTAAACTATTTGAACATGGGAGATCACAGACATAAGGAAAATTTCAAATGATAGTTCATTTTATAATCCTCTAAATGCACACACCATACATCTCAGCCAGACTGTCAGACCACAGGAGACCACACATCTGCCAACCTGCCAACGACCTCACAGTGAAGATTCCCCTCACACGAGATTTCACAGAATATGGCACAAGAAAAACAAACATGGATGTCTATTGATATCCTCGAAACAATCATCAAACAGTGAAAACAATGAGGAAGAAATCCTGGCTGGGATGAAGGTACGCTTGTGTTTATATTTGTGAGTGCATAACATCCTGCTCGCTCTCATTGGTTGCTGTGGTTATTCTGTCTGGGGCACTAGAACCACTAGAACTAGAGCACCTAGAATTGTGGATATCGAACAGGTTTAAAATTTAAGGTTTAAGATCAGGGAGGTTTTAATTTCAGATTTATAACTTATTGTCTCAGATTAATGACTTTAATTTCAGATTTATGACTTTTTTCTCAGAATTATGACTCTATCTCAGATTAATGACTTTAATTTCAGATTTATGACTTTTTTCTCAGAATTATGGCTTAAATCTCAGAATTATGACTTTTTTTTTCTCAGAATTATGGCTTTCATCTCAGAATATGACTTTTTATCTCTGAATTATTGCTTTAATCTCAGAATTATGACTTTTTTCCCCCGCCCTAATCCTCTTCTGTAGGTTTGAATGCTCTAGTGACCAGTACAAAAATGTGGGGACTACAGACATGCCCCTCTCACATAATAGGAAAGTGCAAATCTGGCTTAAAGTCAGACTTAAAATTGTGGCCAGCCTAACTCAGTTGAACAAGCGTCTGACTGGCACTTTGCTTATCTCATTTTGCAGACTGACCTGATGAAACATGATTTTTGTCCACATCTACAGAGTCCTGTTGTTAGGGACTCCTCTAACTCTGGTCAATTAACCACAGAGAACCAAGGGAGGATTTTCCTTCCAGCTATAACATTATGCTGGCAGTTGTCTTCCAATTTAGAAATTGTGAGGTGAGCCTGAGCCATTTAAAAGGTTTAATTTTGGACATTGATTAGCTTCAAAGAGCTTGACATTACTATAGGCAGACTGAAAACAGAGCAGCATATTGATGTTACCAATCCAAACAAACCATGTTAATAAAATGGGTTATGTTTTGTGAACACAGATAAACACAAATGATCCTGGAGTCAAACATGAGAGAAAAACGTGAAGAAGATACACATTGATTTTGTTCTGAATGCAAGACAGAAAGATCTCAAGAGAGGCTCGATGTTTTACCCTCTGGATATTATGCAAATCGGGCAGATACTAAAATCTGAGGTCTGTTACATAAACAGAAGAGATGGATGATAAAAAATATGCTCAAAATGCTCTAAGGCTGCCCTTGCAAGTACTTTTAATGTACAAAAACACATTGTGCAGCCAAGAACGCAACTTCAAATGCACGGTGAGTTCATGCCAAGTCTGCTTAATGTAAAGGAGAAAAGTATTGCTAATCTGTTGAGGAAAAAGAAGAGTGGATATGGTATCTCCCTGATGTTTCTTCTTCCTTAAAGAGAAGGCTTCAAATCAACTGAGTAAACCAGTGCTATAGAGTGAATTAAGAGCCATATTTGTGCTTACCTCATCAAGGTGCACCAAGAAGGTGACATTATGTCCCAGGTTGGCAGTGAGTTTTCCATCCCTGGTGGTCACCTGGAGTCCTTTCGGAGGTCTGTTGGGACACTGCTGCTTTCTGGCTGTGTACATCTCTTTAACCCCTTTTGTGCAGTTGTTCAACACCACTTTACGGTACCTTCAGAAAGATCCAAAAAGAAAATTAACCAGCATCCCTCTAACTTCACTGTCTTCCTCAAGTTGAAGAGGCTTTTGATTCAATCCTCTGGATGCTTCGTGTGCCTTGTGGTTTAGCAACAATTTTGTTGAACTGAGCTGAGTGTTGCCGTCGTACAGCTGTCTGACAGCAAAAATTTAAAAAAAGAGACTGGAAGACAACTGACAACACAAGCTGTGTCAGAGGCTGAGACACCTTTCAAAGCTTAATAACAGTGGTAGTGTATAAAACACTACCATTGTGATTAAGACTTGCAAGGTGTTACTCCAGTGGGAAGCTTCAAACAAACAGAAGACACAGCCTGCTGGAAGAGGTGAGGCAACAGACATGAGGGAAATAATGACAACATAAGTACAGTCTTGTTTTAAATATAAAGCAGGGGCCTCTGGGAGTGGTAACATTTACTACCTTACTTAAGAATTTTAGCTATACTATATCTGCATATGAACAACAATTCAGTTGAGTTTAATCACATTGGAAGCAGAAAGTTAAATGCTCTAATCAACTAAAAAGTGATTGAAAATGCCTTTTTGCCACTACTGTTGATCCATTTTACCACTTTTTTGGAACTTTATGCCACAGTTAACCCTATTTTTGCTACCTTTTGCCACTTTTTGTGAAATTTTGTTACTGTTTGGACATTTTTTTCCATCACTTTTAATACCTTTTCACCACCTTTTACCAACTTTAACCCTTTTGTTGCCACTTTTCTGCCACTTGTGATCTATTTTGCCACCTTTTTGACACTTTCAACCCATTTATGCCACCTTTTTGCCATTTTTTTCCTACTTTTGCCTTTGTTTGACCACTTTTTTGCCCATTTTGGCCTTTTTTGTCACTTTTAGCCCATTTTTACCATAACATTTAAATCTTTTAGGCCACTTCTAACTCATTTTGCCACTATTTTGACTCTTTCAACAAGTTTTTGCCAATTTTAACTCATTGTTTGACTACTTTTTTTTTTGTTTTTTTGTTTTTTTTTTTACCAATTTTCACCCATCTCTCACTTTGTTTTGCCCGTTTTTGCTCAATTTTGCCATGTTTTTTGATCACTTTTAACCCATATTTGCCCACTTTTGCCATCTCCATGATCCCCCAGTTGGCTCTCTCCCCTTTACCTCCCCATATAGGCCACCTTGACTGTAACACTATTTAAAAAGTCAATTTTGTATCAACTAAATATGGTGTGCCTTGGGGTTTTGGCTTAACCTTAGGTATGCCTTGGGTGAATAAAAGTTTGAAAAACAAGTGGTTTAGAAGCATGAAACATCCTAAGGTCTCAGTTCTCAGGTATCAGTTCTTAGATAAAAAGCACCAGGAATCAGGAAAACATGAAACATAAATGCATTTATGGATATGTTTTCCGACACCTTTTCCATGATTTCTCCCCAACATATTAAAAACCAACTCATAAATTCTCTTGAACTGTTATTAAAAAAAAGAAGGCTCCTCCTCCTGAATGCTCTGGAAAGGACACAAGGGTCTTCTAAGGAAAAGAGAGTGAGCCAGATAATAGGTCCTGATAAATGCTCTACAACTTATAATACATTGATGAATAAAGGCTTTTATGGTGTAATTAAAAATATTCCAAGCTGAATGCTAAAGTGGCAGCAGCCATTGTTTTTGGCTTCCCGTAAAATGAAACCCTGTCCGTAGCTTCCGACTCATTCCCCTACAATAACGCTGATTGGTCAGATCTGATTTCAGACCTGATATACTCATTTCATAATGCAGCTTTGCAAGATCAATCAGCCTTATGACGGACATGAAATCTAGCCAATCCTTCTGCTTTGCATTGTATTCCTTACTGAACCAGAGCTGCCAAAAAAGTGGGCTGTCACTGTTGGGTTCAATTTTTTTACCTACTGATAATTTTCAGTAAAGTTGAATTTTTGTTTTCCTACATTTGGACTAGTTTGTTGGCCTGAATCCAGATATTACTTTAACTGATTAACCCTTTAAAACCTATGGAGCAATCATTTGCATATCTTTTTTTAACCGCGGGTAAAATTGTAACCAAATGAGATAGAGCAGTAATTCTTTTTGCATGTACAACCGGAGGAGTAACACTAACATATCACACTTTCAATGTCTTCCAGAGTACTGTTTCTTTCTAGAAATATCCTTGCTTCTTTTGCAGAAATGTAGTTCAAAGCGCACACAACAAAAACATTATAATATAATATAACTTGGGCTATAATCACGTTGTTTTCTTGCAGGTTACGAGTCACACTTGCATTGTATTGCATGCTCAAAAGTATGTGGCACACTTAGAGATTTGATTGCACTACTGTAAATATTTATATAAAGATGAGTTTATTTCAAAAATGAAGTTATGAACATACTCAAAATATTTTTTTGTGGTTTTAAACAATCTTGTGCAACTTTTTTACAATCACAATTTTGAGGGATACAGCTATGACATCTCTGTATTTAGGAAAATCTGTAAAAAACACAAATAACATTTCATCTTTCTTGCATTTTTTTGCACATTTGAGCAATTTAATTTGTTATTATGGAGTTATCACATACATATCATTAAAATTTAGATTCTAATGATTGTATTGATGTATAGCCAATTCAAATATTGAAAGAAAATGGCACTACAGCATGTTAATATGTGAAGATATTCTCTGGCAGGCTTGTTCTATGGTAGGTCATAAAGGGTTAATGAGAGAGAGATTATAAAAACATCTGTAACTCAAATATCTCATTTGGTAAATCTCACTTACCCTGTGCTGTTGAAGTAGTTTTGACCTTGGCTGCAGCTTCTGGACACGGTGGAGGGATTGAACCAGAAAGCCGGCCTGCAGTTCCCATCTCCGCGCCGCTCATAACCATAATCACTGTTGGACAACAAAAAGCACATCCAAACACCTGATCAATATCAGCATGTGCAAAAGGACATATTGCCATGCAGCGTGTTCCACATCCCTCTCTGTTTTTATTACTGCTGACCAGGGACCTGCTCAGCCCAGAGACACATCATTATTATGTATTGATCAAGGCCTGTACACAACAGCAGTGTCAAACAGTACATATGAAATCACACCCTGGAGGGGAGATGAGGAGGATTGTTTGTTCCCATACAAGGATGACTAACTCTTACTTGCCCGCTGGCGTTTGCAATCACAACATGATTTACATCTAACAAAGCAAGGTAAGCAAGTGCCCATTCTAATAAAGAGTGTGACATTGATTTGTCAATTAATCACCAAGCCCAGCACATAAACAAAACCAACAAGCCAGTGGCTGACTAGTGCACTTTGATTCTGTGGTTACAGCAGTGTGAACTGTTCATTAACAAGCTGTCAAAGCAGATTGGCAACACAGGTGCATGTGGACAAAGAGGTTAAAGGTTATCATGGTGTCTTCTGGAGAATGAGAGGGTATAGAGGCGCATGTGGTGAAGTGATGTAGTTTCTAGAAAACATTTAAATGTTAAAATAACTTTATTTGCTACTTAAAAACAGCAGGCTAAATGTTCTGTTTTGATGCTGTGATGATTAGTTGTGTGCACTTGGTCTGCATGGGGGAAGGAAACTCTATTGATTGTTCCTGCAAGAACTTTTTATTGACATTTTTAACCAACTTTTGAATAAAAACTGCCTAAATCAGTGCATTCCATACGCCTCTTCACTCTCTGATTTCCTGGTGTGTGCATATACTACCATCACATCCAATAACCTCACTAAAAAGGTTTCTTAAATGGATTTTGAAAGTTCATTATTGACTTACAGCGCTGCCTTCCTGACTTTGCATTTTGATGCATATTTTTCACACTGATCAGCAAACAAATTTTAATATTGGTGTTCAATGTATTAAGGTGAATAAAATCCAAACCTACTTGGCCCTTTGTGAAAAAGTAATTACCCCCTTATGAATCGTGAATTAACTGTGATTAAAAATGTTTATCTGGAAAGCTGGGTTCAATTCTGCCAGCCACACTCAGGCCTGATTACTGCCAGACAAACTGAATCAAGAAATCCCTTAAATGGAACCTGTTTGACAAAGTGAAGTGGGCTGACCAATCAGCGATGAGGGGCAGTACTTTCAGGCGTGGCAGAGTCGTCTGCTATGCAAGCAGTGACAAGAGGCCAATGCAGTTATGGTGGAAGACATTAGCGTGGATGCTCCTAAAGTGCCAGTTTTATCAGAACTTGACAACATTTCTTCGTTAAAAGAAGAACAAAGAACAGCATTGAGTCTTTTTCTTATCAAAAATGACAAAAACGTGGTTTGCGTTATGTAGTTCTCTGTGGAGTTTACTCCTCAATAGGGGCGCACCTCTGTAGCGGCTACATCACGTTTTGTTGCTCTGATTGACCCGTAAAGATGTAACAAATAGAACGTTCATCCAATCACCCTCCGAGTTGTTTTTGTTCAAAGCCTCTTTCCCAAACGCTATCTATGAGTGGTTTCCCAGATGGATGTGTTTCACACATCCATCTGACGTGTCAGGTTAGAACCTTCCCAGGAGTGGCTGAAATTGGCAAAAATTACTCCAAGAGCGCATCAGCGATGAATCATCCTGGGAGTCACAAAAGAACCCAGAACTACATCCAAAGACCTGCAGGCCTACCTTGACTCAGTCAAGATCAGTGCTCATGATTCCACCATAAGAAAGACACCGGGCAAAAATGGCATCCAGTAGAGAGTTCCAAGGCCAAAACCCCTGCTCTTGTTGATCCCCAAGACTTCTGGGAAAATATTCTGTGGACTGGCAAGACAAAGTTTAACCTTTTGAAAGCCGTGAGCCCTGTTACACCTAGAGTAAAACCAACACAACATTTCATATAAAGAACATCATGCCAGCACTCAAACATTGTGGTATTAGTGTGATGGTCAGGGCCTGCTCTGCTGCTGCAGGATGTGGGTCACTTGCCATAGTTGATGGAACCATGAATTCCTCTCTCAAGGAGAAAATCCTGAAAGGGAATGTCGGGCCATCAGTTCAGGACCTTAAGCTTTATCCCATTTGGGTTATGCAGCAGGACAATGATTCGAAACGCACCAGCAAGTCCACCTCTGAAAGGCTTTAAAAGAAACAGAATGAAGGTTTTGGAGTGGCCTAGTCAAAGTCCAGACTTAAATCACATTGAGATGTTGTGCCATGACATTTAACAGGCCATAGATGCTAGAAAACCCTCCAATGTGGCTGAATTAAAAAAAAAGAGAGTGGGCCAAAATTCTTCCATAGGGATGTGAAAGCCAGTTATCATAAAAACCTGCTTAAAGCTTTTGTTGCCAAGGTTGGCATAGCCAGTTATTAGGTTTTGGGGCAAATTACTTTCTTACATTCGGTCAGGTAGGTAATAAATGAAATTATCATTGAAAAACTTCATTTTGTATGTGATCAGTTATTTTTGTCTAATTTTGTTTTAATTTCTTTGATGATCTGAAACAATAGCGTGACAAATGTGAAAAAATAAATAAATCAGGGGCGCGCAGATGGTCGAGTGGTTTAAGGTGCGCGTGAGGCCCGGGTTCGAATCTGGCCTGTGGTCCTCTGCCGCATGTCTCTCCCTCTGCCCTTAACCCTGTTTCCAAGTCTATCCACTGTCTCTGCTATCTAATAAAGGCATGAAAAGGCCCCAAAATAAATCTTAAAAAAAAAAAAAAACAGGAAAGGGGTAAATTCCTTTTCACCGTTCTGTAAACGCACTGAGACAGAATTACAGGTATGGATGTTTGCTGTTTTCACAAATTTTAAGATTTTCAACAAACTAGCAGCCATGTTTCATATCCCTCCAAAGTGGATGCAGAATCTAACAGAAAAAAGTCAGATTTCTATTCCAGTACTGAAAATTATACCATATTGGCTGCCATAACAGTGAAATTTCTTTTCCAAAATCGGGATCTCTGTCAGTGTCAGACATGCTATATTTGTCTGACCTTAATATCTGGGACTGAATGTGCACTAAGATGCTAAAACTGCTCTGTCTACAGAAAAGGTCTGCTACTTAAAAAGAACCATTGTTCCATACAGGGATAACAAGTATGTCCTAAGGCTCAGTATGCGGCAGGCAGACTCTTCACACCTCAAATTGAGTAAAAAAGGACCTAAGCTGTTTTTCTGTATTGATTTTTTAATACTCTCATTTTGGGATTTTAGGCATGCTCCAGATAATTCCCTGCAGAGAAGAGATGGGGCAAGACAGACAGACACGAATCAGCCTCAGACACAGAAAAATAAAACAAACTTCACACGCGTTCAATGGGAACCAATTAGCACTCACTCTCTGACCTTCTCCAAACACTATTTACATAACAGCTGTATGTTAAAGATGGCTTTATTCTGCTCACTGTCATTACAGGATAAAAAATATAACCATTAAGGATTTGCATACAAATTGAAACTATTTACACCATCCCCTGAATTCCCTCACCACCACTACCCATATCGTCTCAGCAGAATTACTGAAGTAGCACCGACGGATGCCACAGAGAAAGACATTATGAGCAAAATGTGTAGAAAGATCCCAGTTATCAGGTTACTGGAAAAAACACAAAGCAAATGGAGTAGATTAATGAGACGTGAGGAACTTATGTAACAGATTCCAATTAAATGGTTTAAAAACTGGCACACCAGGATGAAGAGTGAGTATGGTGTTGATATGAAACTTCTGTAAGCGTCTGTTGTTGCACTGCTAATTCATTCAACATGATACAAAGGGAGAAATCACTCAATTCAAATATTATTCTGTCTCTCATCACTTCATTTCTCTCCTGAAACAAACAAAGAAAAGCACACTGCTGGAGAGCTGGGTATTTCCCACAGCCTCAGAATTGAAAACAATTCCAATGTATATTGTTGTCCCTGCAGAGATACAGATGTTCAGAATATGGCCACAAATGCTGCAATGGCAGTTAGGCAATAGGTGGCATTAAACAAAGACACTGGAACTTAAGGGTTTATTCAAACACCTGGAAGTTGGGGTTGGACATAAGTCATGAAATATGCAAGCAGTTTTAAAACAAGGTAAAACACTGCAGCAACACCAGTCTTCATCAACACCAAATAAGACACTAGGCTAATAAGCCGTAAGCATCAACAGCTAGGCTCACAACACCAGATCGGTTTGGCTCATCCAGACAAGCACTGAATGACGCTGTAACTCCTCAATTTCTGAACAGGACCACGGGATCACAAGCAGAAGTTTAATCTATCTGTAAAGATCTGAGCTGTACAGAGTAGCTGATAAAAGGATTTAGGAAGCCGGTAAAGGAGTGTTGATCATGCTGTTTAATCTGCACTCATTGGTTTAGCACAGAAAACTGTGGGCTGTACATTTTACAACCCCAGTTCCATAAAAGTTAGGTCGCCAAAAACCTGATATATTAAAAATACCAAATACATTATTCACAATAGAGCATAAACAACATATCAGATGTTGAATCTGAGACATTTTACCATTTCATGAAAAGCTCATTTGAATTTGATGGCAGTAACACACCCCAAAAAAGTAGGGACAGGGCAACAAAGGCCTGGAAGGAGAAGCTAGTCGCAAATAATTAGATTAATTTGCCAGTAACGTTGAAGTAAAGATTGAAGAGGTTCACCAACCTTCGCAAACTCATGTTTACCATTGTGTAGCATTCCCTCTTCTTTTAACAGTCTGTAAATGTCTGGGAAGTAACGAGACCAGCAGCTAACGTTTTGGCTGAGGAATGTTGTCCCATTCTTGTCAGATGTAGGATTCTAGCTGCTCAACAGTTCTGGGTTGCTGGACTGCAGGCAGGCCACTTCAGCATCTGGACCCTTTTACTGAGAAGCCATGGTGTTATGATGATGCAAAGTCTTGCAAATCCAAGTGGGTTATTCATAAAGCAGAACCAGAATTTTATTATTGTATGAACAACAACAATAAAGACAACAGAGGGAGTCATTTCAAGGTAATAAATTATTAAAATTTGGTGCATTCATGAAATGCTTAGAGATTGTAAAAAGAATACCTTCAATTTATTTCTTGAATCTCTGAGGACCTAAATTTCAGTCTTTTACAGTGTAAAATTTGCTTTTGCTTTTATTATGTACAACAAATAAAAGCTAACTGAAGTGAATTCACTGTAGGATAAGTCCATTATCCAAAATCAACATGGGAAATACACAGCCCTACTCATGATACTATACATTTCACAAAACACATTGATTTTAACATGTCCTTAACAGAACTCACTGCATTACATGTTCTTCATTGCTGTGTCTCTTGCTGTTGTTTGTGATACAGAAAAAGGAGTCTTTTTGTATTCACAGGGATGCCTCTTTGCACATCTTTAACAAACGCAGGCACAAAAGTTTCTGTGATAAAGCCAATGGGTTGGAATTAAACAGCGTGACTCACACTCCCTACACAACTGCCTGAAGCTGTCATTACTAGCTTCGCTGTATTGCTCAAGTCTTCACAAAAAACATAGACATACTACTTGTAATCTACTGATCCCATTCAAAAGTTGAGGGGAATGTTGGCATGCAGACTAAGCTATCAGATGTCAAAGCATTTGAAGCACACATAGAGGTGAGGTGGACATGTGTAAATAATAGGGTGCAACAGACAGAGAACGCTTTTAGGTGTACCAGCTGTGCAACAGGTTTGCATACCATCTATAACAGCAAGATCAAATGAGTCAAGTTTAACTCATTAATCAATTTCCTTAATGTTATGCACTGATGAATATCCTTTGCAGTGCACTTTAAAAGTTTCACAGTCTTCCCCATGATTGCTGTGCACAAGTTTTGTTTGACAATAATAAAGGCCGGTCTCTTATTGATGCCTGTACCAAATAAAGGCAGACTAGACTAACATAAATAAAAGCTCTGGCTATCAATACAAGTTTTAAGGTAATCTAGATCACATGCATGCAGAAGTCTAAGGAATGCAATGTATTAACCATCAATCCTCTCAATCACTCATCTATATTTAGAAGGATGCACCCTAAAAATAACATTGGCATGAGGACGTGTAGCAGCTCCTTTTATCCGTCTACTTCAACAAACAGGAGCTTTCACTTTGACTTAGTAACCTGTAGAGTCACTTTCAGATTGTCTTCAACACCCACGTTTGGCAGCCACCCAGGACAAAACAATTAAAACACTAACATACAAAATCCTACAAAGATTAATGAAAAACACTTCCTTCTAAAGGACGCTGTCATTAATGAAGCTCTCCTTCAGCAGACAATGAGGGGAAACATAATCTCCCTGGACGATTATGAAGAAAGGAGCTATTGAACAAAGGCGCTCATCCTCTTACCATTCAAAGTCATGAGCTCGGCAAATACATGACTCAGCTGAGAGGATCCTGGAGTAGTCTCTTCCCAGCATGCAGTAGTTTCCAGGCCTGCGCTTCATGTAGATTTGTTTCTGTCCCATCACACATGGCTCACCCTGTTGTAACAATAAATACTATAAGGGTTTTTGTTCTCTTTTCAGGCATAAACGTTCACATTTCAGGCAGTTGTACTACCTGGTTGTGCAGGTGCCAGGTTTGATAGTCTTCTTCGGTGCATTTCCTGCTGTAGATGGACTTGTAGTCTATCTTGATGAGCTGCCACTCTGAACGATGGCTGAAGTGTCCAAAAAAGCTGTAGAGGCAAATCACAAAGTCATAACATTTTACAATCACTATTACTAAAAGAAAAAAAAGTAAATGACAGCATATGAGACTATTAAAATAATTGGAAACATAATTGAAAGCCTAAGTTGAAGATTAAAACACCATTTTTATTAGAAAATGCTGCCTTTGCCATGAAATTTCTTCTCCATTTACTTCTCTCAGACAATGAGTTTTTCATTTGCAATTATGATTTCATTGTCATCAGACATCCTACTTACAAGTTTTAATTTGTTAGTTTTTTGCCTCTATTTGTTACCACTTTATGTCTCTATATTTCTCTGTTATCTATGAATAAAGGCAAAAAGCTCCTAAAAAGATATTTTTAAATAATATATCTATGTCTTTACAGCATCCAAGCACTGGATATAGTGTCACATCGACGCTCTCACTGCATCTATTAAATATTATCTTCTCTGCTCTCTGTATTTCAGTCCCCCTTGCAAACAACATGACATCTAGGGCTTTTATTTTGAAGGGTTAACAGACGTGTGGTGCTTTGCAATGGTTTGACAGCGATAATACAACTAATTCTGGTCCAGTGCTAAAACAAGTCAAACATTTCAAACATAGATATGGATATTACAAATGCATCACTGTCTAAGACAAAGCTAACAAGCTCTTCTAAGAAAGAAAAGCAAGAACATTTTCTCAGAGACTTGGAGTCCGTTCGAAAAGTCCAAAAAATGACCTCCTAAGTCCTTTCCTATCCACTTTTCCTTAACCCTGGTGAAAAACGTCACTGGGTCAAGGAAGGCTGGGATTAAGAGGACAGTAAAGGAGAACAGTGGTGATTAGGGAATCTGACTGCACTTTCCCGAGGCGGTTGTTACAGATGTGATGTGTGTTATTTGAGTAAAAACTACAATTTAACATTGATGGACTGCAAAATTCACACCTATCACTCGGTGCGTTCTCCGTGTTGTTGTGTGCAGCGAATGAAATGTGAAAGCTTTGGTGATAAATATGAGCTCATTAAGATTTTTATATCCTAAAGTCTCTTCAGGATGAGGAACTGTGACTGTGAACATCTAGAACAGCAGAAACAATAAGACTAGATGAAAAATATTCAAGTCCTTTAATTTCATAATGTATTAAATCGTTTTGTTTTATTCCCTATCCATCATGTTTTTCTTTTATTCTCTCATCTGTGAATTTCATAGTCTACTCTGGTTCTCTCTTTCTTTCAGCTCATTATGTGAGAAATTCTATAAACCATGTCTTACTTAACATGTCCTTATTATCATTTTGATGATAAATATAATAACAATATGGCAACATGCCAACTTTATTGCTTGAATTGGTTGTGATTTACAAGCTTTTATCATATTTACTTCAATATTTCAAAATAATGAAACAAATGCAGTTTGACATACTGACTAATCGGTTTACTGTTAGAATAAAAATGGAAATGAGAAGAAACGAAATCGTTGTCATATGTGGAATGAAATAGTTTACATGTCTTTAATATTCCTCTGTTAGTCCCTGTTTCCTTCCATTTATTGCATGAATCATAAGTTTGACAATGAATTTTACTGTTTAAATCAGGGCTAGTAAAGTTACAGTGAAATTGATTGCATGTTTTGATGAGCGGTCAACAGGCAGGTCATTTTAAATGAAGTTCATGCAAAGAACTGTGGGTCATCTGTTCATCTCTCCTTTGGTAAAGGATGGTCCAGTGTTTCCTAGGCTAAAGGAGATAATAAAGGAAGTAATGAAGCTCCTTTCCTTATCAGTTAGAGATTTCAAATGGCCTTTATCACGGCCGACACTAAAATACCTCCGGGTCGTTTCTCTCAGTTAGGAACCTTCCTAAGCAAAATGGACTAATCAAACGCATGCACCTGATGCTAGCTTTTGCCACATGCAGCTTTAAGTTGGTCTGAGAAGAAATTTCTTCCAAAGAACAGTCAGTGAATGAGGCCCAATAGTTTAGACTGCTCAGTAAGTCATAGATATGCTAAATGGACAAAAGCATTTGGCCACACCCATTAATTATTGAATGTATTATTATGAAATGTATTCCCCCAGAAAGGGGCAGGCCAGGCATCGTTTGGGCTGTGTTGAGTGTCTGGATGGGTTGCTCTTTTCCATAGCTGGAGAGTCAAGAACTTCCAGTGGCATTAATGGAGGCACAAAAACTGTGAGGTGGGATCTTCATGGAATGGGTTTCCATGGCCAAGCAGCTCAGTGCAAGCCTCAGATCACCAAGTCCAATGCCAAGCGTCAGACAGAGTGGTGCAAAGCACACCAGTTATGGTTCAGTGGATGTCAAGAGAACATTACCTGCCTGACTGCTTTGGGCCAACTGTGAAGTTTGCTGGAGGAGGAATAATGGCATGGAGCTGTTGTTCAGAGTTTGGACTAGGCCCCTTATCTCCTGTGAAGCATTGAAGACATTTTGGACAATGCTATGCTTCCAACTTTGTGGCAACAGTTTGGGGAAGGCCCTTTTCTGTTCCATCATGACTGTGCACCAGTGCACAAAGCGATGACTATAAAGACATGGTTTGATGAGTTTAATTTGGAAGAACTTCACTGGCCTGCAAATAGCCCTGACCTCATCCCATTGAGCACTGGGATGAACTGGAATGGAGATTGCGAGCCAGGCCTTCTTGTCCAGCATCATGAATGGGCACAAATTCCCACAGAAACACTCCAAAATCTTGTGGAAAGCCTTCCAAGAAGAATTGAAAAGGGGGACTACTTCCATTTGAAAGTACATGTATTTGAATACAATGTTAACACAGTCCCTGTTGATGTAATGGCCAGGTGTCCAAATACTTTTGTCCACACAGTGTATCTGAAATAATTAAAGCCCCCAACAAACTTCTCACATGGCTCCTTTCTGATAACCATTTTAGGTCAAACGAGAACATAATCCAACACTTCATGACTGACAAAGATATTTTAAAAGAAAAAAGACAACCCCACCATTTGCATCAACCATCTTACAACCCTTTAAATTTACATTGTGCTGACAATGATTTTGATCCTGCACTCCTACTGTACTTTAAGAAGGTATTTTTAGTGTTTGGATTGGCATCTGTGTGGGTGTAAATACAAATTTACAACAGAGTGGAACTAGAATCAATTAGAGGTGTTTTGGTCTCTGTCAATCAGATTTTTACAAGTACACCCACACAGTTCTGGTGTGACAGTTTTTAAGATAAAACTCCAAATACAAAACAGCTGAAGACGTGTTGAGTCAATAGGCACATTGTCTCTTTAGTTGTGTCTCTTTCTTGTGTTTTTCACCCCCCCACCCCCACCCCAGAGATGCACAGAGAAACCCGAGTAAATGAAGGGAGGGGGAAAATAAGATGTTTTAAGTGGCACGAGAAGTCCTCTGCAGCACCACAGGAAGTTACAGCTGTGTATAATTTTGGTAATAGCCGATCATACATCAGCTGATTGTGTCTGTTCTCCTGTGTTTAAATCCTAATAAAATACAGACTATAATAGTATTTCAATATGACTGCACTCGCAACATCCAGGGCCAAAGCGTTGATGTTTTTGTTGAATTTGGATTTCTGTACTCTTTGCATGAACATATGAGGGCATTACATCTTGGCTTCCCTACAGTTATAATTTCTACAATTAGAATTTTTCAGATGTTAGTCCAGATTTTTTCGAGGTGGGATATGTTTGCATATTTTGGAGAGTTTGAGTTAAGGCTTTGTGGGGATTCACTTTAAGATTTTAAGGTATTTTAATAAGAATTTGAGGAATTCATTTATAGATTTTTGGGGATCGATTTGAGATTTTCAGGATAATTTTGACCTTTAACATTACCTGATTTTTCATGGAAATTTAAGGGAATTTGTTTTCATTTTGGGGGATGATTCTTTAGAAATTTTCTGTAAATTTCCATTAGAATTTTTGGTGGTATGTCTTTGAAAATTTGGGAAAACTTGATTGGAAATATTGGATGGGATTTCCTTTGAGTTTCATGAGTTTTTTGAGAGGTTTATTAGAATCTTTTGAGGGGTTCACTTTGTTTTTTGTTTTTACACTCGATGGAATTTGGGGAATTTATTTTCCCATCCCTGGGGAATTTGATTTAAAATTTTGTGGGAAATTAATTACCTTTGAACATTTCCTGAATTTTCAGGGAAAATTAAAGGAATTTGTTTAAATGTTTAAAAGGAATTTGTTTGGAAATTTTCTGTAATTATAAATGGATTGTTTTTGGGATCAATTTATATATCTAATTCTTTGGGGATTTGATGGGGCACTTAGAATGGAATTTGCTTTGAAATTTTGGGATATTTGCTTTGTAATTCTCATACAACACTTTTGGGGATATATTTGTACATTTTGGAGATTTTTCACTTTAATTTTTGGGACAGAGATTTGCTTTGAAACTTTCTTTGGAATTTTGGAAATATATTTATAAATCTTTAGGAATTTATTTAAAATTTTGGAGGTAATTGGTTACCTTTGAAAATGTAAATTATCGCAGAAACTTAGAGGATTTGTATAAATGTTTTGGTGTTTTCTTTCCCTCTTTCAATAAGTATTCTGTGATTTCTATGAATTTTGTTGGAATGTATTATTTGTACATTTTCTTTGAAATGTGGGGGAATTTGCTTGAAAATATTAGGAATTTTCATTCAATTTTAGGGAACATTTTTATTTCAAACAGTTGCCTTTTTCAGAAAGTTTCACTGAAACATTTTGGGATTATTTTAGGAACTTAAGGAGTCTTTTATGGAATTAAAAAATTTTTTAAATTTAGATTGAAAATTTTCTGGAATTTATGTTAGATTTTTATGTTTTGGAAATCTGACAAAATTTTAAGGGATATTTTTCCAAGACCTTCTGAATTTTTTACGGGAATTAAGTCCATACTTGGCCTCAGCCAGTTACAGTGGTCAGTCATCAGAAAAAAGACAGCACCAGACATCTCTTAATGGCTGACACCAATTCTAACTGACTGAATGTCCCCCTACCAACTGGTCAACACAAAACCTAAGGCCAAAAACCTGCTCAGCAATGTGTTGTTTCTGCAGAAACAGGGGATGTGTTGTGCTTCTAGTGAACCTTAAAACCATTCTCTCTGATAACGAAATTAAATGAAATATTCTTTTTTGTGTTGAACAGTAAGATAACGCTATTGCCCTCACATACAGATATATGTTTCTGGTGAAAAACCAAAGCTGAGGTTTGAACTTATCAGGTCCTACTTTTACCAAATAAGTGGCAGAACTAAAAATGTATTCTAAACAGGATCTCAGGTCTCAGGATGTTAAATGAACATCAGTGCTTCTTTATGATTGTTGCATAAAGAAACCCACTAGATTTCTACATTTTGGAGAAAATGTCATAAATAGTTCTCATGTTGGCTGCCATTTCTGCATTTTGCAGTCTGGGTAGTGATGCCATTTCACTGCATATCTCCCCCCGAGTTTAGAACTTATTCTAGGAAACAATGCAGTCAGTTCAGCTTAAATAAAAGGAGCATCAACATTCAAGTGTTTATTTACATGACAGAAAAGATTTCTGTAACATGATTGGGTTTTTTGTATCCATCCCCTGGCTTATACTTTTCAATAACCTTTTCTCTGAGTTGCTTGGAGTGTTCTTTTGTCATCATGGTGTAATGGTAGCCAGGAACAGTGATTAACCAGTGACTGAATCTTTCAGACACAGGTGTCTTTATCAGGTGATCCCCATTTCACTAATTGGCTGAGCCTCCGTTAAATCAATTCAGTCATTTTAAAGGGGGTGAATATTTATGCAATCACTAATTTTACCCCACCCTATTTAAAACATCCGAAGGGGTTAACACTCTTTATACTAGACTATAATACCATTACCACAAAGGGCACAAAAATGCAGCCGTATATTTAGGCCACATTTCACAGGCCTACTGAGGAGTGAGAAACATTGTTTTAGATTTGACTCATGCTGCACATTGGTTGCTTTTTTTAGTCTTTGCTATTCTATCACTCCAAATTATTTTTTGTAAAGTTTAAAGGTGTAATATGAGTAGCTTTAAGTTTTAATTGAAGCAGGCTCATTAAGAGGTGATTCTGTTGTGATCAAACACATTTTTCAGCTGACCTTATGTCTGCAAAGGTCTGACTAACAGCCTACACAACCCTCTACCTGCCACTCACAAACATGGCTTAATAACGGTTAAATACCACTGAGCTTTGTATGGACGCCCTCTGTAAAGGTCCACCATCCGTCTCGCCTTTCTGCCGAGAAGATGAAAACCCCTCAGGGCTGAACAGAAAACAAAAACTGCCATTCACCTTTCACTCAGCCAACACCACCCCCTTAAAGGACAGAGAAATCATCACCCTCTGAGTACTGGACTTACGTCATGATTTGGTTCTCAGCCCCGGCCTCCACCAAGACTCCATCCACGAACAGAGGCACCGATGAGAAGCTGTGCTGGGTCCACTGCCTCCCTTCGTCAAAGCTGACCCTGTGTGCGAGTGTCAGAACACATTCCCATCACAAGCCCAGCAACAGCAATGGCACGGAAACAGACACTCTCTATTAGAGCCCGGTCATAGAGGGGGGTTTAGGTGGGGATCAGGATGACTGGCTTGTCCTAACAGGCGAGTCTCAGAGTCTCAGTGCAATTAGCTACTGTAGCTTTGGGTAAATATGAAAAGCTGAGCATTAAAGGGATATTTAAGAGGCAGACTGTCTGCTTATCAAAGCGAAGATGCCCAAAGCTGCTCTCAGATGCCAGAAAGAAAAAGAGCGACATCTCTGGTCCTGGGTGAAGTCGACGCAGGGGTGAAAAAAACAAGACCAGAATAGAACTGTTTCATGTCTCAGTGCAAAACTGCAGAGCGAGGAGGAGGCAGCAAAGAAAAATTGGACAGCTTTCATCATCGGGGCCCGGGCTCTATTGATTCTGACAACTTATCAACATTGGTGCTGAAGTGAGAACAACTAGGAGTACCTTAGTGTGACATGGCCTGTGTGTGGAAGAAAGAAAAGCCTCCCTTGTTGACTTCAAACACCCCCCACTGCCTTCATTTGGCTAAAAGCACTGACAACAGAAACGCCGTTGACATGCACCTATTATGAGATTCAGGCCGGGGAAGTGTTTAACTTAACGCTGGCTTAGAGAGCTACACTGCTCCATGGCTGCTGTACAACGTCTGTGGAGATACACGGGCTTCTTTCTATCTGTCATTTTTTTCCCTTCTCCTCTACCATCACACTTAAATTGGTTGAGAGACAAAAACCCAGCAGGCTACACTTCAGTGGCTCTAAAACTAATTTCAGAATCGTTGCGAAAGTGACTGGAGAACAGATCTGGTCTCACTTGGATTAGCCTGCACTGAGGCAAAGCAAGGCCCCCGATTTGGCAGGAGGAAGGCAATGTGTTAATGAAAACACTAAAAGAGGTGGGGAGGGAGGCTCACACTGTGGGCTGTTAATGATAAGTGGCTTGAAAAAAAATTATCTTTCCAAAGGCCACAGTCTAAGTGCATCGCTAAATGGATCAAGTTTCACATATAATATAAGCTCCCTTTTTGGACCATGAGGGTCGGGTTGACCTAAAAATAGCTGTGGAAAATTGAAAAAAGCAATTTAAGACAGGAAGACTGTCCAAAAGTTCTTTAAGTGGACGTACCACAAGTGTCTGGTTGGCACGGATGGCTGCTTGACCGCAACAAGGGCGCCTCCTTTATCCAGGAACCACACGTTGTGCTCCTCTTCAAATATCTGGACAGACAGGAAGAGATTAATCCCAGAGAGTAAAACATGGAGCTAGTGCACTACACTCAAACAATGATTTAGGAACAGTTAGGATTAAGAGCTTCTCATTAAAGTACAAGGAGCACAGATGCTGATAACTTCCCTTATCACCTTTTAAACCCCAAAACTGAGGATCACAAGTCTGTAATTATTGATTATTGATGGGTCACGTTTGTTAGTTTTTAAGAATGGGGTAATGATGAAGATAGCCATCCAGACTCTCACCATTTAGGCTAATTTTTCTTGATAATCAAGTAAATGTCATGTAACTTGGTTCTGTCATGCTATGTTTCATTGCAGGATGAAGGAAACCATTTAATTGTTGTTGCAAGTAAAGTCACCTCAAAGTAACAAGTAACATCTAAGGACTAGACTGTCAATAGGCTCTATGCACGGCAGGGTGTGATGAGTTTCCAGAGGAGAATATGACAGCTTTACAACTTCCCCCAACGTTACGTGCTAAACCAAAACAGAAACGAAACTATACTGCATTTATTCAACAGTGTTTTGTTTTTTTTCCGATCATTGTTTGTGTTTACTCTTTATCACAATTGCATCCAAACGTGCAAAAATGATGTTTCAAAATCTGATTTGTAGCGCTTCTGGACATCATTGCTGTGTGCTACAATGTACTAACCTAGTGCTTCACACACCCATCTGGAAAACCACTCATACACAGGGTTTGGGAAACGGCAGAGCCTTTGAAAAAAAACTTGGAGGGGGATTGGATGAACGTTCTGTCTGTCACATCTTTACGGGCCAATCAGAGAGACAAAAAAACACGTGACGTAGCCACCAGTGAGCTGTGCCCCTACCGAGGGAGTAAACTCCATGGAGAGCTGCATCACGCAAACCATGGCAACTGTAGACATGTCAGTACACGACTTTTGTTGTTCTAGAAATGAAAATAAATCACTGCTGTTCTTTGTTCTTCTTTTAACGTAGAAGTGTCACGTTCTGTTAAACTGATGCTATAGCAGCATCCATGCTAATGTCTTCTGCCATAATTGCACCAGCCTCCTGTCGCTGCTCGCTTATGTCACGACTCCGCTGCGCCCAAGTACTGCCCCTCAATGCTGATTGGTCCTGTCACTTTCTAACTGGGCCCAACGGTTCAGATGGGAGCTTTGCAAGATGGATTCTCCAGTGAGAAACTAGGAAACGGGCAAATCCATCTGCTTTGCAAAGTTAGCAATGTACATCTTCAGCTATATTTAACTCGTCATTGACAGTCAGCTTGGGTAACTCATGTAAACAGTGAGTAAACCGCAACAATTCTGCCATCATGCACTGTTCTCTCCTGCATTTAATTTCCCGACCAGAAGTTTGGGAGCTGCCTAATGCCATATGCGGAAATGATTTGTGCATGGAGCCCATTTGCTGATTCACACCACTGTCCAGTAGGTGGCAGTAACCAGGTTGAAGCAACCGAACCTGGGGGCGAGGCTAACTCCCCACATGACATCATGAGGGGAAAATCTGAGAAGGGCTTGTTTTAGCACACATTTTCTGAAATGTGGAGAAAGAGAGGGGGTAGGGAATGGGTTTTCCTGATTCTCTGGGGGATTGTGGACAGGCCAGGGGGAAATATTGTTAGAAAAGCCTGAAAAAGTGTATTTCGCACAATATGTGAACTTTAACAATTAAACTGTTTACAACTGTTTTTTAAGTGTTTATCAATTACTAAGTTTAAAAAATCAGAAACTGATGTCATGGCAATTTTTAATGTCTTTTTTTCAGGGGGTTACTAGGCTGAAAAGAAATTATCTGGGGGAACATCACTGAAAAAAGGTTGAGAACCAGTGCTTTAGAGTGATCCGAGGGCATATGGAAATACAAATGCTTGGTGCTGGAGACTGTTGTTTTCAACATTTACAGCATCACTTGTTTACAACTTTACTGTAGTGAAATGCAGGTTTTTGTTCTTTATGATTGTTTTATTAAATACAGAGACCCATCATAAAATTGCAGAAACGGCTTTCTTCTCTAACTGTGAAATTTGTGGGAAAAAAACGCCTCATACTGATCGTGGGCTCCTATATTGAATCCAATAGAAATCGTATCATGGCAGATTTGTGGTATCAGAAAATATCATAGTGTGTCATGATGAAACAGGTGATTTACACCCCTTCTATCCACACATTTCATATTTTATTCAGTAAACTGGCGCCCTCTGTAGACCAGAAATAATGTCTTTACTGGGTACTCTTTTGAAGTTGCTGTTTTCCTTTCTTAAAAAAGGCTGCATTGGTCCAAAGTTTGAGCCGGATAAAAAGACATCAGAACAGAATATAGATCTGGAAAGCTGGTAGCTGTTACATCAATCTGTCAAACTGTTGAACAAAACTGTCAGTCTGTGAAAATCTCAGCATGAAGCTCACCTGTCTCCAGCTATTGCCAGCATCTGATGATATGTACATGCCAACATTGTTGTAGGACAGCTCAGCTCCAATATTTCCTGCAGAGGGGAAAAAAGCCAGGGAAAAAAACGAATACTGTAGTGAGATCACACAGATCATACATGTTATACATAGATGCTGCCAGTCACATCACATCTGTGTTATCTTGAGGCTTTTCTCCCATATCAGATAACCAGGGTTAATTTCTACCTGCACCAGTACTTCACAGCATGTTGAGGGCGGTTGCCTCCCTTGCTCTGACAACATACAACAGATTCTTTTTCTTTAGAAAGTGAAGCAGCTTCCCCTTTTCTTACCCTGCTCTATGATCTTGGCCACCGCTCAGCAAATAGGCACGTGTTTGATCTGGATGGTGTTTGTCATGTTGGTGAGATGATCTCTGCACCAGCTGACGTCTTAAAAGGCACAGCGGGCAAAGTGAATCACAGTGCCAAAGCAAAGACTCGGCCAGCAATACACACGCGCACAAACACACACCAACAGCGACACACTGTGCAAGCATGGCCGCCAAGATGAATGTTTATTCAGACTTCTCACAGACCAAAGACAAAACAGATAGATCTAAAGACAAACGCACATGAACTCACGCACACACGCATTACACAGCACCCAGAGCGAAGGCAGACTTTTTTATGCTGACACTCCACTGCTGCTCACACGTCTGTTTTCTTTTTTAAATCTCTGAACTCATCTTTCTCTCTTGCCTCAATTTTTTCAAAGGTTTGTGCACTTGCAAGAACACTGATGCTGCACATCATAAATGCTGGCATACAGATGAGGGAGAAATTATGAGCCACCTGAGAATGTCAGTTTTTCCCAAGTATTTCCCAAGTACTGTTAAACAGAGCAAGGAATTATTAACACAGCTTTTGCAAACATCCTAGTTTTATTTTGGATGATTACACAATTCTACTTTGCACACAGATATAAAATAATTTCACAAAGACTCGACTCTACCAGGGTCTAAATTATTAACCCCCCTGATGCTATAGTTGTTTCTCCTTTTTGCTGGATAACAGCCCGCTGTCGTTTGTTGTAGTTCTCAACAAGCCTCAGACTTGTCACCTAAGGAGTCCCAGACCTTCTTTGACCAATCTCACAAGCTCCTCCAGATTTGATGGTCTTCTGGTATGGACCTTGGTCTTCAGTTTGACCCACTGACTTTCAATGAGATTCAAATCAGGGCTTTTAGCAGGCCAGTCTGTTAAGTTCATTCTTAAAGTTCTTCACCAGGAGCCACGCAGAATCCTTCCATCCTTCTTCTTCATGATTCCTTCCACCTTCACAAGATTCCAAGTTTCAGACATATGACGCACAACATAACACTCCTAATGCCATGTTTCACTGTGGGGATGGTGTTCTTTTGCCCTCTTTCTCTAACGTGAGCAATGTCTCTATGGCCTAGAGCTCTACTTTAGTCTCATATGACCAAATGACGTGCTTCCAGTATGCAGGATCTTTCTCCAGGTTGTCCTCAGCATACTTCAGTCTGGCTTGAAGGTGTCTCTTCAGTGTCTCTTGATCTGCAACCTCCGACTATTCCTATTCGTGGCTGTAGTGATAGTCCTCCGCTGCTAAAATTCCTGACTTGGCTAGATCATTCACTAGTGTCTTGGCAGTTGTTCTGGGGTCTTAGACACATCTCTCACTAGTTTTCTTTCCAGAGTCTTTGAAATCTCTCTCTTCCTGCCACTTCCAGGCTAGTTCTGGTCCGTGTGGATCGCTTTGAATTTCTTGATGATCCTTCTCACTCCAGCTCTTGAAACTTAGAAACGCTGTGATAACCTTGTAGATCCTTCTCCTGCTTTTTGAACATCAACATTTATTCTTCTCAAGTCTAAGCTGTTCAATCTGTTTTTGCTACGATGCTTTCTCAAATGCGAGCTCAAACCCTTATTGATTTTTTTATATCGTGTGGTGAATTGGAAGATGAGCCTCAGTTTTCACTTGATTTTACAGCTTTGAGCACTACTAAATTAGAGCACATCAGCAAAGAGTTCAGTTCTACAGTGGGGGTAACAATTTAGACCCTAGCAGTTCTTGTTTTTTGTGAAATAATTTTGTTTGTGAGTTTGAATTAAAATGATGTAAATGTAAGATGTTTGGAAAAGCTGTGTTTATTATTATTTTCTGTTTAACAGCACTTGGGAAATACTTTACAGAAACTGACATTATCATGTGGGGGCTAATAATTTTATCCTCATCTGAAAATGTATCCAAACAGCTGGACATGTGATCGTCAGAAAGATGCTCCATGTGACAGAAAAGTGCAAGCTTGAGAGTCTAGTATGTTGTCTGGAAGCCTGGCATATGCTAAAAAGACTTTAAAAATCTTTAAAACAAATTAATGTGAGTAACCTCATACATGGCAAGACATACAGGCAGGTTTAATCGTTTTGTTCTTGTGCAAGAAGATGGCCAACAGGAATGTTTGCAGGCAGTTATTTCCTTATTTGGCTTAATGCCCATTTAAATTGTGTTTAACTGACTAGTCTAAAGAGGACCAAAGGCTCAGAAAACTGCAACATTCATCACAGGGTCATTGTGTCAGTGAGTATATAATGTGAAGCTGCTGTACCAAGGTGTGGCTAAAGTTAGCAGCTAGCTCCACCAGCTTTGGTTCATCTTTGCAGATTAATATTGTGCTTAATATGGTTCATCGCCACTTCAGTCGAGTAGAAAATAACCCTCAACAGCCTACATACAATTTTATTTCCATTTTCAAGTTCAAAACACTGTCATACCACACTGTTCCTACAACACGCTAACTGCTAAACTTCACATGTTTACGAGTGTTGGGCAATCAATTGAAGCTACAGTGACTACATTCAAAGCCACTATGCCTTGCGCTCTAGCAGCATTGTCCAGCTGCTCGTTCCTCAGGTCAGGACTGAATTGGGGAAAAAGGCGTTCAGTTTTGCTGCCCCCTCGGCATGGAACTCTCTCCAGACTGACTTGAAATTGTCTGAACTCATTTCACTTAGGGCATTTCGTTCAGTTTTAAATGACAGACATCGTGAGACCTCAGAACAGTGCCTGTGTTTCTGAGTCATTTCTGGGTCATTTCCCATCACTTTATCTGCAAACACCTGTGCACTTTCTATAGTATTGTTTGTTTTTAACTTATTGTTGCGATCTGACACTGAAATGTATTATTTATTGTGACGTGTGCTGCTGACCTCTTGGCCAGGTCGCCCTTGTAAAAGAGATCTCGATCTCAATGGGAATTATCTGGTTAAATAAAGGTTAAATAAAAATAAAAAAGTTTTACAAGAGAATTTTACAGGCATTTCAGGCCCCTGTTCTTGAAAAGTGCTACACATTCAGTTGAACTAACTTGTGAATCTTTTGCCAGCTAATTTATATCAGAATTTAGCCCTTTAAGCAGCTAACTGACCAACACACCACACTAACAGATCTGTTCACCAAGATCCACAGTCTCTCTACTCAAAACTAGAAATTTCACGTGGTCAAATGTGCTAGCTTTTAGCTACTTGCTACATCCATTTTGGTAGCATTTTCAGTCCAGCTTCTTCCCTTGTGGTATGTTTTATGGTTGTGTCTGTTGTCACAAATCAACAAGTCTTCATTCCATATCTGTCGTCCATCTACCTTTATACTTCACATTTATATCAGAGTGGCTCTGATTGTCTTCTGAGCTGATTACAGAGGTAAAGATCACTCTTGTACACCACAGAAAAATCTGCCAGGATTGTCTTTAGAACCAGACAATATTCAGGCCTTTGCTGACTTTTGGTGGAGACGGAAGAATCAGGCTGAAAGTCGGCTATCTTGTAGTGTGGGCCAAGCTCAAGGCAATTTTCAAATCCTAACCAACTTTGAAAGCCAACTGTTTGAAAATGTTTGAATACAGGTTTTTATTATTATCACAGAACATCTGGGATATGTGACCTACAGAATAATGCCTGTTGAAAAAATTGAGATCCTGCATCCTGAAAATTGAAACATTGTTGAATCAATTAATGAAATGGTAAAGTGGTGATAACTGCTAATAATAATATAATATGCTACTGTTATCCTATATTTATTTTTTTTCTAGTGTAAAACTTGTGTTATGTATTCCGTCTTACCCGTGGCGACGATTATCCCTGGTGCAGAGTTCTTGGTGGAGATGGTTCCTGACAGGTACGGGTTCTCTGACATTTGCAGCTGAAGGTGGAGCGAACAGAAAGGCTACAGAAAAAAAAAAAAATTACAATGACGAATATCCACCTGTTATTTTTCATGTGAAACACCTGCACCAAACATACAAACCGCCTTAATGTCATGAGGCAGACTGTCGGACCAGGGCCACCCATAAGGGGGGTAAAAGGGGAGAGCTTTCTAGGGCCCAGACAAATGGGGAGCCAATGAAGGTCAGCAAAAGCATGGTCCATTGTAAAGTTAAGCTGTGATAATCATATCTTACATTCAACTGGGGTAGTAACACATACCACAGAAACAAAAATTAATTTCATTTATTTGTGCAGTAGTGCATTAAAACCTTTTAAAAAAATGTAAACCCCTTTTCTGGTGATCTTAACAATGTGCATGAGTAAATTGACTAAACCACTTGGAAAATAATGTCAGACTTCAAAGCTAAGTCATGATGTTCACAAATGTAAAGATTCCAAAAAATGAAGAACAACCTGAGACAACTTTAAGAGAAAAAAAATGCAAAATGGGTTTGAGGTAGCCAAAACTGGCAGGAGAAGTTGTGAAAAGGGGTTAAAATTGTCATAAAGGGTTAAAGATGGCCAAAAATGTCAGGATAGTAAAAGGGGTTAAAAAAGTAAAACAAAGGGAAAAAAGTGGCAAAAGTGTCTTAAAACTGGCAAAAATGTTGCAAAATATCCAGATAAAGCAGTGAAAGGGGGTTAAAAAAATCACAAAATACTGACTGGGAGAGGAAAAGAGGGGCATATAGTATCATAAATGGTTATATAGAGGCAAAAATGCCAGAAAAAAATAGTGAAAATGGGTGAGAGAGTGGGAAAACTGGGCAAAAAGTATCAAAAATGGGTTAAGACTTGCAAATTTTTTTAAATATTGGCAGGGATGAGCTAGGGAATAGGGTCAAAGTTTTAAAAAAAAAGAGGGGGGGAAACAGTGGCACAAATGTTGCAAAAAAAATAGTAAAAAGATGTTGAAAAGTAGGAAAAAGAGGCTAAACTGGCAAAATGGGTTAAAAGTGTCATAGACATAGCAAACTGACCAAATATAGAAAGTAGTGAAAGGGGTTAAAACTGTCAAAAAGGGTTAAAAATGGCAACAAAAAAAAGGTCAGGTAAAGTAGAGAAAAGGGGTTAAAAAAGGTCAAACAAAGGGAAACAAGTTGCAAAAGTCTGTTAAAACTGGCAAAATTGTTGCAAAACATCCAGAGAAAGCAGTGACAAGGGGTTAAAAAGTGGCAAAAATGGGTGAAGAGTGTCAAAATCTGGGTTAATACTGGAAAAAAGGTGGCATTAATGAGCAAAACAGGGATAAAAGGGGGTTTAAAAGTGTGAGGATTAAATTATTTTGATATCAGGATCAATAACAGCTTGACAGACCAATGCTACTGATTCAAGAAACATGCCTCAATATTATCTATGAATCACAACTGTGACAGGCCCATTCACTGGTTTGTCAGGGGCCCAGCGAGTCTGGTCAGACCTTCATCAGGTTTATATTTTTGTTAATTCTGAACAAAACTAACCCATTAGCTGCAGAAAATGTTAACATCTTTGTTAATAGGGAATGAATGGGTAACAGAGTTGCATTCTTAATTAACTGTCACTGCTTCTGGTGAAAGTCCATGTCAGTTTATTTTCAGTTTTCAAAAGGAAAATTAAACCGAAAAATTGGAGTTCTAAACACTGTTTATCAAAACACACATTAAATTGTCTGAAAAATATAATCTCTTAACTACACATCCATTAAAAATACAGATAGTTTTCACAGGGGAATGTTAAAGTAAACAGTTTCACAGTATGATTTAAAATTAGAAAATAATAGGGTCAGAAAAAATGAAAGGACAAAAACAAAACCACCACAAACAAGCTTGATTTATTTGTCTCACAAAGTGCACTGACTGTGCCTTCATAAGTTTTGCTAATTGCATTTAATCTGTCATTAATACAAAGAGCCATGAAATTTGCATTTAAGTGTGACGACAAGTCTCCGAGGCATGCACACAACAGAAGACAATTACATTTGTTCACAGAGCAGAAAAAAAAAAACGTGTCTGCTTTCATCTTTGCAGCAGACAGCGTGTGACTGGTGTAAGGACATGGAGGGCAGCGGGACTGAACAGGGTAATCAGAAGGAATCCACAGCAGTAATTAAAATGTCACACAAATGCGCAATCACAGGGAACCTGTAAGCCCTCAAATCACCTCTTAAACAGCAAGAAGTCCCCTGAATGTCTCTACCATGACTCCCCTGCTTTGTGTGAGTATCAGGAAAGCTGCCTAATGAGGATGGAGACAGAGGAAGCATGTGCACTACATCTGCATCAGTCTGCATATTATCTGCCTTAATATTAGGGCATCTACAGAGTTTATTACCTAAACACGTTCATTATACACGAAAATTAGCTTTTGCCCCAAAATTAGTAGATTCATTTCAATATATGGAAAATTATCAATGTAATATTAACCTCAAGAAGCTCAGTAATTCTTTTTTTCCTCTGTGGGGGATACGAATCACCAGAGGATATTTTAAAACATTTTAAGTTATCAAACTGAAAGCTAAAGTGGCACGCAGAAGACATCCTGTAACACGGAGCTAGCCTAGAGGTTAATCCTCGTATGTTTAGGTTAAAGTCAGAGTTTCTGTCATCAAGCTTGCTCTGTGTAACCTGGCTAGAACATTCCTACTTTAAACTTTAGCAAATGATCACAGTCAAATAAATAAATGATACATAAATTCATATCCTAACAGGATTTCAGTGGCTATCTCAGTAACCCTGCAAGATGTGAGGTGTAGTGTTCAGAACTTTCGTGGGTGGCTTTCTTAACTTTCGTGTGCTGACTTTCTTAACTTTCATGTGCTGACTTTCTTAACTTTCGTGGGCTGGCATTCTTAATTTTCGTGGGCTGGCTCTCTTAACTTTTGTGGGAAGGCTTTCTTAACTTTTGTGGGTAGGCTTTCTTAACTTTTGAGGGAAGGCTTTCTTAACTTTTGTGGGTAGGCTTTCTTAACTTTTGAGGGAAGGCTTTCTTAACTTTCGTGTGCTGGCTTTCTTAAATTTTGAGGGAAGGCTTTCTTAACTTTTGAGTGAAGGCTTTCTTAACTTTTGTGGGTAGGCTTTCTTAACTTTTGTGGGTATGCTTTCTTAACTTTTGAGGGAAGGCTTTCTTAACTTTCGTGTGCTGGCTTTCTTGACATTTGAGGAAGGGCTTTCTTAACTTTTGAGTGAAGGCTTTCTTAACTTTTGAGGGAAGGCTTTCTTAACTTTCGTGGTCTGGCTTTCTTAAATTTTGAGGGAGGGCTTTCTTAACTTTTGAGGGAAGGCTTTTTTAACTTTTGTGGGTAGGCTTTCTTTACTTTTGTGGGTAGGCTTTCTTAACCCTTTTGGGTGGGCTTTCTTAACTTTTAAAGGAGGGCTTTCTTAACTTTGTTGGTAGGCTTTCTTAACAATTTTTGGCAAGGCTTTTGTAACTTTTATGGGTTGGCTTTCTTAATTTTTGGAAAGGTTTTTATAACTTTGGTGGGTTGGCTTTCTTAATTTTTGGAAAATTTTTATTACTTTGGTGGGTTGGCTTTCTTAATTTTTGGGCATGCTTTATAACTTTGGTGGGTAGGCTTCCCTAATAATTTTTGGGAAGGCTTTAAGAACCTTGTGGGTTGGCTTTCTTTAGGTTTTTTTCAGGTTGGCTGTCTAAACAATTGTGGATAGGCTTTCTTTATTTTTGTGGTTAAGGTTTCTTAACCCTAAGTCTTCTGACTTTAAAGAACTTTTTGCACTGGCTAATTTAATGTTTGTGTACAGATTTTGTATTGTATGGGACTATTTACCAATCGCAGCAAGTACAGGTGGACAAGGCATGCTGAGGACAATCTTTTGCAATCCACTGGGAGGCATCAGACAGGCAACAGTGTGAGTAATTTACGTTATTAAAAAGGTGTTTAAAAAGGTCATTTTTTGTATTTCAAGAATGTATTTGTTTGATTTGTAGTTTTTTGTTCTTTAAACATAAATTATAATTTATTTGTAATCACAGCAGATACTGAATGTACGGCTTCATAAAGCTTTCTATGTTGATTTTTTAAAGATATTTTTGGCTACCTGAAGAATGATAAAAGAAACCTGTCACAGATTAATCTGATTTTGAGCTAATGTCAGGTTGGCAGTGGTTTAGTTTGGTGTTGGTGTGCAGATGAGTCGGTTCTAAAATCTAGTGCCTTTTTTAAGCAGTTGGAGCTAGCTCCAGGTTGAGAGCTGTTTTTTTTTTCATCTGTGTTTATTGCTGTTTTAAAGACACAATGAAGGCAAAATGGTATCAAGTGAGGAGCTTTTTGGAGGACTGGCTCTTCTTACTGAGCTGAAACAAATAATCTGGATCTCTTAAAAGAGCCAAAAGTCCTACGTATATATCCCTGAGCAAGGCTTAACAGACATACATAAAGCCAGTTTGTTTTTTATTAACTAGTTTAATAGTGCAGATCACATCAGTTGACAGACTGTCTTTAATGTGAGCATTGCATCTGCAACCCCAACCCTGATATTTCATGGTCCAGGCCACCTTAGTATGTAGTCAGAGCTACTGAATATCTATCAGGCTGTTTTCAATAAGCATTGAGGTACATCCAAACAACGCTTCAAGGATTACCACTTTGTTCCTAAACACCCAAAGCAGATAAATACAGTATATGTGCTAATGCATTGTTTAAACTGGCTAACAGGGATGCAGGCCAGCTTGTGCATTTTCGCAACACACTTTAACAGCTTTTCACCATCTTGCATTTGAAGAAAACAGCTGTATACTATGTAAATATACATTGTAGAGTTCTGGTTTGATCAAAATGACTCATTAGTTTAAGTGGCCAGAGACAAGATGACTTGCAGGCTCCAAGTCCATTCTCAAAACTATCAGGAAAAACTCTGAGCTTAGCTACAGCAAAGATTACAATCATGGAGACGACAGATGGTGCTTACAGAGCGACACATCTGCACAAGAAATGCATGTTGTGGACTGTGTGTGATGCAACAGAAATAATCCCAAAAGGAAGAATGTTTAAACCTTTTTCCCTCGGGGGACTGTAAAAACTAGATTTTACAGAACATTTAATGCAGAGTATCTTACCAGTATGCAGTGAATGTCATTTCCATCCAGGTCTGTAGCAGGAGCCTGCAGGAGCCTCCAATCTCTGCCTTTATTGTAAGTGATGAACGTCTTCACTTGGTTGTCTTGTCTCTTGTTAGCGATCAGCATGCCTTTGATTCCCGCCACCTGGTGAACACAGAGGACACAGCAACTTGAGCCAGAGAGTATTTTTGTATTTATTCACCCCTGCAACAGTTTAGTTCTCCACTGCAGATGATGAGGCAAAGCCAGCCACCTCATCAGAAAGGGCATTCTGGGTATTGAGGCAGTAATCTTCACGACACTAGCTCAGTTAAATGCAAATGGTGTGCTTATCCTTTCTTGCTGGGTCCGACAGTCTGGCAGACACCATCAGCAGAGTCTGCTGCGTTTTCTTCTACTGAGCTAAGTGCTATCTGTAATTGTATCCTCACACGTCTCAGCAATCCAGACAGTCCAAAATGATGACTGTTGGGAAGTGACACCTTGTATGTTTCCTTGCAGTCACTCTGAATCCCCCAGAAACACGTAAAAACACATACATACTCATCACTTCTATCCCAAAATCCTCCCTGCTAGCTGTCTCTCAGGGATTAGACATATCCCTCAACCCCACCAAAGTGTGACATGTAATGGAAAGGACAGAGTCACTCGGAGTGGTTGCCATCATGAGGGGCTCCAGTTGGATGTGTTTCCCTCCCTGCAGGGCCTCGTCAGTGTAAGTGGCACTAATAGGCATCACATCCGACATTTTCATAGGAACATGACGCTGGGGATGGATGCTGCTAACGAGGGTCCCTGCATCCTTGTCCAGCCGGACCTGTCAATCACTACGGTAATTATTTAGTGCCTCTGCCTCCTCTATCACTCACAGTCGTACACCTGCACTCAAACAAGAACCGCACGTCACTCCCACCATGCACTTCTTTCAACCCGTCGCTTACACCTCCCACACTCTACATTTTTAAATTGAAGGACACAGACATGGATTTGTTCTCTACAGCACTGATTACTATAGCACAGATACATTAAAGAAAACTGACATTTGGGACAATTTGCTCATTCATTGCCTTGTAAAAAGTCAATTTAAAGAGGCACCAAAAACCTGCGAAGTGCCAAAATGAGGGGGGAAAATGTAAAAAGGACTGAAATTGTGCAGCCGCCTATGGTCAGAGAGGGTGAGCTGAGATGAATGAGTCAAAAGCATGGACTGAAAATACATGGATGTCACCCGGTGGGTTCTGGAACTAGTCACTGGCACAGATCAGACCAAAGACTTTCAATGATATAATTTGAGGACATTGCAAAGGACAGTTAAAGGTGTATGAGCTGAGCTGTTTGCCTCAGATCATAATAATATATGATTTTTTTCAACTCTGTGTACCATGTAGTCATGATAAATAATTTCACCCTCTGATTCCATACATTCTGCTTTAAACAGGAGCCCCACTGCTCTCTCCCTATCAAACTCCACACAAATTCCCTAAAATTTCAAAGGAATTTCCTCAAATTACTTCAAATATTGTCCAAATGTTTTGGTTAAGCTTTATCATAAAGTCCAAACATTCCAATGAAAAATTTCCCCAAAAATTCAATGGAAATTCCTTGAATTTTTTTTAAAGTTTTTTTTTTTTTTTTAAAGCAAATGACCCCTTCAATTTATTATCGAATTCTCCCAAATTATTCCATAAAAATGATTCAAACACATTTCCTGAAAATTCCTTGAAAATTGAACATTTCTTTTCTACTATATCCACTTTTGAAAAAGTAACAAAAATAAATAAATAAATATTAAAACAATTTTGAAAAAATTCAAGGCACATCTCCCAAAGTTCTGAATCAAATTCGCCCAAAATTTGAAATTCCAAATAAATATCTTATACTTAAATGAAAATACTCAAGGAAATCTCCCCCAACATCCAAAGAAATTTTCCAAATTCCCAGGAAAATTATTTAAAAAAATAACTACAAGCTAATTTAAGTATCCTGTAAAAAGATCCGATAGATTTATTCAAATATTCCCCAAATATTTCAGTGAAAATTGATAATAAAGCCTAGACATTTCAATGGAAAATATCCCCCAAAATTCCATGTTATTTCCTTAAATTGGGCTGTAAAGTTAGCTTTAGCAAATGTAGCTAATGCTAACATAGCTAAGTTAGCTGTGTAGGAAACAGCGTGAGCTTACATAGCTAGCCTAGCTGTTAGCTTTAGCTATATTAGCTAAGTAGTGTTTTATGTGATTATAATATTGGTGTATTTGATTTGCAAAACTGCTAAAGGTGTACAGTTATAGCTATTTTATTTATGTAGCTTACTTAGCTAACATAGTTTCGAAGCTTTAGCCTTAGCAAAGTTTTATTAAGGTGTTTTCACGAAAAAAAAAATGTTTCTCCTTTAGGCAGACTGTGCAGTCAGTTTATTAAATTTTTTTTAATTTGGTTTTTCAGATTTTTCATTTTTGTATCCTAACCCTAACCAAAAGTTTATCAGATTTGACCTAGAAAGTGTTAGCATGTGTCTCCGTCCTGACAGAGGTGGCATCTTACAGTAGTGGTCTGCACAATGGGGCATCTGAGAGCTGCAGTCTGTCTTGGCCAAGGACCATAATGCATAGTATTAATTCGATCAAAAGAAAAACACGCACTAATTATGGACCTTTAAACTGCATAACGATTCTAAGTTATGCATTACACGCTTTTCTATTTTCACTTAGCACCCTGCTGCTGTTACGGACAGATAATATTATAGACATGGTTGAATCCAAATCTCTTAAGGAGCAACAAGTTCACTTTTATTCTTAGAGTAATGTCTTGTAAACATCAGAAAAGAACAAAACCAAAGGAAAGGCTTACAATGCATTGTTCTTTTCTTTAAAAACACTCCACACAGCTTACTCAGAGTCTGAAGGCTTAACACAACACCTTTGAACCCTGTTTAAGGCCTACGAGCATTACTTCAAATAATCCTCCTTATTTGCTGAGACTGTATTCACACTGGACTCGGCTGACTTGGTCTAATTACCATACAATAGGGAGAAAAGAGAAGGATGGTGAAATGATGTGTCAGCATTTACTGCACATCAAAGCTCTGTGGACTTTTATTTTTGCATTTCAGACAAATGTAAATTTAGCCTATGTAGCCATGTGTATAAGGGAAATAATGTAATCACTGAGGGGTGTATAATTTGATACATCAATAAACCTTCAATCTACTGTGTCTATGGTGTGTTGATAAGAGTTTCAACCCCGAAAAGGTAAAATAGTCCTTTGTTGATCTCTGCCCTCTGATCTGTGCTATGTGCAGCGTTCTAGATGCACTTTCAGCATGGAAGGTCGCCCCCCTTTGGTCTAAGCAAAACCGTGACTCTATGGAGTGCGACTTACCCGTTGTATGTGGAAATTGCGGGTTACGCAAATTTGTGACCCCTGAAAACTGTTCTGCAACCCACTTTTGGCTCCTGACCCACCAGTTGAGCCCCATTGGGTTAGACAGAGAGCCCAAAGGTGGTATAATTTACATGTCATGTGTTTAAAAAGTCTTTTTCAATACAGATTAACTAGAAAATATTTTTCTTCATAATATAGTAAAAATATGTGTGAAGGTCACCAAGAGTAGACTCTGTGTTTAATTTCTCATTTTTATGTTATTTATCTAATCACAACTCCCACATGGGCTATTTTGGTAAAGCACTTTTCTACTACAGTGCTCTACAGGGAAATGAAAAAAGTCAAAAGACAAATACATTTATTATGAATTACTGGTATTTCTGTATAAAGGGTAAAAAAAAAAAAGTTATTGATCAACTTTCAGAAGTGTAGTGATTTTTCTTCTGACTGTCTGATAATTAATAAACAATTTTGGCATGCTTTTAGCTCAAATCTTAGGATTTAAAAAAAAGCCAAAAAGACAAATAATGTTTGAATATTGAAGGTCAAACATGTTAGCAAAGGTTGAATTTCAACAAGTCAGATGCAGACAGAGCAACTGGTTCATCCATTAAATATCCAATCTTCTCTGTTTACTCTGTTTTTTGCTCAACTGAATTAATATGAGCCGTTTGCCTAGAAGGCTGGAGAAGGTCAATTATTTTAGAAGCATTCCTCGTGTTTTTATTAACATCTCCACCCTGTCTTCACAGCAAATCAATTTTCCCACTCCAAATGAAATATCTGTTTGGTAATTGGTGAACATACTTTGTTTATAAAAGCTCAGTTGTTGTCTTCTAACTGCTAAAAGCCCTTTTATTCCCCATGTCACATTCACCCATTCACTGATGGCAGAGGCAGCTCTTTATCATGGCCATCAGTGTAGACATGTCAATATAATACCAATACATTTCAGAGTAATTGATAAGAAACTTGAGGGGTTATTTGCTTTGAAATTTTTAGGTATTTTCATGGACATTATGGAAATGTATATGTAAACTTGGGAAAATTTCATAGGAATTTTGGGGCGTGTCCCTTGAAATTTTCAAGAATTTTCATGGAAATTTCAGGAAAATTGTTTAAATGTTTAGGGGGTCATTTTATTGAAATTTTGGTGAATGTATTTGTAAATTTAGGGGAATTTGCTGGGAAATTTTAGGGGGAATTTGCTTTAAAATCTTTAGGTATTTTCATGGACATTAAGGAAATGTTGGGGGTATTTCATAGGAATTTTGGGGCGTGTCCCTTGAAATTTTTTAAAGAATTTTCATGGAAATTTCAGGATATTTGTTTGGATGTTTGGGTTGTCATTTTGATGAAATTTTGGGGAATTTGCTGAGAAATTTTAGAGGGAATTTGCTTTGATATTTTAAGGTATTTTCATGGAAATTTAGGAAATGTAAATGTAAATTTATAGGGATTTGACTGAAAACTTTGGGAAGTGTCCTTTGAAATGTTCATGAATTTCATGGAAATTTCAGGGAATTTGTTTAAATGTTTGTGGTGTCATTTTGATGAAATATTTTTTGACTGTATTTGTAAACTTAGGGGAATTTGCTAAGAAATTTTAGGAGGGATTTGCTTAGAAATTTTGAGGTATTTTCATGGACATTTAGGAAATGTGTACATTTGGGGGAATTTCATAGAAATTTTGGGGTGTGTCCCTTGAAATTTTCAAGAATATTCATGGAAATTTCAGGACATTTCTTTTGTATGTTTGGGAGTGTGATTTTGATGACATTTTACTGAATGGACTTAATTTAGGAGAATTTGGAGGGAAATTTGTATTTTCATAGGAAATTGTACATTTTGGGGAATTTCACTTGAATTTTGGCAGTGTCCTTTGATGCAATGGAAATTGAAGAGAATTGGTCTGGATTTTTTTTTTCATTCATTTTGATGCAATTTTGGGCCATGTATTTTTAAATATGAGAGAATTTGACAAGAAATATCGGGGTGAATTTGCTTGAAAATTTTCAGGAATTTCTATTGAATTTTGGGGGAAATTTTAACTGGAATTTTAAGGCTGAAGCATTTGGCGCTGGATCATTTGGAGAACATCTGAAGGTACTTTTATTAGGACTTTTTAGCAAATGTTTAATAATTTTCACAGAAATTTTGGATAATTTCTTTGAGATTTAAGGGAATTTTTTCAATGAAAGTACAAACCACTGCTAAAATGTGCAGCCACGTTAAATGACAGCTAATGGTTTATTAAAGACTTGAAGTTGAAGATCTTTTAAAATGTGCAAATGTGCAAAATTATTTATTTTGCTGTCATTAACAGTTATTTAAAGGAAAAAAATCCATACCAGTAGGTCAGATCAAGATGAAATCTGAAATCAGAATGGCTAAGTAAATTGGAATCAGTGCATTTCTAGGCCTGTTTTTTGTTGATTATTTGATCAACAAGATCACACACCATCAAATCACCCGACTGGCTGCAGAATGTCAGCCCTACTAAACAGGGATAATTGTACTGATTCTAGAATAAATATACCACCTTTTACAAATAGAAATAGTTGCATTCATAAGTTTTTTCAATCCACATAATGAAAGCAGCAATAAAATTCAATCAAAAAATCCAAATATACATAGCTCAAAAGAACCATAGCACAGGCAACTTTCCAGTCATTGCCAGTTAATTCAGTATAGTTTTAAGTGCTGTCTATTAGCATTTCACAATACTTAAATCACAGAGCTCATTTTGAATCGCTGCTTTGACAGTTTAAATGTGCCACATCTTCATGAGTGCCGGCATCATCCTGATCATTTAATACCCACCACTGATAACACTCTTCTCTAAGTCTCCAATCAATCATTCAGAGCTGATTGTAGCAAGAAGAGGGGGGGATATTAATGATTTATAATGTCGTAAACCCACGCCAATCAGGGCGATAATTGTCAAAGACCCACCTGCTAAACCAGCTCCAAGACTGATGGGAAGTTTAGCGAGTGATGCTGAGCCCTGATGTCAACAGAAAATTAGTTTGCACAACAAAGGCTCCTGATTACAGAAATTGCCCTTATCCAATCTGATTGACAATAAAATAATCCCTCTAATTTAGAAGATAATTGTGCAATTTTCAGTGTGGAAATAGCATAATTGATTTTGGAGAGGAGGACCCAAGGAGAGCAGAGACAAGACTTCTAAATGGAAGAACAAAACAACTTTCCCATACTCTGCTGCCTCCCCTCTGGTCTGACTCGGGCTGCATCTTCTCTCTGGAACATTAGGTCTGTGAAGTGCAGTTTGTCAGAGTCTAAAAGCAATAAATGGGATGAGTTCCACAGCATATATCTTCCCATGTGTAATGCGTCTGATACTAGAAACTGCAGAGTATCATCTATCTCTTGTTTAGGTTCTGATCAGGAACAGAGCTGTGACTGCT
Source organism: Cheilinus undulatus (assembly GCF_018320785.1). NCBI lineage: Eukaryota > Metazoa > Chordata > Actinopteri > Labriformes > Labridae > Cheilinus > Cheilinus undulatus. The sequence continues at coordinate 7,925,737 of NC_054868.1, forward strand.
TGACAAACAGAATTAAACCTCCTTATCATCTCGTACTGCATGCTGAAATACCTAAACTACTGTTGCATGGTAATGGGAACATTCTCAGAGCCACACATACACACCACGTCCTGTGCTGGAGAGGTAATGGCATTGTTAATTACCATACTGCTGCCACTGCTGCTGGCCAATATCTCACTTCCTTTACTCTCTCAGTCACACCTGCCAGTGTGGGAGTGATAAAATGGGTTCAACAGGGAGCAAAGAAGAGGGAAATTCTACCTCCCTGCTATGAATGCTAATGCAAACACATACAGCGGCTATCCAGTGAGATAACAAGGTCATTACAAGTCCAGAGGTGCATGGCAGTGAGGCCCATTAAGCATGTTCCTCATACTGTATGTCTGCTGTCAGGAAGATTGACGACAACAGCCTGCAATGCACACCAGCAACACAAGTAACAGGCACACAGACTCAACAGCATGTGTTTGCAAAGAAAAAAGTGGGAGACCAATCATTTTGCATCTACTTTCTTTAACCAACCATGGCCTGATGTGACCAATCAACACTTTTATTCATAGCAGACAAAGGGCTGTGTCCACAGCTGAATTTACAAAACAAAACCAATGTAGTCAAGCGTTTCTAAAGGCATGCATCCTGAGAGCAAAAATAGCCTCAGTGTCAGCCTTTTAATCAGGGGGCTCACAGCTGGAAATAGTTTTGATTTTGGAATGGCTGAAGCCTCCTACCTTTAAGCCCGTTTTAGACTGGAAGCATGACGCGTGTTTTGACGGCGACATGGCTGATTATCAGTTGCGCCACTTCTCAAGTGCCTGATACAGGTGCACAAGACGTGGCGCACAAGCAGATTGTGCATATGCACATGTGCATTATTTGATGAACAGAGAGCCATATTCACTTGGTTGTAGCAAATATGTACGTCCGCATTGGTAGAATATATTTGTAATCTGTTTCTAGGCTTTCTGTTTACAATACAATGTGTCAGAGGAAAGACAAACACAGTATGAGTGCACTTCTGGTTCAGCTTTTCATAGTAAAAGCCCCGTTCAAGATTTCTTTGGAAAATGCTTTTATTTTGAAGGGTTCACGATACGCTTCCACTATACACTGAATCAAGTCGCTTGGTGGGGTGTATTGGGGCAAATCTTTTGAAGAATGACAGGGTTGTAACAGTATAACCTTGCAAAGCAGATGGATTCGCCTGTTTCCGTGTTTCTCACTGGCAAATCCATCTTGCAAAGCTCCCGTCTGAACAGTTTGGGCCCGGTTAGAAAGTGACAGGACCAATCAGCGATGAGAGGCAGTACTTTCTGATGGGCGGAGTCATGACGTTTGCAAGCAGCAACAAGAGGCTGGTGCAATTATGGCGGAAGAAATTAGCATGGATGCTGCTAAAGTGCCAGTTTTATCAGAACTTGATGAAATCTCTTCATTAAAGGAAGAACAAAGAACAGCATTGAGTTTTCTTTTCAAAAACCTCGGGGCGCAGCAGGATAGCAGCTACATCATGTGTTTTGTTGCTCTGATTGGCCTGTAAAGATGTGACAGATTGAACGTTCATCCAGTCACACTCTGAGTTTGTTTTCAAAGGCTCTGCCCTTTCCCAAACGCTGTGTATGAGAGGTTTTACAGATGGATGTGCGAAACAAATCCATCACGCCGAGAGAAGCAGGAGAGGACACACACGGGACACTCAAGCAGCAAAACACGCAGCCAGTCTGGTGTAAATCTCAGCACCCCTAAAAATTAGGAAGTACATTAGCCAACCTGATTTTCAAAATCAGAATGGTATTTTGCATTTTTTTTCCTAGCTATCATATGGAATAAAGTAGTAATAATCAGCACTTTGTCAAACTTATGTGCCATATTATTTATTCTGAAAAAGGGAACCCCCTCTACCCTCTCTACAGCAGGTTTAGTCCAAAAACCATGCACAGACATCAGGTAAACAAACACACAAGATGAAATCACTCCATTCTTGGATTTATGTCAAAAAAGGAAGTTAATAATTGAAATGATAGTCATATAATTAGGTGTACTACTTGAAAGCAATATTCATTCATGCATTAAGAATTCATTCAACCTTTATTTAATCTAGAGAAATTATTGAGCACCTGCCCTCATTCTCAATGACATCTAGAGTATAATTTAAACAAACAGACAAAAAGATAGGAGAGGAAAAACACAAACTGGATAAATAAATCATGAGCATCACAAAATAAGCAGACTGCAGTCAGAAGTAGTTACAATTATGAGAGGAGTAGGTTATAATCATGTTTTTTAATTCACCCATGCTGACAGGTGTGTTTTAGTGTGCTTTATATTTGTAAGGTGTTCCAGCTGTGTGCCTTAGCTTCTTGGCACCTTAAGTGTCAGCCAGTTACTGAATCAAGTTGGGTAATGACCGGGGGGGTATGGGGTAGGCAAACCAGGCTATTGCGCCTCGGGCCTCTAGATGGAAAGGGGCCTCCCAGAGACGTCCGACATTGGTCAGTATCAACAGCATCATGGAATCCTCTTTAAACACTGCAAGGACAACAAGTCAGGAGTCCCCCAATGGGGCCCCCTACTAGCCACTGGCCAGCAAGAGGGCTGCCAAATGTGTATTTCTGGTGGATGGCAATAATTGGTGCCCACCATGAAGCGAATCCATCCTTCAGGCCATACCCAAAGAAAGAAAAGGCAAGAGGAGGATGAAAAGAAAAAAACGAGACAGAGGTAAATGAGAATGTGTTACATTACACATCCACAATCCCCTCAAGTACCAGAAAAATCCATTTCCTCTCCCTGTCTCTTTCTCCACCTTTCAGAAAATGTGTGCTGAAACAACCCATTCTAAGACTTTCCTCTCATGATGTCATGTGGGGAGTTAGCCCCGCCCCCAGGTTTGGTTGGCCCTCCCCCACTTGGAGGAAAGTTCTGCCCTCCTCTACTGATCCTCTCAGCTATGAGCTGAGATGTCGGATAGCTCAGTGGGTTACCCTGCTGACTACAATCTGGGAGATTGATGGTTCAAATCCCAGTCAGGTCCTAAACTTTGGATAAAAGTGTCGGTAACATCAGGAGTGCTGCATCCATTTCCTGAGAGGGGCGGAGTCAGACAGCTAATTACCATTTAAGGCCACAGAAACAGCTCGTTCTGAGCAGGGCTGAAACAGAGGGGTTTTTAGACATGTACAAATCCAATACTGGAGTGTTTTTTCAGCAATAAACTTCACAGGCATGTTTTTGGAACCTTTGAGACCAATATAAACTTGTCTTAAAGGGGTAAAATATGTCCCCTTTAAGGCAAAATATTAGCTGTAAATATGGGCAGAAATGTTCATATCCGCCAATATCGCTATCATGCCTATAATATTGTGCATCCCTTGTTCCAGCAGGTGTACTGACAATTGCACCCCTGAAGTTCTGATTCTAAATTCAACCCTGCTTACCACTTTTGTGTCTGAATAAGACAAATGTGAGGAACCTGAGGACGTTTTTTATGTGATAGTTCAGATCAGAGTGAAGTGGATGTCCATAGGATTGGAAGTAAAATAGGGCATAAATATTTGAAGGATGAAGCTCAAATATTTTTGAGTAAATGCTAGTCAGAACCAGTTTTACAGCAGATTTTTTGATACGAAATCAATAAGCAACACCAGCGGACAAATTCAAAGAGAGCTATAAATCACTATGTGACTGAAAAAGGTTCCAAACCACACAGTATTTCTGATTTACCAGCAGTGCCTTTGTGTTTTATTTTAAACAGATGAAGTTTCTTACTTTATTACCCTGAAAAGTCAGGTTCAGCAAAGGGACTGCTGAATTACTTATGGAAGAATTTTGAGATACTGTACAGTCACATTTGGAACTATTGCACAAAGAAATCTCTGCTCTGGTGTTAGTGTGTTAGTTCACACATGTGTGGGTGTTTTATGGCAAACCCTAAGAAGAAGAGTGGGAAATTAATAGTCCCTGCAGCTTTCTATTGATTCAATCATCAAAAACCTCGCTGTATGTTTCCCCCCAGGAAGACCAGTGTCATTAGCAGCCTACCTCGTACAAGTCCAGCATCTGGTTCCCTCCTATTCCCCTCGTGGTCTTGACATTTTCCATGGCCAAAGTGAAGTAGATCCCTCTGGTGTCAGACAGGTAGAGGTTATAAGTGTCGTTCTGGTTCCACTCCTGCACCGCTGCAAACACTTGCTTCTCATCAGTGCTGACAATGTGTAAATCCTATCAGGGAGCAGAGAGAGATTAAGAGGAGTTATGACTGGAGGCGGGAAGGTGACGGATTAGAACCTGCTGACCCTGTGGGACTGGTCATGAGATCAATGCTTTGGTGTGAATATAAATGCTTGATGACATACTGTAAGGTATAGCTCACCCTGGTGTGGTGTACCATAAGAGTATGACTTTAAGAAGACACAGTTCCGGATTTAAAGGAGGAAAAATGAAGACGAGCTTTCAGATGCCTGTGGCTTAATGCAGATTTTTTTTCAACCAATCTACATAAATTTACCATCTTGACAGAATTAATTTTAAAGGCTCCAAGGAAAAAGAAAGAAGTACCAAGTCTATTTTTAATTAACCCTGACATATCTAAATGAAAATTATTTCACAGTAACAGTGTTAAAAGTGGAGCTTGACCCATATTAGCTGACATTAGTTGATATGTTGGCAGTGTTTTTTTTTGTGTGTGTGTGTTTATTCCCCTGATTGAAGAGAAAATTTACCTTTAAGACAGCATATTGTTTAGTTCCAGGTGATTCAATTTCAATTTAAGCTTCACACAATCATTTAAAACAAGATGATCTTGGTTAAATGATTGCAGGCCAATACTGTGTCAGAAGGGAAATACAGCACATGCTAAAACTTTCAAAATAAAATCCAATTCAACTTCCAGTTAGTGATGGGTTAGGGTTAAGGCAAGGGTTATGATTCCAAAAATTAAAAAGTCAAAACTCTGACCTGCAAAACCTAATTAAAAAACATTTAATAAAGCCGACTAAACAGTCTGCTTACAGGAGAAAGGCTTGTCTTCCATGCAGCTGATGCTAAAGCTAACAAAATGACGTTAGCATATAAGCCTATGCTACATTTGTCAAAGCTATGTTAGCTATGTTAACTACATAGCTTATGCAGCTATGTTAGCTTTAGCTATATTTGCTAAAGCTGCATTTCCTTAAGCTAATGTTGCTAAAGCTAAAGCCAAAGTAGCAACACTGACTTACGTAGTAACGTTAACTACAGTAGTTACATTAGCTTTAGCTAACAAAGCTAGAGTCAGCCACCTTTGTGTAACTACTTGGATCTACACATAATTCAATCCCAGATTAGACCTCTGACCTTTTGTTTCTGTTTTGTTTATGAATTGTTGCTTAATCTGTAATGTTTGTAATTTGGTTATTTTATGAATGTAGGTATCAGACTTTATGAATAAGGCTAAATCAATTAATTAAAAAAATCCAAAATATTATTCAGGCAAAGTATGTCACTCTTGTTCTGACAGAGGTGGCGTCTCATTAAAGTGGTCTGCAAGAGTGAGCGTATGAGAGCTGCTGCCTGTACAGACTGTATTGACAAAGCTGACACCAAATGCATCACCTGCCTCCAGTCAGTCATGAAAAACATCAACTGTGGTAGGCTCAACCTGGAGAAGACAGTCATTGTGCATATTTCTAACCAGTATTAATTTTATTGACAAAAATATGACTTGAAATGTTTATTGACTGCTCTTTTTCCATAAAGACGGGGGCTAAAACTGATTTTTGATGATAAAACGTCAGAGGAACATGTGGCTTTCATCAAGGAGACTAAATAAGACCAAAACGTAGCTGGACTTCAAGACGTTCAAAATATTTCTCTGATGCACAACACAAGCAGGGATAAGTTATAAGTGTATGTTTTTACAACTATATTTGAATTAAAGTATTACTAATGCTTCAATACAAGTGTTTGACATTTGTCATGACTTTATAAATTGGCTGATGAAATCTTTATCAAAGGTCCTGACTAAAATGTAAAGACTTTTTATTGACCAAAACTGGAATAAAAAATGTTTGAGTTTTTCTCAACTAAAATGAGGCTAAAACTTTAAAGAATGTAAATGTTTAAAGTGTGACTAAACCTAATGTTGTAATTAAAAGATGAAGACTGAGACGACATTTAAAACAGCCATCCTAATTAACACTGTTTTTAAAATTATAGCTCATTATAAATAAAAGTAAGTACAGATCTATAAATCTACTCAAGTAAAAGTAAAAAGTAATCCATTTAAAATGTAGCCAAAGTACCGAAGACTGAGTGCTGAGTAGCTACCAAGAAGCTTTCACAGTGAAATATGACCTGTCCTTAATGTGAAACAACAACAAGAAAATAGAGATAAGGTTTGACATAAAGTACAATGCAACAGCTGTTGTGGAAGGACATCTGGAATCATGCTCTCTCTATGTGCATGTACTGATCTTCATGTGTTCTGAAAGCCAAACGACTGGTCGTTTTTATGTTGTTGGCAGAAAGCTTTGACCGCCTTGTAACGACTTTAGTCTTTATTTTCTTACTCAGTGCTCGATGCTTTTAAAAATTGAATTAAGTATAAATACTTCTCTCAAAATATACTTCAGTAAAAGCAAGTGATTTTAAAAACTACTCAAAAAATTACAAGTACACAAAAAGCTGCTCAGTTACAGTAATTGAGTAAATGTAATTAGTTACTGTCTACCCTGGTTGTTATCTACAAAATGTGTCTTTTTTGTTTGTAAATCCCTCAGTTTTTCCTCAAAGGAAAACCTCCATGGTTGAAAATTGAACCCAAAGTGAAAGTGGATAAAACTGCAGTTCCTCTAGTGTCCACTTGAGGCTGGCAGCAGAAGCAGCAGAGGTCGCATACACATCCATGTTAAAACTCTGATTTTTACAACAGAAACGTGTTTACAACCACAATGATTTTGGTTAACTTGTCGCTGTGGCTTGTACACTGCCTTTTCTGAATTATTTTACATTTTGTGCCTTCATTCTTAAATGTTTTATATACATGTTTTGTGCTGATTGCTTGTCAGCTTGTTTCCCATGCTTTGTCTTTCTCTGAGTTGTGTTTTGGCCTCTAATTTGTTCTCACTGGTAATGAGAGGGGCCACATCAAAATCACTTAGTTGTAAGCCCTGGTTGAACAAATTCAGTGGCATTATTGCATTTATTTAAATAAGCAAACTTAATACATAAACATTTGCTATTTGCAACATTTGCAAATTGTTGTCTTTATCAGTCTCATACATTTAACACCAATCAGACTCCGTAAAATTTCTTGTCAGTCAAACTGAGCTGCAACTTACCTTGGGCAGAGAGTACTTGGGGAGTTTGGTTTGTATAAAGGATTCTCTCTTGTAGGATACGTAATAGGTGGCTCTTCCTGATGTAGGAACCTATAACAGAAAAAAGAAGTATTAATTCATTGTGTAGAGCAGTGGTTCTCAAACTTTCCAGCCTGCGACCCCCAAAATAAAGGTGCCAGTGACCGGGGACCCCCACTGTACCTGAAGGTGGCTGAACACAGCCATGAACATTCAAGAATAGTCGTGTGGAGACAAAGCTGTACATTAGGGGGGGAAATGGAAGAGCTTTCTGGGGCCCAGCCAAACTGGGGGCCAGCAAAATCATAGTTCATTGTAAAGTTAAGCTGGAGTTTTTATATTTAACCTGAATAAAAACCATTCTCATCATAGAGACAAATTTTCAATTCATTTGTGTAGTAAGTAGCCCTCTTAAAATGTAAATCCTTTTGTTAAAAACAGAATTAAAATATATTAAAAATAGCTCAAAAGGGTTAATAATGGGAAAGGTGGTGAAATCAGAATTTTGAAAGCAGCAGAAATGGGCTAGAAATGCCAAAGATTAGATAAAAGTGGCAAAAAAAAAAAAAAAACAAAGAGGGTTACAGTGGCAAAAATGGGCATTTTAAGTGGTAAAAAAGGATTGAAAAAGTGGCTGAAATGGCATTTAATGGCATAAATAGGTTGAAATTTGGTGAATTGGGAAGAAAATTGATATAAACTGCCAAAAAAGGGTTAGCTGAGGCAGAAACTGGCAAAAGTGGGCTTTTCAAATCGTGAAATGTGGCTTAAAAAGTTGTAAAACAGGTTAATAGTGGCAATAATATGTCAACAGAGCCAACAATAGGCAGAGAGTGGCAAGATTTAGTTCAGAAGTGGCAAAAACAGGCAGAAAAAGTGGTGGAAAGGGTTTAAAATTGACAAAAAAATGGGTTTTAGGTTGCAAAACTATGTTTAAATTGGCAAAATTGGTGGAAAAGGTGATAAAAAATGAGTTACAATTAGGTAAATGTGAAGTGTGAAAAATGTAATTCCAAGATGTTCTTAGTGTTTTTAAGGCATCTGGAGACCCACTCTCAGTGTCTCGCGACCCCCAATGGGGTCCCCACCCCAACGTTGAGAACCACTGGTGTAGGGTACCCCCGCATAGCTTTCAACAGAAGATTATGATTAATTTTAGCAAAACTCCTCTTGTTTTTTATTGCCTGCTGTGCTGAAGCTCTACTGCTGGACGAATGCAGAGAACGCATCAAGGCCTCATGTCTGAACTCATTACTGACACCATATTTTATGTTCTCTGATCAGTTAAAGTGATGGGTGATAGTGCACATCAATCTCTCCATCTCCCTCTTTGTCCTCTCTAGCAGTCTCCAGGCTTGCTTTCAGAGGATTCTGGCCTCTCTAGGTGTCTATGCATTTAGTGGTTTCAAAGCGGACTTTGGTAAATATCTCTTAGGACAATCAATAGTCTAATTATTCTTTGTCAGGAGAAATCTTTAAATTGTCTAACCAATGCTCATCAGACGCTAGGGAGGAAAAAAAGCCGTTCTTAATGGTCTAGACCCTTTGCAAACACTCCAAGCTGTTGGGTGTTAGCTTATGCGGTGAGACAACACACAGCCGGTGGGTGCCGAAGCCCTGTCATTAGCCTGAAGGCCACGGAAGCAAAGCATTTTATACACATAGAACCATGCAAAGTAAAGTAAGCCTGCAGCTTTATAACCCCACCAGTCAATAACGTCAGGGAATTCATTAGAGGCAAACCTTCAAATCAAACCTGTGGCTCTCTTCTAAGGAGGAGTGATATCATTATTAATGTTGTATGACTGGGCTGATTCTTTTACTGATCAAGTAAGTGCTCTGAATGGCCCAGAAAAGAGAAAACAAGCTCAGAGAGGAAATACAGCGGCCTAGCGGTGAGCACTACAGAACAGTCCCACATGCAATCGAGTGAAGAAGCAGGAGATCGATGGCAGGGTAACCAGAGGCAGTTTGAACTTTAAGACGAATTGGTATGATTGATTTTTTTTTCCTTCCCATCTCTTTCAGGATCTTTCATCTGTGACGCATACGTGTTTAAATGTGAAGGTGCTAGAATTGAAGGGGCGGTTTAGGTTGAGTACCTGTGAGTTTAGTTGAGACTACGGAGAGGTCAAACAGCATTGAAGGTTCTTTTGAGAACAACTCTGTTTCTTTATCTAATGCTGCCAAGGCCAGTGAGGGTTCAGGAGTTAGGACTTGTCTACAGTTGGCTCAGGTAAGTAAGAATCTTGGAAAAGTCTCAACTCTCCTCTGTGTTCAACATTTAGTGGGATTAAAGAACTTGGAGAGTAACACTTTATCTACAACTGCTACCGAAAATAACAACCAAAGGAAACTTTTTTTGAAACATGCAATTCAGGCCCGACTTCAACCCTTTTCAGGGCAAGGAACCGCCTGCAGTCACTTCAGTAGACTTCCATCCCCATCTCTCTGTGATACAGTAAACCAAAGGGATTTTTCTCAGCCAATCAGTGGAGATCAGTCAACACCACAGGAAGTGACATTACAGCATCTGGCACCAATGAGCACTGGCCCTTGATAAGTTGATTAAACTCTCTTTATAAAGGTGAATACTCATGATAAGTTTTGTTTAGGTAGGGTTTCTTTCAGTTGAAAACCGGAAGAACCGTTTTTGGACGTACACCCATTTAAGGGGTGTAAAATGTGTATATGTATGTAAATATATATATATATATATGTATGTAAATATATATATATATATATACACTGAAATCAGGTGTTCCAATCTATTCCATGGCAACAGTGGCATGCAGACTGTTTCTACAAACATCTGTGAAAGAATGGGTTGCTCTTATGAGCTCAGTGAATTCCAGCGTGGTACTGTGATAGGATGCCACCTGTGCAACAAGTCCAGTGGTGAAATTTCCATCTCCTAAATATTCCATAGTCAACTGTCAGTGGTGTTATAACAAAGTGGAAGTGATTGGGAACAACCGCAACTCAGCCGTGAATTGGTAGGCCACGTAAAACGACGGAGTGGATGCTGAGGCGCATAGTGCGCAGAAGTCACCAACTTTCTGCAGAGTCAATCGCTACAGACCTCCAAACTTCATGTGGCCTTCAGATGAGCTCAAGAACAGTGCGTAGAGAGCTTCATGGAATGGGTTTCCATGGCCGAGCAGCTGCATCCAAGCCATACATCACCAAGTGTAATGCAAAGCGTTGCATGCAGTGGTGTAAAGCACGGCGCCACTGGACTCTAGAGCAAAGGAGTCGCATTCTCTGGAGTGACAAATCGCGCTCCTCCATCTGGCAATATGATGGATGAGTCTGGGTATGGCAGTTGCTAGGAGAATGGTACTTGTCTGACTGCATTGTGCCAAGTGTAAAGTTTGGTGGAGGGGGGATTATGGTGTGGGGTTGATTTTCAGGAGCTGGGCTTGGCCCCTTAGTTCCAGTGATAGGAACTCTGAATGCTTCAGCATACCAAGAGATTTTGGACAATTCCATGCTCCCAACTTTGTGGGAACAATTTGGGGATGGCCCCTTTCTGTTCCAACATGACTGTGCACCAGTGCACAAAGCAAGGTCCTGAAAGACATGGATCATTTTTTTTTTTTTTTTAACGCATCTAATTCTGACAACATCAGAGCAGACCCCCCCCCCCCCCCAGGGCTGGGAGCCAATGCTCTTTGCTCATTCAGGCACATTAACACTGATATGTATTTATGATATGCATGCCATAATATGTATGTGAATAATGCACATTTTCCTAATTCAGCAAACCTTATAAATAAATAAACACGGAATTTGAATTATTTGTACTGAGATGTTGGGACCCAAATAGATCAGTGGCACTGTTCAGATTAAGAAAAAAGGGGTGGTCTTGGGCTTTATTTACCACTGAATATGGTCAAGAAAGCTTGTAGCTTTGTTGTGCTGGATTTCCTATATGAAAAAAAGACAAGATAAAGCCCAGCTAGGACAGACAAAGAAGAGGGTCTGTTTAAATGTAGGGAGCCATAGGGCCTCAGGCCTCACTTTGAGGCCTGAGTAATGTCACTAATATATAATTTTAATGACATTAAACCTTGTGTATATACATTCATAGAGGACTCTCAGTACTGAAAATGGATTCATGTTTCTAGGCAGATGTCAGATGGACAGGTGAGGGGATCAGGGTTATGGCTATTGTTTTCTGAACTGGGGTCATTGTTTTTGGAGGACATGGGTCATCCTTTCTCTCCAGCAGGAGAACGCTGCATCAGTTTAGGATCAGCTGGTTCTGAAAATATTAAGTTTTACTTGAAGACGATAGGAGGAGGGTGGCAGCAAGTAGCGTGTTAGTCGAACTGTGGCCTTTTAGAAAATAAATTCTGAGCAGGGGAAGAGTTGAGCATTAAAATGTGACCATATAGATTCTGTCTGTAAGTACAGGTGATAAAAACACCTTAAGCAGAAAGAGTAAGAGCAGCTGTTGGAGATAAATCTGAATAAATGTAGAGCTGTGGTAGACTATGTGTAATTATGCTGACTTCTCCTGTTGACTTTTAAATGTATGAAAGCTCATTTGCACAATGTCAAAGGAAATAATATTCATGCTGTGGATAAAATTAAAATACAACCCATAAATTGCATCTGCATTACTTGAAATTCAGGACATTAACATTTCAGATTCTTCTGCTGTACAAATCATGATTACAATGACACCCTGGGCAGCGTAAAGGGTGAATATTTAAGTATTGTACTTCGCTTATGAAAAAATCCTGAATTCAGGCAAGAGGGATTTTTGACCTATTTTTACTGTCATTTATAAAATTGAAAAATATTCTGAACATTTACATACTTTTGTTGGATTTCCGGACAGTAAAACTGTACTAAAAGTGATGATGTGGTGCTGTTAAATTTACTAATTCATATTTCTAAAAATGAATGTTTAATGTGGCTGAACCAGTTCTTATGCTGAACAAGATTTAGTGGAACAAACAACCATGACTGTCTTCATAAACTTCAATTTAAAACTTGATAAGACTGTTGTTTGAGTTTTCTAATTAAGAGATTCATTAGCCTTTGTACAAATGAATACCTTTTACTGTTAGAAGATATAACAACAAGCAGCCTACTGGCAGGGTCCGAGCCAGAAGGTGCAAACATCCCATTCTAAACTGAACAGACGTCCTAACTCTTATAAGGCTGTCTCAGACTACACAAAGTCAGATTTAAGCCTCCCTGCAACGTTGCAGCTCATCGTCAAACATCCAACCCAATTATGGGCATCTGTAAAGACAATTGCTGTGGTAATGTGGCGTAATTAATGACGAATCCAAGACGCCCAACAAACATGATTCAACAAGATAAGTATGTCAGATTTTCCTTGCATGGCCTGACGTCAACGACATGAATCCCTCCTAATAGGAGAGTATTGCTCCTTGTATTTCTGTCATCATTTACCAGAGTGACATTAAACAAGTCCCCACTTCTTCTTCCCCAGGGGATTGATGTGTAAAATCCAGGAAGATTGTTTGTATTAGCAGGATAAATTTTCTTGACGTTATCACATTCATATGCCAAGTTCTATATGAAAGTCGTCTTCTTGATTTACATCCAGATGAGTCCATAATTGTTTCCTGTTTGGTTTCTTCTTGTTTTCAGAGCAAAAGACCACTAGAATCATACAGAGTGCCTCTGTTGTAGCTATGATCCAGCTCTTTGACCCGCCCCCTTGATGACCGGTGAACTTGCACAGTCATTGAGACAGTGGTGATGTCAGAAATACACTTGTCTATGCTGTCAGCCAAGACGGGGCAAGAATTTAGTTACATAGTTTGACATGGTACCGTGGTGAAAGACCAAAAAATGGCCTTAATATGGTTCTTCCTCCATTAATGACAATGCAGGTCACATATGTGGCACAACTTATCAAATGCACAGTGCAGGACTGTTTCCTAAAATCCACTTCCACTCTTTTTCTGACTAACCTTGCAAAGCAGATGGATTTAACCATTTCTGTGTTTCTCACTGGTAAATCCATCTTGCAAAGCTCCAGTCTGAACTGTTCGGGCCCAGTTAGAAAGTTACAGGACCAGGGGCAGTACTTTCAGGCACAGAGGAGTCGTGACGTCAGCAAGCGGCAACAAGAAGCCGGTGCAATTATGACAGAAGAGATCAGAAGAACAAAGAAGACTATTTGGGTTGTTTCCTTTTCAAAAACAACAAAAGTCTACAGTCGCCATGGTTCGCATTATGCAGTTCTCTACGGAGTTTACTCCTCAATAGTGGCTATGTCACGTGTTTTGTTGCTCTGATTGGCCCACATAGATGAGACAGACAGAACGTTACAATCACCCTCAGAGTTTTTCTTTCCCAAACACTGTCTATGCAAGGTTTTCCAGATGGATGCGTGAAACAAATCCATCTGGCGTGTCAGGTTACTTTCTGACCATGACTGCCCACTCCTGCATCACGTATGTCTACCATTTGCTGTGTAAGTAATGCATTATATACCCTGTGGGTCAGATCCACAAAGAATATCTCTGCTTTTTGTGCATGCTGGACATGTAGAAATGATAGAGAAAGGAAGCCTCCAATCTACAGAGCACAAGCGAAGGGGAAATCAATGCAGATTGCCCTCAACCTGCATGCAGATTGCTCTGCAAACAAGTGCACCTGTCCATTTGGGGAACAATGAAAGAATATTAAAAACTTTGGCACAAAATAGTTCCTAAAATAGCCCCCTTCCTATGCAAATTAACCCTGAGTGCAAATAGCAACTAATTCACAAAGACCAACATTAATCACCAGAGACAGTGGGGAAAATTTTACGTTAGCTGAACCCATGTTTTAAATTGACACTATCCTTCCCCTTTCCAGTTCTTACTGTGTACCCTGAAATAAATGTGGTGTTTGGAACAATGTGATGTTTGAGTTTCAGCACAAAAGTTTCTTTTCCCTTCAGTTACCACCCACTGAAACTAGCTTATTTAAAGTGACTTTTTTATGTCTTTCAAGTAGCTGACACCTTGACAAATCAAGGCACTTCACTGTGAGACAAGAAAATACATAAAACTAATTAAGTACACATAGAAAATAATCAAGGTGGAAATAACTCAGTGTTACAGAGCACATATTGTACTCAGGTCTGCTGATGTAGAAACAGTACAACCACCCTTGTCTTAATGACTGCTTGAACCCTGCCTGTATGAACATGTAGTCAACTTGAACCGAAAGACCTGATGTTCATCTATTCATTGTTTACCATATACAATATGTGACAGTGAATGCACACAGGAGATAACATAAAAGAAAATTTGAGACTAGTAAGCGTTGTGTAATAGTTCACAGACTGATGCCATACAGTCTTAAGGTAAACAGTGCTCATCTGTCTTTTCTTTCAATGCAACTACTGACAAAAATCAAGACACAACACTATAACCACTCTGTGTAAAATGTAAATAAAAACAGAAAATAATGCTTTACAAATCTCCTAAACCCGTGTTTGATTCGCAATACTACATTAACTACGTATCGGATATTTCAACTGAGACATTTTAATAAAAGATATTAGCTCATTTTGAATTTGATGGTCGTCTTGCTAAAATACGCAAGTCCTTCCCTGAAAGCAAGGGACTTTGTCTGGATGGGAGGATAAGGTTGCTCTAAAACCTCTGTATACTTTTCAGCATTGAAAGTCTTTCCAGGTGGGTAAGCTGCCCACGCCATAGGCACTAATGCAACCCATACCATCAGAGATGCAGGCTTTGAACTGTGTGCTGATAATAAACTGAATGGTCCCTCTTCTCTTTATTCCACAACACACAACCTCTGTGGTTTCCTAAACAAATGTCAAATTTTGATTCATCTGACCACAGAACAGTTTTCCATATGCCTCAGTTCAATTTAAAAGAGGTTTTGCCAGAGAAGTCTTTGATTTTAGTTCAATTTGTTTATATTATATGGACAACCTGAAAGCAGAAAAAAAAGCTTCCCCCACCCAAGTTCTCTGGTCCCCCCCACCATGAGGTCCCAGATTGGTTGGGAACCAATGCTATACATAGATGATGGGATATTCAAGGTCTACACATTTTTTCTGAAACTTTTCTACAGTTTTAAGCCACTGTTTTTCACAGATTGGTGAACCTCTGCCTATCTTTGGGGCGGTCCACATGGAGATGAGTTTAGGACTAACTGCAAAAGTATTTCATCGTATCGGCATTTCATCCACATGGTACTGGCATTTTGGGAGCCCGAAAATACTACTTTTTGAAAGCAAGTCCCAGTATGAATAAATCTGTATACAGCAACTGTCTTGTCTCCATGTGGATGACCAGGCTAGTCTTTCCTGAAACCATCACGTCAACCTGCATGTGCGAGCCCAGCCAACAATGATGACAGATTGCATAATTGTGTTCCTGTTCCTGCACTTCATCTACCACCATGAACATCAAAGGGTCATGGAGAACAGCAGACGCCACATGTTCTTAGATCCATGCAGAGCACCACTAGAAGGGCAGCCAGGAGAAATTTTGTGTGGGAGAACATTTTTGGATGTTTTTTTTTCCATCATCTTCTCTGTTTTTTGTGCATATTGTGTTAGCGTGGCAGCACGACTTAAATGCCTGGCATACATACTACAGTATTTAATGTTTTATGATTACGGAAAACTTTTTCAAACAGAAATGCCTTCATTTCTGAGAGGCTCTGCCTCTCTAAAATGTTCCTTTTAGACTCAGTCATGTTTCTGACTTGTTGCCAATTAACCTAATACAAGGCAAAATGCTAACCTGGCATGCCAGATAAATTTGTTTCACTCATCCATCTGGTTAACCTTACACAGACAGCGTTTGGCAAAGGCCAGAACCTTTGAAAAAACACTCTGAGGGTGACTGGATGAAAGTTCTGTCTGACACATCTTTACGGGCCAATCAGAGCAACAAAACGTGATGTAGCCGCTACTGAGTTGTGCAACTACCAAGGAGTAAACTCCATAGAGAACTGCATAGCGTGAACCATGGCGACTGTAGACGTGTCAGTACACGACTTTTGTCGTTTTTGAAAAGAAAACAACTCAATGCTGTTCTTTGTTCTTCATTTAACAAAGAAATGTGGTGAAGGTATGAAAAAAGTACGCTATAGCAGCATCCACGGGAATGTCTTCCGGCATAATTGCACCAGACTCTTGTTGCTGCTGCTTATGTCACGACGCTGCCGGGCCTAAAAGTACTGTACGCTGATTGGTCCTTTCACTTTCTTACCAGGCCCAAACAGTTTAAACATGAGCTTTGCAAAATGGATTTGCTGATAAAAAAAAAAAAACATAAACGGGCAAATCCATCTGCTTTGCAAGGTTAGCAAAATGCTTTTTCAGCTGTTTTTCATCATAACCATTTACTTTTCCAGCCTTTTATTGCCCCATCCCTACGTTTTTGAGATGTGTTGCTACCATCAAATTCAAAATGTGCTAAGGGATTTTGGTAAAATGTCTCAGTTCCAACATCTTTTTTTTTTTTTTCTTTGGTTCAATTTTGAATAAAATATTTGAAAATCAATGCATTCTATTCTTAGTTAAATTTTACACAGTGTCCCAACTTTTTTGGAATTGGGATCATACATAGGCTTGTTATGGGTACTTTCCATCATGTACCTTATATTAAATGGGGCTGATGGTTTGGAGGCTTACCTGTATGAATATGTAGTCGTCTTGAACCACCAAAGAGCTGATGTCGATGAATCCGGAGAATGGGTAGTTCCTGTTTGCTTCTGTGCACATCTGAGCTCTGCATGTGACATACTGAACATCTGTCACATTGGAGGGAGACACACAGAAAGTGTGAGAGGTTTAATAAGCCGTCATGAAGTACAGTATATTCTATGTATGCTGCATTAACTACAGAATAGGTAGGGGCATAATCTAATGGTGTGTTTTTTTTTTCAGATAAAGAGGGGTTTATTTATTTGTCTGACTTCAGTAAGACATGAATAAAAAAATAAACAAGTGTGTGGGTGTCGTTGTACTCCAGCTGTCAATGTTGACTGATATTTTCTCTGTCTAATTTGCTTCTCATTCCAGTGCAAGATGTATTCTTATTATGTGCACCACAAACAAGCATCTCCGCCTGTCAATCATACCAGAGTAATATGGGAAAAAAGCAAGGCTTACGTCTCACAATGATTCCACTTTGACATCACAGGCTGGTATAAACAGTTTCACCTATGTCACCTATAGAGGCCTGTGTGGTACTGCCATTCAGAGTTATGGAGCTGACATTCAGCGAGGGAAAAGGATGAGGAAGAAAGGCCATATTAATCAAGAATCAGCACTGGGCTTATTGGAGGGGTGAGCCGTCGCCGTTTCCTGGGGACGCCGACTTTTCTCCAGGTGGAATTCGTTCCCATAGAGACCTGTTCATTACTCATCTTTGATGTTTGCATGTGTATGTGTGGAAAACACTCACTTCCATCTGCTGTATGAGCCTCCATGTGGACCAGATCAGGCTCCTTGTCAAGACCCGAGACAGACCTTTGAAAGAGTGACAGACCGTGGGAGAATACATAATCATAATGACAATGAATTCAAAGGGATGTAAAGGACAAAAAGAAGAAGAAAAAAGAGCAGAGGATTGTCAGTGCAGAGGGAACATGGGGGAAGGAAATGAAAAATATCAAACAGCCAGAAGGATTCTGCTCCACTCACTGCTATTTCTATCAGAAAAGCAAAAACTAAAGGAATAGTTTGGTAATTCTGAAGACAGGTTGACTGACACACTTTTCAGTATTCCCATGCATATGAAAATGATTCATCCACTTGAATGTTTAACCCTTTCATTGATTTATAAATCAATCGTGGTCAATATAGTTTGGCTTTTTTGACAAAAAATATAAGAAAAACTCTTTAATGTCAAAGTGAGAACAGATTTCTACAAATTAATGTCAATTAGACACAAATATGTGATGTAAAATCAGTGACTGCCTAAATATTCGTCCGTTTTCAGGAGATGCATCTTTGGCTGCCATCACAGCACTGAGTGTGTGGATAAGCCTCAGTCAGGCTTGCACATCTGGACCCTGCAATTTTACTCCTTTCTTCTTGGCAAAACTGCTCAAGCTCTGTCAGGTTGCACAGGGGTCCAGCCACAAATTCTCCCTTGGCTTGAGGTCTGGGCTTTGACACAGCTACTCCAGGACACCAGGTCACGTTGTTGTCTTTGGACCATTTCTGCGTAGCTTTCGCTGTTTGCTTTGGGTCTTGTCTTGCTGATAAATTAATCTGCTTACAAGCCGTAGTTCTCTTGCAGACTGAAAAGACTGTCCTCCATGAGTTTCCCATATTTTGCCGGATTTATTTTACCCTCTACCTAACTTTCTTCCACTTGACCATGGATTTACTGTAGTCCAGATTTTATATGAGTTTTCTTCAACAGTGTCTTTCTCTTTGCCACTCTCCCATAAAGCTTTGACTGGTGAAGAACAGCTGTTGTATGCAGTCTCTCCCATCTCCACTGCTGAAGCTTGGAACTCCTTCAGAGTAGTCATAGTTGTCTTGGTGGTCTCTCTCACTAGTCTCCTTCTTGTACACTCACTCAGTTTGTGAGGACGACCTGATCTAGGCAGATTGACACATGTGCCGTATTCCTTCCATTTCTTGATGATGGATTTAACTGACCTCCGGGGGAAGTTTAGTGCCCTGGAATTTTATTTGTATCCTTCCCCTGACTTATACTTTTTTAATAACCTTTTCTCTGAGTTGCTTGGAGTGTTCTTTTGTTTTCAAGGTGTAATCATAGCCAGGAAAACTGATTAACCAGTGGCAGGATCTTGTACAGCTCCTGCTGTCCCAGAGCAGTCGCTGGTTTAAGTCAGAAACATGAAACCAGTCCAGTCATCTGACCATTTAACACCTCACTAGTTTCAGCGCAAAGGCACAGAGATCTTCTTTTACCTCCAATTTCAATATACAGCGTGCGCCCCGCGGGTTTGCTCCGACCGAAGGAGAGTGACCTCGCCCACTGGAAGCGAGTCTAGAGCGCAGGGCCGCGGTGCACAGTCCTGATCAGCAGGAAGAGATCATGGGAGAACTGCGAGTTCACGCAGGAATAGTATGTCAACAGCAGACTATTTTACCTTTTGGGGTTAATTTATCATCCGTTCTGGTATAAGTCCATGATATTATTTGTTCCGCCATTGAGTGAGTACATTAGGAAGTTAAAAAGTTAATGTTTGATTAAAGGATCTGTGGTTTTATGCAAAAATCTTTGCCTAAATATCCCCAAAAGTTAACTTTTCCCTGTCAATGGCGCCTTTGTAGCTGTGTGACCCACTGACCTCTCAGTGACCCTTTGCTCTCACCGCAGGATGAGATGTAATGTTGATATAGTGATGATTTACGATCGGGAGTGCGTGCATTGTCTTTTATTTTGAAAGAACCAGATGTTCTACGCTTGTGACTTCCATGGTTGGTGCTTTCTGAACGACAGTGAATTTACGAGGTTTGGCAGCGCTGAAAATAGACCTGCAGCGTATCTGAAACGAAGCAGAGTGGAGTGGCGCTCCAGTCACGTGCTGCTGCCGGTCTGGAGCGCCAGCTCTGATAGACTAGAGAGGGAGTGAAGTGCTCCGCAGTACGAGTCACTGGCGTTCTGCGGCTCGCAAGCTGTATATGGAAATAAGGGGTTACATAGTTTTGTGCAGATGAGAATGAAAAGATTATATATATATATATATATATATATATGTAACCAGGTGGTAAAATGGTTGTTTGTTTTAGCCACTAGGTATATTTGGTTCTATGGTTCTAGCATTCAAATCTACATTTTATGTTATTTTCTATGTGTTGGATGTCATTTTACTTTTTAATAAATGGTAGATTGTAAGTGGTTTTCCACAGGGAGTTTCAGATTATGGGCACTAGGTGGCAGCATCGGCTTGTAAAAAACGTCACTCCGCCAAGTGCATTATGGTCTTTCTTCCCTTTTTCCTGTTTCCACGCGATCATTGGCGGTTCTGCTGAGATGACCCCGCTGTTTCTGTGCTCAAAAAATGGTTAAAACAGTGAGTAAACATGGGCATCTTGTTGAATATTATGGTAACCAAATGTTTCTGTAAGTATCTTAACAAGATGATGTGTTTTAGGCTCTGTAGATGTTTACGGATTTTCCACGGACACTGTTTGATTCTGAAGGTAATGGCGGCTAGTTTAAAAGCATATGGGAGTTTGTAATGCTAAGAGTACATGATGTACACCTTTATTTATTTTTGTTTTAAAGGAGGAAATTGGAAAGGCGACTGTAACCTGTGCCACTGTCATATTTTTGTAGTGATTAAAATGAGACTTGTGCTACAAGAACCCCAAACTATTGTGTCCTGTGTGGATACTAAATTCTACGGGCTACATAAAGTAAATTTTGGTTTTTAATTCATTGGAAGCTTAAATTACAATGCATAGATTTTTTAAAGATGACATCATGCAGCAGTGGTGAATGCCAGATGGGGGCAAGAAGTAATTTCTACATAGAGAAACTCTACTAAAAGGCTGTTTTATGCAAAATATGAATGCCAAGCATTCAAATTTTATTATTATATAATATGTAATTTCTAAGCGTCTTATGGGTCCTGAAAGTAGTTGCACATTCAGTGCAGTCCGGTTTGGTTTAGTACAGTCTTGTCATGGTTTAGCTCATTAAACTCTGATCTCACTTGTGTTTCCTCAGCTGATGTCCATCCAGCCTTGCCCTTGTGAAACCAGTCTCTTTTAAGAGATCCAGATCATTAGGCTATACTTAGTGGAGCTGGTTGTTTGGCTCCCATATAGCTCTTCATTTGGTCTCAGTCTGGCTTTTAAAATGTGGATTAAATAACGACAAAAGATGAAAGGAAAGGAAACTGGCACTTAAACAGGAACAAGCAACTGTCACATTAAAGAGCTGCCCTGTAGGACAGGCTTGTTCATTAAAGGTACATTATCACTTGATTGCTTACCCCACAAAGTTTCAATGGTTCATTGTACATCACCGTTTCAATTAAAAGCATATTTATGACACCATTCATTCCTAATGGCTGTCACTCACTTCCTGCCCCCCATCTGGCATTCAGGATCATGTGATTACAAAGAACCTATTTATCAGCAGCAGTAATGTCTTTGACTCTCTCTGCTTTCACATCTAGAGGCTTTTATATGCTAGGGGAAGGGAGAATAAGCTTGTTGGTCTAATAGCTCTGCTGCTCTTGCAACTGAATCAAACTTTCATGTGTTTTGTTGTTCCTGCTTCTTCCTCTCTTTACCCATTTAACAGTTGCTTGATTGGTGTGAGAATATTTGCCTTTTTTCAGATGCATTCATCATGTGACTGCATGCACTTTACCATGAGCCCAAACACAAATACTTACAATTGACAGGAACTGCTTACAATGCCACTTCAAGAATACCAAATTATGACTTGAACCTAACACTGAAAGTTTTCCCTTCACTTTAAATTGTCCAATTATTGCAATCAAAGGCTATCAACTCAAGACACAAACCTTTCCAGGAAAAAGCAGCAAAACAAAACCATGCAAATCTTTTCCTCCTCATTGCCTTGGTGGTGCAGGGTCACTGCATTGTCAGACTGTGAGTATATCTCTGTGTAAAATCTAGCTTTATTGTTCATTTCACTGCTCGTGGATTAGACCAGCTTTCCCATTGTGGCAATATTTCATATCCCTTGGAGGCTGATGAAGCCATTGTCCAAATACAGCCAACTGGAGGCCTGCCTAACCATTGCTAGAGGCCCCTTCAGTGTTCAGATGTCCTTGAAGGGGCTTTGGCCGTGAAGGGCGAAGCCAGCGATGGATTGTGCACATTATTTAGGATTACACCACAATGGCACGGAAGATGCTCCAGATTTATGCAAGTTCCAGCGGTTGTAGCCATCGGCGATCCCAGGCACACCACAGTCACCTCAGAGACGAGGTTAGGAGCACTGAGTTGGAATAGATCCGGGCCTACATTTGTGATGAGTGTGCACTTTCAAACATAGTAGGTACACTGCAGGGGATGTGAGCTGCGGACGTGACTGGATGGGAAGTGACAGCGACGTCCTGGATCCATTATTAGTCATAGCTCCTCATACTGTACTCAAGCTTCGGTATCTGCATGAAAACCAGCCCCCTCTCCTTCTGAAAATAATAATTCAGTATTTATGTACAATATGCCTGGTATGAGCAGAGCTTGTGTGTGAAATGAAGTGGAATGCGACATTCCCTCACACTGAATGCAGAGCGTGTTCCGACGGAGGAGATTAATCTCCTGCCTGATTGTATCAAGGGGTTGAAAATGTGCAGGATTTCAGCAGCATCGTCAGTCAGTCGCACACCTTGTTCTAAGTCATCAGTATCACCTGCTCAGTGGCGCAGAACACTAGTAACAGTCTCTGCATTCCTGAGTAAACAAAACTTTAGAGGAGGAGGGAAGGAGTGGGATAAAAGAGAAGATAAAAAGAGAAGATGTGAGAGAGAGTGACTCACCAGTAGAATCTGTTCGGCGTGACGTGTTCGTGGATGAGCTGCCATTTTCTTCCAAAGTCCACAGAGCTGTACAACTGTGGGGAATCAGAGAGAAGACAGTCTTGTGAGGCTGGCTACACACAGATGATTTCAAATCTTAGTTGAGTTTCAAAACATGGGAGACCAAATACAAAAGGTCAGTTTTAACTGATTTTGAACATTATAATCCCCTCTATGCACAGTTGTCCAGCCTCAGCTGGTCTAGCTTCAGGACCCAGGCTGCCTATAAGTGGGGGGATAAAGAGAAGAGCATTCTGGGGCCCAGCCAAATGGTTCAAACAAACGATGGTTCACAGTAAAGGAAGTGGCAAAAAAAAAAAAAAGTGGCATAAATGGGGAAAAAAAAGTGGAAAAATGGCATCATGAGTGAAAAGTGGCAAAACATGGCATAAAAGGTGGCAAAAGTTGGAACAAAAGTGGCCAAAATGGACGGGAGGTGGCGAAACATAAAAAAAAAAACTTGCAAAAATGTACAAAAAGGGTGACACAATAGCAAGAGGTTCAAAACAATGGGTAAAAGCGGCAAAAATATGGTGAAACAGGATAAAAGTGGCAAAAATGAACAAAATATGGGGACACAATGGAAAAAGGTTGCAAAACAATGGGTAAAAGCAGCAAAATCATGGCAAAAACAGGATAAGAGTGGCAAAAAAATCTCCAACAGTGGCAGAAATGGGTTAAAAAAGTGGCAAAAACATCTGCAAAATGTGGCAAAAGTTGGAACAAAAGTGGCCAAAATGGGCGGGAGGTGGCGAAACATGAGCAAAAAATGGCAAAAATGGACAAAAAATGGTGACACAATAGCAAGAGGTTGCAAAACAATGGGTAAAAGCAGCAAAAACATGGCAAAAACAGGATAAGAGTGGCAAAAAATCTCCAACAGTGGCAAAAATGGGTAAAAAAGTGGCAAAAACATCTGCAAAATGTGGCAAAAGTTGGAACAAAAGTGGCCAAAATTGACAGGAGGAGGCAAAACATGAGCAAAAAGTGGCAAAAATGGACAAAAAATGGTGAAACAATAGCAAAAGGTTGCAAAACAATGGGTAAAAGTGGCAAAAATGGGATAAAAGCAGAAAAAACATCTCCAAATTTGGCAGAAATGGGTGAAAATTGGCAAAAACATCTGCAAAATGTGGCAAAAGTTGGAACAAAAGTGACATAGACAGGCAGGAGGTGGCAAAAAATGAGCAAAAAGTGGCAGAAATGGACAAAAAATGGTGACACAATTGCAAAAGGCTGCAAAACAATGGGTAAAAGTGGGGAAAAAAATATCCAAAAGTGGCAGAAATGGGTGAAAAGTGGCAAAAAGAAGTGGCAATAATAGATGAAAAAAATAGCGAAACAGTTTTAAAAGCAGCAAGAATAACTAACTCCAACATCAGAACCCAATTATAGCTTGTCACACTTTTCAGCTTCAAAAACAGGCAACTGTATGATTTCAAGTCAACCCTATGGTTTTATGCATGTATTGCAGAGAGAAAATTATTGCAATGTCAGTTTTTTCCACTATCATTTTCCCTATGTTACAGAGGTGACAACTTGCAACCAATGACAGAGAATGATCATGGCTCATCACCAGGAAGCAGTACAAAACATGAATGGAGTGCAGCAACAGAAGAGCATCTTCCTGTAGCAGTCCCCACTGCATTATGTAGCAGTCTTTCACATAACATCCAACATTTCCTTGGCCATAGTGGCGCCATCGTGACAGCCCCCATAACAAGACATGTCCCATTGCATTTATTAAAGTCAATAATTTATCTGGCTTTGAAAACTGTTGTGAATGCTTGGAGGTAATGTAAGAACTCAACTATATAAATAACAGAGGAGCAGTCATTTTTAAATTATTCTAGACATTTCAGTGCAGAAATTCAAGGACATGTGTGCCTTGTTATCTCATGAAACCAAGATAAACAAGTCTATATCTTGTGAAAATAAAAATTCTCTCACACCAAAAGGGATGAAAGTAAAATCTATGCATTTATGCCCACTTTCATACCTTCCGTACCCCGTACACGTAACCACGGCATGGGATATACACTCCTGATTCAAATTTTAAGACCAATTGAAAAATTGCAAGAATTTACATTTTGCACTGTTGGATCTTAAGAAGGTTCTACGTAGAGCTTCAAAATGCAAAACGACGAAATGGGAATGAGACCAAAAAAAATGTGAGTAAGGAATTTATTGAAAACAAACAACTAAACTGAAATAGGCTGTTCATCAGCTGATCAAAAGTTTAAGACCATAGCTAGAGAAAACAGAAAACCCCCTCAAAACAGAAATAAAAGTTTCAAAAAAGGACTCAGTAATGAGTAGCTCCACCATTCGTGTCCACCGTTCTTCAAAAATTTGTTGGTCATGCTTGATGCGAGTGTGTCCAGGAGGCTAGTGGGAACGTTGCTCCAAGTGGTGAAGATGGCTTCACGAAGGGCATCCACTGTCTGGAGCTGATGTCCATTTTTGAAAAACCCAGTCATTACCACACAGACGAGGGCCCTCAGTCATGAGGGATGCCCACTGCAACATCTCCAGCTGCTGTTTGACGCCCCTGCACAACCTGAAGCTCCATTGTTCCATTGAAGGAAAAAGCAGCCCAGATCATGATGACGCCCCCTCCACTGTGCCATGCTGTGTAGAAAACATCTCAAGTGGGATCTTTTTGTCGTGCCAGGAACATTGGAAGCCATCAGGACCGTCAAGGTTACATTTTTTCTCATCAGAGAATAAAACTTTCTTCCACCTTTCAGTGTCCCATGTTTGGTGCTCCCTTGCAAAGTCCAAACATGGGACACTTTGTGGCGTAGAAGAAGATGAGGCCTTTGAAGACGTTTTTTGTTTTTTTTAAGCCCTTTCCTCGCAGATGTCGTCTGATGGTTATTGGGCAGCAGTCGGCACCAGTAATGGCCTTAATTTGGGTTGAGGATCGTCCCGTGTCTTGACAGCCAGCCAATCGGATCCTCCGGCTCAGTGCCGGTGAGATTTTTTGGGTCTACCACTTGACTTTTTTGTTCCATAACCCTCAGGATCTTTTAAGAAATTCAAAATGACTGTCTTACTGCATCCAACCTCAGCAGCGATGGCGCGTTGTGAGAGGCATTGCTTACGCAGCTCAACAATCCGACCACGCTCAGACAGAAAGCTTTTTTGCCTTTGCCATCAGGAGGTCATGACAGTGTGAATACCTGACAGAAAATAACATTGAATCAACATTTTTGCACAGATTTTGGCTTTTAAAGGCTGTGGTCTTAAACTTTTGATCAGCTGATGAACAGCCTACTTCAGTTTAATTGTTGTTTTCAATAAACTGCTAACTCAATTATGTTTTTTGTCTCTCTCCCATTTCTTCTTTTTGCATTTTGTAGCTTTACTTAGAACCTTCTTAAGATCCAACAGTGCAAAATGTAAATTCTTGCAATTTTTCAACTGGTCTTAAGGTTTTTATCAGGAATGTACTACATCCAGCTATGCAGTACTCCATGGATGTTTAGGACTCAGACTTAGGATTTTGACTTTTTATTTCATACTTTGAGCACATCAACTCATGATTTTGACTTCTCATATAATATTTTGAGCTTTAAGATTCATAATTCTAATTTTTAAGTCATAATTTGACCTTTTTAACCAATTATTTTGTATTTTACCTCCAACTCCCAACTTTGCCTTTATAATCCCACAGTTTGACCTTTTAAACCCACAATTGAAAAATTCGAATCATATTTCGACTTTTAATTTCATTATTACAAATTCTATTTCATATTTTGACCTTTTAAACTCATGATTTTGACTTCTTTCCAATATTTTTGCCATTAAAAAACATAATTTTTCCATTTCAATTTCATGTTTTGACCTCTTTGAACTAATAAATTTACTTTTCTCAGATTGTGAGCATTTACAGTTAACCTTATAACTTTTTAAATGTCAAAATCGTTTATCATCAGTGCTAAGATTTTTTTTTTTTCATATTTTATTACCATTGAAACAAGGTTGACAGTTTATGGTTAAAAAGGTGACGCTTTTATGCCCTCAGGTTAGTCCTGAATCCAGAATCCGGCCCCTGCTGTGATTGAGTTTGACACTCCTGCCTTAAATTGTCTCGTGTGTAGCCAGCCTTAGAAAGATGAATGCTTGTCCCTACAGTGTTTGAGCTTCTAATTAGAGCGGCTGATTTAAAAGTTGTAACAGTGACAGGCGTGTTTGAGACATGGCTGAATAATTCAGGATGGAGGTTAGTTGAAGGCCATAAAGCATCATTGAGGATGATGGGCTGACAGCACGTTGGCTGCTATCATCATTACCCACTGCCCATTTAAGAGAACATATTATCACTGATACAGGCATCACTAATCCCTTCCCTTTGTACAAATTAGAGCTATAGGTTCCAATTAGGCCCTGCTTAGGAATAATGAATGAAAACTGAAATAGAAATGACACTAATGTCGCCAAATTTAGCTTGATCAGCAAATAATTTGGTTTGATTCAGTAGGTTTCAAATGTTTCTCCTGCATGTAATAAAAAACCCACAGTGCTGTGGAATGAGTGCACACAAGTTCAAGGAATGATACATAGCACAGCTGACGTGAGGGTGTAAAGTACGTGGGCAGTGGCCCAATTTCAAGGCGCTAATTACATTTTCTGGTGCTCTGGCAAACAATTAATAACCCAGGTGCATTTCCCAACCGTGTATTGATTGATTTTGTAGAGGCGGCTTCCTTCTACCTCGCCCTGCATGCATTGTTTTTTTCCTCACAGTGCGGCTGCCCCAGTTGAGCTCTATGCTAATGTTCCTACTTGTTGTCTCTCATCGCAGCAAATCTCACACTTACTCAGATAAAAGGATAAACATTTGTCACCAGATGCAAATTTATTTATCAGCGACACAAGGGGAAATCTATCTGTGTCAGCAGGTGTGTCTTCCATTTAAAAATGACACTGGCGGTGCTCTCAAAACGCATTCAGCAAGAGTGCCCTACATTTGCAGATTGGAGCAGTTATCTGCTTCTGATTTGAAATTGGCGTGATTCTTCTGCTCTTCACATGAGGCTGTCAGGCCTCCATCATGTAATCAGCACTTGAAGGGCCATGTGTCTTTTTGGAGTGTTTGACAGTGATCGCTGGCGGGTGAGCAAAGCATCCATATCCGTGTCCGATGGAGACAGTGCTGTGAAAAAACAATTTGCCTCCTCCTGATTTCTAATTTTTTGCATATTTGTCACACTTAAAAGGTCAGATCATCAAACAAATTTAAATAATAGACAATTGTAACCCCAGTAAATACAAAATACAGTTTTTAAATGATTAGTTAGTCTGTTAAGGGAAAAAAAAAAACCAAACCTACCTGGACCTATGTGGAAAATGTCACTTGTTAAAATCATGAAGTAGCCACATTTTTTTGGTAAGCTGAGTTCAGTGTCACTAGCCACACCCAGACCGGATTCCTGCCAGAAATCCCTTAGAGAGAACCTGTCTGACAAAGTGAAGTAGGCTAAAAGATAATGCTGCCATCTGAAGAAATTCAAGAGCAGGTGAAGAACAACATCACTGACGTCCACCTGTCTGGCGTGGACTGGCGCCCACCATCTTTAAATGAGTAATTCTCTGTAACTACAGGTTCTATCTGAATGATCAAGGTACAATAATGACAAGGGCATTTGTGAAATTTTTTCAGAAGTGTAAATGTGTGTATGTATGTTACTGGGTCAGAGTGAACCAAGTTGGCACACACATTATTAATGGAAAAGTTCATTTTCGCCTAATTTGTTTGCAATTTTAGCAAATACATCCCATAGAAATAATGCAGTTAAAGTTCAAAAATCTCTAGGAGAGTTTCGACTTGTATGCCACTAGAGAGTTATGAGGGCAAAATAAGAGATTTTAGTAAAAAAAAAAAAAAAATCCCCTCTTGTGCCATTTGGGCCCAATTTGGTACTATCTGCCATTTGAAAAATCTCAGGTATCTAACTTTTTTTTTTTTTTTTTTTTACTCATATGCCATTATAGGTGGTCACTGCATCATGGAATTATTTTTTTACCCCCTCAAATCACCCAGACCCCCATATAGTTCCCTTTTAAAGAAATCTTACAAAGGAACTAAAGTTTGACACCAAGAGGAGCAGATTTATTTTCAATAGCAGAAAAAAACAACACAAAATAAAGAGCAGTAAGCTAAAAGAAACTGTTGATGGAAATGAATCTTCAGCAGAGACTGGCCTTTCAAATGAGACAATGTTTGTGTCTGTAGTACCAGGCTCCTTCCAATAGGGGGTGTCTGGCTATGTAGCACTACGGCCGCTATATGTGGTCATTGATTTTAATCCTTTTAGAGTTGTTTGTGGTGTAGGTAGAAGTGGTTAATTTGAGCTTGAAGCTGAGAGTCTTTTGTTTAATTTGCTGTGTAACATGACTATTTTTGTGCAAAACTGGAGTGCCCAGAGCAAGTTTGTTCGGATCAAGGCGAGCAGGACCAAATTTGGTCCCGCTAGGGTTCAAGAGGTTTTAAAAACTCATTCGAAGGGCTTTGGGATTCCAGGCAACCATGCTGAGAGCCATCCATCCATTCACTGCTTATCCCATTGGGGTCGTGGGTCCCAGCTGTTATTGGGCAAGAATGGACTGGTCGCCAATCAATCACAGCCAGTTTAGAGTCACCAATTAAGCAATTCTTTGGTGGTGGGAGGAAGCCAGAGTACCTGGAGAGAACCTATGCATGTGCAGGGAGAACATGCAAACTCCACACAGAAATGCCCTGATGGGGAAGAAAACCTTCTTAATGTGAGGCAACAGTGCTAACCTCTGCACCATCATGCAGCTAATGTTGGGAGCCATTATCCACAAATGGAGAAAAATTGGAACAGCGGTGAACCTTCCCAGGAGTGGCCAGTCAACCAAAATTACTCCAAAAGTGCATCGACGACTCATCAAGGAGGTCACAGAAGAACCCAGAACAACATCTAAAGACCTTCAGGTCTCACTTGATTCAGTTAACACAAACCAACACAAAGGCTCATCTCACATTTGCCAAAAAACATCTTGATGACCCCCAAGACTTCAGGGAAAATATTCTGAGGGCCGACGAGGAAAAAGTTGAACTTTTGGAAGGTGTGCTTCCTGTTACATCTGGAGTAAAACTAACACAGCATTTAATCAATAGAACATCAAACCAACAGTCAAACGTGGTGGTGGTAGTGTGATGGTCTGGGGCTGATTCAGGACCTGGACGACTAGCAGTAATTGTTTGAACCACGAATTCTGCTGTCTACCAGAAAATCCCGATGGAGAATTTCCGGCAATGTGTTTGTGACCTCAAGCTCAAGTGCACTTGAGTATGAAGCAGGACAATGACCAGAAACACCAGCAATTCCATCTCTGAATGTTTAGGAAAAAAAAAAAAAAAAGAAGACTTTGGAGTAGCCTAGTCAAAGTCTAGACTTATTGAGATGCTAGAGTATGACCTTAAACCGTCCGTTCATGCTGGAAACTCCTCCAGTATGGTTGAATTAAAACAAATCTGCCAAAATTCCACCACAGTGGTGTGAAAGACTCATGTGGCACACCCAGTTGTTATATTTATGAGGCAATGACTTTTTCACTTAGGGCCAGGTAGGTTAGCTCTCTTTTCCTTTAACATTCATCATTTAAAGAGCGCAATTTTGTATTTACTCAGGTTAAATTTGTCTAACATTAAAATTTGTTTGATGATCAGAAACATTTAAGTGTGACAAGATTGCAAATAATACAAAATTTAAACAAAACATCAGGAAGGGAACAAATACTCTATCACAGCATTGTAGATCACTGTAGAGTTAGTTTGGAGCCAACATTTGTCCAAACCTTTATGAAATTGAATGCAGTTTAATAAAAAGTATGCATTGGCATCTATTCAGCAGAAAATGAGATTCCTTATGCCTCACGTCTCAGTTAGAAAAGGTCCCCCACTGGAGCCGTTGGGTGGGTGTATCAGGGCGACAGGCAGGCTCCCTCATCACTTTGGACAGTGACATATGACGCCAGCAGGCAGGCTCAGCCTCTCCTCCCTCCATTCATCAGTTCAATGACATCTTAAATTTTAAAGCTTCTGAGCTGTCACAAAGTAAGCTTCATAGTTTCCTACTCACTTCAATAAATCAAACACGCAGCCGGCCAGCTGCCACGCCACCGATGGAGTCTGTGACAGCGGATGGAGCCGACAAAGAACGACAGCTCACTGGTGATTGAGGAATTACAGAGAGCACCTTAAAGCTCATCTATTCACACTGATGCATTAAGAAAACATTTGGGTCACTTGGATCATGTATAAAGTGAATGTAAGGTTGGACATTTATCTCCAAGTCCTGTGAGGTTCAGTATGTAGTAATGAATAAAAAAATCCTTAATCAAGGTTTTTCCACAACACAAGCGATTTGAATGTAAAATAAGAAGTCACCTTGAAAGCTTAATTACCTTTGAAGCCAGAGACAGGTTTGGCTTTTCAACTTCATGCTCCTGAAGAATAATTAATCACAACCAGAACCGGGAATATGTTCATAATCTGTTGTAAAAATGATACATTAAAAAAAAAAAAAAAAAAAAAAAAATATATATATATATATATATATATATATATATATATATGGACTGGCCTTCACTGGAGAAAAAAGGCCCACCCAAAACCCATAAAAAGAGCCCATACCATGATCCGTTTCCACCAAACTTTACAGTTGACACAATGTAGAGATGAGAACTCTGGCTCTTTTCAGAGATCTGGATCATTCAGTTCAGTTCAGCAAGACGAGCCGGCTGTTTTGGTTCCCAAACAACTCTTTTTTGGCTTTTGAGAAATCAGAAAAATGAAGCATTTTTGACCAACAATTGATATGCCTGCATGTTTTTGTTTTTTTTTTAATTGTCAGACTAAACCTTTTAGTTCTCAGAATAATAAATCTTTTACATATTGCTTGATATAAAACAACATTTTCTAGTTAATCATTTAATAGTTCTATAACTATTTAATATGCTGAATGATGGTAGTATTTTGTTTGTAGTGCAAGTAGCATTCTGTTATTTCTATTAAAACAAGCAAAAAACATGAAATAGCACTGATTTGTAAATAATATCCCAAATAAATCAGACTTTAATTGGAGCAGGGGACAAAAAATAACCTTTAAAACTCAAAGCAATAATACGTTTTACTAACATTCTGAATAAAAACTGTTACACACTCTTGTACCAGTCCTTATTTATAAGGAAATCAATGTAACTGGTTGCTTAAAATTATTTATATTTTCTCCTCCCATCTCTCTCTCTCCCTTTCTGTGTGGAGACTGATTGGTGTATGGACCCCTGAGTAAAGTTATCCCTCCTTCCCTCTTGCTTCTCCGTTCTCCAAATCTGATTGGTTAAAAGGCAAGCACACACGCACACATCAAATCAACCACAGCCTTATGTAAATAAGGAAGTTTCTTTATGGATAACAGCACTGCCACATTAAAGAGTCGTCACATAGAGCCAGCTTGTTGGCGACCAACAGCACAATGCAGTCAGGTGGATACTGTTCTCCCGGTATCCGCCAATTAAACCCAGACTCACCAATCTGACAGAGAAGCATGTTTCCAAACTCCACAGATCACATTTCCACTGCTCCACCAGTGTCAGTGGGCTTTACACCACTCTATCTGATGCATGGCATTGGACTTGGATATGTTGCCTGTAGCTGCTCGGCCATGGAGACCCATCCCATGAAGCTCCCACTGCCCAGTGTTTGTGCTTACATTAATGCCACTGGAAGTTCAGAACTCTTCAGCTATGGCAGGGGTGTCGAACTCATATCAAGTCCAGGGCCAGATTTGCTCCGATGAGAAGTCCTGAGGGCCGGACTATTAAGGCCAGGATTGTGAAAGTCAATCATAGATTCTGAATTTAGGCCTTACATAAGAGCCTAACAAGGTCAACATTTAAACATAAACTGTCAATTTCATTTTCACCATTAGTAAAATATTTAAGAAAATAAATAACACTGATAATATATCATTCTGTGAAGAAAAAAAGAATAAAAATGATAAGCTAAATGGCTCAAAGTCTGAGATAAAGTCAAACTTATTTGTTCAAAAGGTCAAAACATGGAATTTAAAGGCAAAATGTTATTTTTAAAAGGCAAATAAATGAGACAGAAAGTCAAAATCACAAGTTTAAAAAGTAAAAATATGACAGAATTTTTGTATGTTTTGTTTAAAACATGAAAAAAGTCAAAATCATAAGTTTAAGTCAGAATTGTGAGATACAAAATTGAAAACATGAAATGACAAGATTAATTTATTTTCCAACTTTCCTGAGTTTTTATCTAACCTCTTTTACTCTTAACCAGGAAACACTAAAAATATTACTGCACTTTACTCAATTAAATCAGTGATTTTTTTTACACTCAACACTCAAGTATTAAGTAGATTTCAAAGCTTTGTAATTGAGTAAAATAAATCATTAAAAGTTAGTAAATATAACTTATATTTTCAATTAAGACTACATAAATTGAGTTAGTAGAATTACCAAATTAAACTGAGTAAATGTGATTGAAACACTTTGTAAACCAGAAAAAAAGAGGAACAACAACAACAACAACAACAAAAATAAGTACACACTGCTCTTTTTTCTTTCTTTTTTTTTTTTTTAACTAATTTTGTCAAAGTTTTATAAGTGGTGGAATTTTTTTTTTTTTTTTTTTTTGAGTAATCATTACTCATACAGTTATGTTGGGTACTTTCCATAAAGCTACATCTTCTTCACATATCCACAACTGCAAATTTCCCTTTTTTCTTTCACGTACGTTAACCTTTAATGTTAACGCCTCCCATGGTAGTCCAACTTAAGCGGCTACAAATGACAAAGTGAAAAGTGCACTCTGAATCAGGAAATCCTCTTTTGTCATCTTCAGACTACCATTCACTGTAAATCATTCCTGTCCCCTACAGGCAGAACTTTTCTCACTGAGTTAGTGTCCTCACTTATAGTGCAAAAGTGTCTAATGCCCAAAGGCATTCTGGGACAAAAAACAATTACAAAGATTCAGTTCTGTTCACCTACAACTAAAACTGTTCATCACTCAGAAAAATAGAGTTGAAACAGCTATTTTGGATTTTTAAGTTATCACAACCTTTTTTTCTTTAACCAACCTTCAACTGTTCATTCTCAGTGTCCTTATGTGATGCTTCTGTAACTGCTGTGTATGCAAAAGTAAAATATTGTTTAAAATTACTTTGTAGTCTTGTTGTAGTCCTAAGTCTGGTCAGACAGAGAGTAGCTGTTCCTGCCAAAACTGCACCATTTGAATCAGAACCGTTAGAGAATGACATCACTCACTCAGTTATTTGGAGTAGATTAGTCAGGTCACTAATAATGAGAAGAACTGTCTAACATTTTTTGTTCTGAAAACTGATAACTTTTCATAGTGTATACTAAAATATATTATTGAAACACAAGGAAATGATTAAAGATATTCAAACAATTTAATCTTTCGGTCAAGTCATTATTTTAATCAAATTAACTTGTTTAACATATGTAGATTTCACTCAAAGATTCACATCTAAGTTTTACTCAAGAATATTGATCATTTTAACCCAAATACTCAAAATAATGATGTTCATTGGTTTTATAAGGTAAAAATACCTGAATATAACTGTTAGATTTACTCTGCCCTTGAATGATTTTTTTATAGTGAAGGACAGTCTTCTAAGGAAAGAAAGTGAGCCAGATTATGGATCCTGAAAAATACTCTACAACTATTAATATTTATTAATAGTTGTCATTAAGCATTTTAAGGTGTGGATTAAAAAAAAATGGTGCGTGCTATGTATTGCCTGTATTTCAATCCTTCTTACATCCTTGATCAGATATTAGGTCTTTAAGGGCCTTGTCTCTGTAGAAATCTGTTCCTGGCAGCGCTGCCTTCATCACATTTAGCCATCAAACAATTTAAAGCCTCCTGCAGCCACACAGGCATAATGAAGTGGGTTTGTACCAATACTCCTAGTTTAGAAGTTACCCAGTGCTATTTGATTTCAGCATATATGTACAGGGAATAAATCCTAGGGTTTATGCCGTTGGTATTTGTTTTTTTCTTGATGCAGCTTTAAAATGTGCTTTACAGGAAACATCTACATGGGGAGGTGAGGTAAATCAAACATAGATGGAGCCTAAATGAGAAATAAATTGATTCAAAGTCTCATCCCTCACAGGAGAGCACACACATCAACCACTCAAAGATGAATTTCATGAAGCATTTTCATGCTTTTTTTCACTCTTTTTTAAAGGTGTGCAGAAAATGCTTGGGGGAAATGTACATTATTGCATTTGCTTTTGCTATCTGACTACTTAAAGGTTGTTGTAAGTGCACTTTGGCTCAAGATGAAAAATGAATCCTGATAAAAGATGAATGACTTGTCTGCTGTGGCTGTCTACCCTTGAAATCAATTAGAGAAGAGTCATGGTGTTACTGGTGTAGAGACATGTCCCCTGTGGACAGTGTGACACGAGTTTTCATACCGCTCTCGCACACATAGCACAACAAGTGACCCTACTGCTTGTTTTCTGCTACAACAGGCTACTTGTTAGCTGTAATGGGACTGTACCATCTACCAAATCTACTGATTGTCACACAGTACCGGCTAAAATGATAATGATGTCTTTCCTTGACTCTGGCTGTGAGGAGTGAAAGAGCCTGCAGTGAAAAGGATGCTTTAAGAAGACAGAGACAGAGGGACAAACCATTATTCTCACAGCAGAGGATGAAATGTACTGGACCTGTGCAACCAATTAGTGACAGGAAGCCCATGTGGGACTGTTTTTTGACCCTGCACATGCCCCGTTCCTGCAGGACTTCCAACCATTACCAGATGCACCATGCTTCTCTCGCCTGCTCCCACCGCGATTCTGATCACTTTTCCCCACAACAATGTTCTCCATTGACAGGCTGTCTGCTTCAGACTGCTACAAAAAATAAGCTATAATGGATTTTGCTGGAGGCAGCGGGAAGAAACCGGAGACAAATGTTAGAAATGGTGTCCGTGCTTCTCCACTTTTTTTTCCCTTTATGCTGGTTTCCCATGGTAACAGATCCAACCAGACACTGAAATGCTACCCTTCACACTGGCAGTGATATGATAGTTTATATAACTGAGCTGTAATAAAATTTCTTTATGATAATGTCATTTTGTTTCATAAACTTTGATTGCAATAGAATTAAAAAGTAATTAAGTTTCCATATTATCTCAAATGATTTCTAGCTATGGATTTTGTTTGTCCGCATTTTAAGATACCTGCTCATGATGTTTCTGCCTCCAGCCTGCTATAACAGAGATTAATGGGATTTCATTTTGAAAGCACTTATACAGACAATTTAAATTAAAACAAACTAGAGGCATTTGTTTTGTACTTTTTATGACAACTCTGGAGATTTAGGAGAGATAAATTACTCTCCATCATCATTTTTTTGTTTGTTTTTCCACACTGCTTCATTGTAACCTTGCAAAGCAGATGAATTTACCAGACTCCATCTCTGTCATCTGGCAAATCCATCTTTAAAAGCTCCAATCTACAACATTTGAGCTGAACCGAACTCAACTTTGCCCCTTTTTTTTAGTAACTGATTATAAGTCAATAAAAGTTAAAGGCAATATTTATGGCATACATCACCTATAAAAAAACATTGGACCCTTTCATTGATTTTATAAGTCAATCTTGCCTAATATAATTTGACTTTTTTGATGGAAAAATACCCCCCAAAAAACCTCTAATGCCACAGTGAAAACAGATTTCTACAAAGTAATGACAATCAAATAAAAATTTGCAAGGTAAAATTAGTGATTGCATAATTATTCACCCAATTTAAACTGACTGATCTGACTCAACAGAGGTCTAGCCCGTTGGTGCTATAGTCTCACAGTTAGTGAAACGAGGATTACCTGAGTGCAGTGAATGTCTCTCAAAAAGACACCTGTGTCTAGAAGTTCCAGTCACTGGTTAATCAGTATTCCTGGCTACCATTGCTCCATGAAGACAAAAGAACACACCAAGGAACTCATAGAAATGGTTACTGAAAAGTATAAGTCTTGGGATGGATACAAAAACATTTCCAAGGTACTGAACATCCCCCAGAATTCAGTTAAACCATTAAGAAATGGAAAGTATATGGCACATGTGTAAATCTGCCTAGATCAGGCCATCATCACATACTGAGTGACCTTGCAAGGAGACTGGTGAAAGAGACCACCAGTACCATGACTACTCTGCCTCAGCAGCTGAGATAGGAGACTCTGCATACAACTGTTGCTCTGGTTCTTCAAGCTTTATGTGACAGCAGCAAAGGGAAAGCCACTGCTGAAGAAAACTCAGATTAAATGTTGACTCAAGTTCACCAAAATGCATGAAGGAGACTCCATGGCCAGTAGAAGAAAGATCCCTTGGCTGATGAGTCCAAAATGATGCTTTTTGAACACCAGACAAGACACTTTATTTGGCAGACACATCGCTACAAACACAGTAACCCCACTGTGAAGCATGGTGGTGGCAGCATCATGTTGTGGGGATGCTTCTTGGCCCTTGAAGGCTTGTAAAGGTAGAGCGTAACATGAATGTGGTAACATATAGTAAAATCCTGGAGGACAATAATATTCAGTCTGCAAGAGAACTACGACTTGGGAGAAAATGTATTTTTCAGCACGACAATGACCCAAAGCATGAAGAGAAAGCTTCACAAAGAGCAACAAGGTGAATGTTCTGGAGTCAAAGCCTAGACCTCAGTCCAATAGAGACTGTGGCTGGACTTGAAAAGGAATGTTCATGCCCGATCTCCGTGCAACCTGACTGAACTTGAACAGTTTTTCAGAGAAGAACAGAGTAAAATTGCAGTGTCCAGATTTGCAAGCCTGACCGAGACCTATCCACACAGACTTAGTGCTGTGATTGCAGCCAATAGTGACTCTACTAAATACTGACTTTAAGGAGGTGAATATTTATGCAGTCACTGATGTTTATTAAAGTTACATTACTTTGTATAAATCTGTTTTCACTTTGATATTAAAGAGGGCTTTTTTGTACTTCATTGTCAAAAAAGCCAAATTATATTGTGCATTATTCATTTATAAAAACATTGAAAGGATGAAACATCCAAGAGGGTCCATACTTTTTATAAGCACTGCATGTTAAGCCCTCAAACATGTACTGGAAGGCTCCTTTGTCTGCAAAGAAGTATGCATATGTTGGCTGCAATTGAAGGAGTCTTTGAAATGCCATTGACACACTGCTAGTAACTGACCTTCAAATGCACACTTTAAAGGATGCAGCCTTTACTAATTAACTACTCATGCTACATTGTTTTATACTGACTAAATGAGTGGTGTAGTGAATAGCTAAGAAATATCAGCCCCAAAGCCATGAAAATCAGACAGGAGGATTCTGAACCTACACTGTTTTTCCTCATGTTTCTCAGGATGCCATTAATGTCCAGGCTTTATGACTTGTTTGCAAAGTGATCAACAAGTCTTTTGATGAGATTTTAGATTTAAAAAAAAAACAACATATAGAATAGAGAAAAGAAATTTCCCACTTGGCAGAGAAAACATATGACTCAGTACGACTCATTTTCTGACATGGCTTATGTCCTTATGTGGATAAATGTGTGTAAGTTTGAATATAATCTTTTCTCTGACACTGCAAAGCAAAGTAAAGGATTTCTGCCCTTTTGACATTTGCACAGTTCAACATTGAAGCAACACTGTGCCACCCAGAAAGCTTTGAGTATTTACATCCAAGCACAAACAGCTTCAAAGACATTAAAGTTCTCAGAAAAAAAGACTCAAGAGTTATGGGAATTATAACTGCTCCATTATAAGAAGCAGTTCTGCACAATTTCTATAAGTGACTTTTATAACTTCTAATTAAGTCTCCTATAAATTCTTGATGCATCTCTGTACAGTGCTTTCAATCAGAAAGCTTCTTTGGCATCGGGGCGTTCCATATGGCAGAGCAAATGAGGGCTGGTTTTATACCCCACAATTTATGGAGCCTGCAAAGTACACAGCAGTAAGGATGCCCCTATGGAGCGAGGTATAGGAAAAGATGTATGCAAATGAACCGTCTGGACAGTTCTGAGGGAAGGAGGATAAGAACAGGAGTCTTGTTTCACTGAAGCACAAAAAATAAAGAGCAACCCAATTTCAAAAAAGTTGGGACGCTGTGTAATGTGAATAAAAATAGAATGCAATGATTAGTGAATCTCGTAACCCCATTTTTTATTCAAATAGAACATAAATAACATTTTCAGACGTTGAAGTGAGACTTTTTACCATTTCATGAAAATATTCGATCAGTTTAAATTTAATGGCACAACACATCCCAAACTAGTAGGGACGGGGCAACAAAAGGCTGGAAAAGTAAGTGCTACTAATGAAAACAGCTGGAGAAGAATTTTCAACTAAAAAGGTTAATTGGTAACAGGTCAGTAACATGACTGGGTATAAAAGGAGCATTTTAGAGAGGCAGAGTCTCTCAGAAGTAAAGATGGCAGAGATTACCAAACCTGGGATAAACTGCATCTAAAAACGGTGGAACAATTTCAGAAAAATGTTCTCAACAAGGTAGCAGTGTTACTTAACGTATCTGGAGAAATCTCTGTGCATACAAGACAAGGTAAGGTCTTTATTTGATGCCTGTGATCTTCAGGCACTTGCATTAAAAACAATCATGATTCTGCATGGTGGCACAAAGGTTAGCGCTATTGCCTCACAGCAAGAGGGTTCGTGTCTGTGCAGAGTTTGCATGTTCTCCCCGTGCATGCGTAGATTCTCTCCAGGTACTCTGGCTTCCTCCCACCACAAAAGACATGATTGTGAGGTTAATTCGTGACTCTAAATTGGCTGTAGGTGTGAATGTGAGCGTGCCTGGTTGTCTCTATATGTCAGCCCTGCGAATGACTGGCAACCAGCCAGGGTGTAAGTGGTATGGAAAATGGATGAATGGATGATTCTGTATGGGGAATCACTCCATTGGCTCAGGAACACTTTGAGAAATCACTGTCCATCAACACAAGCTGGGTTTCCATTACAGTTTTTCACAAAATAAAAGCGATATTTCTAAAATTTCAACAAAGTACAACGTTGCTTGGAATATATTTCCATTGAAAAGTGTTTCGGGGATGAACCTCATAATTCTTGTAAAATCTCATCTCGCGAGCATCCGCTGCAAGGAAGCTGGACGCTCAAAACCTGTTGAGTGTTGGTACAGTTATGATTACATTGATAATTTTGAACAAAAGACAAATATGACGATGACAGTTCTGAGGCAAAGTCCGTATGTATGGCAAAAGCCACGAATAAGGGTATAAGTAGGATGTTAAGTCCACACGGGTACACACATACAGCGCCATGTTGTCTCAGAGTGAACTGGTCATGTGACACTGTACATGATGTCCTGAGACCTGTAAATAAGGAAAAAAGTGTTTCCATTGCCAGTGTTTTATTGCGCTATTTATTGTTTGCACATTTCTAAAGGTAATGGGAACACAGCTACAGTTGGATGTGCCGTCCACAAATGCATGTTAAAACTGTACCATGCAGACAAGAAGCCGAATGTAAGCTTAATCCAGAAACGCCACTGTTTTCTCTGGGCCAAAACTCATTTGAGATAGATTAAGGCAAAATGGAAAACTGTTCTGTGGTCAGATGAAACAAAATTTGTAATTTGTTTTGGAAATCATAGATGCCATGTCCTGTGGACTAAAGAGGACAGAGACTATCCAGCTTGACATTAGCACACAGTTCAAAAACCTGCATTTTTGATGGTATGGGGTTACATTGGCACCCATGGCGTGGGCAGCTTACACATCTGGAAAGGCAATGCAAATGGAAAGAGCTAAATTAAGACACTGTCTGCTTGGGAGAGCAGTTTGCAGTTTCCACCCTTTCAGGTGGATTGCACACTAACTTGCAGTGTTAATTTTGGCAGCTATTTTTAATTTTAGTCTTAGTTTTAGTCTTTAAATGAAATGCATTTTAGTTTTAGTCCCATTTTAGTCATTTCTATCCTTTCTTACTTTTAGTTGACAAAAACTCAAAATATTTTCGTCTAGTTTTAGTCCGTTAGAAGTCTTTACTTTTAGTCCAAGCATTTATTCTGTTGCTGAAATCTGGTACCAAGTCATGGTAGTGTGTTCTATGCTCTCTTTTAAACCTGGGGTCCCTGCTTTCTACAGCTAAGAGGCAGAAGAGATAGAGCTGCATTGTTTCTGGAAAGATTTACCCACAGTAAAGAAATATAATTGATTTTAAATGTCCAACAAAAACGAGATTAAATTTTAGTCCAGTTTTAGTCATCTTGACAAAAACTAAACTTACTTTTTGTCACTTTAAGTCATCACAGATCTATTTTTGTTAGTCATAGTCTAGTTTTCGTCATCAAAAAAAGGCTGTCGATGAACATTTGTAGTCATAGTTTTCGTGGACAAAATGAACACTGTGACCTTATTCTCTCATTTGCACAAGATTTGAGCCTGAAAAGCAGCTCAATTCTCTAGTAACTCAGGCCCAACATCTTTGCCGGATCAGGCATACAACTAAGGTTGTATCAATGCTGCTCTAAAATAACAAGAGAATGTGCACTGAGACACATCATCACAGATAAAGAAGATCTGAAGTTTTTCAAAGTTGCTGCATTATTGCCTCAGTTGTGTTTAAAACAAGTTACTTATGTTGTTAGAAGATGGAATGTAAAGGATAAGGTGAGGTAAGAGGGGCTGTATTATCTGTTAAAGACACTTTAAACCTTTTTGACAGATTAATCCCCTGCCAAGGTTCCTTTGCAAACTTTTCCAGAGATAAGAAATAGATGTATGACTCACTGTCCAAATTACCTCCACCTCAAGTCGAATAATCAACCTACAAGTGACATTTATACCAAAGCCTTCACCATTTTTTCAAGAGTTGTGTTTTTTCTTAACTGCATAACCAAAGGAGCATAATTTACTGTGATTATACATCCAAGAGGCTTTGAAAGATGGAAGCTTTCATTAGAAATGATGGCTTGTCATTTGTAATTTCATGCTTGTAGGACGGTAATTGACCTCATAGTGTCATGCTATTACACTAACAGTCTCAACTGATGTAACAAGGAACATTAAGATGTACAATACAATTATTTCTTTAGCTAATCAAAAATGCTCCATATGTGTTCATGACCTTTTCTTATTTCAGAAGTGAAAGATGAATACAGACAGTGATTTTTTTCATCCATCAGAGGTGCAGTTCTGTGTACAGCTCTTGTCATTGTAGTTTAATGATGATTATAATTAGAGTGAATATCCTTTACCTAGATAAAATATTTATGTCAGAACATAAAGAGCATCTTGCCACATGAACTCTGGGGATTTTGTAATCCCTCACTGCTTGAGCATGCTCCTCAGATTAAAATACAGCCCATATGATCTTCAATGTCAAACACTAACATGTGCCCAGCCAAGTCTAACAAATGCCTCCCCTGCGGCTCTGTGCTCACTTTCATAATGCACCGCCTCTTCTGGGTTCCCTCAGTAATTCTTTGTTCTGCTATCTTGTTGCCTTCTAGCAACATAACAAATGATAGCAGGTGGCCCACCTGCCTGGCAGCAACACAGGTACTGTTTGTGCTCTCAGATGACAGTGAGACGGGCACTTCAGGATTTTATCCTGCTCTGATGACCCATCTCTGTAACAACATGTACTCAGAAAAGCAGCTACCTATTTCCTTCATGTCATTGTGGGTCTATTTAAAGTCCTCCCAGTGATTTAAATCTGAACCACAGATTTTGAGCCCCTATGATTTTTACTCTTCTATGTACATAAAACCCCCCAAAATTGAGTCAAGGCTTTGATATGCAGTGATCCCTCCAAAGATGTAGGTCTTTCTAAAAAGATCCAGGTCCACTGAGTAGTGAGGATGGAAAGCTGTGACGAAACTGTGAGTTGTCACAGAAGTCGTCACACTTAGTAAGCAGCGTCTCTGTATAAACATCGATGTAGTCTCAGTA
This sequence comes from Cheilinus undulatus, assembly GCF_018320785.1. NCBI lineage: Eukaryota > Metazoa > Chordata > Actinopteri > Labriformes > Labridae > Cheilinus > Cheilinus undulatus. Next base: position 7,968,610 of record NC_054868.1, read on the forward strand.
GCCCAGTGAGGGCAGTCAGCATCTGAAAAATGCTCAGACTGTCAGTTAGCCCAGCAGGAGGCAAAGAGGTGGAGCTGAGGCGGGCTCCAAGCCTGCCGCAAACATCAACAACATACTGGCCTGTCTTTCAATGCAGTCACACCACTAGTTTCGCTTAACTCTTAAAGCCACTTCAGACTAAAAATTCACAACTTAACTATAGTGTCTTAAAACTCTGCAGGGGGGACCTTTGCAGCAATGTGAACTGAGCTTAATGAAATTTTCATTAAACTTTTAAAACTGTGTTTAAAGTACAGCTTCCATTTTTTCACTTTTATCTGTCAAAGACATTGTGGTCTTAAGGTATGTTGCACAGATTTTTTTAAGCGGTTCCTATCAGTTGCATTGGCCTAAAACAGGAAAAGGGCCTAGGGGCTTCTACTTTTTCCTGACCTTTTCCCCAGAGCCCAGATCATAAAAGGAGAATCGTCATGAATGAATGCAACTGAGGGGGTACCTGATTCAGACTGTCTGGTCAGGACCACCAGAGGAGGCAGGGCAGACATTCAGGATAAAACTGTGAGAGCCAGGCGAATCTTCCTTGTCCCCAGCTTCAACAACTCTTTGCTATTTTTGTCTGACATACTGCAGCAACAGCTAAAATAGTTTAGACCCTTTGGGCAGAGAACTGGCTGTAAAAACCTCCTGTATAAGGGGAGTGTTTGCAGGATCTAACAAGACACACCGGGTGTTGGCTGCAGATTTTATTGGTCATCATCAACAGTCTGTACATTGACACTCGTCACATGGGTAAAATCTACCAAGTGAAAGTTTAGTTTGATTCATTTATCTGTCTTTTCCTGTCCTCTAACTCAAACCTTTCCTTGATCCTGCTACATTCATTCAGGGTCAAGAAAAAGTGGCTTTCAGGGTGTTTTTTTTTGTTTGTTTGTTTGTTTGTTTGTTTGTTTTTTACTTTTAAAACAATTTTGGTATTGGCTGTATAAGGTACTTGACAACAGTGTTAATTTTGTCGGCTAAAAATGTTCGTCAACAGCCTTTTTTTTCTATGACAAAGACAAAGACTAGCCAAAAATAAATCCTTGATGACTAAAACTGACAGAAAGTAAGTTTAGTTATTGTCAAGATGACTAAAACTAGACTAAAATGTAATTTAATTTTTCTGGGACATTCAAAATCAATGATATTTCTCCACTGTGGGTAACAATGCATCTGTATCTCTTCTGCCTCTCAGCTGTAGACAGCAGGGACCCCAGGTTTGGCAGGGTGAATAGATCACACTGCCATGGTACCAGATTTAGGCAAGAGAATAAATACTTGGATTAAAAGTAAAGACCAAAATGTGAAGACTTTTTATGGACTAAAACTAGACTAAAACTATTAAGGGTAGAAATGACAAATGTGACTAAAACTACATTTTATTTTCCACCCAAGAAGCCTCTGTGCTTGGCACTATTTTGCAATGCAAGCTTTGGCTACCTACCTGCACGCCCTTCTGCGTTCAGCTGTTTGGATGTAGGCTTCTTCAAAGGAAATAACAACAAACTTAGCAAAAACAAAAATAAAATTTGTGATTTCTGCTTTAGTGTCAATGACGTGCTGTTTACTGTGGATTTGACAAGATAATTCAATAACTTAACTTTAAAGTAAACTGGAGAGCAAGAGAGATCCCGAGTTACCTGCTGGTGTTAGTGTGTAAACTGTTAGCCCACAGGGAGCTGCTGCTGACATAAGTGGGATTTAAAAATACTTCTTTAGGATTTTTCTGAGGATTGTAGCTCACAGATGCCTGCAGCCTGCATCACTCCCAATCCAGAGTTCCCTGCTTTACTGAACGCTGGTGTTTCAGGCCTTCTTCAGCTTTCCAGAGATAAATTGGAAAAAAACAATGCCGACCAGGAGAGCTAAATGGAAATGTTTTATCCAAGTAAGTTAATGGCTGGAAAACTTAGCTGAAATAACTAGTTTTAGTTTAGTTTTTTGTTGTTGTCTCTGACAAAGCCCCCAGACCCAAGTAGCTGATAGCTGAAGCTTGCATTGCAAAATAATGCCAAGCACAGAGGCTTTCTTCAAAAATATTCATATAGCATACAATTCAGACAACATTGTTTTTTCACCCATTTTTATCTAAAACTTGCCAAATGCCCTGAAGTGACTGTACCCATTTGTAGTGCTGTACAGCCTAGCTTCCCAAAGGCACCACTGAAATCTCTGGGGAATAATGCCACCACTATTGCCAAGTACTTTATACAACCCAACTTCAAAAATACAGAAAACATCCCTTTAATATGATTGTTTTGTTTTTGTTTTTTTTTCCCCCTCACGAAGACAATCAATCTCTCAGCCTCTGTGTGTGAGAGATAGTGCTGTTATTTGAAGCCAGAGGCAGGAAATACCCACTAAGTTCAGCTATTAATGCCTGAAGGTACATTAAACAATTTGCAATGCATTAGATGGGTCAAAATGTACATAAACCAAGGCCTTATTATGTTTGCATAATAGAAAGTGTCTACTTAAACATGCCTTCAGGAAATCATTTTTCTCCACTTAGCCATAATTATGCTCCAAAATGCTAAGCCCATATGCATGAGAGGGAGTCCTGTTATCTCCATTGTCCTAGCAAGTGTACTGTCTGTATTGTCCCGATCATGTGTTTCAAATTAAAGTCCATTAAAAGAACCCCGGGAGGGCGGTCCCACTGCAGCTCAGTGGAGCGCTGCAGAGCTGTCGCAGCTCAGGACAAGGAAGCTGAGCACTAAAGATACCTGCCATCTGGAGAGTCATTGAGTTGAGAAATGCACTGAAGTAGCTGAGCAGCCTTTTTGGCTCAAACTCAACTCCACCTTTCCGATGGGGGCAAGAAAGGGCCGGAAAGTGGATCTATTCAGACAGAAACACTTTAAGAGATTTGTAGGAAGCAATTTGGTTTGTGGAAGGATTAGGATCTGCCGTTTTGAGTGGGTAAAATACCATGATTGATTTTTATGCATCTGCATTCAGTACTTATTTCTGCATGTATGCACTGTCCCATTTAATTTAGGGAACAAGAATGCTTTCAATTCATTTGATGGTTTATACCAGTGAGGACACGGCGATTGCCTTTCTTTATTCAATCAATTAATTTTTAACCTTTTTGGCCCCCCAAAAATAGATTTAAGTACAGCTTCAGTATGTTGCCATTCTCTAAACTGTGTCTACCTCAGAGTGAGACAGAGAGCAAGAGGGACACTACCTGATATGTTTATCGAGGCAACTCCTGTTCAATATGTTTGTGTAAGTTGTGGAAATGCAGCTTTTAATTGTTGTTTTTTTGCTTCAGCGCTAGCTTGTTATAATAATTCAGACAGGAAATATGTTGGACTAGTCCTTGCATTATTCTCTCTCCTTCTGTTGTGATACTTACCTGAAGGTAGAGGAATAATCACAACATCCTGTCTCAGCGTAACGGATGACATTCACACATTTAAATCTCTAAACTACTGTAATAATCAGGATTAGCAGCTCATTACTGTGGAAAATGCCAGGAAATAATGGGGGTCAGGAATAAGGTGTGAATTACTTATTGTTTTATATATACAACCTCAATTCCCAAAAAGTTGGGGTGCTGTGCAAATTGTAAATAAAAACAGAATGCAGTGATTTATCAATCTCATAAAGTTCTATTTTATTCGCTGTCTTCGCCTGACACCCCTACATGGGTGTAGGCCATTGACACACTTGGGGGGGGGTACACCCCAAGTGTTGCTACCTTGTTGTGGTGGGGTTGCCTGCATGCCTCCATGACTCTGAAGGCTATATCGGAGGGGGTTTATACCCACAGTAGGTTTAACCATGCTAGGCAGGTTTCTGGAGTTTTCTGGAGTCTAGAGTTTCTCGAGGCCAAACAAAAAGCAGTACCTGGTTCTCCAGGTTGGGGGTTAGGCGTGGGGCTAACAACTCCACCCCAAAAAGCATCTTACTGTTTATTTGCGGTAAAACATAAAAATACACATCAGGTGTTGAAAGGGAGACAATGTACCATTTCATGACAATATAAGCTCCTTTTGAATTTTATGGCAGCGTTTACCATTGTATAGCTATGATTGTTCTTTTAACAACAGTCTGTAAACATCTGAAGCAGTGTTAATTTTGGCAGCTATTTTAATTTTATTCTAGTCATATGCCCCGTCTATACGTCAACATTTTGCTTTGTTTTCCGTTTCCATTTCCAAAAAGTTCCACGTTCAAACAACGTTCCCAAAATGATTTCCATTTACACAAGACTGCGGGAAACACCAAAAACGATGTAGTATACATGTCAGGCCAGTCGATGGCGGTGTGATTTTCGTGCCTGCACCAGATTCTGACTCGACCCATACGCCCTTTCGACAGCGTATGGGTCGAGACAGAATCTGGTGCAGGCACGAAATACGTTTCCGCTGATCCAGGTGATGGTGAGGTAAATCAACACTTTGTTGGAGAAGTACAGTTAAATTCAAAAGAGTGAGGAGCACGAACATTACACTGGTGTCGGCCATCTTTGTTTTGGGTTTCCCATCCGCACGTGTTATAAGCCTATTTGCACATGGATATTTACTGCAGCCACAGTGCGCATGTTTGTTTTCAGAAAGTGCCGTTTTCCCTGTTTACATGGAGATGGAGATGGGGGCATTTTGAAAAACTTCCACTCTTGAGCCTGTTTCCAAACAGTTCCATTTTCGGGCACCAGAACGCTGTTGCCGTGAAATGGACAGCCAAAACACTACAAAACTTTCGCATTTTCACTTGAAAACTTGTCGTGTAAACAGGGCGTTAGTCTTTAGATGAAATGTTTTTCAGTTTTAATCACATTTTAGTCTTTTCTACCATTTTTAGTTTTAGTCAAGTTTAAGTCTATAAAAAGTCCTCACATATTAGTTTTAACTTTAAGTCCAAGCATTTATTTTCTCGCCTAAATCTAATACCAAATCAAAGTAGTGTGTTCTCTGCACGCTGCCAAACCTGGGGTCTCTGCTTTCTACAGCTAAGGGGCAAAAGAGATACAGATGCACTGCATTTTGACAGATTTACCCACAGTGGAGAAATGTAATGGATTTTGAATGTCTGACAAAAACTACATCACATTTTAGTCTAGTTTTAGTCATCTTAACAAAAAACTAAACTTATTTTTTGTCAGTTTTAGTCCTCAAGGATCTATTTTTGTTAGTCTTAGTCTAGTTTTTGTCATGGAAAAATAGACTGTCCACGAAAATTTTTGGTCATAGTTTTAGTTGACGAAATTAACACTGATCTGAAGTGAGGAGACCAGTTGCTGGAGTTTTGGGAGAGGAATGTTGTCCCATTTTTGTCTGATGTAGGATTGTAGCTGCTCAAAAGTCCGGGGTCTTTATTGCCAAATGTTTTATTTTATGATGTTTTCTATCAGTGAAAAGTCTGGACTGCAGGTAAGCCAGTTCAGCACCTGGACTCTTCCACTGTGAAGCCACGCTGTTTTGTTATGGATGTGGTATGTGGTTTAGCATCGTCTTGCTGAAATACGCAAGGCCTTTCCTGAAAGAGACATTGTCTGGATGGTAGCATTTGCGCTCTAAAACCTCAGCATAATTTTCAGCATTGATAGTGTCTTTCCAGATGTGTAAGCTGCCCACGCCGTAGATACTAATGCAACCCCATAGCATCAGAGATGCAGGCTTTGAATTGTGAGTTGATATCAAGCTGGATGGTCCCGCTCCTCTTATGTCAGCAGGACACAGCATCCATTGTTTCCAAAAAAGAATTTCAATTTTTGATTTATCTGACCACAGAACAGTTTTCCATCTTGCCTCAGTCTATTTTAAATTAACTCTGGCCCAGGGAACGTGGCATCACTTCTGGATCATGTTCACGTATGACTTCTTCATTGCATGCAGCATCTTTAACTTGCTTTTGTGGATGACATGGTGAGCTTTGTTGACGATGATTTCTGGAAGTGTTCTTGAGCCTGTGCAGTGATTTCCAGTACAGAATCATACCTATTTTTAATGCGGTTAGGGCCCGGCGGTCATGCAATATGACCTTGTTGAGTCATAAGCAGTAGATTCCCTAGTGTTTAGGTCACTCCACATATAAATGGCGGCCCGGGTTCAAGTCTGGATTGTGGCTCTTTCACCACATCATTCCCCACTCTCTCATCCCTGTTTCTGACTCTATCCACTTTCCTATTTCTGAAATAAAGTTTAAAAAAAAAAAAAAAAAAAACACTCTGAATAAACCTTCAAAATAAATAAAGAAATGTTATCTGGGTGTGAAAAAACTGCCACTAATCTCTTCACCAGCCACTATTGTTTACAGACTTGCAGAACAACCGAACCACACCCATAGCTAGCATAGCTACATCTTTCTCATCCAATGATGTCTCCACATAGTTCCGCCATCCTCTGACTAGGAAACATGAGTTCAGCTTGAAGTATTGCAAGATGGATCTGTCTGGTGATAAACATGCTATCTAGCCAAATCATTAGGAAGCCCTAAGTGTTATTTGATGAAAAAGCAAAGCCAGTTGTATAAGTGCTCTGCTTGCAATTATTTAAATAACACATCTAAATGAGAACAAAGTCGTCCTACTTTTAACCACTCCTCACTATAATCACATTGTGATAAAAGTAGAATTTGCACTGATTTACTCTGCATGATTATACGACAACACTACTTTGTATGCGTCCATATTAAAGCTTTAAAAGCAGAATCATATTAAGCAGGGAGAAAGGTGTCAGCTGAGGATTACAATGACAGCAAAAGATCCTAAAAGGAAAGCACTCAGGGATGTATTCTCACTGCTTCCTATTAAATTAGCTTTAAATTGAAGGAGCTTAAACAAAGAGGACCCTTCAACACAGGAATCTACAGCCACAGACAACAAAATCAGCCATATTAGGAATGTTAGGAAATGGAAAATGCAAATTCCTAGTTGATGCAAATGAAAAGGAAGAAAAGAAAGACGGGAAAACGAGTAATCCTGAATAATGTCTTCCCCCTCTCTGCCTTATTGAGTCTGATGTCCCCATTGCATTTCTGAAAACGTTTAGCCAGGATGCAATTCAGCTAGAAATAATTAACAGCATAAATTTGCATCATTAGGGTGGATTAAGTCAAACAATGTTTGCATGTCGAAGGACTGAAGGGACCGTACAGCTCTGTCTGAGACGAGGTTCCTTTCACATTCTAGGTGGGCTGTCGGCTGCTAAGCTGAGAATACTCCTTCTTTATCTGGGAAACAAATGTGCCGACATATTATTTTGGGAGAAAAATGTTGGAGCAGATTTGTATGTTTGTGTATGCCGGTGTGTGTTCGTGTCGGAGAACAGGAATGGAAAAGAATGGCAATTACCAGCAGCAGGTGGAGTGTTTTAGTCGTCCCCTGAGCCTCTTCCAGTCACAACCTTAGCTGCCAAAGTAACTTGCTCATTTTCCTCGACAGAGCATTTTCCATTTTCCAGGCTCACTCTGCTGACTGCAAACACAACGCTCCAAAATCTAAGGCCCTGACAGAGCGGGACAGCTTATCCAGATTGTGCCTTCACCTGTTTCTCGGTATCTCTGCGGAGCATTCACTGAAGGATGAGTAAAAAAAAAAAAAAGCACTCTGTGAGAAAAAATACAGTTTCCCCCAGAAATATTTGTCCAAATGTGTTCAGCTCTGAAAGGCTGACCTTTGTCATTTTTAAAGGCGAGTGTAAAAGAGACATCCCACATGATTTCCATAGCTACAGACACTAAAGGGTGAGGGCAGATCTCGAAAGAAAGTGAAAGGAATGTGGAAGGATTTTTTTCACTTACTCTGAAGTGTTACCTTCTGTCTGCTCTTCAATGTTCATTTAATCCTTCTGCTGTCACTGTACCATCACCCCCGTCTCTCATTCTTCCTCTTTCTCTCTGCCTCTCAGATTACAACGATGATTACTGTTTGTACTTTTCATTTGATTAATGTTGACAATGCAGACGACAAACCAAAAACATTCTGAATAAATCACAGAATTTTGTCAAATATATATGGGCAATAATTACCACACCGTAAACCTAAACTGGTGAACACTTCATAATAACTGCATACTATTATGTATCAGAAAAGCATTAGTAAACACGAGGGGTGTATGGTTCACGGAGCTCACTGTTCAGTTTCAGCCTTGGTTTTGTGGTCATGGTTTGGTACGGGTTCAATTCATCTATGAAAAATAAAAAGTCCCAGATTTAAAATTCTAGAAGCCCCTGCCTTATTACCATCATAATTTCTTTATTAATGTTAGTGCAGCTTATATTTTTTTAAAACATGTTTAAAATATTGATTTGAATTAGTCAATCAATACTTTGATCAATCTAGAGTTATTGAGAACTATCAGTGAGAGTTGGTACAGCCTGTGATATATTAAACATAAGACAAAAAAAAAGAGAGAGAAAGCAAATTAATAACCAAAAAATGAAAACTGTCTAATATCTCATGATTTAAAAAATAAAAAATAAATACAACATAACATGCAAATTAAAATATGTGCTTTTTAGAGCAATGTATCATATTTATGATTTATGAAGCATGCTGTAAGAACGCTTTCAATCAAAAGCCAATGCAGGGAATACTTGTGCAAAATCCTGACTCATCTACATCTGTGAATGACCCCAGACTGGCTGACTTCAAGCGTGGTACTGTGATGGATGCCATCTTAATGCGAAGTTTCTGTCAACTCTACAGTCAACTGTAAGTGATATTAGTAGGAAGTGGAAGTGTTCAGGAACAACAGCAACTCAGACATGAAGTGGGTCAGTGCCTGCTATGGTGCAAAAAGGCAGCAAACACTCTGCTGATGCCCAAAGTGACACACATCTGGGATAGTTGTTACATGGCATTAAGGAGTTTGCCCAAGGTCCCACACTAGACATCCACTGTGCCACAAATGGGGTTCAACCCCCCACCTCCTGTGAGGAAGTCAGCTATGTAAACCACTTAGATTCAACAGCTAAAGACATCTCAACTTCATCTTGAATTAATGTAACAACAGGGAAGCAGCAGCTTCGTGGACTGGGTTTTTATGGCCAATCCGCCGCATGCAAGCCACACATCACTAAGTCCAATGCCAAGTGTCAGATAGAGTGGTCTAAGGCACATGGACATTGGACTGTAGAGCAGTAAAAACATGGTTTGATGTGGAAGGACTTTCCTGGCCCTTGTCTGACCTCAACCCTATCAAGCACCTTTGGGAAGAACTAGAATTGAGATTGTGCACCAGGCCTTCTCGATGAACATCAGTGCCTGACCTCATAAATGCTCTACAGAATGAGTGGGCACAAATTCCCACAGGAACTCAACAAGAACTTTTCCAAGAAGAATGAAAGCTGTTAAGTCCATACTAAAGTGTATTTGAGGGAAATGTTATTACAGTCCCGGTTGGTATAATGGTAATGTGGTTGAATACTTTTGTCCATATAATGAGGCCCATGTCATGGTTGTTTGAGAGTTTCCATTATTAGGCCGTACACTTAACTCTGGGGAAGGCTGTTCTTAAGTGTCTCAAAACTATTTACAAATTTCCGTCTCTTACAGAAATGCACAGCTGTGCACTTGAACTCAGATCCTACCAAGGTCAGAGCCGTCCAAAGAGGCCTCCTAAGACCTCATAATTTCTTCAGGGAGCGAGCGCCTGCGACAACATTACCTGAACTGAAAATGATTCAGTCAACTTAACTCAGTCATCACCATTAGTCAAGCGGAAGAGTAATTGAGCTCATCCCCATTACACGTAACACAACAATATGGCACGGGACGACATTAGGAGCAGGAGGGGGAGAAAGTGATGAAGAGCTCACTGGAATGAGATTGGATTTAAACAAGTGCCGCCGCTCCTGTCCTGGGGGTCTTACACGGATGCTCTTTGAGCGCATAGGTGGAGGCTGCATAATGATGAGACACTTAGTTTCCCTACCGTTCAGATTTATGGGCTCTGAGGCCTGTTACGATCATTAGGGGGACTGTGAAAGGAAAAGGGAAATGGGGTTGAGACTATATGGCTTGGGAGGAGGTGGAAATTGCAGAGATTTTTTTCTGGTAGCACAGCACTTTTGAACCATAAATCTTTGATCCTCTCCTCCCTATTTGTGCAATGGCATTTTATAATGGAAGACTCCCTATAATTTCACACTCCAATTAGTAAATTACTAATGTTCTGATACGCGAGGCTGGAGGAGGTTATAAACAAACAGGTCATACCCTGAGGGAACCTGGTTAACGGAAGAAAAAATATATTTCACACAAGGTAATAAAAATAAGTGGCGTTTGTTTGATTGTGGTGGAGATTAACCAGAGAACCCTAAATGAACTATATCAGCACTGAATTAGCAGGTTTAAAAGAAAAAACTCCCCTCAAAACAACAATCTAATTATTAGTTTTATCTTTGCATAATGCCTGTAAGTAGACCAGAAGAAACTTCACTGAGCTGCATCTCTGGAAAAGGATTTACAAACATCAGCAAAAACGAAGATGAACTGGAGTCATTAGGCGTTTGGAACATGTTGAATTATTCATTTTGCATAATCACCTGAAATCAACAGAAAAATGTATTCCTGTGTTACCTGGGGTTCATTTAAAAGAAGAACAAAGCCAATATTTTTAATCTGAGGGTTTATAAAACCAGAAATTATCTCAATATGCTGCTTAATTGTCCAGTGAAACCAGACCATGGAAAACACAACAGGACACAATTATTCTGCCACATAGATCTTTGTCTAGATGTGTAAGCAGGCACACAAAATCCATGATATTTCTCCACTGTGGGTAAATCCTTCATAACCCAGCATATCTGTACATTTTGCCTTGGCTCTAGGGTTTATCAGGCACATAGAAGACACTAGCATGATGGCTAGATTCAGACAAAGAGAATTCATGTTTGGACTAAAAGTAAAGACTACATTTTAAATGCTTTCTATCAACTGAAACTCAACTAAAATTTCTTTAATTTTTTATCAATTAAAATTAAAAGACTAATCTAATTCAATGAGATTAGTACAACCTGAGGACCTCTGGTAATGTGAAATCACATTACCCCTGCAATATTAACACGGTGCAAATGGAATATTCTTCTTATTATTATTATTATTATTATTAGTAGTATTATTACTATAATAATAATAAGAAGAAGAATAATAATAACAAAAATAATATAATTGATAATTTTATTAAAATTACGGTTATTATTATTATCATTATTTTATTTTCTATTTTTTAATCACTCTTATTATTAATTTTATTAATAATATTTTTATTTTGTATTATCATTGTTGGTGTTATAAAAATAACACCAACAAAGATAATAACAACAACAACAACAACAACAACAATAATAATAATAATAATAATAATAATTTATTATTATTATTATTATTATTATTATTATTATTATTATTATATTAAGACATAATATCATCAAATAACTACATGTTCTTGAAAAATAAACAAATTAAAAAATAAGATAACTTTTTTCATTAAATTATTGTCTATTCTAAATCTGGTCTGTCGCTTGTGTCCTGTTGTGAATAAATTGGTTTGATGAGGTTTGACAATCATAGATATCTGTTTCTATTTACATTTCCCACTGCTCCTTAACTTTATTTGAATTGGGGTTGTATTTAAAACTCATGATTTGGGATCAGGAACGCTCAGACATGCTCGACATGGAACAGTGCAGTAATAGTTTTGACACCACATACTTGGGGATTATTTGGACAAAAAAATCATCTGGAACGTGCTTGGGATTGGTCCACACCCTAATCGTTGATAACTATCATTAGAATATCATGCAGAGTGTAATTACTATGACTAACATTTTGCCTCTGTGCCCCAGCGCTAAAGAAAGTAAATGTTTCAGTGTCTCTTGAGCTTCAAATAAAAAAAACTGATAACACTTCAGGGGCTTAAAACACTACTAGGAACATAAATCAATACAAAGCTGGAGCTGTTATTTTGAAAATCCAATTTATTCTCCACAATATAGAGCTGACACATAGCAGTGACAAGAGCGTTCCAGTCAGGATTGGGTAAATGATGTTCAGTGCCCCCGTGTAGCCCTCTGTTTCCTCACACTGACAGCATTACTCGTGGGATGACAATGACTAAAACAAATATCTTAATCATCTGCAGCTCAAAAACATACACCTTGACTCCTCGCTACGAGAGAACAGCTCAGAGACGACCCCACATTTGTTTAGCTGCCAGCGGTCTCAGAGACAACTGGAGTCAATGATTTCAATTGTCACATCTGCCACACAGCAGGGCATAAATATGCAAACTGTTGATGTGTTTTCCATTACCTCTGTGCTATCTGAAAACGAAGAGGTTTGCTGCAAAGGAGTGATTTTAAGCTGGTGTGTCGTATCTGAGCTTGGCTCTGCTGAAGCGTCATTGGAGCAGGAGATGAGGAATCACACGAAGGCCTGTTTGAAAACTGATAAACAAGCTGATAAACAGATCAACTAATATCTATTCATCTGTTGTCACACCAGTGGAGGATGTCAGCGAAGCCTCTATCACAGATACAAATTAGTTATTAAATAAGAAATCAAGCGTGATCCATCAATCTTCATTTGCTCTCATTTATTGGTTCATTTCCCCCCTCTGTTCCATGGTCTACCTCTCTGCCACCACCACCAGCCTCACACGCACACACCTGCCAACAGCCCCCTCACCTTCAGCCTCTTTCCTCAATCCCGTTCACCTGACAGCTTTGTTTCTCCTCCACGAGGAGCAGAACGTGGACTGACAGCCCCGCACAGCTCAAGTGGAGCAGCCAGGTAAGCAAAGTGTAAAGGTTACGACGGACGCTGAAATATCAAAGGCTCCTCCGTCAGCCCCTGAATTCTAAACATTTTCAGAGGACACGGGGTGTTTTACAAGGACAAAGACACTATCCTTTACCTTTGTCCACTAGGGACAAAGACAGCACTCATGGGATCTTTTGACTCTCTGGGAAAATCTTCCAGCTTACCTTAAAAAGATTTTTTCCCTCATTGTGTGAAATCCATGGTATACCGCTGTGTAAATCCACCTTTTCAGTTAAAGAGACTCCTCAAACTTTTGGAATTTTTGAGTTAATGTAAGGACTGCCCTAAAAACATGTTTATTGGATTCAGTTGTTTCAATCAGACCACACATGCCACAGGTGTATAAAATCAAACCTCTAGCCATACAGTCTCCATTTGCAAGCATTTGTGACACGAACTGGGTTGTTCTAAAGAGTTCAGTGTCTTCAAGTGTGGGATTGTGATGGATGCCCCCGGTTGCAATAAGACTGTTGATGAAATTTCTTCCTTGCTGGATATTCCACAGCCAACTACGTGATATTATTAGAAAGTAGAAGTATTTAGGAAAACAGGACCTTAGCCACAAAGAGAAAGACCACGTAAAATCACAGTGGGTCAACAACTGTGACAGCACATGGTGTGTAAAAGGGAACAACCATATGCTGATTCCATAGCTGAAGGGTTCTAAACATCCACTGACATTAATGTACACACAAAAACTGTGCAGCAGGAGAGACATAAAATGGGTTTTAGTGGCTGAGCAGCTGCATGTAAGCCTCACATCACCAGGTCCAATGTCAAGTGTAAGATGGACCCATGTAAAACACACCCACACTGGACTGTGTAGCAGTGGAAATATGTTCTGTGGAGTGACTTATTATGCTTCTATGTTCAGCAGTCAGATGGGGGAGTCTGGGTAAACAGGACCTTCCTGAGTGCACTGTGCCAGCTGTGAAGTTTGGTGGCGGAGAGATAATGGTATGGGCTGCTTTTCAGGATTTGGGCTAGGCCCTTTATGTCCAGTGATGGACAGGTTTAATGCTTCAGCATCCCAAGACATTTCTGACAATGCTATGCTTCTGATTCTGTGGCAACAGTATGGGGAAGACCCTTTTCTATTCCAACATGACTGTGCCCCAGCGCAGTCATGTTGCCCAGACCTGCACAGAGCCCTGACCTTAACACCTTCAAGCACCTTTGGATGAACTGGAACAGAGATTGCAAGCCAGGCCATTTTGTCCAACACCAGTGCCTGATGTCATAAATGCTCTTCTGAACTTTTGGGCAAAAATTCCAACAAAAGAAACCCCAATCTTGTGGAAAGCCTTCCAAGAAGAGTGGAGGCTATTATAGCTTTAACGGGGGACCCACTCCACATTGAAGTGCATGCATTTGAATACAATATCATTACAGTCCATGCTGGTGTATTAGTTGGGTGGCTGAATACTTTTGTCCATATAATCTAGGTAACATAAGAGAAGTCACTTTTTAAATTCATGTATACATTTAGGGCACAAATTCTACATACTCTTCTGTAAGGCTCAGTGGAAAAAAAGATGCAAAATGGCGCACAAGCTGGAAGTATCTGCATCTGGAGGTTAACAGAATACTGTGCAGTTTTCATCTTTGGACACCACCTTTTCAGCATCATTGGTGACATGGATAATCAAGCAATAACACCCTAAAAACACAGCAATCTAGACCCATCAGATCGGTATGCTCTCTTGAAACACGCTCCCTGCAGAGGGCGTAGTTTGCCAAATCTTTTGATGAGGAAAGATGAGCCGTGGAGCTGAATTTCAAATGCCAGTCACATCTGTCTCTGACAGGTTTTGACACCAATTAGGCATCATGTCAGTTTCAAATAAGACAACAGTACCAATTAAATGTATTTAAATATAGAAAAGCCAGGGCATGATTGACTGATGTGGGCAGTGGCACTAGTAATGGTTTCAATTTATGTTCCAGACAATCAACTAAAGTTTCTGGATGCCTCTATATACATTCCTAAGAAAGAGTACCAGGTTTTAAATAACACACTTATCACATTAGGGATGCTCTTCTGCACTCATTACATGGACACCAGTGCGTCACACTGTGAATCAACGAGGGCCATGGTGTTGTGACTACTTCTAGTGGCTATAATTCTTTGTTACACCCTCAAAACTCAATTGCAGTTTAAGTCAACTATGCAGTGTATGTACCAATTTGGCATTCAAGTCCTTCTAAGCATCTACCTCACTAACACCCCCATGGTTACACTTAAAAATCAGGTTATTTGTAGATCATCCACTCCAGCTTCATTCTCTAGTCTTAAGCAGGTTGTGATTAGTGACCGGCACAGGGAAAAGAAAGTCTGGCCCTGCAATGCACTTTTACTGGGTACAAGATTTATCTAGGTCAAGATGTATCTAGGTCAGGCAGAGAGAAGTATAATTTTCAGTGAAAGATGTCAACTGCAGTTAACTGGAAATGCATAAGTTAAGAGTAGTGTTTGTTTTACATATTTGTCACTGTAATGGTGTTGAAAAGAAACTACAAACACAACTTGCCAAATTTACTTGCTGGATGTCGGCCAGTGGAACTGACTAGTTGTGTCGCCATCTGCAGCCCTTTATGCCACACTAGAGTCCATTAAAAATGCCCATAGAAATTACTCAGAGACTGGCAGTCACCTGTGCTTACCAGTGGACCAACTATAGGGCTTTTTGTCTGAGTTGTTTCAATGTGTGGTTTACTCTTTTGAGGAGGTGCATGCTTACCACCACTTTAGGCCTTGGCAGAGGGCTCAGGGCTATGTGGGAGTTTGATATAGCTTTGATGCAGAAGCATCAATCAGACATAAATGACTGTTACAAAGTACATTAGATGGACAAAAGTATTCGGATGCCTGACCATTAAACTATAGGGGATTATAATGACATTGTATTTGAATACATGTACTTTAATATGGAGTTAGTCCCCCTTTTGGTGCTATAACAGCCTCTACTCTTCTTGCAAGGCTTTCCACAAGATTCTTGAGTGTTTTTAGGGAAATTGTGCCAACTCATTCTGTAGTGCATTTATGAGCTCAGGCACTAATACTGTGTGGGAGGCCTGGCTTGCAATTTCCAATTCCAGTTCATCCCAAAGGTGCTTGATGGGGTTGAGGTCAGGGCTCTATGTAGGCCAGTCAGGTTCTTTCACACCAAACTCATCAAACCATGTCTTTATAATCCTTGTTTTGTGCACTTGGGCACAGACATGTTGGAGTAGAAGGGGGCTTTCTCCATACTGTTGCCACAGAGTTGGAAGCATAGCATTGTCCAAAATATCTTGGGATGCTGAAGAATTAAGATTGGCTATCAGCGGATACAAGGGGCCTAGTGCAAACTCTGCTACCAGAGAGAAGCATTCCATAGAACATGTTTCCACTGCATCACAGTCCAGTGTTGGTATGCTTTACATCACTCCATCTGACACTTGGCATTTGACTTGATGATGTAAGGCTTGCATACAGCTGCTCAGCCATGAAAATCCATTCCATAAAGCTCCCGCTGCACAATATTTTTGCTTACATTAATACCAGTGGATGTTCAGAATCTTCAGTGTCTTTTATGCACCTTGTACATTTGCAGTTGTTGCCCCGCTCTGTGATTTTATGTGATCTTTCACTTTTTTGGCTGAATTGCTGTTGTTCCTAAACACTTTCTAATAATATCACACACAGTTGATCGCGGAATATCCAGCTGGGATGAAATTTCATGAACCATCTCATTGCAAAGGTGGCATCCATCACAGTACCATGCTGAAGTGAGTGAGCTCTTCAGAACAACCCTTTTGTATCACAAATGTTTGCAAATGGAGACTGCATGGCTAAATTCAATAATTAACAGGTGAGACCAAATACGTTTGACCATATTGTGTATTTCCAACCCTGGTTGCCTCTTGATTTGTTCTGTAACAGGCCTGCTGTGGCTAATTAAAACTAAAAGACTAGCACAATACCCACTAGTTTTGTATTTCCCATTAAATCAGTGCTATATAAAGGGCAACCTTTAGCAAAAGCTGCTAACTTGCAGAAAAGTTTCTTCCCCTTTCTGTTGATATAGTCCATTGTCAGCTTGGCAGACCTTCTCCATCTGCTGTTTTGACAACACAGTGACAATACATATCTGCTATTCCATCAGAACGTGATACCCCATCTGTTCTGCCTCTTCTTGCCATGTAGCCGTCAGTGCTTCACTGTATCCATAATTTCCCTTTGATTTCAGAGCTGCTTTCCTCGTTTCATCATGCAAGGTGCCACTCAATCACAGTAAACCTTAGCACATGATTCAAGGCTATGCATAACCTGTTGTCTTCTGTAGGTTTCAACCAAGTTTTTTTTATGTTGAACTCTGTTTGTTTCGGTACTCTATATCCTGTTAAATGTAGTATTTTTTCCTGTGTGTGTGGATTTAATCTGTTTTATAGTAAATACAGTTTCCACAAAACTGCTTATGACCCTGTCTAAGCTGCAAATGTTGTTTTTTAAGCATAATTCTACCACCAGGAATTAACCTGCCAAAGACAGCCCCCTCTCTGACCATTTAGTCATGATCTATTGTATTATTACTGTGCAACTCTAAGCCATCCATCACCTGACTAATGACATTAATCCTCCGTCTGTACCGGGCTGCCAACTCAGGGCCATAGAGAGCTTTGCCGGAGTCCCATATGTGTTGGGGTTCAGACTCAGTAATGTAGTTGCTGTAGCCACTGAGTCACCAGCTTTCAGTGAAGGCAGCCTCAGCCTTAATGGATTGCCACTCCTCCAGTGGAAATACAAACACACAAATTAAATGTTTGCCTGGACCTAGAGGCTGTTGTGTACCATCGTAGGGTAATGTAATTGTGCTGCAGTGTGAATATGCACTACATTTCCATGTGGATGACTCTTTATGAGGTTAGAGCTGAACCAATAAAGCCCCTGTCCTCGTTAAACTCAAGGCTTGCAATGTGAAAATATACCCCAGTGGCTCTCTTTGTTTCTCTAAAGTACAAGTTTGGTTATTTGCTGCTTTGGGTTCAAAGGAAATGCAAGGAGGGGGAATTTCAATTTGTCAGCGCTCTGCTTGTGTTTGTGCAGGCTGCTCAGACCAGCGGGAAACATGAAATATACCTTCTGATTATGTTTGCCAACGCATGGCAGACCACTGTTCAGAAGTGGCAGGAGCCTGACAGACACATTTTTGAGACACAAGCACAAAAACAAATGTGTCAGTCATACATCCTGAAAGCAGACTGGGTTTTAAAGGGCACAGTTTACTAGTTTTAATGAGTCAATATATAGAATACAAGACTGTGGTGAAAAGGGATATGAGGCCCACTGGAGCTTTATCTGGTGTTGGATCTGTGAGGATGCTATTAGGGGTTTTTCGGCTTGGTTGTGAGGTACAGCAGGAATCAGTTAGGCTTTTTGCCACAAGAATGTGGTTTAACTCAACAATAATCATGAAAATGTTCACAATCATTGACAATCCACATGACTTAAATAGTGGTTTTTCTAAAATATTGGATGTGGTTTTTATTTTGGCTGTTGGAGGGAATATACAACCCCGATTCC
The DNA here is from genome assembly GCF_018320785.1 of Cheilinus undulatus. Classification (NCBI taxonomy): domain Eukaryota; kingdom Metazoa; phylum Chordata; class Actinopteri; order Labriformes; family Labridae; genus Cheilinus; species Cheilinus undulatus. Next base: position 7,986,996 of record NC_054868.1, read on the forward strand.
AAAAAAGTTGGGGCGTTGTGGATATTTTAAATCTAAAAAGAACTAAATTATTTCCAAATCTCATAAATCCATATTTCATTCCCAATAACATAAACAACACTATAACATTTTACAAGTTCATAAAAAATATGAGCTCGTTTTGAATTTGATGGCAGCAACACAGCACTAAAAAGTAGGGATGGGGCCATGTTTACATTGTGTAGCATCCCCTCTTCTTTTAACAATTGTTTAGGAAGTGAGGAGACCAGTTGCTGGAGTTTGAGAGAGGAATGTTGTCCCATTCTTGTCTGATGTAGGATTCTACCCGCTCAACAGTTTTGGGTCCTCTTTTAATTTCCTGATGCACCAAATACCTTCTATTGGTGAAAGATCTGGACTGCAGGCAGGCCAGTTCAGCACTTGGACTCTTCTAAGGTGAAGCCATGTTAGATGTGGTAGGTGTGAGGGCGATCACACAGGGCATTCACTGAGGGTGAACCAATCAGTGCTTTGCCAGGTGTATGTGTGGCTGATTCAATCAGGGCTGTGCCAGGTGCGTGTGGCTGATCAGCACTGAGTGAGACCAGGAGTGGAAAGCTTATATATGCTCTTGGGTTGCAGCACTCAGTGCAGACTCATTATCTCACCTTCAGAGATATTGAGAGCATCTTCTCTGGGTTCTCCTTGTGCGTTTCTAGTGAAGTTTCTCAAGCATTGTTGACTCTTGTCTCAGAGCATTTTCCTTAAAATTACTAGTTACCCCAGAGTTTTAGTTTGTTGCTACTGGAGACATAACCAGCTTTCCTTTGTCTCTCTCTTGAACCCCAGTCTGGGAATCTTTGAGTTTCTTCTGAAGACAATTGTCTCACCCTCCCTAGAAGTCTGTTTCTTTTCAGCTGCACGGCAGCAGTGGTTCTGTTTCCCTTGTCAACTATTTATTAGAACCGGAGTTTATTGGTTTGGCTTGTTATCATTTTTGCTTTGGTATTCTTCCTTTTCCCATGTATTGCTTGCGATGTAGTGGTAATTGTTTTAGGATAACTTTTTGAAACCTGCTGTCTGCATTTGTGTCCCACTGCCCCTCCCTCTTGACAGTATGTGGTTGTCTGCATTGGAGCATATGTTGCTACAAAATGTCTCTACCCTTTTCAGCATCGATGGTGCCTTTCCAGATGTGTAAGCTGCCCACGCCATAGGAAATAGTATAACCCCATACCGACAGAAATGCAGGCTTTTGAACTGTGCACTGATAACAAGCAGGATGGTCCCACTCCTCTTAAGTCCTCAGGGTACGGTGTCCATAGTTTAAAAAACGAATTTCAAATTTGGATTCATCTGACCACAGAACAGTTTTCCATTTTCCCTAAGTCCATTTTTAATGAGCTTTGGCCCACAGAAGATGGCAGTGTTTCTGGATCATGTTCACAAATGGCTTCTTCTTTGCATGATACAGCTTTGGGGATGACACGGTGAACTGTTGACAGACAATGATTTCTGGAAGTGTTCCTGAAATCATGCAATTATTTCCAGTACAGAATCATGCCTGTTTTTAATGCAGTACCACCTGTGGGCTGAAGATCCCCAGCATCCAGGACTGACCTCTGGCCTCGTCCCTTGCGCACAGAGATTTCTCCAGATTCCCTACATCGTTTGATATTATGTACCATAGATGGTGGGATTTTTAAAGTCTTCAATTTAATGTTGAGAAAAATTTTCCTGAAGTTTTTCCACAATGTCAAGAAGCTGTTTTTCTGCAGACTGGTGAACCTTTGCTCATCTTTACTTCCTGCCTGTCCTGTCTGAAAATGCTCCTTTTAAACTCAGTCCTGTTAATGACCTAATGAATAGTTGCAAATGGTCCTCCCGCTGTTTTTTCCATTAGTACCACTTAATTTCCAGCCTTTTGTCAGCCTGCCTCTACTTTTTTGAGATGTGATGTTACAGTCAAATTAAAATTGAGCTAAAATATTTTCCCTGAAAATCTAAAATGTCTCTGTTTCAATATCTGATGCGTTGTTTATGTTCCACTGTGAATGAAATATGGGTTTATGAGATTTTGCAAATCATAACACCCTGTTTTTATTTACATTTTACACAGTCCCAACTTTTTGGAACTGGGGCTGTAAATTTTTTCTAGATTACAGATTTATTGCTGATTTTCAATACATAACCATGCATCTTTAAAATAACACTATTCTGCATTATAAAACCATTTTAAGCCCATTGTGATGATGTGAATCAACTCCTATCAGTGTCTATCTTGGACACTGCAGTTCCAGTTCTTCTCCAGACATTTACACACCAACAAAGGTTAATTCTCAGATCTTGGAGTCCTCTCTGATAACAACATAAGGCAAAGCAGAGGTCCTAATGGTTATAATAACAACAATTATTATTTATGACAGTCAGCAGCAGAGAAAATACTCCACTCTGTAATGGGTCAGTTACTCTCATTAGGAAATAGCTGATAACTAACAATGTTTGATTACAGTGTACAGCGCTGAACTCTTCGTCTCTGACGCAGTCACTAGATGAGTTAATCACTGCATAGTCCATTAGAGAGTCATGGCCTTGTCTCTCAAGTTTGTTGAGGCGTAAGCAGCAGTATAAGAGGAATCACTGGAGTGATAGAAGCTGGATGATCATAAATAACTAATGCTATTCAGATGTGTTCATTTTTCCTACACTGCCAAAGCATAAACCTGAGCAAAATCTTTGTTGGCCTGATTAACACACTACTCCAAGGTCTAAAAATAAAAAAAGACTTGCTTGCAAAGATATCTACCAGTTGGCAGGCAGAATTTACCTGCTGGGTTTCTCAAAATAAAAACCCATCTGCAATTATCATTTATCACTTTCTGATAAATGGCCTACCAGTAAGAAAATCATTATCTCCTAAACTTTAAGTGTTGGTCAAATGGACAAGTGGATGGGCACATACCCATAAAGGCCCACCCATGGCTGGTGGTTAGTCTAACTTGGGTGGTTATAACATCATGGCTGATTACTGACTGCCCTGTGGAGCAAATGAATGTGATATTAACTGAATCACACAGTTTTACCAATCTTCCCAAGGGCATCCTTCAACATCTAAAGATGCCCCCAATTCACTCATGACCCTCTCTGACCTCAGCATCAACTTTCTCAACATTTACTGCCTGTGCAAACAGTTTAACCACTCTGGTTGTGGCCCACAGGAGACTCTGGAGGAGAGAAGTCATCGACTTTAATTGACATTTCAGTCTCAAAAGTGACACTGCTGCTTCTCAATTTGTTGCTTATGGTTAAAAAAAAAAAACTAGCTAAACAGGATCATCAGTTAATGTGTGTGTTGCATAGATTCAATAATGACAGACCGAAGACATGAGTGGACATGTGTTATCTCCTTCCACATCACCCAACCATGTCCATACAGACACTATAAGGACTAGTGTATTTGGCCACACCTGTTAATTATTTTTCAAATGTTTCAATAAGACCTGTTGCCACAGGTGTATAAAATCAAACACCTAGCCATGCAGTCTCCATTTACAAACTTCAGTGATACAAAATGGGTTGCTCTGAAGAACTCAGTGACTTCAAGCATGGTACTAAGATGGATGCCACCTTTGCAATAAGATGGTTCATGAAATTCCAAAAGAGGGGCAAGTCTGGGTTTTGCAAATGTTGGAAGAATGTTACCCGCCTTGAATATTGCATTGTGAAGTTTGCTGGAGGATGGATAATGGTATGGGGCTGTTTTTCCAGGGTTTGGCCCAAGCCTCTTATCTTCAGTGAAGGACAAAAAATGCTTCAGCATACCAAGACATTTAGGACAATGCTATGCTTCCAACTTTGTGGCAACAGTTTGGGGAAGGCCCTTTACTATTCCAGCATGACTGTTCACCAGTGCACAAAGCAAGGACAATAAAGACATGGTTTGATGAGTTCCATGTGGAAGAACTTGACTGGCCTGCACAGAGCCCTGACCTCAACACCATCAAGCACCTTTGGGGTGAACTGTAAGCCAGACCTTCTCCTCCATCATCACTGCCTGACCTCATAAATACTCTACAGAACAAATGGGCGCAAATTCCCACAGAAACACTCCAGAATCTTGTGGAAAACCTTCTAAGAAGAGTGGAGGCTGTTATAGCTACAAAGCGGGCTATCTCCGTATCAAAGTACATGCATTTGAATACAAAGTCATTACTGTCTGGTTGGTCAGGCAGCAGAAAACCTTTGTCCAAACAATATTTTTGTTTTTAGGCATTTTTTTAAATTTAATTCAAGGGTAGATTCACCTTAGCAAAAAAAAAACAAAACAAAACAAAACAAAAAAACTTGTGTTTAGTTACAATCCAATATCTGCAACATATGACCTCATATGCTATATGTTTGTAAAGCAAAAGTGCTAGAGGGTGAATATATCGGGAAATGGTCTCTGTCTGTGCTGTGGTCGCAGTAAAATAAAGTACTTTAGGCCCAATGCCCTGACACATAGTCAGCTGGGAGCTCAGACAGTTTACAGGGAATAAAAAACCACAACTCCTATTCATCGTATGTGTGGAGCCGCTTCCCTCCACTGTTCTTCTGTGTCTGCCTGTTTACATAACTCACTCACTTGGCAGCAGCAGCATTGGCCTTATTCTCAGTAGCCAACTTGGGACTACATCAATGAGTAATTGTCTCCACAAAAAAACCTCACAGAAGAGATAAGAGCCGGGAAAGGTCAGCTGGAGTTCTTAATCTAAAAATACCTTCATTTACTTCAGGAGCCGGACTGACCTGAATGTTAATTTTTGAAAAGTAGTCATAAAAGAGAATCAAGAATTACAACAAATACTTCACTCCCGCCCATTTGTCCTGACATGGGTTTTGAAGCCTCACTAAAGACTTTCACTCTTCCTTTTTAAAGTTAGGTCCTCAGGGCTGCACTTAACCACGGTTAAGCACCGACTTACAGCTGATTAAATTCAGAGTGACCCAGTCTGCAAACTATTAGCCAGTTACAAGCTGAAAATGAGCATATTAAAGCTTCTAGCTGCTGGCTCAACAGTGGAGATGAAGCGTCTAGGCTGCAGGGGGAAATCAGGTCAAATTAAACAACCTTTAATATCAGTGTACACCTCTTTTAACTAACGAGACGAGGAACATATTCTGTATCTGCAATAACAGCCAACGGCAGGGGGTTTCACTCTGTGGATAACACATGAGGAGTAGTGTTTTAAGATACATTCATGTGTTTTCTAACAGATATTATTTATATTAATGCAGTTTATTTTGATGCAGATTAAAAGAGTAGCTGCACACCAGTAGGTGGTAATTTTTGAAAATGCAAGTGTGCATTTTGTCCTTTCTTACACAAGCAAACAGTCTTTAAGGTTGCTGAAAATTACCTTTTGGACCTGTTCCAGAGTGCAGATTTTTAGAACCTCTGGACACTGTTTATGTATAAATGAGGAAAACAGAGTCTTTTGGCTCATAACATGAAACTGTGCCGTGTTTTTTTCCTCTGTTTTGAGTCACCAGTGTGCAGTGATTTACTTTTATTTACATGGTTGCTTACTGTGTGGTGGTTTACATTGTTAACTGTGCTATGTTCAAGAACAGAGGTGCCTGGTTCAGACCTGATTCAGGTTAGTGGGATGACTGCAAGAATGAAAATCTCTTTGTAGAAGGAAGTGAGAAAGTCTTGGCATGTCAAGGACAACAGCGCTGTCTGTGAGTGAGCTACTTCACCTGCTCAGTGAAGGACAGACTACAGCTGACATGGTTCGCCTTTAAAAGCACCTAACAGTGCATTTTTGCATTATCATGTGGACCAGGATGCTTTTGAGAGGAATATTTCTCAAATTGACTTTATTTAACTAGCAGAAAAACCTCATTGAGATTAAAAATCTCATTTACAGCAATGTCCTGGTCAAGACAGGCAGCAGAACATTTAACAAAGACACAGACACAAAAAAACCAAAGCAATTACAATCACAGAGATACCAAATCTGAGTCGCAGATCAGAAAGTCATCAGTCAAAACATCTACAACCTGATATAACATCCTCCAGTGCCTTCAATCTACCTTTAAAAAGATTAAAGAAGGCCAGCTCCTTAAGACATAAGAGCCGTTTTTACACAGAGATTCAGCATTAAAGGCGAAAGGAATGCCCGTCTCTGTTCTGCAATGAGCAATTCACACAAAGGTGTAACAGAGCCGTGCACGCCCGAGCTTACACACACACCCCGGCATCCTGTATTCAGATGGCAGCCGCTGCCCAAGCTGCTGCTTTCAATGAAACTTGAAACTCTGGATTTCTCGGTTCAAAACTTTGTATTTTCTAAATGAAATACGGGAAAAATAACACGAACATTCATTTTGATCGATTAGATCCAACAGACTTTTTTCCTCCATGTTTCTGAGTTGGAGGTCCGACTTTAAGCAGTGTCACGGCGCACGTATTTGCATCGGAGGTTGGAAACTTCAGAGTACTGAGCTCACTTGAACACATTATGGAACTTTTCAGATGCTGCTGTGAGCAGAGATGTGTCTGCTCTCTCCTCTCCTGTGCAGAGTGTGATCACCCCTTTAACCTCGCAGTCTCTCCAGTTAATCCACATTATTCTTTGTTTTATCCCCCTGTTGTTTTCTCTGGTGGAATGCTGCTCGATTAAACCGCGCTGGTTTTTAAATCTCCCGTTTATGGAGACAGCACCTCACACTCGCCATTGTAGAATGCTGTGACGTCCTTTCACACTTGTTGTAAAAAAGTCTGTTACAGCTCTGATACTACCTCTTGATCCGGATCAGAGGTGGGGCGAGATCGCCCCCCCATTGCTGAACGGTTGCTTTCATACAGAACGGCGTTGCGGAACGAAGGCGTAACAAACACTGAAAAGAGAGGCAGTGTGAAAGTAGCTAAGGTGTCCTGAAGAAGATTCCAGGCTGCAGGAGCAGCAAACCTGAAACTCCTTTTATTCATTTCAAGACAAACTTTGGGAACAGAGAGCGGCAGTAAATTTTGTGACTGAGTCACAGGCTGAAGATTGAATAAAGCCTCATAAATAAGAATATGCCAATGATTTAGCCTACATGTCATCAAAGAAGGCCAAGCAACTCAGTTGTACAGGGTACAATGACGAGCTAAGGATGTAAGGTTCGCTGTAAACCTCAGTTCCCCATGGTACACAGTATCCAAAGATTTAAGGCATTAAGAAGATGGATGCATTTACAGAACATCACCATAATCAAAGACATAAAAGTGGCAGAAACAACCTTTTTTTTTTTTTTGCTTCAAACAAAAAACAACACTTATTCCTGAAATAAAAACCCAGCCACAAAGTTGATCAATATGAAGCTTAAGAGTCAAAGAATCATCATTCAAGAATCCAAGATATTTACAAGATGACACAGACTCAATCACATCACCCTGAGACGTAGTGACATGAGGAAGGTTCAGCTCTTTTTTCTTTGATAGTGTGTGTAGATGGGTTTATTTTGGAAAACAGAGGTAAACCATCATTTTTAAAGAATACCCACCTACATGTAGGCCTTGTATTAAAAAAATGCTGGAAACTCCTGCATTTATGCATTTATTGTTTATTAGCATGGGGAACAAGTTAATCCATTTGCATACACACTATATCATTTATAGCCTGAGATAATTTTATTCATTTATTCATTTATTTATTTATTTATGTTTGCACTAAAAAGAATTACAGCTTGTGTGTACAGCTTTCACAATGTGAATTTGTGCAGGTGAGGTAAGGAAACAAGATAAGTGCTTTTAATTTGCCTTGTTAAACAGATGGGCTGGCTAGATTCCATCAGGCAAAGCCATCTTGCAAAGCTCCAGTTTGAAACAACTGTGTGAGTCCTGAAAAAGCTTCTGACCAATCAGCTTCATTCAACCCTCTAAGCCCCATTCTATTTTAACTATTTTGTCTTGCCTGGACTTTTTGTCATAAAAAGCTTGTAAAACATCGACCCTGTGGTGCACAGTCAAGCTCTAACCATCCTTTTTTTTCAGGACAGTGTGGGCTTTAGGAATATTTATGCTGCAGTAATGTCTCTGGAATTGTATAAGTCAGAAATAATTCAGACTTTCTTCTTAGAATTCTGACTTTAATCTCAGAATTCTGACTTTTTTCAGAAGTAAATAAAAAACAAAAACTGCGCGTCATTTTTTTTTCAGTGGCCCTAATCCTCTTCCGTATCTTTCTGTAGTCTTTGATGCCACATATTTCATCTATTTATAACATATGGTATTTAAAAGTATATGAATTTTGACGCTCTCAATAAAAACAGAAATGTTTCCAATCCTTTTGTTCAGTTTAGACTGTGTATAGGAGATTTTTGGAAGTCACTGGGTGTCTACAACTTATATTTTTTTGCTACATATATCATGTCAAGTTCCATTCACCCAAAAATATCAAAGTATGACATTTGGTCCATATCGCTTGGCTCCAATCAGAAGCAGCATGAAAAAGGTCTAGCTGAGGAGGTTATCATACCTGGCTGGGCCTCCTGCTTTAGATGCTGCTGTGCCTTAATGATTATTCAGATTACATCCACATTAGCCACAGTCTCTTATAACCTGTAATCTTTTCACGCATTGACCTGGACTGCCTTGTTAATGTTGATTTGAAAAATCCAATTCAGTGCCGCCTCCACCTTTTTGAGCTTTCTACTCTGCTTGATATATATCCCACCTTCATGACTGAGATGTATTTAATCACAGAGATCAATAGCTCATAGCATCATTGATCTTGTAAGTCTATTTTATGGGCCAACAAGGACACCTCCTGTTTTGTAAACGCTGTAATTTTAAAGATAACATAAGCCACTGAGGGCTGTTTTTAATTAACATTAGGGAGAATGTTTTGAAGTTATGTAAAAGCTGTGACTGATGACTAGTTTCTAGTCCTTGCAATCCATCTGAATAATTTTAGATTTTTTGCCCAGAACCTTGGCTGAAGGCTCACAGCACCTCTCTTTCAACTACACTCCTACCCAGACTTCACAGGGATTTAAACTTCTTGAACCTGGCTACTGTGTGCACCCTAATAGTCGCTCCTGCAGTCTAAAATAGCAGCAGCTGAATTTTCATGCAGACTTTTAATGCTGGAGCAAAGAAGTGGAGCTCAAATTAAAGTTTTGATCTCTAAGACTTTTTTTTACCCTTGGTGTCAGAATGGTTGATGTGTGAAGTAAGATTTTAAAGTCAGGGTAATACTGTAGAGTAGAAAATGATTCTGAGAAGCCAAAAAAGAGTGACATATAATAAATATGACATTTTATGTGATATATGATGCACAGCTTATTTTACAAGGCCTTCATGTCTGTCAAGCATAATTAGTTCTCAGAATATCTGTCTGACTGTGAGCTCTTTACACTGAAGTTTCTGGTTTAGGCACAACTTGCTGGAACTTGGGGGACCCCATTTTTCCTTCATACTGCCTCTAATCTGCATGGCACACACTGAACTAGATTCTGGAAACATTCCTCCAAGATTCTGGCCTATGGTCCCATGATAGTATTGCACAGTTACTTCAGATTTTGGCTGCAATGATAGTCTGTCCATGTGCATCCCAGCAACATACTGCAGCATCAGCATCCTTTGTGACTTTGTGCTGAAGATGTTACTGTAATGTTTGGCCTTCCTTGTAGCTGCATGGCTCGCTTCTCCCTCTCACCTCCTTTGGAGCTTAGATAAAACCCCAAAAATTCCAGCCTAACCCTTCCTGAGCCTTCCCGTGCAAGTTCTCCACAAGCCTGGCTTGTCCCATTAACTGTACAGTATTTATGGGCTGGCATGATTTAAACCCAACATTTCTTTAAGATGGTTTTAAGAATTCAACTTTGAACTTTGTGAAAAAGTATTTTTCTTCTTCCTTGTTAACCACATATTTTAGAGAACAGAGATTAATTCCACTAGCCACGTCCAGGCCAGGTTACTGCCAGAAGTTGAACCAAGAAATCCCTTAAATAGAACCTGTCAGACAAAGTAAAGTAGGCTAAAAGATCTCAAAAAGCAACACATCATGCTGTCATCTAAATAAATACAAGAACAGATGAGAAACAAAATCACAGACATCTATCAGTCTGGAAAGGGTTATAAAGCCATTTCCAACTAAGGTGAGAGTCATTACCCACAAATGGAGGAAACCTGGAACAATGCAGAACACTCCAAGGAGTGACCGACCTACCAAAATAACTCCAAGAGTCCTTCAACAGCTCATCCAGGAGGTCACATAAAAAAACCAGAACAACATTTAAGACCTGCAGGCCTCACTTGACTCAGTTAAGGTCAGAGTTCATGATTCAACAATAATAAAGAGACTCTGCAAATACAGCATCCATGGGAGAGTTCCAAGACCAAAACCACTGCTGACCAAAAACTTACAAAGGCTTGTCTCACATTTGCCAAAAACGTCTTGATGATCCCCAAGAAATATTCTGTGGACAGACAATTCAAAAGGTGTGTGTCCTATTACATCTGGCATAAAACTAAAACAGCAGTTCATAAACACCAACAGTCAAACATGATGGGGGCAGTGTGATGGTCTGGAGCTGATTTGCTGCTTCAGGACTTAGACCACTTGTTTGAACCATGAATTCTGCTCTGTACCAGAAAATCCTGAAGGAGGATGTCTGGCCATCAGTTTCTGACCTTAAGCTTAAGACTGCTTGGGTTATGCAGTAGAACAATGATCCCAGACACATCAATAAGTCCACCTCTGAATGAAGGTTTGGAGTTGCTTCATCAAAATCAAGACTTAGTTATAAACAGGCTGTTTAACCCTCCAATATGGCTGAATTAAACAATTCTGCAAAGAAGACTGGCCCAAAATTCCTCCACAGTGATGTGAAAGACTCATTCTGAAGTGCTTGCTTGCAGATTTTCCCGCTAAGGGTGGCACAACCAGTTATTAGACTTAGGGGGCCATGACTTTTTCACATAGAGCCAGGTAGGTTTAGATGTCTTTTCCCAATTAATCTGAAACATGTCAGTGTAACAAATATGCAAAAAAGAAAGAACCCTGTTCAGATGAGATCTTAAGCAGCAAACATAGAAGCATGAATTACAGATGTGGCCTATTTGTTGTTAATGATGAACAGAGCAGTGAGGATGAGGAACTGACACGCAGACATCACTGTGCACTGAATGCTCAGAGAGCATTTACAGTTTGCACCGCTCTGTACTAACTTCAGTGATAAACTGAGTTGCATTGAACAGATGATCAATTGAAATATTTGCCTCTTTTTCCTCCACCTGACTGTAATTGCAGGCTGTGCTCCCTGTCCCTCACTCAACCCCCACTGCACTATTTTTATATGTTTGTGGAGCTAAGCAGGCTGGCAGATCTCCAATTTTGAACACCAGCTTTCCCTCATTATGTCAAAAACATACATTTAAAAAATCTACAGTGTTAGAGAAATCAACTGTGTTTTAAAAGAGCCATAATAACAGAAACACAACCAGCAAACCCAGGCATCATGTCTCATGGTTTATGCAGTGGGTCTGCACTTCGGTAGGTCATTTTGAAATTTTTACAAGAAAAAACTGCCAAAACTGCAAAAATCAAGGGTAAAAATATAATTATGTCTTTGACTCCCCTTGAGCCTGACCCACACTGAGCCATTAAGGAGTGATGAGGATCATGGCTCGACCTGGTTCCAGACCACAGGCTGCATAGGACTGGTATCAAGCTCAGGCAGAGAATCTAACTTCTAGTCTCCCTGGAGTGTCTCTTACTGAATTCTGTGTTTTGCCAAGTAATGACAGCTAAGATTATATTTACCCTCAAAACAGCTCTTTCTTCTTCTACACTCACAGAAATATTCTTAAGATTTATGTATGTCAATTGCATATAAAATTTCCATCCATTTGAATTACTTAGATTAAACATAAACAGGCCAATAAACTTTATGTGCTGGATATTTGTCACTCTAGATCAAACTGGATTTATGTTAAATCTAAGTAATTCAAATGGATGGAAATTTTATATGCAAATGAAATACATAAATCTGAAGAATGAGGCCTAAATATTTCTGAGTGTAAACTCCACAAACAAATACATCTGTTTTCATCATCCTGTTTCCTGGACCTGGATCCCATTTGAGAGGTTTTTTTTAGTCATTTGATTGACAGACCAGGGATGATCTTTTCTCCACATCCCTCCACCACAGGAACCCACAGACTAAAGACTTGTTATTAATGTGTAACATCAATGTTTATGCCAGGAGTTTAATATGGCCCAGCCAGTGAATCCCAAAGGCCTTGAGTTTATGATCCCTTGATTAGAGCTTTGTGACAAGGCACAGACCTGCTGGAAGTAGCCATCAGAAGATGGGTACACTGGTTGTAAAAGGATGGACATGGGCAGTAACAACATTCAACTAAGCTGTGGCATTTAAATTTTTCTCATTTCATACTTAGGGGGCCAAAGTGGACCAAGAAAATGTTCCAAATACCATTACAGCAGCAGCAGCCTGAACTATGCATACATGGCAGAATAGACCCGTGCTTTCATCAAATTATGAACCTATCATCCAAATGTTGCAGACGAGGCAACATTTCTCCAGTTGTCTATTGTCCAGTTATAATGAGCCATCTGCAAATTTCAGCCTCAGTTTCCTGCTCTAAGCTGACAGGATTGTAACCCCGCTTTAAGGATCAGTGTGTTAAGAGATGTTCTTCTGCATACTTTGGTTGTAACGGGTGGTCTCCTTTCTCAAACACTTCCTATTGGCAGTTTTTCAGATGGACAACTGCCAGTATAACCCCAATCCTGAAATATAACCCCACTTCTGAAAAATTTAAATGCAAACATAATGCAATAATGCCACATCTCAAAAAACCATGTTTAATTCACAAAAGAACATAAACAACATATCAGGTGTTGAAACTGAGATATTTTACCATTTCATGAAAAAATATTACCTCATTTTCAATCTGATGGCAGCAACACATCTCAAAAAAGTAGGGACAGGGCCACAAAAGGCTGCAAGTAAGTGGTGCTAATGGAAAACAGCTGGAGAAGCACTTTGAAACTAATTGGGTTAATTGGCAACAGGTCAGTAACATGACCAATTATAACGGGAGTTTTTAGAGAGGCAGAATCTCTCAGAAGTAAGTTTGCTAGAGGTTCACCTATTTGAAAAACTGTGTCTAAAAACTGTGGAACAACTTCAGGAAAATGTCCTCGACTTAAAATTTCGAAGACCTTGAATATCCCACCATCTGCAGCATTTAATATCCTAAAAAAAACAGAGAATCAGGAGGAATCTCTGTGTGCAAGGGACAAGGCTGAAGGTTGGTATTGGCTGCTGGTGATCTTTGGGCTCTCAGTTGGCACTGCATTAGAAACAGGACTAATTCTGTACTGGAAATCCCTGCATGGGCTCAGAAACACTTCCAGATATCATGTCTGTCAACCCAGTTTGCCATGCTGTTCATAAGTGTATATTTCAGCTGTTTAATGCAAAGAAGAAGCTATATGTGAACATAAACAGAAACACTGCCGTCTTCTCTGGGCCAAAGCTCATTCAAAATGGGCTGAAGCCAAATTTAAAACTGTTCTGTGGTCAGATGAATCCAAATTTGAAATTTCTTAAAGAAGCCACAGACGCTGTATCATAAGGCCTTAAGAGGATGGAGACCATCCAGCTTGTTATCATTGCACAGTTCAAAGCCTGTGTCTCTGATGGTATGGGGTTTTATTAGTGCCTATGGTGTGGGCAGCTTATACATTTGGAAATTAACTATCAAAACTGGAGAAAATAAAGGTTAAACATGCTACAATCAAGACCTCGCTTTCAGAGAAGACCTTGCATATTTCAGCAAGACAGTGCTAAACCACATACCACAAACCATCCATCACAACAGCATGGCTTCACAGTCCGGTGCTGAACTGGCGTGCACAGAGAAAACATTTGGTGCATCATGAAAAAGAAAAATCTGGCACAAAAGACCCAGGACTGTTGAGCGGCTAGGATCCTACATCAGACAAGAATGGGACAACATTCCTCTCCCAAAACTAAAGCAGCTGGCCTCCTCACTCTGACAATGTTCACCATTGCCACACAATCTTAAATTGTCCTGTCCCCTATTTTTGGGACTGGGGTTGTATATCCCATACCATGAATATATAAAACTGTCTAACTGGCATGTTAGGCTGCCTCACTGGTGCTGACACATAGCATTAACTTTTGATAAAGTGATGAATATTAAGCTTATTATGGGACCACACTTTTAATTGTGGTCACTAAGGAAGCAGGGTTACATCCCAGGCCCTGCTGATGGCTGGATTTGCCAAACGCTTTGACTGATTAATTTCCAAAGTGGACATTCCCGCTTTGAAAATGCACCAAAGACTTCAGCTGGTACTATCAGGACACACCAGGGCCTAATTGTCTTTGTTGTGACATACTGTAACACCAGATGTAAACTTATTAACTCTGAGCTGTCTGTGTGCCAAGACAAGTATGAATTCCAGGTGTGGACAGAGAACCGTGTTCTCTGTGAAATTAGAATTTCATCCAAGTCGAAGTCTGACTTTGGCTCATGCCCTGACAACCTTTTCAAAGCAGTATCACTGACAAGCTCAATACATCTACCACTGTTCGCCAATCGTCACCCTCTTGCTCTGTGACCCCCCCTGCAGGGCGATTGCTGCGGCTCTCGGGTCAGAGTCATTGACCTTAATGGCAGACTTGAGCTGGGAACAATCTCTTTTCACTGTGTGAAGATGGTTTGCAGAGCTCCATGCTGAGCGTTAAAGCCCAGTGAAGGTGACACCATGATGAAGACTGGTATGGAAAATGCTAGGCTGAGAAACACTTTCAGGGACTGATGATGTTTTGTGGCTGATGTAGTACAAACCATTACATCTGAAATAAAAGCTGTAGCTCAAACACTGTAACAGCCAGGTCTCAGATAATAACTCGGGCTAGACTGTTCAGAGAAAAAAGGGGGCCAGTCAAAAATCAAGCCAGGGAAAACAAACACATTACTGCTACCTTTAAAGTAATGGCTTGCATGGTGTTTGCAGCATTGTGTATTTCCATCAGCGTAACAAACCACTCTGTGTCTCTTGTTGGCTACAAAATAATATTTCTGCTCACTGAGAAGTCATTTGGATTGGCTTTCACAATGCAAGCCTTCTACTGAAACAGGCCCTGTAAATAAACCAAGTGAGAGTTTTCTGTGGCTCATGTTTTCCCAGTATTGTACTAGGAAGGTTTCAGAGAATCAGACAGCTAAGAACACATTATTAACAGGATGGGTATTTGTAAATTGTCTTAGAAATAGCTCTCACAAAACTGGAGCCTGTTTCATTCAAAAATAAGAATGTATAGTCTGTCTGCGAGCAACAGTATATATGAACATTCATGAAAAATAACATTTCTGCATCTGGGCTACAAGCTGTCATCTCAAAGCTACATCAGCCAGAGCTCACACAGTGCAAAAACTTCAATCTCAGTATGTGTTTTGTCTAATTTTAGGTAACATATATGTATCAACACAGTTATGAAATTCTAAATTATCACAACAAGACCTCAAATTCCTGTAATAAAGCTGAGTTCAGTTTCACTGGCCACACCCAGGCCCCATTACTGCCAGACCTGCTGGATTAAGAAATCCTTTAAATAGAACCTGTCCGACTAAAGTAGACTAAAAGATCTAAAAGAGAAACACATCATGGTGCCATTTTAAATAAATACAAGAACAGATGAGAAACAAAGTCATTGGCATCAGTCTGGAAAGGGTTACAAAGCCATTTCCAGGGTTTTGGGACTCCAGTAGACCATGGTAAGTGAGTCATTACCCACAAATGGAGAAAACTTGGAACAGTGGTAAACCTTCCCAGCCTTTCATTAATGACTTGTCCATGAGGTCCCAGTAGAACAAAGAGCAACATCTAAAGACCTGCAGGCCTCACGTGACTCAGTTAAGGTCAGTGTTCATGACTCAACTATAAGAAAGACACTGGGCAAAAATGGCATCCATGCGAGAGTTCCAAGACCAAAACCACTGCTGACCAAAAAGTACACAAAAGCTTGTCTCACATTTGCCAAAAAACCTCTTGATGATTCCCAAGATTTGGGTAAAATGTTCTACCAACTCATGAGACAAAAGTTGAACTTTTTGAAAGTTAAATTTGGCTTAAACCTAACAGCATTTCATCAAAAGAATGTCACACCAACAATCCAACATGGTGGTAGTGTGATGTCTGCTTTGTTATTTCAGAGCCTGAACCACTTGTTGTAACTGATGGAACCATACATTCTGCTCTCAACCTGAAAATCCTGAAAGAGAATGTACAGCAAGGTAAGAAATTAGCTTTTTTGCGTATCTGCTTTGGCTGGTGGATTCAAAACCCATCAGCTAACACGAGCATTAACAACCAGCTACAAGTAACAGAGATAAAGCCCTTGCTATAGGTCAAAGTGGTCCATGCCGTTCTGCACAACATGATACAGTTCTACTTTATCTGAGAAATGGTCATAGGTAGATTCACCCACCCAAGTCCACTAGAACTCTGCTCGGCATAG
This sequence comes from Cheilinus undulatus, assembly GCF_018320785.1. Lineage (NCBI taxonomy): Eukaryota > Metazoa > Chordata > Actinopteri > Labriformes > Labridae > Cheilinus > Cheilinus undulatus. The sequence goes on from NC_054868.1 coordinate 8,003,508, forward strand.
GCCTTTATCTCCCACCTGCTGTCTACACTTCCCTTTTTTCAGCTTCTTTATTACTAACTCAAAATCCTTCCATGCCGCTGATGTTACTGAACCTTTATTTCACCAGAAAAACCTCACTGAGATTAAAAATCTGTTTTCAAGAGTGTTCTGGTAAAGATTTCCCTGCATTGTTTCCACTAGCTTTAGACTCCCTTGGAGATAGGCTTGGTGTGACGGCATCCACACTGATCTCATGAATATTCACACGCCTTAATTAGCCATGTGCTTGCTGCCTGAATAGATAGACAACCCCGGCACTGCTCAGAAAGTAGGTGTAGTCAGATGACTTTGAGTTTATGTTGAAGAATTCTTGCAACATATCTTCTAGGTAACACAATACATCATACGTATGTATATATTCAGTATTTACTAAGTGGTCATTGGCATATTTTCAGGTGGATATTTTGACCATTAATGTTTGTACCTGCCAGACATCAGCCTTTGAAACCAGCCAAAAATCGCCCAAAGCCGGTTAAGGGAAACTCAGGTTTAAACACCTTTCATGGTTAGGCCAGTTGTAGCACTAATTATATGACACTGGGGGTCAATCCCATTCCTACTCCTCACCCTTATCTTAGCCCTTCCTCTTGGTTTTGCGTGTTCATGTAAGGTGAAGGGGTGTCCCATCTCTCTTTTGAATTGAGGGCTAAAGGCTATAGCCCCTGAATGAAGAATTTTCAGGACCACACTTGAAACCAAGGGGTATGATTAGTTTCCAACCATGTACTGCATTGACTTGAAAAATGGCACTACAGACAATGTAGGAGACCTGTAAATGTTAATATTTTTGGCATTTATAAATTATTATCGAAAAAACAGTTGAGGTTTTCTCATATATTCAATCTTTAACTACTAGGGATGTGAGTTTATTGTGTTTTCAGTAGGAAAACATGTACAACAGAACTAGTGACTTTATAAATAAATAGAGATCAACATGGAGATCCATAGTATGAACAAGATGGTCGAAGCTTTATTTCCACCCCGATGACACAGATATTTATCAGCAATGTGTGATGATGAATGCCAATCAAGTGGTGTCTCATTTCTTAAGGGAAGGTTTTCACCCCGTACCCCTTACCACTCTGTTTCAAGGGGCAAGGTGAAGGGGTAGACTAAGGGGAAGGGTTAAGGGGTAGAAATGAGATTGGCCCTTAGTCAAACCCTCAGAGCACACAGCTGACTGCAAACATTTGACAGCAGTTCTGACACTAAGAGGAGTCAGGGTCCTTCAATCAATTAGTGGTTAGGTCTTCTCGTTTCTGGTCATAAAGTCAGTAGAAACAAGCAAAAATAGGCCTCAATTTATTTTATGTGCCATCACAAAATGAATTGGTTATGTTATTTTTATATGTCTGCCACAGTGGTGAGGTTCAGAAAATTCTCAACACAATGTGCAAAAAAACTTACATTTTGGCTGGTGATAGTGCTAATTTCTCACCCCGATATTCAGCCATCAGTTTGTAGCCTCAAGCCACACGATGCCAGATGTCACAAATGCATGCGGGCAGTTGCTGTCCAAGGGTGGCACAACCAGTTATAAGGTTAAGGGCAGGGGTGTCCAAACTTTTTCCATTGGGGGCCACAAACAGAAATATATAAGGATGGTGGGGCCACTTTCATATGCCTCACCTTGATATTAACTCATTGAGTGCCAATGATGTGTGTATACGTCAAAGTGTTTTTTCAACGGCAGGCACAAGGGGGCACTCTCACACTTGCTGTGAGTAATTTTGAAGCTTCTGGGATATGTAGTCGGAACCCGGAAGACGGTAGATCAAAAACAACTGAGATCAGAGCAGGAAGTGGAGACGCAGGGATGGAGGTAATCTAAGCTCAAAGTTCTAAAATATTCAGTATCGGCACAAAATGCCCCCCAAAAAACTGAGGGATCAAGTGGCCAGTTTTGCCAGCGGACACTGGAAGAAACTTTAAACTTTTGTGTGAGAAATTGGTAACTCACTGAAACCGACAGTGAGCCCGCCATCGGCGCTTTCATTCATCTGCTTTGGCCGGCCAAGAGGCTAAAGACTGCCGCCAGGTCTCCCCTGTGCGTCGGCATCCACTGGCCAGCTGGATGCAAACAGCGTCGACACTTCAGAGATGGACTTTTCCGACCCAGACTCTGAGGAATGGCTGCCGAGTGAGCGGAGCGGATCTTGATCTCCGTCCCAGAGTGATGGAGGTAAGTTAACGTTAGGAACCCACTGATTATTCAGCCAAATTTATCAAATAAAACCATCACTTATGCGTTCACTCATGTGATTTCAGAAGCAGACCTGAGAGAGGAGTAAGCCCCATGCAATTCTGTAACACAGTGTTGGCAGAAAAAGTGGTAAGAACAAAAAAAAATCTATATTATATATTATATATTACATATTATAGATTATATTACTTCTATAATTTACAGGCAGTGCCAGGGGACACACAAGCAGGAGAGGACATGGGCGTATGGGGGGTCCCTGGCGGCAGTCCAGTTGTATTGTACTGTATTTTGTATTTATTTTATTTATTTTACAATAAAATAACATTTGTAATTCAATTTTCAGATGTCTTTTATGTCATTGAAGGCAAAATTATAACATTCAAATCACAGTTCTGCTTGACAGACTCTCTTTCATAAAAATGTTTTTTTTTCTCAGCTTTCTAGCAAAAAACTGGTCTTTTTGGTAAAACTAGCCTCTATTCAACTTCAGATAATTCAAGAATGGAACAAGGTGCAAACAAACGTTTTTTTTTCCATGATGAAATAGAGGGTTTGCTCTTTCATTTGCGCTATTCTGTGTTTTCAGAGTCATAGTACAAAATATTCTGTGGGTCTTGAAAGATGACTCAAAATGGCCAAAAACGCTGGCACAAGCCACTTCCCATTTTATAAAAGGCTGGCACTTAATGAGTTAAAGTAAGTTAAACCAATCTAATGTTGGTTAAAACATGCTCAGTGATTGGGTATGCTTAAATGGCTAGTTGATTGCTGATAAGGCAAATAGCCAATCATTTGGAGGATTCTGGGGAGGCCAAACAGATTTCAGGGGACCTCTGAAGCGCTGAGCACTAGCTCCCACTGGCTCCGCCCATGGAACATCATTGGTGCTGCTATTTGCTGCTGTAATCCACTAGGGAGCTATAAATCAATATATCTTCACTATTTGGTAGCCATGTGTTTAATATTATAGTGTCTCAATTTAGTCCTTAAAAAACAGTATTAAAACATGTCAAAATGTTTGTTTACAGTATTAGCATGGTAGCACTGCCTTGTGCTGAAATTAAGAGGAATAATACAGTCTAGCAAAAGTGTCATGCTCTATTTAAGGCAATATTTTAATCAAACAAAAATGGGCCACTGGCCACATTTGGCCCCTGGGCCATAGTTTGGAAACACCTGGTTTAGGGGGATTACTTTTCCACATAGGGCCAAGTTGGTTTAAATTGGACTTTTTCCCCTTAACAAATGAAATTGTTTATCAAAAACTGCACTGATTTTTCACTCATGTCATCTTTGTCTAATATTAAAATTTGTTTGATGATCTAAAACATATAAGTGTGAAAAATAAGGAATCAGGAAGGGGGTAAATACTTGTTCACAGCACTGTATTTAAAGGTAATTGTCAAAGTTGCTTGGTCTTGCCTTTATGATGTGACACATCCAATATAATATCCTTCATTATAATGCTATGGCCCTGCTCCTCAGTGGATCCAGACGAATATCAATTTGGTAAACTGATACAAACAATAATGAATCCAGACATTATTCTTCCATTAATGGTCTCAAATGATGGTTCTGTTCCCCCATAATTTACACATTTAAGCTATTCAGAAGGCTTCATACTCCGCAAGTGATAAATACCCATCAGATGAAGACTGCCGTTCATTTTGAAGAAGTACTGAGTGTAGTACAAAGGTAGAAATGTGTCTCAATAGACCACATAGATCTTATTATGATGAGAAGAGAAAAGACAGACGACATGGAGTTCAGTCTCACCTTCTGGTCGTGACTGTAGGCCAAGGCCCAGTCCTCCTCACTGGGGTGGAATAAAAGGCTCAGCACAAAGAAGGAGAGGCGGTACTTCTGGTAACTGGCCCCTTCATCAGAGCTGATGAGCACGCTGCTCTCAAACTCAGGATCTGTCAACACCATAATCTGCGAGAGCCGAGAGAGGAGATGGAGAGGGAGGGAGGGGGCACACATGCAAGGGAGTGGGGGGTTTTGAAGATGAGGGAGGGGAGGATTTGAAGGGTGAGATGGAGTAAAGATAGGGAGATGAGAGAAGGTAGAAGAGAGATGTTAGAGGCAGGAGCAGTGTCAGCGGAATAAGGCATGGCTTCTTGGCACACGTCAGGCTTCTGCCTGGCAAACATCTCGTCTACATTTCCAGCTTCATTTCATGAGGGCGACTCTGTTGCCATGGCTCTGTGGCTCTTTCTTTGCACTGTGAGGTGATGAACTGAACTTTTCATCCCGTTTTTTCAAAAATAAGATCAAGGTTGTCACAGTAACAAGACATAATGAAGCACGTAAAACAAAAATAGACATGAGTGGTTTGGGAAATCCTGAGAGCCTTCTCTATGTATGAAAGAAACATGGTGGAGCTAATAATCTTGTGACAATGAAGCTCTGTACAAACAGAAGCTCATGCACCCATGCATGAATCTACATATTCAGTATGTTATTTTCTTTATCTGCCCGTCCTTTTGCACATTATTTCTTTGCATTCCTCCCTTCTGGGAAATTGTACTTTCAAATTTAACAGCACCCTAGTAGTAGCCCCTCATTTCATGCTTGAAATATTTCCAGCAGAGCTATCACAGCTATTACAAAATTCAATAAGAACAGGAATTCCACAATGCATATTTCTTTCTGCTAATGACGTTTAGAGTCTTTGTGGAAGGAGCAAAAACGGTCACAGAAAATTCTCCTCGACTAAAGAGGAGCTGTTTGAATAGGTGTGTAATATATTTAAAGAACGTTGTATTCTTTTGAGGCAGACTACTGAATACATGTGTTCATTAATGAGAGGCTTGAAGGATTAATCCATCCGTTTATCCTGCAGACAATTCATCAGGACAATTCTGCAAATTTACCACAAATAATATCAAAAGGGATTTGTGCTACTACTTATAAGTGTATCAAGACTAGATTGAAAATAAGAAAAAGGAAGGTTTCGAAGGACATTTCATATCACAACCCCACTTCCAAAAAAGCTGGGGCACTGTTTAAAATGTAAAAACAGATTGCAGTTATTTGCAAATCTCATAAAACTCTTCTTTAATTACAATAGAACACAAACAACATAACAGATGTTGAAACCGAAACATTTGAACATTTTATGAAAAATATTAACATGTTTTGAAATTTGAGTGCAGCAACACATCTCAAAAAAGTAGGGACAGGGCAACAAAAGGCTGGAAAAGCAAGTGATGCAAATGATAAAACAGCTGGAGGAGCATTTTGCAAAAGGTCAGCATGATTGGGTATAAAAGGAGCATTTTAGAGGGGTAGTGTCTCAGAAGTAAAGATGAACAGAGGTTCACCTATGTACTACAGCCTGTGTCTCAATGTTGGGGGAAAATTTTCGGAAAAATGTTCCTAAATGTGAAATTACAAAGTCTTTGAATATTACAACATCAACAGTCCACAATTTCATCAAAAGATTAAAGAGATACTTCAACATTTTGGCAAATTTGCCCATTGCCCATTGCCATAATCCCTATAGTCTTACTAATAGGTCCGTTACCTTTAGTTGTCGGTGCAAGCTATTTTTAGATCGGCGCTGCCGAGTTGGAAGCTGCTCAGCTAACGCTATGATGTCTTATGGTATTCCGGCTTTTCCTCATCAAACTCATCAAATACACAATCCAACAACTCCAAAACGCTCTCGTGGACAAGTTGTGACCTGCACATTCACCACGCTATGAAGACCGCTTTAGTGGTCTTCCACATTGTGGCTTAGTTGCTGCTGTTCCTAAAAGCTTCCACTTTCTAATAATATCACACAGTTGACTGGAGGATCCAGCAGGGATACAATTTCACAAACTTCTTGTTGAGCTCTTCAGAACGACCAATTTTATATCAAAAATGTTTGTAAATGGAGACTGCATGGCTTTGTAACTGTTGCAATGGGTCTGATTGAAACACTTGAATCCAATGAATCACAGGTGTGGCCAAATACTTTTGGTATAACTTCAGGCTGTTGCTCTTCAGAAGCTGCTTGCTACCATTTAAAGTATGGTGCAGCTTTAAAAGGGACATATTATGCAAAAATCACTTTTTCAGGTTTTTTTTAACAAAAATATGTGCCCCTGGCCTGTCCACAATCCCCCCAAGGATCAGGACCAGGACCCCACACACACACACACACATACACACACACACCCCTTTCAGAAAATGTGTGCTGAAACAAGCTGTTCTCTGATTTTCTCCTCATGATGTCATGTGGGGAGTCAGCCCTGCCCCCAAGTTCAACTGGCCCTTCCCTGAAACAGAGGGGTTTTTAGTCATACAAAAATCCAATACTGGAGTGTTTTTCAGCAACAGACTTCACAGGCATGTTTTGGGGACCTCTGAGACCAACATAAACTTGTCTTAAAAGGGTAAAATATGTCCCCATTAAAACTGCATATATTCATCAAGTATAATTGGTCTGAGTGAAACTAGAACACCCATGTCTCTTTAAGGCCCGCGTGCAGGAATTGTGGGTAGAAGCGGAGCTCGTGGCTCAAATGGATGTGTTCTCTCTCGTCACTTCAGTTTGGATTGGAAAAACAGCAGCACATTTGTCACTGACACAGATGTTAGCCCTCTTTCCACAGCTTTAACCGAGAACCCTCCCTGGTGGTGATTTAGATAAATTGTTTTTCATTAAGCACCAATAAACAGGCAGCAAATTCTCAACCTGGATTCCTCATTGGCCAGCGCCCACAGATCTTACCATTCATTACGTGTCACTGTGCAATGCCAAAGCCTCCTGATATCTGCCAGTGTCTTTGGGGCTTGTCAGATGTAATTTGCTGTTTTTAAAGCAGTAATCATTTTCTATATTATTATAGTAAGCGGCAGAGTCCATTATGAATGGGAAATTACATTTTGCAGTGCTCTTTTTTGAGTCGGCTGTCAAGGCTTTCAGTTAAATTGAAAAGCTGAAAAGCCTTGTAGAGGTGGATGAACATACTGTGTGTTTCATATTAAAATATTCTCTTTTTTTCTTGTCAAGCGTGTTATATGTTCTTTGTGCAATTGTGCTTATCTTGTCTCAAACCTCAGCTCAGAAATATGCTTTTTTCAAAACTGGAACAGCTCCTTGAACACATTGATGCATTCACATTACTCATTTATCATCATATAAAGAGTGAAAACAGCCCCAACATTACACATTACCCTAACAATCCGGTTCTGTCTGACGCCACTGCGATTATAAAGAACCCACAGCCATTTCCAAGCCAATACAAAGGCGGGAAAAGGAGACGTGGCCAATTTCTCTCCTGCCTACGAAAACAATCAACCTGAAACAATAATTACTCACTCCCAAAATCACAGTGACTGATGGCATTACAAGGGGGTGATTAAGATTTCCCTCACAGCATCCACTCAGCCTGTGTGAGGAGGGTAACAATACTAAATCGATAGAGGTTAGGGCGATAACCGCTGTGTTTTATCAACCTGATGTTGAGCTGTGCATAAGCTGGAGCACAGAGATAGAAGCAGGTAGTTGTCGGATCATGAGGTAAGTAGAGGTATGGATCAGACAGGGAGGGAGAGAGAGAGAGACACCCTGCGGCAAATGAATCACGTCACGCCAGATCAATTGAGCTTAGTCTGCCTTTGACGGGAGGCTTTAACAGAGAGTTGTCGCGGCAATATGCTCATTAACCATGGATCAGGACTTAATCACCCACATTTAGCTATCATGTTTTCACTGTCTCGCTTCCTCAGTGGCATTTTAAATGTGCATGTCTTTATTTTCAAATTAACCCAATCCACCAGCCATTCAATCAATCCGCTCAAGCTCTATCTTGCAGAAATGACATCAAAATATAGCCGAGAAGATTCATGGGAAGCGTCATTTTCAGAGGCTTTGCACTAAATGCCATTACTATCATTCAAATCTATAATGTGACACGGGAAAAGGTCACCGCTTCAACTTTTTCCCTGGACGATGTAAAAGGGAAAATTCCACCTGTGCTTCCAGCGGACATGTAATGATACTTTTATTGAGGTTGATAGGAATACCAGAAAGAGCAGCAGACGATTTTATCTAACTGTGAGTGATTAGGCATCTACACAGCTCCTTTTTTCGTAAACAAGGCCGCCTGGAGGCTTGGAAGCAATGCAGGAGCGGAGCCGGGTAAAGTTTCATCCATCTCCAGGACGGCAAATGGAAATAATTTGATCAGGGATAAGGTGCAGAGGGGGAATGGGACCATGGCCAGTGCTGGAGCTCAACCATTAGAGTAAAATATTCCCGTGGGATTGTTACATGTTCCTGGATACAATGGAATTAAATAAACTTTTTCTTTATTTTCCACTAAGGCTGTCATTTGTCTTGAACAACATCTCATTTAATAAAATGCACCCAATAGAATGTTGCTTAGCTTTGGCTAATGTTATCTATATTTATCTAGCTTTATTGGTTAAAAAAATATGATTTAGTGAAGCATTCATCAAATCTGTTTCATTTTTTTTTTAAGTAAAAGGACTGCTGTTCTTCATGAAAAACACCAAAGCAGTTACTTTAATTATCTTAGGGGCGGCGCCACTAAAGCAGCTTTTCTTCAAAGTTCAGTATGCTGTGGCCCACCAAAAACCCTTCTGCAACCATAACATGAGACTCCCATTTATCATTATTTTGTTTCATTAAATCGTAATTTCAATGCAAACACTCAGCGTTCAGATACATTAACATTACACAGAAAGTGTTCGTGAGGTCACAGAGTACAGAGATAATTTTGACAGCTACTGTATTTTTAATTTCTAGTCTCCATCTTAGTCTCCAGATAAAATGCCTTTTAGTTTTAGTTACATTTTAGTAAATTCTACCTGTTTTAGTTTTAGTTGACGAAAACTCAAATTTTTGTCTTGTTTAAGTCCATAAAAAGTCCTCACATTTTAGGCTGAATCCCAATTCTCCCCTTAACCCTCAATCTTACCCTGAAGCTCAACCCTCAGTTTTAACTCGCCCCTCAAAACCAAGTGTAAGGGCCATCTCGTGACTTAGAAATGGGACACCCCTTTATAGCAGTTACAATTTCAGACTGTAGAGGGCTGTAATGTGCAAAAACTGCGTAGTCTGTCGATTCAGTGGAAGAAGAAGAAGAAGAATGCGACGTCACGGTTACCGGCTTACAATTGTAAAAATAAAAGTAAATGTTACAAAAAAAGCAAATAATCCATAAAATAACATTAAACTGAGATATTGGAGTGGTTTTCATCATTTTTAGATCTCTATTAACAAAGAAATTTACATTTGTAGCTCGATTTCTTCCCCGCATTCGCTGCTGTCTTTCTTTGAGTGATAACCCTCAATACCAAGGGAGCTCCAGGAACATCTCAAAACTGAGGGAGATAAAGCCCTCAAACTCACCCCTCAACTCTCAGGAGAATTGGGACAGCCCTCGCACTTCGCGGGAATGCACATTTTGTGACTGAGGGTTAAGGGGAGAATCGGGATTCAGACTTAGTCTTTACTTTTAGTCCAAGCATTTATTCTCTTGCCTAAATCTAGTACCAAATCATGCTAGTGTGTATGCAGCCTGCCTAATCTGGGGTTCTTGCTTTCTGCAGCTGAGAGGCAGAATAGCAATAGATGCATTGCATTTTGACAGAGTTACCCTCAGTGGGGAATTAGAATGGATTTTGAATGTGACAAAAAAACAAAATCACATTTTAGTCTAGTTTTAGTCATCTTGACAAAAACTAAACTGACTTTTAGTTCATTTTAGTCATCAAAGATCTATTTCTGGATAGTCTTAGTCTTTCCCAAGCAAAAAAGTGTTGACAAATTTTTTTAGTGAGAGTTTTAGTTGAAGACATCAACACAGATGAGCCACTGCCATTCAGTTTGTTTCAATCAGGCATCTGCAAAGTCACCTAAAAATGTATTTTTTAAATAATTATCTCTGTAAACATTTGTTGTGGCCAACAATGTCTTTTAATGTCCCCAAAGACACTAATCAATCCTTCAAATCAGGAAGTGATTGGCATAGTAGAATGTTTAACAGAATCCAACACCACTTAAACTGTGACACTGGTTCTATACATCAGACAAAATAAACGATCAACAGGTGACGTGTTGAAAGTTCTTGTTGTGTTTTGTTACTTCTGTGTCTTTTCTGCACATGATCAAATTTCTTCCCGTTTACTACAGCTATCTGTCTATGAATTGTTTATGCTTCTGCACAATGAAACAACTGTGCCATTGCTCAGAGTGCAGACTGCACTTGATGCATTTGATTATTGTTTTGAAAGGGACACAGTGAGCGCATATGGATGATGGAGGGATTATCTTTCAGCATGGCTGTTGGATGAAAATATAAATAACATCTGTCCTAAAATAGTTTGATTTACCTGTAAAAAAAAAAAAAAAGAAGAAGTAAAGAAGACTGTAGTGTCTAATAACAGACTGGTGTTGTCTCAGATAAACAGCTGTGTAGTCAACATCACTACTGTAGTCTGTTGCAGTGTGAGCTGCTGTTAATCATCATGGTTAAAAAAAAATCCTGAACATTCAAATAATATAATTAATAAAATACTGAATTACAAAGCTAGAAGTTAAATGCCAGAATGACTCCTCTCAGCTCTAACTGACCACTGACTGGTTTCTAAACTTACTAGTTTGTATGATAATAATGTGTTTTACATGACATTATAGCAACCCTAGAGACGAAAGTCCGTGGTCTCTGCATTTGGCTTTATTTCCAGTTTCTGAATTGCATATAGTCATCTAATCTGCATCTACACATCTCAGCATGAATAAATACTCTGACAGAAATGTTTATTGTTTTTCTGTCTCAGTAGTGTCGTTATCGGAGCACACAGCCACTGATGTGCCACCTGGCCTGAGGCAAAACACATGCAAAGTACACTCAAAAAAAGGAGCTATTAGCAGACTCAAATCTTAGGCTAAACTTGCTACTTTTAGCACAGGCACAAAAAAATCTTAGTGGATCTACCCTTTAAGCCTCCTTTAGACTGTGTGATTTTTAGCAATCTTACAGGTTTATGGCATGTCACAACGTGCGACATGAATCTCATATGACATCATGTTCGATGCGTGCAGACTGTTATGATGACAACTCCCACTAAATGCCGCTGAGTCGCAGGTAACACTCGCTTACACCGATATGCAGAAATAAACTCTATCAGTGTTCACCACATCAGTGTACATCATCCATCTACGCCACCAGTGCTAGGGTAAATGATGAAGCATTCCTTATTGGAATCCCACAGACATTCACTTTTTGGCATCATCTCCACTCTAAAGCTAGCTAGCTTTATTGTGGTGCCAGTGTCAAGTTTATCGTCATTTCTTGCAGCATCAGAATCAGATTTGGGCTTTATTGCCATGTAATTTTTCACATTCAAGGAATTTGACTTGAATGGATTGTTATATAAAAAAACCCTAGTGGTTTGTTGGTCGAGGTAGCAGCAGCCACATTAGTAGATGGTCATCCTAAATTTCTGACACTGTCAGATTTTTATCCCAGGCTATCTTTGGTTGCAAGACCATGACAACAGCTGTTTGTCCACTTGTTTCACAGTTGAATGTAGGACACGACCAAAGATATCGCCCCGATTGGTCATCTTTTATCTGGGACAGCCCAAAATCACAGAGTATACCAGGCTTTGGAGGTCTAATGTTTTACATTGGTGGGTGCACTCCATTGGAGCCCATTTACCTGTTTTTTTGTTACATTGCTGTTGCATTGTGTGGGTTTCTGACTGTAAATTTTAGTGGAACTCATTGAATATTTTGATGGTTGGACTATTGAATGACTCAAAGAGAAGAAAAATACCATGAGTATCATGATTGATTGATTGTACTTTATTTACCTGTCATGCACAAAAAGTGCCCAACCCCTCATGGGTTTATAAGACACCCAAAAATACAATTGCAGTGTTGAGTATCATTAGTGTCTTTTCTCTCCATGACGGTCACTAATGCAAGTGGAGAAGTTTGGTTTTCTAAACTTTGTCAAAAACAAACTTCAGTCAGTGAGGCAGACTGAGCATCCTAATACTTGTGTCCACAGAGCATGGTCTTAGAATAAATAACTGAAGAGTTTACAGTGGAAAAAAGCATGTGAAAGCACCTGTGCTTCTGAAAGTAAGACAACAGCTGACTTAAATGCTGTCTGTGTGATGATGATGATGTGGGTTTGTAGTTGAAAACACTGACTTTGCTCATTATTGCCATGCAAACAGAATAGCTGTAGCTGATGTCTTTACTTTTATCTTTACTTATTGTTGACATCAGATGATTGTCTCATTCAGGTGTTTCAGTTTGTTTTAACTGATTAAGGCTCTTTTTACCTAAGAGGTATACGTATGTTTTTTCAACCCTTGCATGTTTTTGCAAACGAAAGGAGAAAATATGTTTGCACCAGGGACTAGTACTGGTATTTTGTACTGCTGTTATAAATATAAATATGTAGGTATTTATGAAGACTGCATCTCTTTAACATGCTGTCTTTGATGTTTGAGAGAGTGAATTTTATTTCCTATCTTTATTTTATCTTATATAACTGAAATAACAAAACGAAAAGTATGTCAGATCAGCAACAAAAAGGACCTCAGGGACTATTCCTGCTACGCCCTTGATGTGGAATTAAATTTCCTCCACATAAAATAAGGCAGAACGAGTGAGTCATAAGGAGTAATCAGCAGCTGCTATGATCTGTTCCTCACCCTGACATGGTTTCGCTCAACAGTGCGGGATCCTATTAACTTCCACGCCATGCAAACGCATTCAGGGTCAGTACCTTGGCTCGGCCTCGAGAAAGTGAAGCTGATGAACCCGAGCACCTTCACGACTCCCAGCACGTCCTCATCACACGCAGGAGTCAGCCTTTCTTTTCTGTGAGTCTGTTCCAGTTTTGTTTCTACAACAATTATCTGACATGGCAGTTAAACCAGAATGAAGTCATTATTTTCAAGGAGAAAGAGTGTTGTCGAAAGTTTTTTAACACATGTAGCATAGCAGGAAATGTTCTCAACTCTATTAACAGTTAGCAACGACTTGTTCTTTATGCTAATGTCCAATAATATTCAAAGCTTCTGAATTTTTCATAGGTCCTTGAATCAGTGAAGACAAACATCTCACATAGCTACTTATTCATTGTAATTTATGCCAACATTTCTTATTAAAGACCAGAAACACTGAGGTTTTTACATATGAATGAAATTTATAATTATTTTATGCCACATTTGTGGACATTGTCTAAAAATCTAAATTTATCGCGTTACTTTTATTGCCTGTTAAAGTTTTCAAAATTAAAACTGCTGTTGAAACACCATTATATGAGAGAAAATGTGACTTTTAGAGCCTTAACACATTTCAATTACAACTTTATTGTACTGTATTGTATTACTTTAATAGTGATCTTATCACGGTCTGAAATAATGGTGCCTTAATAATGCCTTTTTTTCCTCTTTCGTTAACACTTTATGAGGTAAGAAACCATATATGGTCACTTCAGTCGACTTCCTCTCTGTGATACAGTAGAATCAGTCTCGTTTTTCTCAGCCAATCAGTGGCCCCATTCGTCTCAAACTTCCTGTTTCTTCCAGAAATTGCGTAATGCAGTTTTACATCTCTTTGGTCCCACACAAACTGCCCTAACATCAGAATTAACCATAGTAAGTTCATGAAACTCACACGTTATAAAGGTGAATAGTAGCGCTACATGTCATGATAGGTGTTATTAGCATGGGATTTCTAGCAGTTACTGGAATTTGGGTGTAAAATGGAGGTGCAATATTTGATCATACATCTGTTTAGGGGTGTAAAATAGTTTATATATTCAGACATATGGCCAGATTCATTTAGCAAGCCATACTAAGGGTATTATAATGACAATTACTTATTGTAAAATAGGATAACAGTCCTCTGTAGTTTAGTTAAATGTTTCAGGTTTGTAAAAAATTAAAGAATAATGCTGTGGTAAATGTTTACTAATTTATAGGAATTTTTAAGAAATAAATAGTAAAATAGGAGTGTTTTAGTTTGTTTTACAACTTTATTACATTTTATCATACATACAGTATGTGGTTTTGTAATGGCATTGTAAATGAAGAAGTTACATCCGCCCCCTTCAATCTATCCTTTTGATGCTGTTCAGTTGTCTTTCATGTAGTTCAGCCTTACAGACAAAGGGGACAGACTAGTTTTAAATCTATTTGTGATGTGGTCCAGTTCTGACAAAGGTGAGTTTTAGTTGTACTGTAAGCTGGTATATATAAATTAAAAGAAATGAAACTTTTACAGTGTCTATATGAGTCCTCACCACAGAGTATTGATTCTTTTTGGAGTAAAAAAAAACATCTTTAAATTTCTTTTTAACACTAACCAGTGAAACTGTAGCTCAACACTTTTTTGTAGTGTTAGAAATCTCATAGTGTAACATTATCAGAACAAAAAAAAACAAAACAAAACAAAACATCCTTTCAATTTGGGTTTTGATTTAAAATTTTGTTACAATTTGTAATTATTTTGATATTGTAATGTACTATTATAAATACTTTCAATTTTTATTTTATATTAAACACTAGTGACATTGTCAGGCATTTTTCTGTCAAAGATGAAGCAGGGGGACAAATACAGAGCTGGGAATCATATTTTGGTTAGAGTCAGCTCATTATCATTTCCTACAGATAACTCAATGCCACATGTGTGAAGTCACTAACTCAGTGGATAACTCCACCCATGGTGCAGATGTGACTAACATCGACAACAACACTCCACCAGAAACATGACTAAACTAGAAAAGCACTCAGAGAGAGCAGACCTCCACCCTTAGCCCTATCTCCCAATAGTGAAGAATCCTTTCAAAAATTCCTGGATCAATCCCCATGTGCCCCCCACCACGGCATTCGCTGATTACTCCCTCCCTGGTGGGGTGGACACGTGGTGAGGCAAAGCAATGGGTGGACTGTCATGGTGGAAGCATTGCCTGCTGGTGCCAACATATGCACTGACAGTCTCACCCATGGTCTCACTAGACAACTGGAAGTCATGGCAGAGAATGAATATTCCTCTATTCCTCCCAGCATTGTGAGTATTCTCACTACAATTCGCTATCTTTCTCTCTGTTACGCTCCGACTCATCTCCTTGACCAGGCATGTGTCTTTCAAACTCTATAAACTCCAAAACTTTGAATAGAAACACACCCAAAATGCTGCTGGGATTGAAGTTACTAATGTCCGCCATCTCCTGGTGTAACAGCGCAGACCTCTGCCATTAGCCCTATCTCCCAATAGTACAGAATCCTTTAAAAAATTCCTGAATCAAGACAGTGATCTGGATCAGTCCCAAAATCTAATCAGTTCTTTCTTATGCTATTTCTGACATTTCCTGAAAATTTCATCAAAATCTGTCCACAACTTTTTGAGTTATGTTGCTAACAAACTGACAAACTAACTAACCAACAAACTAACTAACAAACTAACATCCCACCCGATCACATAACCTCTTTGGCGGAGGTAATAATCCCAGCAGTGATAGCTGTACAACATGCAACATCTTAATACATCTACAACACATCTAACCACACAAGGCATGATGGGAAAACTCTGTACCCCAGACTTGAAATGGCAGTTTGTGTTTCTTGAATCAGTTGACCCTCTACAGAGTTGAATTAACACTGAATGCATTTAAAGTTGCAGTTGACCTTTAGGGCTACCATACATTGAAGATGTTTGAAACAAAACCCCAAAATAAAGCAAATCAGGGAAATACACTCATGAAATATGAAACTAGTAGATTATATATTGCACTCTGCATTTTCATCAAAATTTTCTTTATTAAAAAAAAGAAAAAAAAAATCTGAGCCATTAACTTTAAAGTGCTTTTTCTTCATGGTCTTTATGAATGATCCCTGATTTAATGTGTTGTTTTGAAGTTCAAAGCAGTTTGGATAGTATTAGTTAAAGTCAAAGGTCACCTGTAATTGCTGTTTTACTTCAGCTTTGCAGGATCTGACTGAGAAACACTGTTGAAGTGTATATTGAGTGGAATGGCTTCTATTCCCATTATATCAGCACTAATTGCCTTTAATTATCATGTCAAGCTCCCTGTAAAATCATAATGTTAATGCCTCCTGCTCTGTGCAACCAGAGGAACAGATCAGTTTGATGCAATGTAAACTCTGCCTCCACCATGTGCATGGAATCTGTTATAAGAAGCTATGGAATGCTAATTTCAGAGCTGGATCAATTATCATATTTTATATGATTTCTGAAAAAGAAACTGGAATTAAAGATGTATACTGTAATAAAAAATGGCCCTTGGCAGTCCACTGTGGAGAGTGAACTCCCACTCTCACTGAGTGCCCTTCAGCCCTCTAACCTCCACCTCTATACTTTTACACGTCTATCAATTCATTGTTGAGAGCAGACGGGTGGAGTCAACATTTACTGCCTGATTCTGGGGGCTGTGTGTTTTTTTTCTCTTTCTTGAATCACACTGTGTGTACTTCAGCTTTTTCTGTATACAAATCTTTGCAGTATGTGATGCAGAAATAAGTATAATCTTTAAAAGGATCATTAACCTCCACAGTTCAACTGAGCTAATGTGAATTTTAATGCCAGGAAGGTTAAAAAGATCTTCTATAATTCACATTAAATTAACATAGAACTGAAGCAGATGGAAGAAAATGAAGCTAAAACCATCTGATCGGTTTGCTAAATTCTCTGATGTCAGAAAAAAAAAAAAAAAAACATTATTGACAGGATTCTCAGGCAGATTAAAAATGTTGGCAGATGGTTGGCAGCTGGCAATGCTCACACGTTTTTCTGTCTTTTCTGTCACTTTAAGTCCTTAAAAATCCACATTTGGTGGCTCCCAGAAACATTTGCTGCAGGGACTTGGATAGTTTTCTCTGTCTTACATCATTTTATCCAGAAAACGTACATTTATTTTTTGGATGGCAATGTCATAAACAAAGTAATTCTGCTGGGGTCATCTATTGAGCTTCCTACAAGAAATTCTCAAATAAAAGGTTGTAATGAGAGAAAAACACAATGACAGGAAGGGGTGTTCCCTGGGTATATGGGTAATATTTCATAATTTTTTTTTTTCATTTAGTAGAATGTCTAGATTATACCTGGAACAATTATTACCATGTCTTATTTATTTATTTCAGAATAGGATATTCCAAACTTCACTGCAATAAGAGCAATACAAAGAAATAGTGAAGAAATTACAAATTGATCAAAAAAAAAAAAACATAGATAAAAGTTGTTTAAAAATACTTAAAAATGGCAGCACAGTCTTGCAGTGGGATAAATTTTGTAATGAAATGCAAGCAGAAGAAATCTGAAATATGCCTTGGCAAAGCCTTTGTCTTAAATTGATAAATTAATGCACACCTTGCAACAACCAAACATTAACATTATCAGCAGAAATGCAGCCTAACCTGACAGAAAACCCTCCATTTGGGAAAAGGCAGAGCCTTTGAAAAAAAACCTTGGACGGTGATTGGAGGAACAGGTCTGTCACATCTTTACAGGCCAATCAGAGCAACAAAACACATGATGTAGTCGCTACTACCAAGGAGTAAACTCCATAGAGAACTGCAAAACGCGAACCATGGCGACTGTAGACTTCTGTCGTTTTTGAAAAGAAAACAACTCAATGCTGTTTTTTGTTCTTCTTTTAACAAAGAAATGTCGTCAAGTTCTATCAAAGCTTACACTATAGCAGCATCCACGCTAATGTCCTCCGCCATAATTGCAACGGCCTCTTGTCACTGCTTGCTTACATCACAACTCTGCCGTGCCCGAAAGTACTGCCCCTCGATGCTGATTGGTCCTGTCACTTTCTAAACTGATAAGATGGGAGCTTTGCAAGGTTAGCGCACTACCCGATCAGCTAACAGGGGGATGATAATTATAATAATTCGGGGGGGGGGGTTGCTCCTGGATTTTTGACCAATTGGTTTTCTGGTTACGCCCAAATTTCTACAGAGAGAGCAGAGCCAGGAGCAGAACTTTAAGGCCTTTTACTTTGTAAACTGTCAGACAGCTGTGGGCTGTATGAGGTACTTGGTGAAGGTAGTGCCTACAGAGATTTCAGTGTGCGTTTCCCCTTTAATAGGAAAGTGACTTGAGAAGCTAGGTTGGTAGCTCCATTCATGGGTGTATTTTCTCAGCATAATTTAACAAGTTTAAGGTAAAAAAAAAAAAAGGGGGACAGAAGGCAATGTTGGCTCAACTGTACGCTATATGTTGCATTTTTGTAGCATTTTATTTATCACCCAGAAATCCACTGTGCTTAGCCCAATTAATGCAAGCTTTTACTATGCTCTTCCCCCTCAGCATATCTGATCAGCTGTTTGAGTCTGGAATCGAACCTGGGATGCCCACATATATTAAGGTGGGCCTTAAACCACTAGGTCATCTGCGACCCAAACAGTCTATTCTGCAGAAAAAACACCACTAAACTGAGTTCAAACGGCTTATTTCAGATCACTTCAACAGCTGAAAACAACACACTGAATAAAAAACACTTATTTCAGCTCATTTTGCACCTCACCAGCTGACACAGCGTTTTCATAAGGTAAACATATCTAGTCGATGGTGTCCTGTCTAGTTAACAGCCATTAGATGAATTAAACCACAGTCATAAACCTTCTTGGAGGACTGTGACAGAGCAGCTCACTGACACACAAACAATGCCAAAGGGCACATACATATAGCCTGGCTTCTCAAAGCGATTTCTTATTAAAGGGGAAATGCACACTAAAATCTCTGAAGGATAATGGCACTACTATCCCCGAGTACCTCATACAATCCAACTTTAAAAAATCCAAACTATCCCTTTAAATCATCATGACAACAGCAGGGATGACTTTCCAACAGTAAAGTGGGCCACACACATGATAACCCTGCTGATTGTTGGGCTGAGTCCTCCCGCATGACCAAAGTCAGCAAAGGCTCGATAATCAGTATTCTGGGTTGTGTTGAGTGAATTCTTCCCTCATCATCAAGATCGGAGGTGCTCTGACTCTACAGTAGATCCTAAATATAAAATATTGTTATATTTAATATACTGAATATTAAGTATTTATGAGCAAAAATCCTGTTGTGTGAGACATGACCATCAATCAGAGGAATAGCCAATCAGGCAACTGATCTGATACTGGTGTAAACTTTCTGGCCTGACTGTTCTGTGGAAGACTAGCCAATTACTTTAGCCCTACAGTGAACTCAAAACATGGCTCAACAAATAGAATCATAATGTGCAGCCTCTCTGTGACCCCTAAAGTAGTTTTATGCTGATGAGTGTGAATTTTACTGCTAAATAGTAAAATAAAAGTAAGACGGGGCTGCATCACAGGATCTCTCTCGCTTTCTCTCCATCATGCTCTATTCAAGCAGCATGGCGTGATGACAGAACAGCCTGCTATTGGCTGACAGACCCTCACAAAGGGAAACTAATATGACAGTTAGCATTAAAGCTAGCAGTAATAAATGATTGAAAATGGATAACAGGATGTTCCTTACCAGTTTTACTGGCGTGGATTTAATTTTTAAAGTCACAAAAGTCACCTGAGTTCCAGGCTTGCTAGAAACACTGCTGTAAGGGATTCAAAGGCATGGATAGCGTCAATGGGACGGCACAACAGCTAGCTCCAAGAGGAAGAACAAGCAAGAGGCTTGGATTTATGGATTGGAAGTTATTTAACTTTTGATAAACTGTGTTCCTTCTTGTTGTGTACTACAACGTCAGTCTGGAAGGTTTTTTAACAAACACATATAGAGAATGATTCTCATGCAGCCTCCAAACTCTTCTGCTGCAGAGGGGCCTTTGGTTCTTCTTCACTGCTCTGAAAACAGCTTGTGAACTGATTTACAGTTTATAATGCTAACATTTAGCTTGGCTTACCCGCAGTTTCCACATACGGCGGTCATTCAGTCAAACAGAGCAGGCCTACTGCCTGCGCGCCAGTCCAACCAGCAAGTCCCTTAAGTGCCACTCCGCTGCGCTTCATCGGGAATACATTGCTGGTCTACAATCACTATCAAAACTTGTCAATTCCCGTCAATGAGAAAGCTCCAAACAGGAAGTCAAAAGCATAGAGTATGCGGTACTTTTAAAATACAACACAATGTGCAGACTCCAAATGTAAACCAACACTATACATTGTGTCTCATCCTGCTGCAAGAGCAAAGGGTCATCAGGAGCTGGCCGTTGCTGAGGAAAAGTTAAATTTTGAGGACCTTAAGCCAAAAAATTAAACGTATAACCACAGATTCTCTAAGCAAACATTAACCTTTTAACTTCCTAGTGTACTCACCCATGGCAGAAGCAATAATATCATAGACCTATACAGGAATGGATGATAAATCAACCCAGAAAGGTCAAATAAACTGCAGCTCCTGCTTGAACTGCAGTTCTCCCAAGATCTCTGCCCTCTGATCAGGACTATGCGTCACTCTAGACACACCTCTAGTGGGCGAGGTCTTTTGCCTTCCATCAGAGCTAAACTTTGGCACTGCAGAGCGCTGCGCAGCTGTTTTAAGTGGACGTTGCAGGTGAACAAAGCAAAATAAAAAGTTGAACAAAACGGTATCGGATCAGTGCATAAACACGTGTAGTCACTGATACGATACCTGCATTTTAAGCAGTATCAGACGTATTTCTGAGGACACTGGACAGAAATTGCAACTGCAATAGACTTAGCATGCAGCTAACAGCTAGCCACAGTAGCGCCTTCACTTTAGAAGGACCCTGCATGATCAGACAAGTTCATCTTATTGGATAGATATTTGTATCTCCCATAGTTATATTGAACTAAAACACTCACTAGATAACTGCATTTTTAGTAATTTGAGCTTATAAACGCACCAGAAGGTTGCCATGTTGTGGTACGCGCTGTGACATCACAGCGCCGCTGCACTCTTCGCCGTTCCTATGCAGTATATATGGAATATCTATCCTTTTTAAATCATGTTTGACTGTGCAAGATTTGGCGTTTTGAGAGACAAGACCTCTGTTAGTGAACAGAATCTGTTAATGTGTGGTGCTGAGTTGATCCTCTCCTTCTACATCACACACTACACAATCTAAACAGAAAATCAGTGACTATCTGTTGCCATGTGTGGAGTCTCTCACATTAAAAATATTGGTTAAGATTATAAAAGTCTTTATGTGTGTTGCAGGCTTTACTGGTAAGCAGCTTGTTTTCTGATTTTGGATGTATTTCAAATAAAAAGTCTGTTGGCCGTTAAATACACCGACCATTTCTTTGTTGTTTTTATTTTCTAACATTTGGTTTTGTTTTCCTCTTTTTTGTATCATATTACTCAGCAGGCAGTATCATATATCACAGCTAATTCTTAACAACACGCGATGAAACAAACTTTATCAGTCACTGCTGTTTCAGGATTAAGGAAACCGAGGAGTACAGATCCTTTGCTTTCTGTCCTGTCAAACCAAATTGTCCTGAACGGCACACATCAAAGCAGAGGTACGAGCCAAACCATTACACCCCTTCTACCAACAGAGACTCAAAAATAAATGTAAATAACTATCTTACCTTTCGTTTGTTAGTTGGGCAGACGTACAGGTAACTCAGAACAGTCTTGGATCCCACTTTGTCATTCATCCTCTCATACGTGGAGCCGTAGTCAGTGGATCTGTATTGGAGGAGATAAAGGGAAAATGCACTCAGAGGCAGGCAAATACTATAGCAGATAAAAGCATAGCACTGACAATCTAATGGGTAAACAAACAGACTAAAGACTACTGGGACTTTGCAGGATTCATGTCAAATGATATTTACTTTGCAGTGATGAAAAAGAAAGCAATATCACACCCTGCAGGAAAAACAAAAGGCAGATAGAGGCTGGTGTGGTATATACACAGTTACTGTGAGCTGGGGAGAAACCTCTGGCATTAGAACAAGGGGAGGTTAACCAATCATCTATAGCTGCCGACTAAAATGAACCATTGGAAAATGTCTGGGGACCCGACGCTGTTAATAATTAATCCTCTCCCGATAACTACTATGAAATAAAATATGACCAGAGCAAAAACATGTGGATGTTCCTGGACCCATGGGCTTTAATAATTTAACAGTGGGAATGAGCCTGTTAGCCAGCCTAGTCCCTAGAAACTCCACATGAATCCATCATCACTAGTAACTACCAAATCTGCCTTCAAGTAGAATATTACAGCATTTGCAGGACTTCACTCGCTTTGCTTTTTTCTAATGTGAAAGCTGCATTTATGTGCCCAGGATTTTCAAATATTTCTCTCAGTGGGGACAGAAGCACCCACCCACAACCGTGGCAGAACTCCCATTTGGATTGGCAGGCTACTTCACGGTGTTGTGAGAAAAGTAGAGATGATACCTATTTCAGTAGTCGTTCCTTTTTTTGGTTAAAGCCCGCTGCTTGTAGTGCTTCAGCAAGGAATGGGGATTCAGGGTAATTGCAAAGAGCTCCCCGTCATTCAGATACATCCCTGAATGCCTCTTACAGACAGCAGTTGCTGCTGTAACAAAGCACAGTAATGAATCTGACTGACAGCATATTAAAAAGGATGTACAGAGGAGGCTGAGATTGATCCGCATTCAAAGCGGGGTGATGAACTTCACAGTTGGCCTCTGTGTAACTCTGCTGGAGCCTCCTGAGAGGAAACTTCATAAATAACACCAAAACATATGCTGTTTTTGGCATGACGCGGTGAGGTCTGCTGCCAGGCACGCCTTCATCATCTGGTCACCGTAAAGCAAATGCTCAGATGTTTTAAACGGAGAGTGCTGAAGTATTTGGCGCGGACACGAGGGAGATGTCAGCTCTTGGATGTGAGCCGAGAGAAAGTGTGACCCCCTGCGAACATGCACATACTGCAAGAGAGCTGATCAATATGGAGAGGAGAATGAGCTGATATTATTAGAGGAGATGGCAGAATGACAGAGGAAGTTATCCATTCTCATCATACTTTTTGGACCGCTCTGTGGATGGTAATGGAATTAGGAAATGGTTGAGCGAGCAATGGCGAGTCTACAGGAGGAATGAGTGTACTTCTTTTCAACAGGTAATGGTTTAATTCAACACACTTTAATCCTCTGAAGACTCTATTCCTGTCTGGCTTCTGCATTCTTGAGACTCCTCACACCGCTAGTTCTGTTGATCTGGTCTGACTCATGGACCAGTTTGTTGTATCTGTCTGGTTATCTCTATTCGTCTTATTGGGACATTTCCAAGCTGACCAAAATGCATGATATGCAAAGAAAGTGCTCTCTAATTGCCTAATAAAAACCAGATTTAAAAAGAAAAACAGAAGAGGAAATTAATAATTCTGGTTCACCAATAAGATAAGACAACCTTAGATGATTGGCCTAGCTGCTAAGGTAAATCCTACCAATGGGAAACAGTGGATGTATATTACTTCTGTATTCCACTATAGACAAAAGTCCTCAGCAACTAGGGGTGTAATGTTCCTCGGTTTTGAAGTCACTGTTTGGTACGTTTTTGGTACAGTAATTACAGCGAATAAACAGAATTAATTTTTTCTTTAATTTTATTAAATTGTATTTAATAAATTGGCTGAATAGATTATATTAAAATTATTAATAATGCTGCAACCTCCTTCAAAAAGCTCTTCAATGAGTAAAAATACTAATGAATGAATAAATATATTTTTTAATTACTAGTTTATTTTAATTGATCTGTTGACATATTTATATCCATTCTTTAATTACTTAAATTTCCCAACCAACCTGGACATGTCAGAGTTCAGGAAAATCCAAAAACAAAAGGCAAAGGACCCAAAATGCAGATAAAATAAAAGACTTATTTAATGAAACATAACAAAATAACTTACTCAAAATAAATCCAGGAATCAAACTCAAAGTCCATGAAACAAACCAAAATCCAGTGGAGGCACGAAGAAAGCACGAGGAGTAACAACGGGGAAGACATCTGACGAACCAACAAAGGACAGGGAGAAACACAGAGCTTAAATACACAGGGAGTGATTGCACTATGGAAGACAGGTGAGGACAACGAGACTCAGGTGAAACTAGTGAGGGTAATCACAGAGGAGGGAAACTGAAGCAGGAAGCAAGACTGGAATCACACACAAGGGAAGGAAACTATAAAGTAAAACAGGAAACATGGAACACTACACAAGACAGAACCAAGAACTTCACAAGGACAGAGAGACAAATCCAAACACTAGAACTAGAACTAAGGAAGCCCAGAAAACACAGGAGGATACAAAGAACCAAACACAAGGAGGGAAACTCAAACACAGGGAGGAAAACTGAACATGGAATAACTAAACAAGAAGCACAGGGAAAAACTACAGATGAAACACAAGAAGTAAAACTAAACATGAGACACAGGGAATGTAGAACTAACATGAAGCAGGGAATTACTAAACCTGAAACACGAGGAGTAAAACTAGACATGAAACAAGGAATAAACTAGACATGAAATACAAGGAGCAACTAAACATAAAACACAGGGAATAAACTAAACATGAAGCACAGCGGAAAACCTAATACAATAAAAAACTAGAAACATGGAGATCAGCACAAAATACACAGAAACACAAGGACTAAAGAAAACATCAAGGAAACTAACTAAACACGCAGAATCATGACAGAGCACATCATCATACAACTGTAAGTTAGCTTGTTAAGTATGCTAATTAGCATCTATCCTGCTGATTGCAACACAGACTTCAACGCTGGATTACTTTTTTAATCAATGGGGCCTAATGCAAAGTTTGGGAGAACTTTTCACAGCCCATCTTGGCAGATAAAGAGGTTAGAGTTGTGTGAAATCTGAGGATAACTTTACCAATGACGCCGCTGCAGACATGATGGCGGCCACCCCCCATCCCACACCCCACCCGAAGCTGACAGTTGAAGGTACCACATTTAGAATTATTTTGACTCACAAAACCAGATCACCATTGTTAGAATAAAAAGATGTTAAATCATGGGAAGTTCATGACTGGCTGGTGAAACTCATTGTTGTTTCTCCTCATTACAGTGATGTTCTTGTTTGATTGGAGCCTTTTTAAAAAGTCTTGATTGATCCACTGGATGGCGTGCTGTCAGCGACACACCTGCTGATTAATGTCAGCGCTACTGTTGTTGTCGTTGTCCACTGTTGTTTTTTACTGGGAAACAAAGTGTTCCTAAACAGGACACTTTTATCTGGGAATATTCAGGTTGTTGCTGTTGTTTGTTGTGGTTGTGTGGTTTCCAGGACAGTGTGACAGTGAATTATACTCTGGTTTTCTGTCTGTGTAGAAGCTTCGTTCCACACGTATCCGTTCAGTACACATCTGTACCGTACCAAGAGGCCCGTACTGAATCAGTACGGTACGAATACACGTCCCTTTACACCCCTAACGGCAACACTTGTCAAGTATTAAATTCAGGTATTTTAGGCCCCCTCCACACAGAGATGAATTCAGAAGTATACGCAGAAGTTTTTTGTTGTATCGGCATTTCATCCACATGGAACATCGTTTTGGGAGGCCGGAAATGCTACTTTTTGAAAACGGGTCCCGGAGTGAACAAATCTGTAAACGGCTACCATTTCGTCTCTGTGCGAACAGCGAACTGCATCTTTCTTAAACAAATATGTCATACACAGAATAGCCCACTTAAGCCACATGCGTGGGTCAAGCCAAAACAACAATAACAGATTACAGGGTTGTGTTTGTGCTGCAGAAGCTACTGAGCTTATTATGGCTTCTACAGCAAAATCTGATGCTCCTTTACCACCACCGCAAACAACAAATGGTCATGGAGAACATCATACACCAGATATTCTTAGATCCACCGCTGAGATATTATATTACAATAGATTATATGCATGCTCTGTAATCTTCTCTCTTTTAGGTGCATTTCTGTGGCTGCGTTACAACGCCATTTACAGGCTTGGCATATATACCACATCATTATTAATGGTTCCGTGCATACGCAAACATTTTCAGAAATGATCCTGTGACTACAGAAAAACATTTTAAAAATGAAACCGAGATATATCTTTTTTGTCTCCATGCGGACAAGGCCAAAGTCAGGCCTGTTGCCACTGGTGTTTAAAATTAAGCACCTAGCCATTCAGTCTCCATCAACTGTCACCTGTAAGTGATGTTATTAGAAAATGGAAGCATTTAGGAACAACAGTAACTAGCCACTAAACTGAAGACTGTGAAATCACAGAGTGGGATCAACGACTGCTAAGGGGCATAGTGCATAGCAGTTGCCAACACTGTTGATTCCAAAGCTGAAGAGTTCAAAGTTCGTTATGAGCTTGACTGCATTGTGCCAACTGTGAAGTTTGGTGGAGGAAGGTTAATGGTATGAGGCTTTTCTTTTTTAGGGTTTGGACTTGGCCCCTTATCTCCAGTGAAGGACAATCTCTACGCTTCAGGATACTAAGACATTTTGGACAGTGTGATGCTTCCAACTCTGTGGCAACAGTTTGGAGTAAGCCCTTTTCTATTCCAACATGACTGCCCCAGTGCACAAAGTGAGGACTATAAAGACATGGTTTGATGAATTCAGTGTGGAAGACCTTGACTGGCCCACTCAGCGCCCTGACCTCAACCCCATCAAGACCCTTTATCATTAACTGGAACAATAAATGTGAGCCAGGCCTCCAACATTACTGCCTGACCTCATGAATGCTCTACAGAATAAATGGGCACAAATTCCCACAGATGTACTCCAAAATCTTGTGGAAAGCCTTCCAAGAAGAGCGGAAGCTATTAAAGCTGCAAAATGGGACCAAGTCTAAATCCAAATACACATGTTGAAAACCAATGTCCTTAAAGTCCCTCTAGGTGTTGTGGTCAGGTGTCTGAATACTTCTGTCCATCTAGTGTATTTCTCACAGCAATAGTCTGATGAGTAGAAGAGAAAGGCTCCATCAGGTCATGTTCTCACTACAAACCAACCACAGAGTCCAAATAAAATCAGACCATGACCCATCCTTTTCCTGTGGTCTCAGTCCGGCTTAGACAACACCAGAGATCAGAGGACAGCTGTCACAACAGTGCAAAAAAAAATAAAAAAAATAAAAAATAGCAAACAAGCTTAAATTTGTTTAAGCTGAATCAAAAGGTGAGCTGTGAAAGCACACCTGGTTCATCTGAGAACAAAGGTAAAAGTTTAGTCCCTAAGGGTTAAAAAATAAATTTTGAATTACTGAACTGAGGTTCCACTACCTAATGAAAGGAACAAATAGAACAGCAGTGTGTACAATAAAGGTGCAGTGATGCAGCTTCTATGGTGAAAATAAGTGGTTCTGCAGAAACCAAACTCCCACAACCTGAAAAACATAATTAAAAAAAATAAATAAATAAAATAAAATTGTTATATGCTATTTGTTATAATAAAGATCATAATAATAAAACCAAATTAAAGCCTCTATATAGCAGTACAATTGATTCAATCATTGGTTCCACTGCTTGAAAAACCAGATAACATTTTCTTCAAGTAAATGAAGTCATAATCAAAGTCTTTGTAGCAGGATCAGCCGGAGCTTCGGGACACGTCGAGGCTGCCCTTGGCTCGCTAATCATATTAAGTCTTCAGGAAATGACAACTCCAGTTTGACCTTAGCTGTATTATTAAGCATTCTCTGTGATGCAGAGAGGATTATCCATGCTGTTTTCATTGTACACCAATTACTGCAGTGCCTTGTATGACTAAAAAAGCTTGGCTGTATTGTTTTCTGATCTTTTGATTTGAAGTTAGCTGCTTTTTCTTGTGTTACCTTCTTTTTGTTATTGTACATTTAAAGGTGGGTTTTATTATCTGTAACCCTAGGAGCGCTAGTTTTAATAAGGCTATACAAGAATGTGCAAATCCACCTCCTATTTGCTTCTGGTTGCATATTTCACTGGAGAATAAACCTGTGAATGTGAAGACCTTGTGCTACACTCCACTTCACTGACACCAGTTTTATGTTGGCTACATCACCTGCCACCTCCTGCACAGCGGCAACAATAGGCAGGATGTAGCATTTATTCCGGCTGACATCCTGTATGCTGACGGTCGGACAGGTTGGTGTGTGGAGAGAAGCATTTCTGCCTTTTTGCTCTTTGCAAAACACATGCAGGTGTCATGTGTCACCACTGTGTGACGCTTTGGTTTCTATGTCACTGTCTCACAGCAGAGCGCACAGTCTTCAGGCTCCAATAACTCAGCCTCAAGAGCTCTACGTGATGCGGAGGCATGAGTTAAATAGTAAGATGGTTCTGTTGTGAGCTGAGACTAATGATCTAAACACCAACAGAGAACTTTAACCTCCCCAACCTTTACATTTGGGCTTTTCTACAACAGAGTAATAACTCCTGCTATGCATTTATTTAGATAATTGACAGTGAGTTCCATTGAAGTTTCTGGAGGCTGGTGCACTACTATTACCAAGTACCTTATACCAGTGGTTCTCAACATTGGGGTTGGGAATCCCTTTGGGGTCATGACACATTGAGAGGGGGTCTCCAGATGCATCATAAAAACTAAAAGCTTTTGAAATTACACTGTACACTTTACACCAAGTTTGTCCAATTTTAACCCCTTTTCATCACTTTTTCCTCAACAATTTTGTCAAATTTTAACACAATTATAACCCACTTTTGTCTACCACATTTTTCTGCCTGTTTTTGCACCTTCTAAACCAATTCTTGCCACTATCTGCCTATTGTTGCCTCAGTTGATCCATTATTTTCACCACTTTTTAAGTCAATTTTAGCCCATTTTAACCACATTTCACTATGTCATAGGCCCATTTTTGCTAGTTCAACCCATTTCTGCAAATTTCTGACTATTTGCCTTCCTCAGTAAACCTATTTTTACCAGTTCATATCAATATTTCATCCCATACCACCAAATTTCCACCCATTTTTGCCACTCTAAAGGGAACATATTGTGCAAAAATCACTTTTTCAGGCTTTTCTAACAAAAATGTATGCCCCTGGCCTGTCCACAATCCCCTCAAATACCAGAAAAAAAAATCAATTTCCTCCCCCTCCTCTCTTTCTCCACTATCAGAAAATGTCTGCTGAAACAAGCCGTTCTCAAATTTTACCCTCATGACTTCATGTGGGTAGTAAGCACCCGCCCCCAGGTTTGGTTGGCCCTCCCCGCTCAAATTTCACCATCTTTTGTCATTATTAACCCATTTTAGTAATCTTTAACACATTTCAATTCTGTTTTAAACAAAAGGAATTTACATTTTTAAGAAGACAATTTACAATTACAAATGAATAAAAAAATATATTTTTTTGTTTCTTTGATAAGAGTGGTTTTTCAGGTTAAATATAAAATATTGATGTCACAGCTTAACTTTACAGTGGACCATGATTTTCCAGACCCCCCAGTTTATCTGGGCCCCAGAATTCTCTCCCCTTTATCCCCCCTTATGGGCAGCCTCGTCGGCAGATGACTATTCTTGAATGTTTATGGCTGTGTTCAACCACATTCAGGTACAGTGGGGGTCCCTGGTCTCTGGCACCTTTATTTTGGGGGTTGCGGGTTAAAAAAGCTGAGAACCATTATAACCACTTATACAACCCATTTAAAAAATACTGAAATGTCCCTTTAACATGGGATAGTATGAGAGAGATCTCTATTACTTGTCTAGTGTGGAACAAAAAGACAGTCAAAGGAGGGTCTAAAAGCAGGCAATGAAGGCAAGGATACTTGAATTATTATCATTTTTATACAAAAGGCTTTTGATTAATGATCAGACCAAGGACAGAAACTAAGAGAACAGTTTAATGCATGCAAACTAAATCAACGAGTGGGCAGGAAAATCAAGGGTGCAAAATAGGGCAAGGTCCAAAAAAAACAAAGAAAAGGTTCATTTTCACACCATCAGAGGCTCGAGAGCTTAGAACAAAGCATGAAAGAGAAGTGGAACGGCGATACAAACTTAATACATTAGGAAGGTGAAGCTAATCGGGCAGAGGTGAAACAATGAAGAAATTTACACAAAGAGAGATGAGAAACACGAAAGAAAACAAACTGGTAACACAAAGTAGTCTTGACATCACATGCAGCCTTGTAAGGCTTCATTCTGTTCTGCAGAAATGTTCCATTCAACATAAAGACAATCAATAAAAAGCTTCATAACATTAACTCCTGTGCTTTACTTGATTATATGCTCTGTAAAAAGGTTTTGTGGTGGAGAGGGACTTTACTGCAGGGTAAACAGACCGACACTAATTGAAGGTTTTATGAGAGTATATCCTCTTTTACTTCGTCCTATAAGAAGCATCCCTGCCGTTTCAGTACTGACCTTATGCAGGCTTTTGGGCCTCAATCCCCAACAGTTCATAGAGAAAAACCTGCTCTTCAAAACCTTCTGAAATTTTCAAGAAGGTTCTGACACTCATGAAAGTTTTCCCATCTTGGATTTGGTCTTATCTCACAAAAAAACACCTAGAAGCACCATTACGAGAATGCAGGTTTGAAGAAATCTGCTGTTTAAGAAAGCTTCATAAATCCTTCTAAGGCTGGCGAAACGCTCAACTGTTTTCAGATATTAACTGATTTTAAAAATGTGGTAGACTACAAATACAGGGGCAGCTTCAACCAGTTAATTTTCCAATATTTTAAGAGGGGACGGTTTCTCACAGCAATGCGCATGATTCAAACTTGACTTCACAAGAAAGCCAAACATGCTGGCCAGCAACATCCTGACCTGTCAATCCTGGCGTACGTTCTGCTTCCAGCAAAAGAAAAACACTTAAAGGAATATGGGTGAAACCCTGGTGGTTTTGTTCATGTTCACTGACATTTCTGCTTAGTGACCCTTTCCAATCCACTCACTCTCATTGGCTGTATTCCTCTGAGGCCATCTGATCTGAAATTATGAATATCATACATGTTAGATTTTCATGACACAGGATTGGTAAGGCTCCTACTCAACCTGAGGCAGTGAAACAATTGACACCACACAATTAAAGACATTTTGACAAAAAAATTGGTTTGGACTAGTCTGAAAGGGTTTTGGCCAGCCTTAGTTTTATCTTTGGATCTTACCAAGAACCAATTTTTTGTAAGATCTTAGAAAGATAATGCTCAATGAGGCCCACTAACTTTGCATATGCCTCTTAAGCATGCTTGTTTGACTATCTAAGCATAAACATGCAAATGTTCACAAACTCTCCAGTGCTCAGCGGTTATTCTTAGATCAAAGGTTATGTTGCATAACCATCATTTTCTGCAAACAAAGGCATCTTAATATTAATGAAACACTGCGGAGGAAAAAAAAAGTCTCTTTTTAAACAAGTATTGAATCTGATCCAGTGTTAGTTTTGGCAGCATGGTTTCAGTCTTAAGACAAAAATAGTTATAGTCACATTTTAGTCCAGTTCACCCTTCATAGTCTAGTTTTAGTCGACGAAACTCTAGAAACACTTTAGTCCAGTTTTAGTCCTTACATTTCAGTCTTTACTGTTTAGTCACATCATGTTTTCTGTCTTAGAAGTAGCCAAATTGTAAACATTAAAAACTTGTTTTATACAATCAATAGCCTACATGTAATAATCTGTGTGAAGTGATGAAAATACTAACATATATTGGACAACAGACTTTTGTGATGAGAATCATTCATTTCTATTCATAATGGTACTCTCATTAACACACCTTAATTATCAAAATCTTTATTGATATTAGGGATATTAATAGGAATATTGGGGCACTCTAGGTGGGAAAATGTGACATGTTTTTAACTGTGAACTCATGTTTGATATTTATTTTATATTACTTTATATTACTTTAAGAACAACATCAACTCAGCCATGAAGCAGAAGAGCACATGAAATCTGAGAAATCTTTTTTTTTAATATATCTTTAAAATGTTTACTAATAATAGCTGACAAGTGAATTTTTGCAAAAACAGATCAAATGTTCTAAAACTAATTCAATATTAATCGTTTTGGTGGATTTAACAGCTGCAGAAATGTAACACCAAAAGATACTCTTCCAACCACAGCATCTTCTTTCCCTCTTTTTCTGAATTTAATGATCTTCTGGGGTCCGAATAGGAAGCCTCGGGGGGCCTGATGAGGCCCTCCGGCCGCCAGTTGGTGATCAGTGGTTTAGATTATATTTAGGAAAAACCTCACTGCGGACTGATTGGAGCATCTCATTGACAGATAGCACACAGGCAGAAGCTACCTTTCTGTCAACCAGAATGCTAGCTAGCTAGCTGACAGGAAGTCAAGCTTAGTTAGGTTGATCCAAAGTTCGGTTGAGACGGCGATTTCAATATGGAGGCCACCACGGATTGGCTTCAAGAGCCGTTTGAGTTCACCTATTGAAATCGAACAGCTGCCGTCACACAGGCTTTGTCCAATTCTTTCTACAGTCTATGGGTGTGATGTTAAATAAATTTCAAATGACATATCTACTCTAACATTGCCAGATTTACGCTGCAAAGGGAGCTAAATGAGCCAGACCTGGCGTGAGATTTGAGCGTGTTGTATGTTCACGTTCAGATCGATAAAAGCTGATATGTGCACAGCAGCCATTGTACACCCACATCTCTGCCGTACCTGCATTTGATAAATGAGGGCCACTAAGATGCACGTGTTACAGTGACATTTATACTGATAGCTTAGATTTATAAAGCACCTTCACAGTAAGCAGGACACTTTACAGAAATTCTGATGACAAAACACAAACTGACCATACGGGATGGGGAGGGGGTGAATAGGTGGTGGTTGAGGAGTTTTTCAAGCATGTCTAAAGATGGAGCATCGTGAATATTTTTAGGAAGGATTTCCAGAGGATGTTTGCTGTAGCGCTGAAGGCCCTGTCTCCGTGGGTACAGACTCTGGTGTTGAGGATAGAGAGCAGGCCGGTGTCCAGGCACTGGAGGTTCAGGAGTGTGGTGTACGGATGAAGGAGGTCAGAGCGGTGCTGAGGAGTCGGGGCAAGGAGGGATTTGAAGGTGAGAGGAAGGATCTTGTACTTGATGTGAAACTAATTGGAAACCAGTGAGGGTTTGGGTGGTAGGCTCTGTGGCTTAGTGCAGGTGAGAACCTGGCAATGAGTACTGTAGCCCTGGACAGGACTCTAGACAGGACTCCGTTTCAGTAGTCCAAAGAGGAGGTGAGTCTGAGAGCTGTAGCTTGAGCTGCCGTTGGAAGGTGATACACCTAAAATGTTTAAACTCTGTCAGTGTTAGAAGTTTTACTCAAACTAGGCTCATAGTTGTAGCAACCTAGTACAGACTTGTTTTTGAAAAAAAAAAAAAACAGCCTGCTTCCATTTTTATTTAGGCGAGCAGTGAGCGAGCCCTCCTGTGGAATTATTGGCTGTTTCATGCTTGCAGGAAAGATGAAGATAGAGGCTGGAAATGTTTTTTGTGCATATCAGTGAAAGAGATTAAGGCAGATTTGAATCAGGATGTTGAATTAGACTCTCTGGAGTGAAAGATTTTCTCAGTAAGTCTTTGACCATGAAACAGACTTTGCAGACTGGCAAAATTACAGTTTGTTCTTGGAAGAGTTGGTATTTAAAGAGCATAATCAATTGCGGTACATAATAAAGCTTTCCCTGAACACCCTCTTTTTTTTTGCAGGCTGTCTTTAAAGTTGTGAAGAGTTGGACAAAAAGAGATTAGGAAAGGCCAATAAATGAGACTTTTTATGAAAATGAAACAAATTCAAACGTATCTAAATGGCATCTGCTGTATCCACACAGTCACAAAGTGGAGGTTTCCATTTGTTTCGTTTGCGAAGCCCTCCATTAATTCGAGAGCCAGAGAGAGATACAGTGTGGTACATTGCCGTGTGTGAACATCAAATGATTGGGAGAAAAAGCAGGCAGAAATTGCATTAGGGAATGTTTGTGAGGTTTTGCCAGATGGCTGCCAGTAAAGCAGAACAACTCTGCGTTGGTGTACAACACTGTTGACCATGCTCTCGGGAAGAAAGAGAGGGAGAAAGAGAGAGAAAAAGAGCTATTCACTTCAAAGACTGAAGGATGAAACTAAGTAAATCATCTTAGTTTCTCGAGCTGGCACATGAAACACAATCACCCTGAAGCATGCAGGAATTAAGAAGCAAAGTCTGCTGCAGTACTGTTCAAATGAAAACAAAAGGTTACTGATCTTAGCACTCCATACTGTGAAGCTGACATTGGCTTGGTTGCTGTTGAACACAAACTGTTTGCAGATGCATGCATGGGCACACGAAATGGTAAAGAGACACAATGAGAACAGAAAACACCAAATCAATATTCATCAGACGTCCGAAGATGAAGGCATCATCAGGTGGCTGTCGCAGTTGAACGGAAGCAGCAACAGCTCAATTGACTGTCACGCAGAGACGCAGGAGGCTCAGAAAGCAGGAGAGGAAAGGTTTCTTAGCAGGGAGAACCCTGCGGCAAAATCAAGCCTGAAGACTCTGAACACTCTCTGAGTGATGCGCCTGAAAAACATTCTCTGCACTGGTGAACCGAAGCGTTCTCTGCAATGCTGAGGGGTCAGAGGTAGAGACGCCTGAATGCGTTGCAGACATTTCCACTGCAATTGTCTGAAATGTTGCAGTCTTTTGCTCAAGGAACCCACTCCAGAGGGATGACAAAGCCAATTCTGCTCCAGACACAGGTCCCTGACACTAGCCTGCTCTGGATACAATCCAGGGAACTTTGGTTGAACAGGAAAAGAACTAAAGAGAGCTGTCGACAGAACAAAGCGTAGGAGAGTTTGATGACAAAGGGTGGTGTTTGCACCTGAATTTGATTGCTTTAGTCTGAATCATTGTTGCATAATTACCACAGGTTTGGTCTTTGTTCACATGGGAACATTCAGACCAAAATATGTGATGTGTGGATGTCTCTTTCTTTATTCATCTTTATCATTCCTTACAAATTAAGATGTGTTTTAAGAGCTGAATTTGTTAGTCTTTTTCATCATCAAACTTTATATGGTGCACTTTTAGAACTTAAGTTATTGGTCTGAACTAAATTTAAACATTGGTATGGGCTATAATTTGTAAATAGAAGAAATGTATAAGAAGTTGTAAAAGCAAAGAAATATCGCAAAGCCCTGATAAAACTGGCGCTCTAGCAGCATCCACATAAATGTCTACCGCTATAATTGCACCTGCCTCTTGTCGCTGCTTGCTTACCTAAAAGTACTGCCCCTCATCGCTGATTGGTCCTGTCGCTTTCCAACTGGGCCCAGACTGTTTAGAAGGGAGCTTTGCAAGATGGATTCACCCGTGAGAAACATGGAAATGGGTGTATCCATCTTTTTTGCGTGGTTACCCGTATCATGCATCCATAAAAATACTCCTGCCTGGCTGTGGCTGATCCAGTAACAGTTTCCAAGTTTAAAAGAGATGTACATAGATTGATCTTGGCTCTGATCTTTTTTTATATTATGCATTTATTAGTGTAGGCAAAATCTGGTCTTAAACACATGTCCAACTGGCTATGGCAGTTTGTTAATTCCAAAAAGTGGGCTGCTTCCTAAACCTGACATGCCAGATAGACTGGTTCATATACCCATTGCATGGGATGTATTTCACATTCATCTGGAAAATCTCCCATACAGTGTTTGGGAAGAGCAGGACTTTTCATAAATTCTCAGAAGAGGATTAGACAAACATTTTGTCTGTCACATTCATTACAGGCCAATCAGAGCGACGAGACAAAATAAGGTAGCAGACACATGCAGCTCTGGTAGTAACCTGAGCTAGACAGACAAACTCTGTTGATTGTGGATAAAAGTCAGTTTGAGAAAAGTGCAAAAACATCTTCTATCAAGAAAAGCTTTCAGTGTGGCTTTTTGTTCTTGTGTTAATAAAGATATGTAGCTCAGCTCTGATAAAAGTGCCACTATACTATAGCTACATCCCAGCTAATTTCTACAGTGGTGGCAGCCATTGTAAATACCAGCTTAAGGCTCATTTACATTCTTTGCACATACAAAAATGATTCTGTTTTAAATGTTACAACTGACATTGCCCTCATACTAATGAGTGTCCATTACGTTGAAGTGGACATTTAAAACCTCATCCACTGGAGGTCTCCATCTCTCTCGGAGCTACTATGATGCTGCTTCATCCCCCCTTCAACTGTAGAAAGTCTGTCTTTGTGCCCAGGTGTTTCCATCATTCAAAATAAGGAGAAATGCCACAGAAAACTCTGCCTTTTTTCAAATAATTCTTCTTTGTTTTATTTTGCTACTCTAGGTTGAACTGTTGGCTGCATTGCCCCATGGTTGTTCATGGTGTTGCTACATTTGATCCTCATCTGTACGCTTCGAGAAAATGGATGAAAGGCGGACGAAACACAGAGTACACAGACAGAAAGGTCCATCTGTATCCGTATGCTTTTCAGATGTAGAGCCTTAATAGTCCAACTAAACCCCTCCTGTAAACACTGCAAACTCATGCTGAAGCAGGTCTGGAGAACAAAAACATCTGTCATGAAACAAGTGTTGTTCTTTGCACTTTATCTAACATAAAAAGGTTGAAACATTCTCAGGCTTGGCTCAGTTGATTCAGATTGGAGCTTTGCAAGACTGATTTGCCTGATGATAAACAGAGAATCTGGACAGTCCATCTGCTTAGCAAAGTTAGAAGGCAAATGAAATACTGTAGCTTTAAATTTAGGTCCAACTGTAGCTTGAAAATAGTATGTACTGGAGTTTCTGAAGGTGTTTATCCAGACAGTTCAGGAAAAGGCATATGATAAACCTTTTAAACCCTTAAAGCCAGAAAGAGCAATGTTTCGTGCGGTTGAGTTGGATTGAGCTCATAATACAAACAAAGTCCACCAGTGTCTGAAAAAAAAGGTATGCCGAGACCTCCTTTTATAAGCAACCTTATTATGGTTGTTTGGTCCACGGCAAGGATTGACTGACAGTTTTCACACCAGCACTAACGAACAGTACTAACATGAAGGAAGGACTCAAGTTCGTTTCAACTGAACCAAACTGAAAAGGAGTAAAAACACCCTTAGAGACCAAACTCAGGTCAGTGGATTGTTATTTATCCTTACTATTGCCACTGTCTCTTTTTCTTTATAGAATTGTACTTTGAATAAATTTGCTGACATACGCTGTACATAAAGAACAAAAGATCTTTTTTTTTTTCAGTCAGGTACTTTGTCAAGTTCTGGTGTTCTTTTCATGTTTGTGTGGGTTTTTTTCTCTGCTTGATCTGATGTCCTCCCACTCCTCAGACATGGCACTCTGCTGAATTTAAACCTCCACACTAAGCCCTGATTTACTGATCTGTAGGTCAGTGACACTCAGGGTGCTTGGTGAAAACTAAACTGGGTTGAGGAGGAAAGTTTTCATCCAATTCTTTATTTTTTTATTTATTTATTTATAAGGCAGTGATACAATTGATTTTACTATTTGCGATGTATTGCTAATTTGGAATTTATATGGTAAAAAGTATTCTGCATCTAGGTTGGTTAGGTTTGACTATTTACAATATATACATTAACTGATGAGTGGAGACTCCAAACAAAATTAGATAGCAAAGCTTGCTTGGGAAGTTGAAGCCCCATGAAGGCCTCTTAACTCTGCCTCAAACCCCATAGTGCCTTAAAGAACCATTACTGCTTCAGCCTATTTTTGGATGTGCATATCAATGTTACAAAGAACACATATGTTTAATGTTTTCAGCAAGTCTTAGAAACATTCCTTGCAAACATTTTCCTGTTTTTTGTACCGTAAAAGCAGGCCTGGATAAGCATACCCAGTTTTTAAATTTAAGTATAAGTCAACCTCTGCTTATTTGTTTATGACTCATTTGAAGTAAAGAATTTGATGTGTTTTGATTATTTAAGAAGGATAAAGGCTCATCTTTGTTCAGCAATTTAACAAAAAGCGCCATTAATTCTGTCACTAAAACTATTATGAGCATAGACAACAGTTCTTCAAAATTAATGGTTTATGTAGTGGCTATTTTTCTGAAAGAATTTATTTTGTTTTTCTGTTGGATGGCTTTTACCTCTGCAGCTGATGCACAGCCCCCCAACTGAGGAGCAAACAGCATTTTCCCTCCCAGCAAAAGAGAAAAATGAGTCAGGACAGGGATGATGAATGTCACAGAGCGGTGACAAAATGTGTGATGAAAGCTCTGCACCATTTTAGCACAGCAGACTCTCTACAGTTATAGTAGTATGCTACTGTGTGAAATAAATATGCTAGTTTTGAAAAAAAAAATATACACAAAAAACACATGAATTTCCATTTTAAGGTTACATGGAAGATTTGATAAGATACTTGTTTCAGATTTAATAACATTCAATTGTATGATAAACCAATGTAAAATCCAGGATCATGCTCTAGAACTATACCAGCGTTGTGCTTTTGTGTTCCTTTCTTTTTGGTGACTGGTGATCTGAAAAGTTCCAATCACTTCCATGGCCACAGGTGTATAAAATCAAGCACCTAGGCATGCAGACTGTTTCTACAAACATTTGTGAAAGAATGGGTCGCTCTCAGGAGCTCAGTGAATTCCAGCATGGTACTGTGATAGGATGTCACCTGTGCAACAAGTCCAGTGGTGAAATTTCCTCGCTCCTAAATATTCCACTGTCAACTGTCAGTGGTATTATAACAAAGTGGAAGCGATTGGGAATGACGGCAACTCAGCCACATAGTGGTAGGCCATGTAAAATGATGGAGCAGGGTCAGCAGATGCTGAGGTGCATAGTGCACAGAGGTTGCCAACTTTTTGCAGAGTCAATTGCTACAGACCTTCAAACTTCATGTGGCCTTCAGATTAGCTCAAGAACAGTGCGTAGAGAGCTTCATGGAATGGGTTTCCATGGCCGAGCAGCTGCATCCAAGCCATACATCACCAAGCGCAATGCAAAGCGTCGGATGCAGTGGTGTAAAGCACGCCGCCACTGGACTCTAGAGCAGTGAAGACACGTTCTCTGGAGTGACAAATTGCGCTTCTCAATCTGGAAATCTGATGAGCGAGTCTGGGTTTGGCGGTTGCCAGGAGAACAGTACTTGTCTGACTGCATTGTGCCAAGCAGAGCATGTGAGCAGAGTGGAGCGGGAGCGAGTGGGGAGCGCGAGCGGAAGGATTTTGGCCAGAGTGCGGAGCGTTTTTTTCAAAAAAGCTGGACCGGCACCTTATCTTGCGCTCCATTCCGCTCCAATTTCGCTCCGGTACCGCTCACACCATGCGTCTGAAGCATGTCTCACCCAGAATGCATCTGCAAGAATTTGTATCCGTGCACAGTGTTGATATACTAATATTAACACCATCAGCATTTTTTAAAAACATCAGTATTTCCCAGTGTCTGAAACCGAGAAGATGGTAATGGTAATGCGCTTCCATGTTGTCGTTGAGTGAGCGGTGAGTGATTGGAGTGGATCAGATAGATATTTGAGTGGAAGGTGGAGCGATAATGAGCGGAGCGGCGTGAATCCCCTCTGAGCGGACGAGCGGGCGCAAGGAACAGCTCTGTGAATGAGGAGCAGGAAATCTCATCGCTCCACTCTGCTCACATGCTCTGGTACCAAGTGTAAAGTTTGGTGGAGGGGGGGAATATGGTGTGGGCTTGTTTTCCAGGAGCTGGGCTTGGCCCCTTAGTTCCAGTGAAAGGAACTCTGAATGCTTCAGCATACCAAGAGATTTTGGACAATTCCATGCTCCCAACTTTGTGGGAACAGTTTGGGGATGGCCCCTTCCTGTTCCAACATGACTGTGCACCAGAGCACAAAGCAAGGTCCATAAAGACATGGATGAGAGAGTTTGGTGGGGATGAACTTGACTGGCCTGCACAGAGTCCTGACCTCAACCCCATAGAACACCTTTGGGATAATTTAGAGCGGAGACTGAGAGCCAGGCCTTCTCATCCAACATCAGTGTGTGACCTTGCAAATGCACCTCTGAAAAAACTGTAAAAAATTCCCATAAACACATTCCTAAACCTTGTGGAAAGCCTTCCCAGAAGAGTTGAAGCTGTTATAGCTTCAAAGGGTGGACAGACGTCATATTAAACCCTGTGGATTAAGAATGGGATGTCTCTTAAGTTCATATGCGAGTCAAGGCAGGTGAGCGAATCCTTTTGGCAGGATAGTGTATTTGTGTGCATGTGTGCATCAGAGGAGTGTTACCTTTTTCAATTAAAATAAGTTTAAATAATGTAAACTGGTTCATTTTAACCTGTGTAATCTGAACTTTGACCTAGCTCACACTGAACTACACACAATCATTAGACATCAATTGTGTAGTGTAAAATCTTCAGCGATGAATGTAAACTCTTTCAGGTTGTTTTGAGACTTGCTGAGTGTCTTGTAGGAAGCATTGGACATGTTCCTGTGACTCATGCTGGCCTGACCTCTTACTTGGACACCTCATGTTGTTTCTAACCTTTCTTTGATATGCCACCCCAGTGTAGTTCATCTTGTAAAAGGCACCTGCTGACTCTGAAATACAGTTTTTATACAGTATGACATCAGCAACGGATACAGCTTACAACAGTTACAACCTACGTATCTAAAAACAGCCTTGTTTTTAACCCACAGTAGATGTCTAGACATCAAGACAAAGTGCCGATCAATGCTCGGTGACTCAGAACTGCCCACAGTGGACGTTGTAACATGTTAGTCTGTGTGCTGGCCCTGCAGCGACTGCTGACCTGTCCTGGGTGTTTCCTCTGTGTTCTGTCTGAGGCACAAAGTAAAAGATTTCAGCCTCCATGTGAGGCTGAGGATGAGCAAACAGGGAAAACGAAGGGATGGATGAGTTGCCCGGGGCAATTAGTGTGTGACTTGCTGCCTGTGTACTGCCTCATTCAACCAATCGATTATTAAGTGCTCTAATCCCAAACACTAAGCCGGCACTTGAGACAACATTCAGGCAGACCATGCTGTTGTTATTTTTTGCTGTTATGGCAGGAATGGTTCACTTTGAAATAATGTGTCTTTGTGGAGAAGCTTTCCTGACCGTTTAGACACAATAGAGGAGAAAAAAATAAGTCCTGCTACTGATAGGAATCCTGGCTCTTTTTAGAGACCCAGATCATTTGGCTCAGCTCATCAATAAATGCTCTTTCAGCTCCCAAATGGCTCCTCATTTGATACTATTTTGGCTTTTATTAAAACAGAAAATTAAGCAGTTTTTTACCCTTTGGCCGATATGTGTAAGTGTATTTTGGTCAAATTGTACTTGATATTTATTTCTTGAAGCAAATCTCATTATTTTCTAAAATGGCCTGTCTCCCCAGAATGTCTTTCAAGGCTGAATGAAATACTTGTGCGTGTCATTAAAGGTCACATATTAGGCAAAATACACTTTTTCAGGCTTTTCTGACAAAATATGTGCCCCTGGCCTGTCCAAGATCCCCCCAAGAATGAGAAAAATCTATTCCCCCCATCCCCTCTTTCTCCATCTTTCAGAAAATGCGTGCTGAAACAAGCCGTTCTCATATTTTTCCCTCATGATGTCATGTGGCAACGCCCCCAGGTTCGGTTGGCCCTTCCTGCTTGGAGGAAAGTCCAGCCCTTCTCTCCTGATCAGGAGAGCTACATCCATTTCTCGAGAGGGACGGAGTCAGACAGCTCATTAACATTTAAAGACACAGAAACAGCTCGTTCTGAGCAGGGCTGAAACAGAGGGGTTTTAGACATGCAAAAATCCAATACTGGAGTGTTTTTTTCAGCAACAAACTTCACAGACAAGCTTTTGGGACCTCTGAGAGCAAAATAAAATTGTCTTAAAGGGTAAAATATGTGACATTTTTATTGTTTTACATTTAAGTCAAACCACTACATAACATGCTCTAATCCTGCCTATTTCCCCTTTGGCTTCACCCCCCAGCTCAGCTTTGGCAGATGATCGACATGAGTCTAGTTTTGTGTGAGGTTTTAGGTGGTAAAGATAGTTTTTCTAAATGTTGCTTAGTGCTGTGCTCAACATGTTTATTTTCTCTGCAGTAAGATTACAAAGTGCTCCATAGGTTTTATATTTCATACAACATTATCGTTCATCATCACATACCCTTTATTAAACCACTGTCTTGGTGAATACTCAATTCTGATTGGTTCTAGAAATTCCATTGTGTCCATTAACTTCTGATATATGGACACCATTCGAACTTCACAAATAGTTCCGGTTAATAAAAGAATCATTATACTGTTCCAAATTAATGTGCAGCAGCCGTTAGACGATAGGAGTAACTATAGCAACCTGAGGCAATCATATTTTCTGAGCAGGGACTAAGAGCCACCAGCCTAAGGAGCCTGCAGCCTGGCATCAACCGTCACTTAACTGACTTATAAAATAACAGACTCCAGGTTTAAGACGAGTAATGTAAGACGGTCTTATTAGTGTTAATTAAAGGTCTTCATTTATTCATAATTTTTAGTAGTGCCGCCAAATAATTGACCCTTTTTATCGTGGTTAAGCTCATAGGTTTTAACCTTGCAAAGCAGATGGATTCGCCAGTTTCCATGTTTCTCACTGGTGAATCCATCTTGCAAAGCTCCCGTCTGAACAGTTTAGGCCCGGTTAGAAAGTGACAGGACCGATCAGCGATGAGGGGGAATAATTTCAGGAGTCGTGACGTAAGCAAGCAACGACAAGAGGCTGGTGGAATTATGACAGAAGACATTAGTGTGGATGCTGCTATAACGCAAGTTTTATCAGAACTTGATGACATTTCTACATTAAAAAAGCATTGAGTTGTTTTCTTTTTAAAAACAACAAAAGTATACAGTCTTCATGGTTCGTGTTATGCAGCTCTCTATGGAGTTTACTCCTCAGTAGTGGCGCACTTCAATAACAGCTACGTTATGTGTTTTGTTGCTCTGATTGGCCCATAAAGATGTGACAGACAGAACGTTCATCCAGTCATCATTGGAGCTAAAGGATCTGCCCTTTCCCAAACACCGTCTATGGGTGGTTCATCAGATGGATGTGTGAAACAACAGGAGAATGCAACAATGGTGACAATTCGCAAGCTGACATGACGTCAGTGCAACCCCCTATTGTTGTGTGTAGCTCCACCTTTTTAGGATGGATAGGCAAGATTGGTACCCCTACGGAAGGGCGCTGAAAAGTGGTACGTTACAGGTCGTTTTTGTTGGGACCCTTTTGCTCTGTGGAAACGCAAAAAAATGTGTGCCATTTCACACCAAAGTGAGCCGGACTGCTTGGTAGAA
Organism: Cheilinus undulatus; assembly: GCF_018320785.1. Taxonomy (NCBI): domain Eukaryota; kingdom Metazoa; phylum Chordata; class Actinopteri; order Labriformes; family Labridae; genus Cheilinus; species Cheilinus undulatus. The sequence goes on from NC_054868.1 coordinate 8,046,905, forward strand.
ACGACCTATATGTGATTCCTGATGCTTCTGCAGACAGCCTCAAGTGGACATTAGAGGAACTGCAGGACTTTGCACTTCCATATTGGCTTAATTTTTCTGAGGATAACTAATGTTTGCCCATGTTAGCAGTAAGTATCAGCACACAGAAGCCCTGGTGTTCCAGTTTAACTGGTGTTAAATCAAACAGTGACAGTCAAGGTACAACTTTCCGGGGGCATGGCTTTTGAGGTCTTCTGATTTGCCTTCCAAATGATGATAAGCATGCAATTACACTACAATTTATTGGTGCCTGTGGAGACATTAATGTCCTGAGAACAATGCATGCAGAGGCACAAAATAAAGTGTAAATAATTGGAATTAATTTGTAGGTGGCTGCACAGCTGGTAGTGACCGTTAAGAATGTCTTGTTTAAAGTAAAGCTTGTTTGAGCATGATCATTGTTTGTATTTGATGGATTTGGGGATAATTTGTTGTTTCATTGCTATTAAAAATCCTGTTTTGGTTCAAACAGTTCATGTGTTTATGGGTACGCACTAACCTTACATGCTAGATGGATTTGTTTCACTCATCCATCTGGAAAACCTCCCATAGACAGGGTTTAGAGGAGAGCAAGGCCTTTGGAAAAAAAAACTTGGAGGGTGATTGGATGAACGTTCTGTCACATCTTTATGGGCCAATCAGAGCAAAAAAACATGTGACATCGTAGCCTGCTACCGAGGAGTAAATCCATAGAGCTGCATAACGCAAACCATGGCGACTGTAGACATGTCAGTACATGACTTTTGTCATTTTTGATAGGAAGTCAGCTCAATGCTGTTCTTTGTTCTTCTTTTAACAAAAAAATTTCATCAAGTTCTTACAAAACTGGCACTTTAGCAGCATCTACACTAATGCCTTCCGCCATAATTGCACTGACCTCTTGTCACTGCTTGCTTATGTCACGACTCCACCGCGCCTGAAAGTACTGCCTCTTGACACTCGGTACTGTCACTTTCTAACCAGGCCCAAACTGTTTATGGGAGCTTTGCAAGATGGATTCGCCAGTGAGAAACAAGGAAATGGGCAAATCTGTCTGCTTTACAAGGTTAGGTACACACTGTACTAATAATATTTTTTGAGCTGGCCTGTTTTGGTTTAAAGAGAATATTGATGGCAGCATTTTCAATATGGCAGACAGGGCATATTGGACTCAAAATCCCCTATCAGTAACCAAATGGCTGATGTCACCCAGGCTTTGTCCAATATTTTCTACAGTCTATGTCTAAAACATACAAATACATGTTAGATAAGAGCTCCTCAGTAGAGAGGATGGACATGCTCACTTTATTCACTTGTGATACAATCTGTTTGCTCATGTTCGATTAAAGGGGACGTATCAGAGTCTATGCCAACCTTTTAATACAGTCCCCTGTAAAACATCTGTGCTGTGCTTTGCTCAAATTTCAATGTGGATCGAGCACCAGAGGAGTTTATTAATAAGCTCTATAAAGCCTTTCTCAGAACTGTCTGTTGGTCTGTGTCTCTGATATGAGAAAAGCTGTGGGCTTCCATGGTTGTAGGCAGAGATTTAGACTACATTCACTAAAGTATTCGGACACTTTACAATTAGGGACTATAATGGCATTTTTATTGTGCTAATTTTGATAGGTCAATATGTCAATTTTTTCTGATGAAAGACAGTGGAAAGCCAAGGTGCTTAACCGGATTAAGGCCAGGGTTCTGTGCAGGCCAGTCAACTTCTTCTACACTGAACTCATCAAACTATGTCTTTATAGTCCTTTCTTTGTGGAATAGAAAAGGGCCTTCCCCAACTGTGTCTTGGTGTTAAGATTGCCATTCAGTGGAGGTAAGGGCCTAGCCCAAACCCTGAAAAAAGGCCCATTCCATTTATCCCTTCTCCACCAAACTTCACAGTTGGCACAAAGCAGTCAGGACATCACCCATCTGACTGCCTAAAAGAGAAGCATTAATGACCACTAGGGCAGCACAACAGGTGTTAGCGCCTGGTTCGCTTCCCGGTCAGGGCCTCTCTGTGTGGAGTTTGCATGTTCTTCCTGTGCATGCATGGGTTCTCTCAGTACTCCGGCTTCCTCCCACCACCAAAACATGCTCGTTAGGTTAAGTGATGATTCTAAAAATTTTGCCTGTAGGTGTGAATGTGAGCATGCCTGGTTGTCTGTGTCTATATGTCAGTATGAGTGACTGGTGATCAGTCCAGGGTGTACCCCGCCTCTTGCCCAATGCCAGCTTAGATAGGCTCCAGCCCCCCCCCCCCGTGACCCCCAACAGGATAAGCAGTATGGAAAATGGATGGATGGATGAATTCATCACTACACAGAACACATTTCCACTGCTCCACAGTCCAGTGTTGGCATGCCTTATGCCACTCCATCAGATGCTTGGTATTGGACTTGTTGATGCGAGGTTTGCATGCAACTGCTCGGCCATGGAAATCCATTTATGAAGCTCCCACAGTAAAGTAGCATCAGTGCCAGTGAAAGTTCAGAACTCTTCAGCCACGGAATTGACGACTTTTAATCGCCTTTTAATCGCCATGAGCCTTAGCATATGCTCCATGGTTGCACATGGTCCTCTGCTTGTGCCTCAGCACACAAACCATGACTATAAAGACATGGTTTTGATGAGTTTGATATGGAAGAACTTGACTGGTATGCACAGAGTCCTGACAGTAGGGATAAACTGAAATGGAGTTTGCATCCAGGCCTTCTCACCCAACATCTGTGCCTGACCCAAAAAATGCTCTACAGCAGTGGTTCCCAGGGACCCACCCAGGGGCGTGAGGCTTTGCTTTGAGGTTGCCAAAAATTAGATTCACCCATACTAACTAAAATCATAATAAAACACTTGTGAATAGTTCATACAAGAGTCTCTTGAGAAGAAAACATTTGTGTAAGGCTATTTTTGACAGATTTGAACAATGAAAACTCTTAAATTGGAGCCCTCAGCTTCTCTACAATACAAGTAAGGGGGGCTCATAGGAAAAAAGGTTGGGAACCACTGCTTTCCAGGATGAACTGGCAAAAATTCCCACAGAAACATTAGTCAATCTTTTGGGAAGCCTTCCTGTTGGTGTGATGTCAGGTGTCTGAATACTTTTGTCCATATGACATAAGTTTAATCAGTTTTATTTAATGTAGACATATCAGTGTGAAGATTCAACATTTTGTATGTTGAAGAATATCCGTGTGTCTGATTGTGCAGTCCACCATTGTAAAGCCAGCATGTCACAAACATGTGTGCAAATGCACACTGCTTTTCCTCTGCCTTTGATCAGAAAGAAAAATGTTTTTATGACAAGAGAAAATGTATGAGAGTTAGCATGCTGAAAACCCCTACAGAATAAAATAGTGACAATACATGAGATCTGTGAGATAGGAAAGAAAAAAACATGAAGATTGTGCCGCAGCACGTCTTATGCAAAGGCAGAAAAACATCCCTCAGGTTTTAATAATCACTGCTCCCATCAGCAGAGCATATCTCAGCAAGGGGAGTCATAATGTACAAGCTGTCAAGGAGTTTATCTGTGGAATATACACTCACCCTGAGCCGCACTCCTGTGAAATCTTGCATATCTACTGAAGCGAACACACAATCCTCCTCAAAGGGGGCGCACAAACACACATATGTGTGCTGGCATCTTTCCATGTTTTCACTTAAGGCAACTGCTTCACAATCTCTCCTCTAATGCAGAATCCACTGAAGCATAATTGAAAATGACTTTGGAGAATCGACACATTAAGATGAGGAGATTCTGTATTTGCAGGTGTTTGTGTGGGACAGTGCTGTGTCATCTGTGACACGTGGGAGCAGAGGACGGTGAAGCATGAAAAAAATAATGGAACCTCAAAAGACTGAGCAAGTCTGTCTTTCTTTCAATAGATTAAGAAATGTGTTTATGTGTATATCCGCTGTTGTGTGTGTTAATGTATGTGTCTGTGTTAGTGGGAGATAGAGAAAGGAAAATATAAAAACAACCCATGTGTGAAACAAATAGAAAACAGGAAATGTGCCTGCAGACCGTGCAGCAATTCATGCTGCTGCTTCTACAAAGAGAAAGTAGGAGAGGATCCTTCGGTGTAAAAACAAAGGATTTCACATAACAAACATGGACTGGGAGAGTGTGATACATGTCAACAACAAAATAGCCAGAAAGCAGAGAACGTGTTTTAAAAGTTGCATTAAAATGTAAAATTGTACTAAAAAAATCACCCTCACAATATCCATCTGCCAGTGGGCCTTACCAAAAATAACCCTGGTCGCATCACTGCACAATGCCTGACGAATGCAGCGTGGAGGAAATACCTTAAAGGAACAAGCAGAGTGGGACAGAAGTGCTGACATTCAAAGATTGCTCTCAGTGACAACATTTGTCGTGTATCCCTCTCACAGCCCGTGTTCTCCATTCAACCTTGACAGCTGGTAGGCAAGTGTCTTTGCTTTATCTCCTTCCCGGAGCTCAAGAACGCTTTTTCCAGAATTAATCTTTAAATAAAGTATCAAACTTTTAAAAAATCCCTCTATACCTGATGGTATTTTTATGAGGTCTAGGAGGACATTTTTGACATTACAAAAGATAAATGTGCTTTTCACATCAGCTGAGGTTGTCGGCTGCCGAACTCGGCCATGTCATCTCATGATTTAAGGTTTTTAGACAATGAGTGTGGTTTTTCTGGATGTGTTTTTTGAAACTTGAATTTCCAGTGGCCCTGAAGTGCAAAAACACCCCATAGAAATTCAAAAAGAACAAAAATTAAAGGCACAGTCTATACTATTCAGCCTAGTAGCTGAAAAGCTGAATTTTGCATCTTGCACGTTTCTACTGTACCACAGAAGAGACCAACAGATGAGCAGTTTTTAATTCCACTGATTGCCGTTGTTACCACCAGAAGTGAGCATTGCAATCTAAAATCTGACTGTCCATTGACGCTAATATTCTCACACTCACAATGATTTCAAAAGAAAAAAAATGTAAAAAAAAAAAAAAAAAAAAAAGGAACAGAGAAATCAATGAGACAACAGGACAACAAAAAACAACATGAACTTTGTGACTCAAATCATCATTTACTGGACAGTAGGCCCAAGCGACATGGCATAAATATCACGGCAGAAGTGGACTGACAAACAGGGACACTAGAGATTTCCCAGGTGGGCCAGTGTGCCTGTGGGCTAGGCAGGGAGAAAAAACACTCTTGCTGTGACTGTGGGACAAGCTGTTAGCTCTGATTTGGCTGTACAGGTAGGCAAACTGTGTGCAAACCAAGGGAAACCACACAGATGTCCCTCTCTTTTCCTTCACGCTACTTTCTTTCATGCTACACACTTCGAGTACTCGGTATGCTCCCCCAGCTGATATGTGCAGGTTTACCTGCCTTTGCACATTACGACACATCATGACACATCTGCAACCTGCAGCGGCACCTGATAGTGCAACCTATCAGTTACTTGGTATGGTGACCTATGAAAAACACTGAAACTTGATAGCCTGGTTCATACACAAAGGATCTGAGGCCTCAGTCAGGATGTCATGCATGATTAAGTCTGTTACACCATGAACTCACGGCGATCACATGATCAGCACCATGGACAGCACTTCACATCAGTGAGCTGTAACAACAGTGAGAGCTTAGAGGGCATTACACTCTACTAACTCATCATCAACAAATATTCAGAGAAAATGAGAGATAAACAGCTGCTGCAGAAAAACAAGTAACAAAACAACATATATTTATACACTATATAAACCTGAGAAAGCAGGTTGAAGAGCGTGGATTTTTTTTCTCATCACTGTGGTGTCTTTATGACTACAATGATTTAAACAGAGTGGACACCAGCAAAGGAACACTGACATGTACAGGTACAATGAGTGGGGCTGGGTAAGCAATGATATCATACCTAAATTAGGTCTAAAATCAGGTCAAATACACCTGAAATCGGCCTTTACACCTTGGAGCTTGTTTCTTTCTGTTTCCTAATATTTGCTGTGATTTTGGTGATGAGTCCATGGAGTCTGAGTGCTACTCTTCTTGAGAATTCAAACTTGAAGACATCATTGTCCACATCTTTTTAAAAGCGCTGTGAAAGTCATGAGAATCTCTTTGTGCACTGCCGCCTGTGGGCCCGAAAATAGAGATTTAAACAGATTCTCTCAGTCTTTTGTTGATATTAGGTACTGTGGATAGTTGGACAGTCAAAGTCTTTGAAATTGTGTGTTGAGGATTATCTTTCTGAAATTGTTCCACAATTTTTAGCACAATCTTTTTGCTGAACATCTGCCCATCTTTAAATCTAAGAGATTCTGCCTTGCTTAAACTCTCCTTTTATACCCAGTCATGTTACTGACCAATTAACCTAACTAATTCCAAAATTTCTCCTCCAGCTGTTTTTCATTAAGTACCTCTTACTTGAGCTTGAGTTTTTCATGAAATAATAAAATGTCTCAGTTTTAACATCTTATATGTGGCTCATGTGCTATTGTGAGTTTATTAGATTTGCAAATGATTGCATTGTTTTATTTAGATTTTATGCAGTGCCCAAACTTTTTTGGAATTGGGATAAGTATAAACAAGATAAGTTTACACAAAAAAATCCCAAACTTGGCTTTTATTATGAACAGCTATGACATACCAATGAGGAAATGCATGTCTCCTCAAACAAAGTATTTTCCTGTGTATTTTGGCTGAGTTGCAAAATAGTCTAGCCTTCTATTCTCTAGATCAGTGGTTATCAATCTTTTCAGCCTGCGACCCCAAAATAAAGGTGCCAGAGACGGGGACCCCCACTGTACCTGAAGGTGGTTGAACAGTCATGAACATTGTAGAATAGTCATGTGCAGACAAGGCTGTCCATTGGGGGGGGGGCTGGAGGCCCATGGAGGTCAGCAAAAGCATGGTCCGTTGTGAAGTTAAGCTTTGAAAACCAAATTTGATATTTGACCTGAATAATAACCACTCTTATCAACAAATATCTTTCTTTAGTAATTTAGCCTTCTTTAAATGGAATAACTTAATAGTATAATCAAAATGAGTTAAAAGTTGTATAAATTAACCAAAAAAAGGTGATAGTGACAAAAACCGGCACAAAAATTGATAATGGCTTTAAAGTACAGAAAAATAGGTTAGGGTGGATAGAGGCAATAATGGCTCAACAGAGGCAACAATAGGCAGAAAGTGGCACGAATTTGTTTAGAAGTTGTAAAACCAGGCAGATAAAAGTGATGGACAGGGTTTAAAATGGACAAAAATGGGTTTTCAGTGGCAAAAATGTGCTAAAATGTACCAAATTGGTGTTAAAAAGTGATGAAAAAGGTTTACATTTGGTAAAATTGGTGTGAAGTAATTTAAAAAATATCCTTTTTTTTTTTTTTTAAGGCATCTGGTGACCCTCTCTTAGTGTCTCGCAACCCCCAAGGGGGGTCCCGACCCCAAGGTTGAGAACCACTGCTTGTGCATCCTTGCACCATGCTAAGAATGAAAAAGTCAGATGCAGAGACAGAGTGCATCTTTTCAGTTCAGTCTTTGACTTTCTGCAGTTGTTAGTACATATTTTTCTATTATGTTCCTTGGCTAACATCCACTCTCAGAACATGTCGAGGCTTGTTTTCATGAAAAACCAAGAGGTGCGTCACTTTAAATGAAGTTCACCCAAGAAACTGAGGGTCATATTTCTTCCAAAGGATGGTCCAGTGTTTTTTTTTTCTTTAAGGAGATACTAAAGGAGATACTAAAGGAAGCATGAAGCCACTTTCATTATGTTTTAGAGAATCTGGACACGTTTTCACGAATTTCTGGATGGGTCATCTCTACAATGGAGGTCAATGAGGTCAGGACCTCTGTATTTTTCCGAGGTGTATACCCATTAAAATGCCAAAGAAATGTCTTGCTCCTCTGATAACAGTTATTGATTGTGTGGGAGGGTGGATGATGAAGAAAGTGCTTTTGCTGCAAACAATCTTTGCTAGGTGCTGTGGTTTTTGGTGCTCAAGTATTCACTGTATTCAAAGAACATTTGGAGACCGTCAGATACGACAGACAAGGGGACACAACAAGATCACGTTACTTGTAAAGTGATTGTTGTTTAGTGTTATTCATCCTCAGTCAGACATCATTTGAGGTGTATAGAGTGATTTTAATGGACAACATGCTATTTAAGTGGCATAAAATCATATACACTACCACTCAAAAGTTTGGGATCACTGGCAAATTTCTTTGTTCCCCAAACAAAAACATGCAGAATCCATGCAGTTGAAAAACAGTTATCAGCAACTGTCAGTCCTCTGCATCAATCTCCTAGTCTGGCTGCTAATCCAAGTTAATCATGCTGCACAGCTAAAAACCATTTTACTAATAAGGGAGCAAAAAGACTGGACACTGGAAGGCGAAAGAAGGTGTTGTGCATGGATGAGTCCAAGTTTGAGGTCTATGGATCAAACAAAAGAACATTTGTGAGATGCAGAGCAAATAAAAAGAAGCAAGAACAGTGCTTAAAACCATCAGTCAATGGAGGTGGAGGCAGCATGATGGTCTGGGGTGCTTTGGAGGTGGTAGAATAGGAGATTTGTAAAGATTGGAAGGGACCTTAGGGAAGAAAAGCTATCACATAGATTTTGCAATGCCATGCCATACCCTGTGGACAGCACTTGCTTGGGACTAATTTCATCCTACAACAGGATAATGACCCATAACACACCTCCAAAATGTCTAATTTAAAGAGTAAGCAGTCAGCCAGAGTTCTGAGTGGCCAGCACAGTCTTCAGATCTGAACCCTATTGAGCTGTTGTGGGAGCAGCTTAACAGTATGATATGAAGGAAGACTCCATCAAGCCACTTCATCTTGTTGGAGATGCTCCAGGAAGCATCTTACCTTGAAAAACTGACAGCCAGAATGCCTAAGGTCTGCACTGCTGTAATTGCTGCAAACTGTTTTTTACTATGAAGATTAAGGAACATTTTTCATTAAAATCATTATTTCTAACTCTGACAATGTCAGCATGTCCTGTCATTTGCTTTATTTCCTATTCACATTAACTTCATGAGTTTTTCCACCAAAACAAGAAAAAATACAAGTAATCCTAAACTTTTGATTGGTAGTGTACATAAAGTTCCCATTTCTGTGACGGTGAGGGGAGGTCATCCCAAAGCCTGGTGCTGTATTTAAACCCTCCTTCAATTTAGAGAGGCAGAGTCTCTCAGAAGTAAGGCTGGAGAGAAGTTCACCAGTCTGCAAAAAAAACTGCACCTAAAAATATGGGAACAGTGTCAGAAAAGTGTTGCTAAACGCAACATTGCAAAGACTTTGAATATCTTACCATCTACAGTCAATAATATAATCAAAAGAGTCTGAGAATCTGGAGAAATCTCTGTGCACAAGGGACAAAGCCGAAGGTCAGTATTTAATGCTGGTGTTGTTCGCTCCCTCATGAGGCGTTGCATTGAAAAAAGGCATGAATCTGTACAGAAAATCACTGCATGGACTCAGAAACACTTCCTCAAATCATTGTCTGCCAACACAGCTGGCTGTGCCATCCACGAATGCACGTTAAAGCTGTATGATGCAAAGAAGAAGTCACGAACTGGAACACGATCCAGAACATCATCGCTGGGCCAAAACTGAAGGCAAAATGGAAAAACTGTTCTGTGGGCAATCCAGCGTGGACAGTGAGTGTGAAATGCTGTGCGATTTTACATTTTGTCTGACCTTTGCAAGCAAGAACATGGTGTTGAGTGCTGTAACAAAGTATTATCACTACCCACTCCTGGGCAATATCCTGCACACAGAAAAACAGACCATTTATCAATTTCAAAATAAATCACCTGGTACAGACTGCAGGTTGCTAATCCATCACTGAATCAACATTATGCCAAAGCAGAGAGCAAATGAATGACAAATCAGCTTGGAAACAAGAAGCAACATGTTCTTCATATGTGTCCTCTTAATCCTGCTTGAACATGCAAACTCATGACCCTGCTCCTCTAGGCCAGTGGTTCTCAACCTTGGGGTCGAGACCCCCTTGGGGGTCGCGAGACACTAAAAGGGGGATCTCCAGATTCCCTAAAAAAATAATGAGAATATTTTTCAGATTTCACTGTTGCCAGTGGTATTAACCAGTTTTCATCTTTTTTTTCCCCAAAATTTTAACACATTTTTGACATTTAACACTTATTTTTGTCATTTTAAACCCTTTCCACCACTTTTTTCTGCCTGTTTTTGCCAGTTTTAAACCAATTCTTGCCATATAAGCCTAATGTTGCCTCTGTTGGCCCACATTTCACTATCTGATACGCCCATTTTTGCCAGTTTGACCAATTTCTGCCAATATCTGCCTATTTTTTCTTTCTCAGTTAGCACTATTTTGCCAGTTTATATCATTTTTTTCTTCCCATTTCACCAGATTTCCACCTATTTTTGCCAATTTAAAGCCTTTTCAGCCACTTTTTGATTCCCCTTTACCACTATTTATGCCCATTTTTGCCTTTTTAGTTATTTTTTGCCATTCTAACATAATTTTTGTCACTTCTAAACCATTTTTGCTTCTTTGAAGATCCAATTTCACCACCTTTTCCACCATTTTTTGCCATTATTAACCATTTTTTAAATTTTTAACCCATTTTGTGTTTTATTTTTTCAACAAAATAGATTAAAATTTTTAAGAAGGCTATATACTACACACATGATTTAAAAAATATATTTGTATCATTTTTAATAGTGGTTTTTCAGGTTAAATATAAAAGAAGGATATCACAGCTTAACTTTACAATGGACCATGATGTTGCCGACCTTCATGGGCCCCCGGTTTGACTGGGCCCCAGAAGGCTTTCCCATTTATCCCCCCTTATGGACAGCCTTGTCTCCTCATGACTACTCTTCAATGTTCATGGCTGTGTTCAACACCCTCCGGATACAGTGGGGGTCCCCGGTCTCTGGTACCTTTATTTTGGGGGTCAAAAGGTTGAGAACCTCTGCTCTAGGCTGTGATGAGAAATGGACTCAGTGGGTGTGCTGTAAAAACCACAGCTCAGAGGGACAGACTGCTGAAACCCTGAAGAAACTGTGGGTGACACTTAAATAATTCAGAGTCATTTCACTACGGTAAGAGCCTTACCGACCAAAAAAAGGACCGTTTGTTGTACCCTGTGTCACCCCACCCACTCTGGGGGGGAACCAAGTTTCACCTGCAGTCAGTCACAGATGTTATTGTACAGTTTGTGATTAAAATCTTAGTCAGGGTGCAGACTCTTGAGCAAAAGAAGCCCCCAGTGTATCCTTCAACCCTGCCAAGCTGGCGGGCAAGGAACAACCAGAAATGACTTCCATTCATTATTCATAGCGCGAGAAGGCCTGAGAAAACAGCAATCTGAGACTAGATTATTATAAAGCCTGAGAGAGGCAGTGCACCGTAGTAGATAGTAGCCTCAAGTTTGTGCTTCAACAGCTCTCTGGAGTGTTGTTAGAGATGATAGCTGATATGTTGGAGTCAGGAGAAAGAGGAAATCCAAGCGCCAAAAAGGGGACTGAAGCTGGTGTACTCACAAACACGTTTATTCGCATTATCTTATAGAATATTGGAAATTCAATCAATGTTTGCATCTTTTTAGATATTTTCTACACAGTTTAATGAAAGATTAAGCTCTTAAATTTTCAAATGCAGCTTCTTCTTGCCAATTTGGCCAATAAATCCACGGATAATGAGCAATTATGAGATGAAACAATACAATCAAGTTGCCTTATTTATTAAAAGTAATACTTTTATTTTCTCCTCTAACTTCAGCTTGTTGACACAAATGTTCCTGTTCACTGAATACATTACAGCATAATTTGATATATTTTATACTTTGATTAATCACATTTACCATCATTTTCCTAAATAATTTTCAGAACAAATCATGCTATTAGAGCTCTTGTGAGGAGGTCTAAGTGATGAAACAGATTGAAATAAACACTGATTCCTCTTTATGACCCACAAAACCAAATACGATTCATCATAAAGAATAATTACGTATCTATAGGTTTGCAATAACATGATGCTGAATGTTTGGGTCAGGAACACAATAGTAAATCTGGAACCGTCCCTACTTTTCTGAGATGTGTTGCTGCTGTCAAATTAAAACAAGCTAATTTTTTCATGAAAGGGTAAAATGTCTCAGCTTCAAAATCGGATATGTTGTTTATGTTATATTATGAATAAAACCATTGCATTCTTTTTTGGAATTGGGGTTGTTAAAAGTGGCATATTTTACCCCTTTAAGACAAATTTATATTGGTCTCAGAGGTCCTCAAAACATGCTTGTGAAGTTTATTGCTGATAAAACACTCCAGTTTTGGATTTTTGCATGTCATAAAACCTCTCTGTTTCTGTTTGTATCTGACTCCACCCCTAACTCCTCCCCTCTCAGGAAATGGATGTAGCACTCCTGATCCTCCTAGCAGCTGAGAGGAGGATCAGGACAGAAGGGTGTCACCTTCCAAGCGGGGAGGGCCAACTAAACTTGGGGGCGGTGCTAACTCCCCATATGACATCGTGAGGGGAAAATATGAGAACGGCTTGTTTCAGCCATCAGAACTGGACAAACCCTGTGTGAGGTCAGCCGTCTGTTTACGATAGGTGGACTCAAACGGCTCTTGAAGCCAATCCGTGGCACCTTCCATATTGAAATCGTGGTCTCAACGGAACTTTGGATCAACCTAACGCCCACCCACTTAGTTTGACTTCCTGTCAGCTCGCTAGCATTCTGGTTGCCAGAAACGTGGCTTCTGCCTGTTGAGCTATCTGTCAATCAGATGAGACGCATCAATCGGTGCATAGTGAGGTTTCCTAAATATAATCTAAACCACTGTGGTACAAAAAAAACTGACCCCCGTGCAGAGTGAGAACATGAAGACATTAGCGAATGAGACACGTTTGTTTTTTTTTTTTTAAACCAGGCTGTAAACCAGTTTATTTTTAGTGTTAAAAACGGCTGTTTAACAGGTCTTCAGATGGGACTGCAGCCAGCCTCAAGTGGACACTCGCTGTATTGCATTTTTTTGCACTTCTGCATTAGCTTCATTTTTCAGGACCAGAGGTTGCAGCTTAGTTTCAGCATACATTTTCTGAAAGGTGGAGAAAGAGAGGGCAGAGGGAATAGATTTTCCTGATTCTGTGGGGGGTTATGGGCTGGCCAGGGGCGCTTATTTTTGCTAGAAAAACCTAAAAAGTGCATTTTGCACTTGTCACCTTTAAAGTAATACTATACATGTCATTTGCGAATCTCCAGACTTAATGCAACACAATTCTGTTACAGTATGTATTTATTGCTGAGTCATTGAGGCCCACCGTGCTGTAATGCATTGCCAGCTGAAGCACTAGCCTCACTATTAGTCTCAGTGATGACACTCATTAAGCAACAATATTTGTTCCATGTTTAAGAAGCTTTTGCTTAAAGAGCAGCTGTGAGAGACCTAATGCACATATGTTGTTTTCAGAAATAAACTGCTTGCTGGAACAAAAAGAGAATATTTACGCCTGGTTCATCAGACCACATAAGGGAGAGAAAACACAACCACTGCAGTGATACACTATGGAGTATTTCATCATTAAAAAAGGAAATAAATATTTGAAAGAGGAACAATGATTTGGAAAATTGCAAAATCTGTGTGGGGACAGGGATTGAATTACCAATAAAAGTAGGCAGAGTACATAAAACCTAATGAACAGGCAGGAGCAAAATGCCATTCCCTTTTAATATCAACTGTATCATCATATCTAGTTATGTTTACAGCTTTGCTGTGATTTTTTAAGTATATTTTGGTATTTTCTGTGCCTTATACTGCTGAAAAATAGCTAACATAGAGCTCACTTCATCCACATTCATCAGCGATACAGCATGAAGTATAAGGTCTGACTTGAAGTTAATGCACTACCCCATTTTCTTGTCTCCATTTCACACATTATTGCCTCGAACTTATCGATCCCATGGCATTTAGAGATAGCTTAATGATCCGCCTGTAGACCTGCTGAGTAATTCTGCAAATAGACAGGCATAGCTTGCATTTTAAAAACTAATACAACTGATGAGACAAACAGAGAATGAAATATGTTTCTATTTTAATGTGTTTCACAGACAGCAGGGACCTTCGTGAATCCTCTTGCGTTGTAATGGATGAGAGCTGCAAACAAAGTTGATTTATATCTGCTATAATTCCTGTGGATTTATGCACATCATGCTCTCTGTCTGCGGAATCGGAATTTTATTTTTTATTTTAAATCATTCCCTCCATTTTTGTCACCAGAGAGTCTCTTTCTGAGGTGAGGATGAATGACTCACATATACAGGCATTTAGCCGAGCACCAGCTGTTTCTCTGGTGGAGACTTGGTAAAAAGAGGAGTGATAAAAGCCAGGCAGGAGTGTAAGAAGTCTGAGCACGCTCTGTGAGTCTTTTGTTTGATCGTCTGCTCATTTGGCGGCGTGCATCCTGTTGCAGCAGCACAGGGTAAACACACGTTTTGTTTCCATTTCCAAAGAGAAGAGGGGAAAGTGTTCTCCTGGAGGGTGAGTGGGAGCTATCCTTCACGACTCTGCAGCGCCTTTATCTGCTACCTTTCTTCTCTCTGATAAGGAGCTTCGCAGCCAATCATGTGGAACTTATAACTCAGACATGTGAAAGTGAAGTTTTACAAAGGTAAGTAAGGAGACAGGAGGGAAATGTGGATGATAAACTTTCTGCCAACCTTTTAAAACTTTCCGTGCTGCACGTATACTCACCGTTCACACTTTCAGCTCTGGCAGCGTCTCTCTGTGTTGGCAGCAACCTGTTCATCATATCAACATGTCTTAGCCTGTGGCCTGTGTTGACTATATGTTGAACTGTTGTGCAGGCAGCAGGCAGCTGGTAAAAAACAAAACACGCACCTAGCTGTAGCACCCACGGCACTGGCCACATCACCAGCCACCACAGTCCAGCTCAACGCTGCGGGCTAAAAGTGTCAGAGTGTTGTCCTCTATGGGAATATTTATGTCATTTCAGATAAGCAGCAGAGTCAAAGCTCGCAGGCTACTCCTCACTGTCGTCAAACATGGGACAATTTGTCACACATTTGAGGCTCTAACTGGCCTCTATGCTGAATTAACTCATGAATTAACTGTAGAGAGTTTTATTGGTTTTTAAATTAGTTGGTTAAAATGGACGTGCAATGTCACCTTTGTAGTTACACCAAACCTTTGGCTGATTAACCCAGAGAGGGTGTTGAGGCTATCTCGCAGCTTTTTGGACTTTTTGTTTTCTTGTTGACTGTGTTATTGCTAACAACACACGTTTTGGAGGGTTTACTTTAAAAAAAAAAAAAAAATCAAAGTCCATAAAATTTTGAAAATTTTCACACAGAACCTGTGAAAAGTCCATAATGAGCTCTACACACTTTTTTTGTAATTCTCAGGGTGTTCAAGACCAAAAATGCCCCATTGAAACCATTAAACAATTTTTGATCTCCCAGCCATTACAGTTAAAATAAATAAATAAATAAATTGATATTTCAGTTTTTCTTGTGTGTCACCAAATTTCAGCCATTTTTTCCATATTTGGTATGAAGGTTTAGTGCATTCTATTTTTCCTAGTTTCCTAAAGGGGCACTGTTGTAACAATTTATTAAAATCTTCGGATGTAAGAAAATAATTATCTATTAAAATTACAGTTTTTGCTCAGTGTTAATATATTCAAGGCTATAAAAAAACCTTCAAGAATATTCAATTTGCATGTAGTACATAAGATAGTATGTAGGATCTTTGTCTTTTTTTATGTTGCAAACATCAGGATTTTTGTTGTTTTTTTGTTTGTTTGTTTGTTTGTTTTTTTGCATTTAAAGGGTTAAAAAAAATCCCAATATGATAACTATTTTATATTCATGATCTGGTCTAATCTTGATTTTAAAAATAAATTGCCAAACAGTGGAAATTCTTTGAATGTTTATTTTTTTACTGGCATTATGAATGGCATCCATTTTTGGCCTCTTACACCACGAGTGTAAAAAATGTAATGAAATCTTGAAATTTTAAAAATACTAATGCATACAGTTCAAAGTTGTTGTTCATTATTACAACATTCAGGGAAGCTGTGATAATCCCCTTCTTGGAAATTCAATTTTCATCTACTATAAGAAAAATAGTTTATTTTTTGTGGTTTTTTTTTTTTTTTTTTTTGTCTTTTTAAGACTTATTTTTGGGCCTTTTTCATGCCGTTATTGAATAGAGGAAGGACAGTGTATAGACTCAGAAACAGGGAAGAGAGTAGGGGGAGATGCAGTAAAGGCCCACAGGCGGGTAAGAACCCGGGTCACCCGTGAACATGGGTAGGGCCTTAAACCACTCAACCATACGCGTGCCCCATGATTTGGTCTGATCTTGATTTCAAAAGGAGTAATACAAAAAAAGCAAATTTGTTTATGTATACTATTCTTATTGCTATTTACATAAACTGTCTATTTTTTATTACCCTGGGTTTAAAAATGTATTAAAATCTTAATATTGAAAAACAGAATGACAGTGCATTAAAATCAAAGTTTTTGCTCAATATTAACATATTCAAGGCTGTAAAAAAAAACATAAAACCTTCAAGAATATTCAATTTGCATGTAGGATATAAAATGGTATAAAAGATTTTTGTTTGTCTTTTTTTGCGTTGCAAACAGGTTGTGATAAGCCACTTCAGGGAAATCCAATTTGCATCAAGTATATGAAAAATATTTCAATTTTTGGGGTGATTTTTCATTACAAACATCAGGGTTTTTTTTGCACTTTATCTGGCATTTAAAGGGTTAAATTTCCCCATATTAACTGATATTTGATATTTATTATCAGGTCTGATCAGAAACGTTAAAAAGAGGAAAACAAAACAGCGTGATGAGAAAAAAAAAAGCCCCACAAAAATGTAAAAAACAAAAGATGTTCTTTTAGGAGTAAATGTGTCACTTTTATGATTTGTGCGATTGCATAATCTTCAAATGCTGCAGGATGCTCATCCATTTGTTACTAGCGAACAGTAAGTGCAGCAGTTATTCATGCTCAATGACGTATCCCTCTTCTGATGTTTTAAGTCACTGTGGGTTCAATTTTTCATACACTGTCACTTTAATCTGTGTGGTTTAAAGTTCCCTTTCGCTCCTGTCATCATTTATTAGGCTTCTGAGTTGTGATAAAGTCGATATATCATCTTGATGAAATATCTGTGGGGCGCTTTAGTCAAAATATAATACGGAGGTTTTTGATCCTGTATAAACCAGCTCAAAACTAAATTTACTTAGTTTTGGTATGTTCCTCTTTAAATGCAAATGAGACCCTTCTCACCCCATGCGTCTCTTCTATTGGCTGTGCCAACATGAGTGCATTTGTGTGCTTCCATGATTGTGGGTGGAAATGTATGTGTGGAGATTCCAAGTGAGGGGCAGGTATCATAATAATGACTCAATTTAACTTCACAGTGGGCACAGATTCTGAGCAGACTGTCAGACTTCATGTTTTTAGACAGAGGCAGACTATAACACCAAGGACAGGGCTAGCTTATTTCTTGTTTTTATGGGTTTGTAGATGCTGAGAATACCCAAATATATGTGCAAGAATACTAAAAAGTGTTTTTTTTCATATTTCCCCTTTAAAGTTGGCATATTACACCCCTGTTCCACCTCTAAATTCAGTCCCCTGTTATCGAAATGAAACTTCTGTGCAGCATAAGCACCAGAGGAGGTCTTAACTGTCCTTACTTTGCACACTTAGTCTGGGTGTTTGTCTCTTTAAATGTAAACGAGCACCCTTTCGCCCGCCTCTCTCTTCCGTGTGGGGTACTGACACAAGCTGAGCTGTGCGCCCCTTGCCTGTGGGTGGAGATCCATAGGCAGATATATGAAGTAATTGGTATTATTATAGTGACTCATTGTCACAATGGGCACAGATTCTGAACAGGCCGTCACATTTTATGATTTTCAGATGTAGGCAGATCACAAACAAAAGGACTGGACTGGCTTATTTCATATTTTGTGGGTCAGTAGATACTCTGGAAAGCCAATACATATGCAAAAACACTCAAAAGGTTTTTTAGATTATTATTTCATATCCTTTATGAGCCTTTGAAGAGGCAACCAGCCTCTATCTTCCCTGTGGTGTGGGCAGCGGTGTGTTTTCATGGCTGTGAGTTGAGATTTAAGGTGGATATACCAGCCAATGTGGAAATGCCAAAAAAATAGCTGTTTCTCAAGTCTTCACTTTAGGCTTCAGAAGTCACATGTATACACACCCTGTGTTAAACTGCTCACTTTATTAAGAGCACCTAGATGCAGTGGAGAACCTCCACTTCACACCAGATCGGAAAATCTCCCATCGCATATTTTGTCTGTGCAAAGTGATACTTAAATTTGGATCATAAATCAATTTATTAAAATTAATGTTACGCAATCGCTGTGCTTATTAGTCTAAAAACTCTTGTATTTTTTTTTGTCTACTTGTATTTCCTTATGTGTCAGACCTGCCTACATTAATATGGCAGCGATGCACAAAGAAAACAGCAAAGTGACTACAGATATTAGAAGATGAGATATGGCGGCACTCGTCCGACTTCCGGTATGAAGTGGAGGTCCTCGGCTGCATCCAGGTCCCTCTCTACTTTTTGAGTACTTTTTGAGCAGCATAATACATAAAAAGTGGCATGCCTGATATGACCCCAAACCGGTGTGTCACAGCTGAGGCTTTCTGATTTAGCTCCATCTCTGTCTCCTACATAGACTGGACAGTATTTTTAATATGCCCACTGCCATGGATGACCTTTAGTGAGCAAACCGCTCAGACAGTGTGCAATGCTGGCCAGATGTATTAATCATACACTATATGGACAAATTTATTTGGCCACACCTGTTAGTTATTGAATTCAGGTCTGTAAATCAGATTCATTGCCACAGGTGTATAAAATCAAGCACCTAGCCATGCAGTCTCTAGTTGCAAACATTTATGATCATTCTGAAGAGCTCAGTGACTTTAAGTTTGGTACTGTGATGGATGCCACCTTTGCAATAAGACGGGGTGTGAAATTTCATTCCTGCCGGATATTCCACCTTCACCTGTGATATTATTAGAAAGTGTAAGTGTTTAGGACCAACAGCAACTCAGCCATGAAGAGGAAGACCACATAAAATCACAGAGCAGGGACAACAACTGCTAAGGCACATTGTGTGTGAAAGTTGCAAAAGTACAACTGTCATACTCAAGTAAAAGTCCAATAACTTTGGTTAAAATTCAAGTAGACTTACAGGTCTGCAACTCAAGTAAAAGTAAAAAGTAGACTGTTAAAAAATACTAAAATAATGAGTAGTTACTATTGGCTATCCAAGAGGCTTTTACAGTGAATATAATTTCCCTTGATGCGAAAAAACAAACATTTATTATAAAATTGGACTTAACCCAAAGTAAAATACAACAGCTGTTTTTGGTTGAAATGTGGAATCAATCTGGCATTACATGTTACTGACCATCATGTGTAATCAAAGCCAAACTACTGGCCTGCTTTTTAAATTGCAGTCAAGTACAACATTAAACCCAAAATATATGTACGTATAGATAAAATTAAAAACTACTCAAAAAAGTTCAAGTCACCAATGTTCTGCTGATTCCATAGCTGAACTTCCACTGTAATGTAATAAAATGTGCAGAATGGAATGGGTTTCCATGTCTGAGCGGCTACAAGCAAGCTTCACATCATCAAGACCAGTGCCAAGCATTAGATGGAGTGGTGTAAAACACCAACACTGGGCTGTGGAGCTGTGGAAAGGTGTTCTGTTGAGTAGTGAATCACAACACTGTTAGCAAGCCAGATGGGCGAGTCTGGGTTTGACTGCATTGGCCAACTATGAAGTTTGGTGGAGGAGGGATAATGGTATTGGGCTGTTTAACAGGGTTTGGGCTAGGCCCCATATCTCCAGTGAAGGGTTATCTTAATGCTTCAGCATGAAGAGACATTTTGGACAATGCTATGCTTCCACCTTTGAGGCAACAGTTTGGGGAAGGTCCTCTTGTATTCATACATGACTATGCCCCAGTGCACAAAGCAAGGACTATAACGGAGACTCGAGCCAGGCCTTCTCATCCAACATCAGTGCCTGACCTCTACAGAATGAATGGCTTTCTACACATTCTTGTAGAAGGCCTTACAAAAAAGTGGAAGCTGTTATAGCTACAAAAGAGGGACCAACTCCATATTAAAATACATGAAAACAATGCAGTCCCTTGGGGTGTAATGGAGAAGAGGCAAAATACTTTTGTGCATGCACAAACAGTGCTTGCTCAGAGAGAGCAGGTCTTGAATGTGACCTCAAGATTGAAGCCTCATGATGAAACTCTCTAACAGCTGTACTGACAGCAGCCAAATGAGTATGAGAATGGGAAAAGAGCCTAGGAGTCTGTAATTAATAAGGTTAGATTTTAAATAAACAGGATCAATACAAATGACTTTTTCAGTAACAGTGAGGGAGATTTATGCATTAAATCTGAGGTAGCCCATGAAGAGGACACAAAAAGGTCGCTGCGATTCCCATGAAATTTGTTTTAAAAGAGAATGCATGCGATAAATGTTTTTCAGGGCGCCTGTAAATCAGCGCTGTCAGGATTTTCTCCAGAACCATTAAATTTATGATGCACACAGCCATGCTTGTTAATGTGATGGCTTTTTCAAGTCAAGTCAATGTTATTTAAGCAGAGGCAAATAAAAACAGAAGTTAACTCAGGGCACCTTTCACACGAGGCGGGTGTAGATGGAGCTCTAAGTCTTTATAATTTATGTTCACTGCAGTTTGACAGCTCAGTGAATTATCCTGTTCAACTAATGTTTGGCTTCTTTGGGACCACTGTGATCTTTCAAACTGCTTTTGTGAAATGAAAAACCACTGACCAGGACCAGCACTGTATGTAATTTTAAATCAGCTTGACATTTTAAGGTGAACTCGGGCTGGTTCACAATATTCTGTATTTTTGTCATGGTCTCATTGATTCTCCTGCTCCAGTGATTCTATGTTCCTAATAACTCCTGGAAAACTTTGTTTACAGAAAAGCAAATTTCACTGTTAAGGTCATTTTTCTAAAATGATGCTCTGTTGCTAAACAAGTGCTGTTTTATTAAGAATTTAAAGTCCCCCTGCAGCAAAAAAAAAAAAAAAATAAAATAAAAAATAAAAAAATAGAGCATTAGCAGCACTGATTCAACTTTTGCATCAGAAAATACACAAAATCCTGCAGTCAGCATAGTGCAAAAACTCAAATCAGAGCAAGTTTATTTGTTTTTCTCAGTCAGAAATATCTCATCTCTCTTATTTTAAATGCATACATTTGAAAAGTCCAGCTAAACATCTTGTGCCAAGAAACAAAGTGCCAAAAAAATAAGGACTGTGTTGGAGTTAACGATTTCTTGCTACTATCTCCTGTGATTGGTTTTCTACTTTGGTTGTGGTACTCACACTGATACTGAGGTGTGTTCTTGTGGATTTCTTTAAGGACTTGTGCTTTGTGTAGTATGAGACGCTGCTGTCTATACTAAGAGAGCTGGACTTGGCAAACTGGCCATTAAGCAGATGCCCATATCTGTCATCAGTCAAATCCATCTTGAAAAGCTCCAGTCCACAACATTTGTGCTGCACTGAATACAGTTTGCACCAATCAGTGTCAGCTGAGGAGAACAAGGCAGTAACAATGGGCGGGGTTTGGTTGTATTCCAGGCTGTTTGCATGGCGGTGATTACCTTGGATGTAGCTTTTGCATAGCGTCAGTATTGCCTTTTCACTCTTCTGCTGACCTGCTTCAGCAAAAGTTTGTGATCATTACAGGGTGAAAGGGTTAAAGAGTTGTGTGAGTGGTTGTGCACAAGGGTTGCTAGTGGAGTGATTAGCTCGGACTTAGTCACTTAGCAGTTTTGTCAGAACTGGACATTTCTTTATTAAAATGAGGGCAGAGAGCAACACTGAAAGCTTTTCATGACAGAAAAGCTGTTTTTGCTCTTCTCCCGGTCGGCCTCGACACAAGTTGGTGATTGTTACAGGTGGGGTCGGCCATTGTGTTGTGCATTGACCACATTTCTTTTTAAAGCAAGAGTTAAAGCTTGTCTTGGCAGATAAGATGTTTATGCACGTCTCTCAACCGGTCTAGGCATCAATTTCATTTACAGAGACGCTCCACCATTAAAAATCTACAGCAGCGGTAGCCTGTAGGGCTGGGCAGTTAATTGCAAATTAGATTAGATAGCAATATGGCCTGCTGCTATTTTCAAATCGCAGAAGTTGCAATATTTCTTTAACTTGAAATGTATCAAAATACCAGTTTAATAAATCTATTTTTTACAGCGGCAGAGATTGATTTTGTGCACATTATGCAAACATTCAAGTGTCAATTTTTTTATTATAGTTTACAAAAATCCTACTTTTTTGTGTTTTATGTATGTTTTTCTTAATCAAAATGAGAAATAAAAATGATAACGCCCTTAAGCAAAGCAGATGACATCACATTTGCAATATGAGCAAAAATTGTTCGCTCATTCTATCGAAAACTGATGAAGCCGTTACTTCACGAAAGTCATACTCCAGCTGTGATCTGCTTGTACTCAGCCTCACCCCCCCCCCTCCTTTATAGCTTAAAGCTTGTTGCACCCCCATATTCAGATTCCTGCTATTATGGAGTAATTGCTTCAGAAATTATTTCATTGATTTCAATACACATGGTCTTATTTATGGAAGTATTTATTGCTTGAATTTGTCAAAAAAATACATAAGATTAACCCACGAAGAATCGCATAATAAATTGCAATCGCAATATTTGGGGAAAAAATTGCATTTAGATTGTTTGCAAATGGTTCAGCTCTCGTAGCCTGTCAGCTGAAAAGATGTGCATACACAGAATGTAATTTTGTCTTGTCGCTCTGATTAGATGGCATGAAAGTGACAGACAGAACGCTGCTCCAATCACCTTCTGAGAATTTTTTAAAAGTCCTGCCCTTCACCAAACACTTTCTATAGGAGCTTTCCCAAATGAATGTGAATTACATTCATGCAATAGATATACAAAACACTCTATCTGATGTGTGCACCAGCCCATAGAGAAGGGGCAGTGGTCTATTAGTTGTTCTTTATAACAATGGTAATATCAGTGAGGTGTCAATCAAGATTCCAGAAAAGTTGCAAAGACTGCAGTCCGTGTCGGTCTGATGCTTTATGTAAGTTCATGCTGAAGAGGAGAGGCATGAGTGACAGGAAGGCAGAGGTACATCTTGAGCTCAAGGAGAGCAAAGCAGTGGGTGAGTACGCTCTCCAGAGCAGTGATTTTCAACCTTTTTTCTCCCTGACACACACCAAAGATCAAGCAAAAATCTCTAGGCACACCATATCTATCTTCATACAAAATAGCCTCTGTGAAACATGGTACAGTAACTTAAAGGTCACATATTTTACCCTTTTAAGACAAGTTTATATTAGTCTCAGAGGTTCCCAAACATGCCTGTGAAGTTTGAAAAAACATTCCAGTATTGGATTTTGTTATGTCTAAAAAAACCCGTCTGTTTCAGCCCTGCTCAGAACGAGCTGTTTCTGTGGCTTTAAGTGTATTACTCCACCCCTCTCAAGAAATGGAGGTAATTTAATGGATGTGGCTCTCCTGATCTGAGCAAAGGGTTAAGGGGGGGAGGGCAGAACTTTCCTCCAAGCTGGGAGGGCCAACTGAACCTGGGGGCGGGGCTAACTCCCCACATGACATCATGAAGGGGAAAATCTGAGAACGGTTTGTTTCAGCACACATTTTCTGAAAGGTGGAGAAAGAGGGGGAGGGGAATGTGGACAGCCAGAGGCACATATTTTTGTTAGAAAAGCCTGAAAAAGTGTATTTTGCACATGTGACCTTTAAGCTTTTGTATAGTTGTTGTACTAATCAATGGTTGCACAAATACCAAGACTTGACACACAGTATTGTGCCTTGCCACACCATTTGAGAAACACTGCTTTAGAGAATCATAGTGTAAGCCAATGGTATGGAATCTGGCCAATTTATCTGCTTTTCAAGGTTAGGCAAGCAAAAGCTTCCTACCAATGTACACTATGGAGAAGTTGATGGCATCTATAGCCTGCTGTGTTTTTGCAAGTTTTATTTATTTTTTTTTATAATTAAAGAAATTTGTTTGACTGGATGAGCTACCAACAAGGAGACAAGCCCTGGTTATATTTCTACAGAACCCCTTCAAACAAAGAAGACTCAGAGAGGAACAAAGAGCATATCAGTGCTGTTAGACCTTATCCTGATTCTGACATTATATAATGTACAATGAATGATGCATAAGGAAACAATTAAGTTTTCTGTAAAGCCAAAAGAGGCATCCAAAGCAGCTACAACATCCATACATAAGGCTGACAGGACCTGATAAGTGACCCACTAAAACCTTCGCACATCACATTGCAGATATCAAATGGAAATAGAGTTAACATTTTACTATTTTTATGATATTTAGACAGCCAACTGTAGAAGCATCAGCCTTGCCATTTGCAGAGCACTTTCATTGAAGTGCTCTTGAAAAGTTCGGGCGAGCTCAGGCTGGCGAGGTTTTATACGGGAAATACCGAGTCCAATTGCAAAAGGTCAGAGACATCAGGTGGGTCTCACGGAGAGAGCCAAGCCCTTATTATAGGCACTGACCTGTGAAATATCACACAGCCTGTGAGCATGCTCAGCAAAATGATGCAATTTGAGAGGATGTCACTCCTCACCCCCAGGTGACCCCATCCTGGCTCAGCGAGGAGAAATGCAGTCTGCAGCCAGGGAGTGATAACGCAGAGTTATCTCCACTTTCTCTCTCCTACTCTCTCTTTCTCTAATGGAATCCTGTTTTAGGAAAGGGAATCCCCTCAGACATGACCGTCCTCTTTGAAAGTTAAGGTGGGGCTGATGTTTAAGGTTTTTTGTTTGTTTGACGGTGAAAATATAAGCTCCTGGCATCTGCACCAACCCAACCCAACTGTTATGATGAAACCACAGTGCTGCACAGCCCAAGACCATGTTTTCACCTCTGCTAGCTGAGATAGCACTGCTGATAGCCTGAAAGGCAGCCATGATGGTAAAAAATGTATCTGGTATATTTGAGCAATTATCTAACCTGACATGTCAGATGGATTTGTTTCGCACATCCATCTGAAAACCTACCACAGATTGTG
This sequence comes from Cheilinus undulatus, assembly GCF_018320785.1. Taxonomy (NCBI): domain Eukaryota; kingdom Metazoa; phylum Chordata; class Actinopteri; order Labriformes; family Labridae; genus Cheilinus; species Cheilinus undulatus. The sequence goes on from NC_054868.1 coordinate 8,072,110, forward strand.
TTTGGGAAAGGGCAGCGCCTTTGAAAAAAAAAAACTCGGAGGGTGATTGGATGAATGTTCTGTCTGTCACATCTTTACGGGCCAATCAGAGCAACAAAACACATGATGTCGTAGCTGCTACCAAGGTGCACCACTACCGAGAAATGAACTCCATAGAAAACACGAACAATGGAGACTGTAGACATGATTTTTTTTAAAAAAAGAAAACAACATAATGCTGTTCTTTGTTTGTCTTTTAACGAAGAAATGTTGCCAAGTTCTGATAAAACTGGCCCTTTAGCAGCATCCACGCTAATATCTTCAGCCATAATTGCACCAGCCTCTTGTCACTGCTTGCTTACATCACGAATTTGCTGCGCCCAAAAGTACTGCCTCTTACTCTTAATTGGTCCTGTCACTGTCTAACCGGGCCCAAACTGTTCAGTTGGGAGATTTGCAAGATGGATTCACAAATGAGAAACACGTAAACAGGCAAATCCATCTGCTTTGCAAGGTTAACAATTATCACTATCAGCCAACATTTTCTCCTTGTCTTTCTTTCTTTATGTATTTGATTTTCCTTTGGTTGTTCAGTACCCCAATTGACTTGTGATGCTTTCTAAACATCAGATTTTAGTTCCATAAAATCGCCAACACTGCTGATATCTTTGCTAAAGAGTTCTGAACTTCCACTGGCATTAATGTAAGCACAAAAACTGTGTGAAAGGAGCTTCATAAATGGCTTTCCATGGCTGAGCAGCTGCATACAAGCCTCAGATCACAAAGTCCAATGCCAAGTGTTGGATGGAGTGTTTTTGTAAAGCACACTGACACTGGACTGTGGAGCAGTGGAGCATGCTCTGTGGAGACAAATTGTGCTTCTTTGATTGCAAGTCAGATGGGCAAGTCTGGGTTTGGCTGAATATTGCCAGCTATGAAGTTTGGTTTTGGAGGGATAAAGGTGGTACTCTTATCTCCAGTGAAGGTCAGTCATAATGCTTCAGCACACCAAGACATTTTGGATAATGCTATGCTTCCACCTTTGTGGCAACAGCATGTAGAAGGCCCTTTTCTGTTCCAACATGACTGTGACACAGTGCACAAAGCAAGGACTATAAAGACATGGTTTGATGAGTTTAGTGTGGCAGAAGTTGACCGATCCGTATAGAGCCCTGATCTCAACTTCAACTAGCACCTTTGGGGTGAACTGGGACGGGGATTATGAGCCAGCTCTTCTTGTCCAACATCAGTGCCTGACCTCATAAACACTCTACAGCAGGGGTCCTCAAGCTTTTCAGCCCATGACCCCAAAATAACGGTGCCAGAGACCTGGGACCTCCACAGTACCTGAGGGTGATTAAAGCATAGTTGAACACAGCTATGCATATTCAAGAATAGTCATGTGCAGACTTAAGGATTTTTAAAATGTTACTTCGATTAGAGTGTCAATCTCACAAAGTTACTGTGATTTTATTTATTATTTATCTAATTCTATATTTTTTTATATATATAAAAATGGCTAGAATATACCATTTGAAATCAATTTTGGAAGCCATCTGGCGACCCCCTCTTAGTGTCTGGCCACCCCTTGGGGGTTCTAACTCCCAGGTTGAAAGGCCCATTGCTCTACAAAGTGAATGGGTGCGAATTCACACATAAGCAATCCAATATCTTGTGGAAATCCTTGCAAGAATAGTGGAGGCTGTTATAGCTGCAAAAGGGCAGCTAACTCCATATAAAAAAAAATGATATAGTAATGCCATTACAGTCTGTGTAGGTGCAATAGACTTTTGCACTTTTGTGCATATGATAAAAGGACTAAACTAGGGTTCACTTTTTAAAAAATAACGCTGAAAGTGGGAATCATACAAGCTTTCATGTCTCATTGTGCATCAGTGAAACTGTCTTTAAAATTCTCATCAAGAGACGAACACCATACATGAGTGCAAGACTGCATTTTTATTCTTTTACTTGTGTAACAGTCAGATCTCAGATGTATTCGTCCAAAGTGAGGCAGCAGAGGTTGAGACATCCTGACATCAGGCCTTATATGGGTCAGTCCCAAGACACACTTTTGAATTATGCAACCATGTGCAGTGTGTTTGCCTTTATTCCTTCCTGCCTGGTTTTTGGTCAAAGAGATGAAAAAAGAGCAAGATGACATCTTTAGTGGTTGTATTCTCTACTGTAAAAAAGCTGAACCAGAGGCAAAGAAGGCATTATTCAACCATTGCTCCAGTCTAAGCAGGACTCCCCTGGCAAGTAAACTGACATTAAAATTGTTGGAGCTCCCTTGTAGCTTCTTGCTAATCATTTTTTCAGACTAGAGCGAGCTATAGAGCTGAAATAATCTCCCCTCCAGCAGTCCAACTGTTGCCAAACACTCCATAATCCTTGTCATTTCAGTAAGGCGTGTTTTTTTTTTTTTTTTTTTTTTTTAAGGGAGTTATCACCATAATGAACATTTCTTCATACAAAACATCATTACAAGTCTAATCAGCATTTTAATAGGGGACAGAATAGAGTGAAGAGAATGCCTTTTTTGTATTATCAGATCAGCGTTAATTTGCTGAAGGCGAGCATAAGACCAATTAAATCAAAATAATTAGACTGATCATATGCGTTGAAACTTTGCATGCCTTAATGTGATAAGACAAACTCAGTACGACTGCAGCAATGTTCCCCGGAGGGTGCAGAGAAAAGCCTGACAGTTAGAGCATGGTTGTTGGTGGTACATTGGCATCATCATTTAGCAGTTCAATAAGAGAGAGAGATGCTCAGTCTCACAGATATTGATTCTGCAATCTGAGACCACAGAGAGAGCATGGTGATTGTTAAACTGAGAGGTGTTTCACTTGATGCACAGCAGGTAAAGATGTAGAGCCTTACTCTAAGTTTCCAGTAGAATTTACACCTGAAAAATACCACACCTCTGAAAATACAGAGTGTTACAAACATACAGGGATAATCTTCAGGTGTGTAAAGTAATATCATCTATGAGTCAATACCTCAGAGACCCAAGGGGAGGATTTCACTCCGTTGCCTTATATTAAAACCTCAAACCAGTAACCTTAATGCAATAAACTCACATAAAATAAGCTGCTTTATACGGCCCCTTTGAGATTTTTCTTAGCTGGTTATGAAACAAACACAATTCAACACAGATTCCTCTACATGGTCTGCAAAAGCAAACCAGGTATTACAAGTGCATCTCAAAAAATACAAAGTGAAATATTTCAAGACTTCTTTTAAAATCTTGATGATTACAGCTTATAGCTCACACAAATCTAAAATCTTCTCTCTCATAATAATAGAATATAACAGAACATTCCTCTGAGATTCTCTACAGCAGGGCTATTCAATTACAAATTCAATTGGGCCAAATTTTAAAATCAAGACATGTTCGGTGCCCAGTAAGTAGCTGGTAATGTCAAATTTCAAACCAATACAGACCAATTTGATGAAAAATATGCACTTTTTATTCATAGTCTCCTTTTAAAATTTGGCAACATGACAAAAGCCCATCAAAAAGTGCATAAAAACACAACATCAGTGCTGTATTTGAACATAACCTGAGGTAGTAGAAATGCTTTTTTTCACTTGAATTAAAATAAAATAAATACAATTAAGAAATAATATATAATCAGTAAATAATTTTGGTCACATCTTACCCAGGCATATCTTTAAAGTGCATTAAAACTAAATTTACAGAGCTACAGTTGAAAAGGACGTGTTTTATACTTGGTATTTTGGGGCTACTTCTGTCAGTATCGCTAGCCATGCTTCAAAACAACGCAGTGCGTTGTAGGTAGACTGTTGCTAGGCTACGCAGTGTGTTACCTTTATGGTTTGAAATACTGTGAGATTTTATGAAAACCAGCGAAACAGGTTTCCCTCTGCATCTCTGGCATGACCACAGGCTGGGCCACTTGGGGGTTGGTTCTGGGCCACTTATTGAATAGGCCTGATCTACAGGTTTCAGGTCAGACTAGTTGGCTGGCTAATCAAACGCAGTAACACAATGGTCAGCAAACCAGTTTCTCGTAGTTTTGGCTTCACTGTGTTCAGGTGCCAAGTCCTGCTGGAAAAGGAAATCAGAATCTCTGTGATGCTTCTCATTGAGACAGGAATTGCTCTTAAATCTCCTGGTAGATGGCTGACAGCATTGACTCTGGACTTGATAAAACACAGTGGACCAACAGCAGCAGATGACCTGGCACTTCAAACCATCACTGACTGTGGAAACTGAAAACACTGGACTGTAAGCCCCTTGGATTCTGTGCCTCTCTGAACTTCCTCCAGACTCTGGGACCTTAATTTCCAAAAGAAATCTAAAATTTACTTTCATCTGAAAACAGAACTTTAGACTGGATCTTTTTCTCCTTAGCCAAGGTGAGAAGCTTATGATATCTGCTACTCAGGAGTGGCTTGGCACTAGAAATATGACACTTGTAGCCCGTTTCCTGTACCCGTCTGACTGCGGTGGCTGTTGTTCCACTGACCCAGGTTTATTCGGTTGATAGTATATCACAGTTTAAATCAAAAGCATGTTGGTGAAATTTTTTTTTCTTTTACATGTAAGGGCTCAGCTAGCCTCTTAGCTCAGTCTACCCTCATCTCGCTAGACCATGTTAGATGTTGGGAGGTCTGCAGGACGGAGTAATTTGCAGCATTGATTGCTCCAAGCCAGGTAAATCAGTTAAACTGCGGGGGAAGTGAAGGGATGGTACTCCATGTATTTAGAAATATTCAGATGATAATTGCATTGTACAGGTTGATTTAGAACTGTAAAGTACTTTCTTCAGATCAGAGGCACTGCAATGCAACTTTTTCTTATGCATACATTGCAACTGCAATCAAAAAACAATACACGATACACTCATTCTCTTTGACCACACTATCCTCCTCAAATGCTAAACCAAATACCTAAGCATTACCAGAACTGCTCTCCTAGTCTCAGTCTTACCCCTCAGACAGTCACGATCAGCAAGTCCCGCTCTCCCCCAACCCTTGTAAACCAAGGCGTACCCCAAGGCTCTGTTCTTGGACTTCTTCCTTCATCATTTGCATGCTCCCTCTTGGTCACATTATCCACAAACACGGTCTCAGCTTCCATTCCTACGCTGATGACACACAGCTCTATCTACACCACACCATCCACTCAACAGTCAACAGTTTGCAAGAAATTACAACATGAATATCAACCAATAAACTCAAACAGAGCTTATGATCGTAGCACCTAAAGCACTGCTAAGGAGGGTTGGGGATCTCGAGCTAAATCTGGACGGTAGTCTCATTCGCTTATCCTCCAAGGTCCAAAACCTGGCTACCATCCTGGACTCCACCGGTCCCTTCCAGTTCCATATCAAATCTGTGACCAAAACTGCCTTTTTCTACCTAAAGAACACCTCCAGACTTAGATCATCTCTTACAGACTTGGTATACGCATTCATCTCCTCCCGTCTGGATTACTGTAACAGAGTCCTGTCTTCAGTACCAAACAAAGCCCTGGAGAGGCTCTGCTATGTCCATAACACCACTTCCAGAGTTCTCACCCACACCAGACCCTGGCAGCACATCACCCCTATCCTCGTCCATCTCCACTGGCTCCCAATTAGATTCCAAATCAAATACAAACTCATCCTTCTCACTTACAAATCCCTTCATGTCCCTGTGTTGTGTCTTGTATTTTCTGTAAAGCGACCTTGGGTCTCATGAAAGATGCTCTGTAAGTCCAAGCTATTATCATTATTTATTTATTACTATACCAGTCTAGTAGACATCTCCACTCTGTATAGTCAGTGGAAGTTATACTTCATCACGGCTGTGGCTGAAACCCCTTCCGTCTGAAAGCAGCGCTTCTGCATTATTTTGTGTCTGTCATTCACAGCAGTCACCAGATGCAGTCAGACGTTTGGTTTGAGATTGTGCTGTTTGTTCTTGTACTAAACCATTACAATATTTAAACCTTTGCTTAATTGCTGCAATATCTGACTCACAGAGGATCATCATCAAATATTAATTAAGGACTTGACATTTGCTTTGGCGTACCTCAGTGGGACAGAGAGACCGCAGCTCATCTCAATCTTTTCAGTTCAGTGATTTAGAGAGGCACTGAGTACAACTTTAACTAACTTTTATATAATAGTGAGAATAACTGATGCAGAGGCTGTTCTGCAAAAAGTACAAATGTCAGATTTATACAATGCTAGGAAGGATATCTAAGCTGACTTTGTTGTTGGCATTAATTTTCCCACGTTTGAATACCTGCAAATGAGTACAGGGCTTGTCATATTTGATCAGTTTCCTTCTACTTATAGACAACACTCCAGAGACCAGATGAGAGAGGCTGAAAAACTTTGAAGAACTGTTTTGCTGAGTTGATTTATTGTCAGCAATGAGCAGCCTGCTTTGTTTCTCTCTTCTCGACCACGCACATATCAAGGCTTCTTTGAGAAATTATGCACAGACAGACTGATCAGCTTTCATTGTTTAAGGTCAGAATGTTCATTAAAGTTGACAGACTGACTGGGCGATACTTTGAGGTGTTGCCACTGCCTTGACCTTTGCAAAAAAGGCTGCGTTAGACTTGCCATTTGAGACGTCTTCCTGAGAAGTGATAAACATTCATGCCAACTGCTCGCCTTCAGCCGGTATCAGAGCTGTGATCTCAATTAACCGGCAACAGAAAGACGAATCGCAGACTGGAGCTGACATGAGTCAGCCAAGTTTCTTAGCACAGCCACAGATGAGCTGATTCAAGAAAACTGCAGCTTTAACAAAGAGCTTGCCCTTCATCTTCCCTTGTTTTATTCTAACTTTCATCATATTTCTATATCTTTATTATCTTTTAAATCTCAAATGCAGGTAGTTGCTTACAGGCAGACTGTTTATTGTCTGTGTTTTTTAAAACACAATCTTGCATCTCTTCAGACAGTGACATATTGGCAAGTGAAGCTTAGACGGACAGCTGCTCCCCTCACTGTAGGTTTATGGGTGAGTGACAGGGCCGGGAGTGCTGCCAATAACGCTGATCTTCAAGCAGAGTGATGTCCCTGTCCTCACATCATGGATAAGTTACTTCACCTGATTACATCTTCCCCACAGAGTTAAACTGTCAGGCACATTTAACTGTGATGATAGATCCGGGGTTTGTGTGAGTCCAGTCATCGCTCGTGAGCCAAAATTAGGACGAGAGTAGCAGAGGGTAACTGTAAGACATACTACTCATGTGCAAGAAGGTTTTAATGTCTGTCGGTGTTTAACCTGCTAGTGTCATTATAAACTATTTTGTCCAAATGAGTAATTTTTCACATTTTATTTAATCTGTTTTTCACAATAGCAGTGCGTACAAATGTATTACCTTTCAACCCTTAGAGTTCATGCAGGATCTGTGCCACAGGCAAGCCCCTTGTAAATTGCTTGGTAACTTTTGAACCCTATCTCATTGGCACTTGTTTTTTTTCCTCTGAAAGCTCTCCGTTTTACATTTCTAAAAAGGTTCTCCATGCATTTGAAAGTTTTCTAGTGAGCCTGGAACTTTGCTGACTATCTTGTGTCTTTAAAAATTGAATCCACACCAGTAACTCCATTTTGCGTTTGTTCCTGCAGTTAGCCCACTGCCATATTGTCTATTGGTATCCCAGAATGCATTGTGACTGGGCTGTGACAACCAATGGGAAGCTGTTCCATCGTCATATAATGCTTTGCTGAACAGTGCATGTGTACAAACTTTGAAACTGCAGAAGACAGCCTGAATGACTTATAATAGAGAGAAAGAGACACAGAGAGGCTGTAAATTGTCCCTCAGAGTCATGCCACTTTAAATAATGGTTCAAATTCCCACAAGTTAAAGGACTTTTTTTGTGAAATTGTGAATATTTTGAAGTTTTGTCACAGAATTATCATTTTTAATTCTTTAGTCACACCCTTAGTCACTAATTTGTTATTATTATCATTATATTTTATAACTTTTTGAAAACTCAAGTGACATTGCTGCAGCACACATATTCTTTAAAGCCCACATTGTCCTTAAGAAAAAGAAGTTTAGAGCTTGACTGTGCACCACAGGATTGATGTCTTACAAGCTTTTTAAGACAAAAAGTCCAGGAGAGACACAATTGTGGAAAAAAATCACTGTGAGCCCTATTTGCCCACTTTCAACATAGTCATAAAAATATTACACATATTAACAATTTTCCAGCTTTTATGTGTTTATTATTTCAATAAAGAAGAGTCCTGATAAAACTACTGCTATTTTTCTCCTAAATTAAACTATGACATTGTAAAGTGCTGGATTATGTTCTTTTATGGCTGTGAGGCTAAAAATGGGATTTTTATGAGACTGAGTAACTCAATGTCTTATTAATGTGATACATTTTAAATTGGACTCTGCACAAAATCTTATTGTGCAACAAATGCTGATACTAATCTTTGACATATTCAGGACCACCATCATTGATAATGTAGAAAATAAAGGTCTTTTTGTGTGCTTTTATATATGAAACAGCAGCATTATACATTAAAACTAGCAAATTCACACAAGAGCTGTCAGAATTAATGCAGCCAATTAAGGTAATTAATCTGTGCATTTTAAAAGAATCTTTTATTGCAGACATCACATGCTTTAGTCTAAATTTTAGTACACTTTGGTTAAACCACTGCAGTGTCTCCCTGCAGCCACAGTGATGTAAAATAAGTCCATGACCATAGGTCAGATTTCATTTTAAAAACTCAGCAGACAGCTGAGTTGACAAATCAGAAGTCATCTGAGCCTTCTGTTATCAAATGTTTACCTTTTTACTGTCGTCTTATTTCCTTTACAATCCATAACAAGTTCTTTTTCATGGTCTAATCTTGGCCATCCAATTCAATCTACCCGAGGTTTCAAACAAACTAACCAATGAGCAAGCAAAAAAAATAAAAATATATAAAAGGTCTGGAGCCAGGAGAGTTAAATATCCAGGGCTTTGCTAAACTCAGGAAGATCTGGAGACTTGCTACCTAGAAATTGCTTAACAGGGAGTTATATGGAGTTTTTTTAATGCCAACTTTATTTCCAAAAATTGAAACTTATAATTTATGCAAAGTTTCCGTTTTTTTCTCATACAGAGTACCATAAATAACAAAAAAGTCATTAACCCTTTAAATCCTACCACGTCGCCAATGACGCACTGTTGAAGCAAACTTTGCATGATTGCATGACTGTTTGTGTTATCGGAAAAATTCAAACAGTTTCTGAAAGCCGAGAAACTGTGCTTCTCAGCCAGCATGTGGTTATTACTGTAATTTCCCCTTTTCTCACTAAGATTCTAGCATAAATTTCCCCCATTTTTGTGTTTTTTCATTTTAAACTGTTAAAACACTCTTAACATGCAGTAAAATGTGTTTTACCCATGTTAATTATTTTTCAGTCGTCAAGTTATGATTATAAGGGTTTTCTTCGTTTTTTAAACTTATTCGGCCGGGAGCTCCTGGTTTTAGCTGTCTACAGTCTCATCTACAAACCAGAAGTCCCAACATGCAGTAAAATGTAAATTACTGCCATATATTAAAAGTTCTAAGTATTGTGGAAAAATGGACAAAAGCACATATTCACAGGATATTTTCTGGGCGCCTATGGTTAAAATAAGAAAAGAGCCCAGAAACTCAGGTTTTAAAGGGTTAAGGAGTTATTAAGTTATAAAGGATAAGAAAAAAAGATAGATGGATTTGGCAGCATACTGTATGATGAAGCAAATTTGAGCCCTCCCAGTTAGGTTTGGTTCTTAACACTACTTTACTTCCTCTTGTATAAAGTATCAATTTATTTTAGAGACAATACAATAGAAAAATAACAGAAAAAAGATATGCTCAGGTCCAGAAATAAATCAGTGTAACGACTGCAAACCATTCATCACATTTTAGTCGACGCAATGCATCAATGAAAGCTCTCCAAATCTCCCTGATTGTTGTGGGTCTCTTCCTTATATAATTGAGGCTCTTCTCTGGAGTACAGTATGATGTCAGCTCATTGAGCCAGTGTCTTTGTGAGACATGGAGGTCAAATTTCCACTTTATCAAAATGCATTTTTTACTGGCAGTGCTGACAATCAAAATAAAGCACTTGGCATAATTATTTTTGTGTAATGACCGCGAATCTCCAAGGATCCACAATTTAGGGTCTCTTGGAAAGTTCTCTTCCCCCAAATAACTGAGAAAGTTTTGATGATACAGCTCCAAAATTCTTTCATCACTGGACAATGCCAAAACTTAAGACCTGCATTTGTTGCTTTATAATTCTGGCAAATAGGCAAAATATTATTGCTCAATTTATGAAGCTTTGCGGATGTATAATATGTCCTGGGCATGATATTACATTGGCTAAGTCTGTTTAGTGAGTGGTTTTTCATATTCATAAGTGTTGTTGATAAGGATTGAAATGTTTGTCCTTTAGTAGAGGTATGTAAAGATCTTAGCAGCTGTTCCTCCAGAGGAGTTTCTGTTGGTCCTGCTGGAAAAAAAAGATGAGTCTGCTTTAACCCAGTGTCTGATTTGCAAATACACAACATAAAATTAGAGAATGCACATCTATATATAAGTGTCTAACAGTTTTTAGTCCATTATTGATTCATCTTTAGAGAATACTAAAGGAACTGGAATGTCCAGGTTGCTCCATAATGGGGTGTTTTTAGAAAGTGACCCTCTGGGTTTGAAAGTAGAGTTAGCCCCCATGAAGTAAATATTTTTCGTATTATTGGGTTCTTGGTGATAGAACTAAGCACATCTTTCTTACTCAAAAAGGAAATACAGAGGTGTGGGTTTGCAATTCATAATGCTAGCCATCTGCTCTCACTTTCCTCTGAGTGCAACCAAGTCCATAAAGACCTAAGCTAGGAGGCACGGTAATATTTTCTAAAATTAGGAAGGTTTAAGCCACCTTCTGAAAAAGGCTCTGCAGAGTGGAAAGCTTGACTCTTGTTGGTTTTTTTGCGCCACACCAATGATGATATGATGGAATGCAGTGGAAGAAATATATACATTTAGGTCAAATGTACATTTTCATTGTTTTTCTTCTTCCAGTCAAGGACGGAGATAAGTCCATCCTCATACTGTCTGTTATGTGAAAAACTAATCCACTAGAGGTTGTTGTCTCTCACATAGCTACTTTGATGCTGCTCAACTGGTCCCAAAGAGTGATGAAAGAATGGTCGATCCTCTGCCCAGTAAGCCCAGGTAAGCTTAAATCATTGATATACTTGTATTTTATAAAAACAAAATAATTATTCTTCTATATTTCCACAGAAAATCTTGATGAAGTTAATTTAAATGTGGTTTCTTCATCATGTTTGCTACTCTGGGTTGAACTGTTGGCTAAATTGCTCAACACTGCCCCCTGATTGCTGGCGGTATTGCAGCGTTTGACCCATATCCGTACGAAAGCGGACGAAAAACCGACAAAATGAGTACGGATGTATGTGGTTCAAAGGTAAAGCTTTTTGTATTAGTAAATGAGCCTGAGGCCACCCCGTCGCCCCACCTATGGTCTGCATCCAAACAGGAATTTAATGACCCCTTATTTTAAGACAATGCAAAAATTCAACATTTAAAAAAAATGTTTTAAATGCATTTAATGATATTCTTTTTTAAAATGCAACATAAAGGAGATTAATTCAGATTAACTATAGAAATTCTGAGATTAATTAGTTAACAATTGAATTCTTTTACAGCCCAGTTTTAATATTTAGCAGGTTTTTAGGAGTGAAGATCTAACAAGAAAAGCTGGTAATTTATTGATAGCTACTCCTAAAACTATAAAATTCACATGTATAAGATTGGTACCAACATTAGCATATAAAATGTCACACCAGTAGTTCTACCACACATCATAAGCCGGCAATCTTTGGTCATGTGCTGGCAGAGAAGTTCCCATTTTCCCTGAAGCTTTGGTGAAAGGGGCTCTTAAATGTTCACATATTGCTATTACCTACTTCAGTGGGAGTGAATCTTTCTTTACTAAACCACAGAAAACACAGACGTAGATGGAGCTCTGGTTAGCCATGAGTTCTGCTTTTTCAAGCACTGAAATCAGGGCCAGGTCAGCTTTGATTCAGATCAAGTGAGGACTATTTAGAGCAACACATGTCAGTTTGAAGCTTCATGTTGACTGCTTTGGAAATGACATGTCACTAGATTTTTTTTTTTTTTTTTAATCTCAGCAAGGGATTTATTCCCATGGTGCAATTTTACACAAAGTCAATATGGAGATGTTAATGTTTACACAAAATCTGTTCATCTGGTTTGATATCAGAGACAGCTGGTGCATCATTCTTTAGGGCTGTGATGTATGCGTATTACTTTAAACACATGATGGCAGTTTAATTGCCACTTCAGGACTAATAGAATGATCACAGAGATAGTGTTGTTTTGAATTAACAACTGCTTTTATTTAGTTAAATAGATTGTTTTTTAAGTTAACATAGAACAATAGTTTATTAGGAATATTTCAGTATTTTTGAAGCTGGGTTGTGAAAGGTGCTTGGCAATAGTAGTGGCATTAGCCTCTGGTGATTTCAGTGAGTGTTACCTCTTTAGGCAGGATGTGCTTCAAGAAGCCATAGGCTACACAGCACTACAGTTTCTCTATGTAATATAACAAGCCTTAAGTCAAAATGAGCCAAAGCACAATGTTTGCCAAAATGTACATTTTTAAGCTCTTAAATTTTCCCCAAGAAAGCATCTGTATTTGGCACCATTTTGCAATGCAAGCTTCGGTTTTGTGCTCTTCTGCAACAGAGTATCTGTTATCAACACACAGTTCAAAAGTCTGCATCTTTGATGTCTTGCTAATACATCTGGAAAGACACTGTCAATGCTGAAATATAGAGAGGTTTTACAGCAACATGCTCCCATCCTAACCTGACAGATGGATGTGTGAAACACATCCATCAGGTAAACCTTCCATAGATAGCGTTTGGGAAAGGGCAGAGCCTTTGAAAAAAAACTTGGAGGGTGATTGGATGAATGTTCTGTCAAGCCTTGTTTACGGGCCAATCAGAGCAACAAAACACATGACGTAGCCCCGGCTGGGGTGTGATGCTTCTGAGGAGTAAACCTCATAGACAGCTGCATAACACGAACCCTGGCGACTGGAGACATGTCAGTACACGACTTTTGCTGTTTTTGAAAAGAAAACAACTCACTGCTGTTCTTTGTTCTTTTTTAATGATGAAATGTCGTCAAGTTCTGATAAAATTTACGCTATAGCAGCATCCATGCTAATCTCTCCTGCCATAATTGCACCAGCCTCTTCTCGCTGCTTGCTTACTTCATGCTGCGCCCGAAAGTACTGCCCCTTGTCGCTGATTGATCCTGTCACTTTCTAACCGGGCCCAAACGGTTCAGATGGGAGCTTTGCCAGATGGATTCGCCAGTGAGAAACAAGGAAACAGGCAAATTCTTCTCCTTTGCAAGGTTACTCCCATCCAGACATTGTCTCTTTCAGGCAAGACAATGCTAAACCACATACTGCATCTATCACAACAGCATGGCTTCACAGTAGAAGAGTCTGGGTGCTGAAACGGCATAACTCCAGTCCAGACCTTTTATCAATAAAAAAAATGTGGACCATCGTTAAAGGAAAAAAAACAGCAAAGAAGACCTAGGACTTTTGAGCATCTAGGCCTTACATCGTACAAGAATAGGACAGCATTCCTCTCCCAAAACTCCAGCAACTGGTCCTCTCACTTCCCAGATGTTTATAGACTGTTGTTGAAAGAAGAGAGGATGCTACACAATGGTTAAGATTGCCCAACTTTTTTGAGATGTGTTTTTTCCATCAAATTCAATATGAGGCAGGACTTTCCATGAAATTTAATCAGTGCCCAAATTTTGGGGGAATTGGGGTTGTACCAATTTCTTTGAGATTTAAATGTTTAAAACAAAAAAAGTTAACTAAACCAAATTTTGAAAGTACTGCAGAAAACAGTGATACCATGCTGGTGTTATTTTAGATGCAGCATCTGTGTGCCTTTATGCTTTTGTGACATTTATGCTTTCTGCTGACTATGCTGTCTCCAGCAGCCTTCATCCAAGGCAGAAAGCTTTGAATATTATTGATGAAACAAAGATCCAACATTCATGATTGTTTATTCAAGTGGGTTTGTTCTCAAAACAGAATCCCTTCATAGCTGCATTGATTATTTCAGCTCTCTAACAGAGCACAGCCTATAAAGGCACCATTGAATATAACATGAGAAGGCTTTATCTCACATGGGTCGATCACTGAGTGTGAATGAAGATGGCAAATTTTCAGAACTGGTTTTTTTTTTGTTTTGTTTTTTTTTGAGAAATGCATCACAAGTTTGTCCTCACCCAAGTTCATTTCAGCTCCATTCAGTTTGCATTATGATGGTTTTCACCTCTCCTGTAGGCTACATCATGTCCTCTCTCTGCCATCTGTGGTGGTTTCAACGGGGACATGTCTGGGGGACTTTATGTAACTGTAGGGATCATCAAAGTGTACCGGGACATACTGTAGGAGCTCTTTTTCTAAACTTTTCTTCGTTGTATAACAGGATAAACCTGGGAGAAAAGCGAGCTAAAGTTTGAGAGGACAGAAGGTACACACAGTTTATACACGCAGCATGTGGAGGCTTATCACCAAGCAATCGCTGAATTATTTACCAGCTTTAGATAGACTCCTTTATGATCCATAGAGTCTGCAGTTAAATCAACTGTCTTTTCTACAGACTTTCAGTCTGCATTTTCTTTGCGCATTTTCAAAAGCCAAACATGCTCTTTTTTAGCCTCCGGGTCTGAATTACATAGAAGCTGTCTAAATGTCATAAGCGGCTAGCAGTCACTTCTGCACAGCTTCTCAAACTACTTCAAACTGGGCAGAGTAAGCAAACTTGATAAGTTCAAATGTTTGGGGCTTTAAAGGACTGTCGGATTAAAAAAAAAAAGTGAAGATGTAACACTGCTTCTTTATCTTACAGCAAATACAGCTGCAGAGACTCAAACCCATGAAAACACTTTATGTAATACTGCATCTCTGCAGACAGAGTCATCAATAACAAATAACATTGTAATTTTATGAAATAAAAAAAAAAACAATGCTGTGAAAACATCCAGTTTGTTCAGCGTTCTTCATAAATAATAAATACAATGTTTTTAAGACATTATAGTTATTTATTTAATTGTAAACATTACACTTTTCCAAACTGACAATGCAAAGCATGCAGGAGTGCATGAACAAAATGACTAACAGAAGTCAAATGACCCCCTGTTAGCATGACAGCTCTTAGTTTAGCTGCTCATTTTAAAACTAACTCATTTAAGGTAAACAGCAAACCTAAGAGAGCCTGTTATTGTTAAAGCTTTACTTTGTAATTTGTTCTACTACTTTACTTCATGTCAGGATAAACAAGTGCTTTCTTTGAGTAGAGGTGTGAAGAGATGTCGCAGGACTGAGACGTCATAAAATTTCTCGTCAAGGTGAAAAATGTCTTGTGAGATTTAGAGGCTGCGTAGATGCAGAGCGCTGCCATAAAGCGGTCCAACTGAAGTGAAAAGCTGTTCCTGAAACTTTAAAATCAATTGTATGAAAATATGAAAGCAGTAAAAAAAAGGAGTACAGCTGATTGTCTGTAACCTGTCTGAATCATCACTCACTCATCAGAGCTGCACGTTACCTGCAGACTAAATCTAAGGAAACTAAATCCTGTGTTAAAACCAATCCACTGCCACTAAATATCTGTGGAAAGTCACAGTGAGAACAATTCAGTGTAAATTAATGATGTGCATTACTTCCTTAACAAATACTCCTCTCCTTGCTGCCTTAACTCTCCTCTGTTGATTGTGTGTGTGAGTCTAGCTGGTCTGTAGCAGCTACACCTACAGCGCTCTCCACCCTGTCACCTGTGTAGGAGCTAATGTTGGAGACGCAGAGGCTGACACACGGTGTAAGGAAGTGATATTCAGCTTCTTTTGATAACCTGCCAGTACAGCATACATTTTGGGACATCCTCAGCTCTCGGTGTGAGGTGTCAGGTGTCATATGAAAAAGCATCAGGTCTCAGGAAAAAAGGCATCAGGTAAAAAAAGGGCCAGGTCTCAGCAAAAAGGTGCAAGGAAAACAGGCGTCGGAAAAAAAGGCATCAGGTCTCAGAAAAAAGGATTCGGGGGAAAAAGGTGTCAGGTCTCGCGAAAAAAGATGTCAGGAAAAAGGCGTGACCTGATGCCTTTTTTCCTGACACCCTTTTACCTGAGACAAATTTTCATATGACACCTCACTCTGAGACCTGAGGATGTCCTAAAATGTAAACCGTATGCCAGATTTATGTAAAAAGAAATGGTTGGGCGTAAGTTTCAAACCTTGAAACAGGGGTGAGTGAAGCTTAAGATTCAAACAGTATGAACAATGCAAGTCCAAGACTGGTAGCGTGAGGAGCCACCAGGAGAAGTGATAATCGACCTGAATTGGAGTATCAGTTTTTTTCCAACCTAGTCCTAGACATATGTGTGATCTAAGTTTTCCAAGTCATCAATGCCTCCAAAAATAGGTTTAGTTTAGGTTAGGTTAGGTTTTAGGTTTGAGTTGTTTTTTGATAATACTGTATAATAAAAAAAAACTACCTTTAGTTAAATTTAAATAGTTTTAATCGATTAATAACTATCAAAGTCAACTTTTTGTAGTTATCAAAGTTAATATTTTGATCCTAGCCTCTGCAGATGTGTCTTTTGCTTAAATCACACACTAATGTGCTGAGGTGTCATAGGGAGGAAAAAGTGCCACTTCAAGTGACCTACTTTAAGCAAAGATGTCAGAGCACTGAATATTAACTTAATATTACTTAAACATACTGCATAACCTGCAGTCCTGAGGAGCCACTGAATGAGAGATACAGGGAGAAAGTGGACAGAAACACAGACAAAAAAATACTCCTTGGATCCTAAAGCCCAGGAAAAACTCAGGTTAATTAGTTGGATGTTTGACTTTTACCCCTGACCTGCTCATTTATTATAATCACCAAAGACATTTGTAGTTTTTATCCTGTGTGGACTGACCATGTCTGTAATTTCTGAAGTAAAATTACTCCAGAGAATTATATTCAATATTTATATTCAAAATTTAAGCTTAAAATATTTTTTTTTTAAAATGAGGCAGTAAAAATCTGCTCCAGGAATGTGTGGGTGTGTCAGTTTAGTGAGCTGAGGCCACTCCCACTCATGAGAAATACAGTCCTCTCAGGTTAAAAAAAATGCTACAACCTAAATGGAGGAACCATTTATCTGCTCTGCTCTCAGCTACCAGAGAAACATTTATGTCATGACAGACGGACGGTTTAGAGCTAACAAGTCTCAGTTTGATTTTCTCATCCTGTATTAACTCTTCAGGTTTTCTTTATATTTAATTTTCCCTGAGTTATGTGACATTAAGTCTCTCTTCTGTCAATGAGACCTCTTATGCCCTTCAAAATAAAAGTCTTCAATGATGATTAGCATTGGAGGCTTTTATTTTCATAGACATGGCAGGAATAGAATGTGTCTATCATTGTATTCTTTACTAAACCTTATCATCGTGATGCTAACAGACATGAGGGATTAAACTGTTTCTGTTTGTAGGGAGACAGCCACAGTTGGCTTTTTTAATCATCCAGCCAGGGGCGTAACACAGGGGGAAAACAGGGTACTGATTACTCGGGCCCACTGTGGGGAGGGGCCCTTAAGAAGCCTGCAATGAAAAGTGTGTTTTTATTTATTTTTTCTTAGTAACTAATGTCATTATTGAATCAGAAGCAACCTAATTAATTGGCCACAGACTGGAATTTGTATGTAATAGAATAGAATAAAATACCAGGGGCCCCCTGCCCCTCCCTTAAAAACATCCAAATGGTGTAGTCCAGTGCAGCAAAATAATGAAAGGTAATTTAATTTAACCATAGTAAAAATGTTGCTCATAAATGGGGAAGTTATGGTAAAAAAAACATACATCAAATGCAGAGATATTTGTGAAAATGACCCTACATTTGTTGCTTGGCTAGCTGGTTAATGAGGCCCCTGTGTAATATTATTTCCTAAATCCAGCACTAAAGACAAGTGAAATATGGCTTAAAACACACTTTCAGCAGGTCAAGATGTTTGTTCTTGCTGCATCTGGTTCAAGTAATAACTCCCTCCAGCATTTAGCCTGCCCCCTTACCTAATGCTCAGAGTGCAGCAGCCTGGCTCTGTGCCAGAGCAGAGACAAAGTCTTTCTCCTTCTTCAAATCTCTCTGTAACGATGATATAAATGATCAACAGGACTCTGTGGCTGATTGATTTAGGAAATTTACCTCACATTGAACAAAAAAACAGAATTTAACTGGCTGTTAATGCTCAGTTATGATTGAATCAAGGTTCTGGTGGTCCTCAGAAGATTTGCAGGTCTCAAAGTAGGCCACCGTGCTCTGAAGTCTGGGATCACTGTTCAAGATGGTTTTACACCATTCTGCCCAATCCACGCCCACTTAGAAGGATCAGCCTAATTCAAGGCCTGATGTAATGAAGCCTTGAGTAAGGTCATGCAGAACATGGTAGTCATACGCACAGCTGTGATCAGCTGATGTCCAGCTGATCCTCATTATTGCCTCCCAGCTCCCACAGCCAATCACAGCTCTCTCTCTCAACACAGTGGTGTGTTTTAATGCGAAGCACTTCTCACCAATCCCTGCTTTTATTAATGCTGATGCATGCGGCTGCTGCTACTGGCAAAGCTCAACCTCCTCCACCCTAGCCTCGTCCTTTATAGCAAAGCTATTCAGATTCTTGCTATTATGGATTAATTGCTTTTGAACTAATCTCATTATATTCAATATCATGATTTTATCTATCCATTTCTACCTATGCACTCCCTGGAAAGTCAAAGCATGCTGCATGACTAACACAGAGCCTTCTCCCCTAAGTAAAACCGTGTATCCATTTTGCAATAAAATGGTTATATGTAAGACGAGAGTTTTCCTGAATGAAACAGATTATTTGTCAAAATAATGCACATGTGTGTAGCAACTCAAAACCTCCATCATCTTGAGTTAAAACCCTCAAACTTTTTCAAGTTTATGATTTTATTCTGGGCTGCCTCCAACATCATATCCACAATAGCCAATAAGAGTCAGCAGACCAGGAAGCATCACCAACAGGATGTTGGGTACCTTTACAGCCCACAAACATGGCAGCCTACAAAAACAACTGTGCCCTGAGCCAAGTAGAATATTGAAAAAGAAGACAAGCGTAAGGAATTATGGTAACACTGCGAGGGCCTGTATAATATTTCATGAAAGACATATTAGAGTAGGGCGAATAGCCAACAGAGAGCGTTGATTGTTCATAATAGCTTTTCTGCTGGAGTCCCATTTTATTCAATGAGTTTCTGAGAGATTTGTTAATGCAACCGTTACTACAAACAGCAGGTGTGTGGTTGTGCAGTCAGGCTAAATCTCTGTTGTGTGCTGCTGGATGATAAAATGTTCAAAGTTATTTAAAAGTGTCCCTGTATCTGTGGTATTCCACATCTATAAAATCATACAAAATTTTAAAATGGTTTCATGTCCAGCCAGTCTTAGCAGTGACAAGCAGAGGTTTGCTTTCTCATGTGTGTCTCCTCCCTAAGTTGAATTTACCTCTCTGAATAAGCCCTGAATTGCTTTGAGAAAAAAAAAAAAAAAATACTGCTGAAGACAATTTAGCTTCTCATAACTCTCCAGCCTTTATTCAATCCAACACTCTTTGAATTGCTTTTACCAAGCAATGCCTCTGTGCTGGTTTGCTCGTCAAGCATTCAGTTGTTGTGAAGCAGTTTACAATCATAGGTCGGAGATTTCACTGAAAGCCTCTGCAATTTTGAGCTTTCATGCTTTGATTTCAGTGCTAAGCAGACAAAGGCAGACTTGTCAGTTTAGGATAAAAACAGTCAATTTTTTGTAAAGTGGAACGACAACTTCAGCCAGCAGCTCTTTCTTAGCTGTAACACAATCTTCTTAGATTTGAAAATGGGTTACATGCAGTTTCAACTCATCAGGGATATGTTACCCATCCCTCTGCTATTGTGTTTTTACTCTTTACAAGCAGTCATGTTGTTTCAGGAGTGTGTGCACATGTGTATGTGTATTTATTTTATTCCCAGAACAAGCGAGGAAGGGAAGGACATGAGAAAATGTGCCAGAAACAAGAGAATGGCAAACAGCAGCCTCTATCCTGAGCGCCCTGTTTGACCGTGCGTGACACCAGAACATACTGTTCACAGCAGCAGAGGAGCCGATACGGGAAAGGATACTAAGAAGTGCACACAGGAGGGAGGAAGCGGCTCATCTTTCAAAATAAGTTGAAAAAAAAAACCAAAACAAAAACAAGATGAAGAAGTCCTGGTGTACAGTGGCATAAAAAATTCTTATACCCTTTTCTGGTTTATTTTTCCAAATATATTTGTCACAATTAAATATATCAAACATCAAACAAATTTTGATATTAGACAAAGATAACAGAGCTTAAATACAAAATGAAATTTTACACAATGGTTTCATTTATTAAGGCAAAAAGCCATCCAAACCTCCCGGGCCCATTGTGATAGGGAATTGCTCCCCTTGTTTAATAATGAATTAACTTTAATTAACTGCATTTTTTTTGGAAGCTGAGTTTAATTTCATAAGCCACACCCAGGCCTGATTACTGCCAGACCTGTTGAATCCAGAAATCCCTCAAACAGAACCTGTCCGACAAAGTGAAGTACGCTAAAAGATCTCAAAAAGCAACACATCATAGCGCAATCTAAAGAAAATCAAGAACAGAAACAAAATCACTGGCATCCATCCATCTGGAAAAAGGTTAAAAAGCCATTTCTAAAGCTTTGGGACTCTACTGAACCATGTTGAGACCCATTAACCACAAATGGAGAATAGTTTGAATCCTCCCAGGAGTGGCAGGCCAACCAAAATGACTCCAACAGCGTATCAAAGACTCATTCAAGATAAAGTTTTGAGGAGATCTGAGGCACTCAGAGGGACTGTTGGCTACAGAATCAGAAAAAACATGCCAACATGTTTCAGCCTTATGGGCCTTCATCAGGGCACATGTTGGCATGATTTAATGATTCTGCAGCCCTCATGAAATAAAGGCTTGTTATCAACAGTCCCTCTGAGTGCCTCAGATCTCCTCAAAATTTTAAGGTGTATCCCCACACTGAAGATCACCAGAGAGACACAATTTTAAAGCATTTTTAAACTTCTCAAAACCCATGCATCACTCCATGCAACTGCTTTTCTACTCATCCAAGATGTTTCAAAAGAACTCCGAACAACATCTAAAAACCTGCATGCCTCACTTGACTCAGTCAAGGTCGGAGTTCATGATTCAATCATATGAAACAGACTGGGCAAAAATGGCATCATGGGAGAGTTCCAATACCAAAAGCACTGCTGACAAAAAAGAACAAAAGGCTCGTCTCACATTTGATTAAAAAAAAAAAAAAAAAAACATCTTGATCATCCCAGAAACTTTTGGAAAATATTCTGTAGATTGACAAGACAAAAGTAACAGTATTTCATCAAAAGAACATCATGCCAGCAGTCAAACATGATGGTAGTAGTGTGATGGTCTGTGTCTGCTTTGCTGCTTCAGGATCTGCACCCTTTGCCATGATTCATAGAACCATGAATTCTGCTCTCTACCAGGAAATCCCGAAGGAGAATGTCCAGCCATTAGTTTATGACCTCAAGCTTAAGCACACGTGGGTTATGCTGTAGATCAATGATATGAAACACATCAGCATGTCAATCTCTGAATGGCTCTAAAAAACAAAATGAAGGTTTTTGGAGTGGCCTAGTCAAAGTCTGGACTTACATCTGATTGAAGTGCTGTGGCATGACCTTCAAAAGGCTGTTCATACTTGAAATCTCTCCAATGTGTCTGCTAACAATCATGCTAAGAATAGTGGCGCAAAATTCCTCCACAGTGATGTAAAAGACACATTGCTATTATAGCAAACACTTGCTTGCAGTTGTTGCCACTAAGGGTGGAAAAACCTGTTTTTAGGCTTAGGCTGGCCACACACTAGATGATTTTTAAACCTTAAACGATTTTAAAAACGTGGGAGACACAGACATAAGAATAACTTTGAACGATTTTTCATTTTTAATCCTGCAAACGCACACGCTAGACGAGTCAGCTAGACTGTCAGATCACTGGAGACCACACACCTGTCGACCTGCAAGCAACCTCACGTGATCATGTGACTTCAGAATAAAAAAACACTGATGTCAGTCGATATATCCTCTTGCTGTCCCTCCACAAGAGGCTGTCCTGGCAAGCGTTACAGGTGCAGCAAAAATCATGAAACAAGGGAAAGACTGCAGATGAAATCCTGGGTTTATGGTTATGAGCAGTGAAATTACGTATGATCCGTCTGGTGACACTGCCCCATCTGCTCGCTCTCATTGGTTGTTGTGGGTACTTCATCAGAGGCACTACGACCTAGAATCATAAAAATCAAACATGTTTGATATTTACGATTCAGGGTCTGGGAGGATACAATGCGATTTGGAGCAGTAAAATTATTGTGTTGACACCACACACATGCAGACTATTTAGACAAATAATCATTTGCAACAGGCGCCACTCGGGGTACGCCCCCACGATCATCAGAGGAGGCAAATTTGCCTCAAATAGGGTTTAAAATCCTGTAGTGTGTGGCCGGCCTTAGGGAGCACTTTCTTTTTATGTAGGACCAGGAAGGCTTGGATGGCTTTTTCCTTCATAAATAAAATCATCGTTTAAAATCTGAATTTTGTATTTATTCAAGTAATCTTTGTCTAATATTAAAATTTTAACTTTAAGTACAACAAATATGCAAAAAAAAAAGCAAATGAAATGCAGTGAGAGACTATTAGTTAATCAATTAGCTGAGACATTAATAAAAATCACAGGCTCATCATTCCAGGCTACTTCTGCCCAGTGGCATTTCCGGAAGCATTACGAGTTTCAAAATCATCTACAAATGAATATTTTAGCAGTTAAAAGCTCCTGTGTACTCACCTCCAAAGAGTGCTCTCAGTGACGCTGCCAATGTGGAAGTCGTACAGCTTGGTCAGGATCAAGATCACCTGTAGAAAGAGGAGAGATTTAATCATGAAAATCTTTGAACGCTCTTAAAAGGACATCAAACACCAAGAATATCACCTTAGTTTAATTATTGCTCATGATCACTGTCTTTGACCAGTTTTAGGATTATATCATCAGGTCTACAGGTGATGATCAATAGAATATAGGATCAGCAGGTTGGATAGCTGTACTGGACTGCAGATGCATACAGCTGACAGAGGCAGAGGCTCTCCCTACTGACTGATCTACTTTATAACTTTACAGTCTCTGTAATTCTCCTATAAGTGCAACTATTTGTCTTGTTGGCTGTCGTAGTAATATGTTAATTACAGTGAGATTAAGATCTGAAGAAATGCACTAGATGATTTTAATCACAGTAATGTTTTGTTTAAGGCCCAAGTCAGCATGCCGGAAAAACTGTTTCACATATCCATCTGCATGAGACATATTTCACTGCCATCCAAAAGGTGTCTTTTATAAAAATCTTGGATGGTGACTGAAGGAACATTTAGACTGTCACATTAATTAATTAAGGGCCGATCAGAGCAACAAAACAATGCAGTAGGCATCCACATTCAAACATCTAGTTGAAGCCAGCTGGTACCGGTACAAAAACAGCTTTCATTGCAATTTGTTGCTTTTCTCCTAATAAAGAAATTTTGTCCAGTTTTGATAAAACTGCCACTATAGCTGCATCTACACTTATCTCTTCACTGGCAGTCATTGTTTACAGGCTTGAAGTACAGCTAAACCACATTTATTGCTACTGCCTAGTTCTCTTTAAATGGCACTGATTGGCACAGGTTCTTTGCAGATGATGCTGTCAGGAGCAGAGAACACTACTTGGGGAGCAAGAAGTGATTTCTGCATAGAAAAAGGCTGCCAAAAGGCCATGTTTTGAGCTGTTAATGCCTATGTCAAGCATTCAAAGTAGAAAAATATAAACATTTTTAATTCAAGGCTATTTTTGTGTCCCAAATGACATTCTGAGAAAAAAATAAAATAAATATAACTCACAGAGAAAAAGTAGCAATCAGAATTCAAAAAGCCTCAGTCTAAAGCCCAGATTAACGGTGTCACACAGCGCTTTTGTATGATTTGTTTCCAACGCATTAACACATTTAGCACCTTAACCTCTGATCTTGCTGATAATACCTCAGCTGATGTCCATTCAGTCTCTCTTGTTGTGATGGGAAATCAGTCTATAAAAAGATTCAGACTATTTGGTTCAGTTCAGTAGAGCTGGTAGTTCGGTTCCCAAACGGCTCTACGTGTCACAACAGTTCAGCTTTGGCAGAGCTCGGCACTCAAACTGGAGTCGACTCCCAAGAGCGGGTTCATAGGGCTTGTTCATAAACAGCACATCTTTGTCCTGTCGCTCATCCCACAAGGTTTATTCAGTTGATAGCACCTCACCATTTCATTTAAAAGCATGCCTCTGACTAAATAAGGATTTTTTCTTTATGTTACAGAGACTCAGCTGTCCTCTTATCCCAGTATAAGACTCCTCAAGACTCTTCATCTGTCTCTAGGTTACACTAGATACTAGAAGGTCTGATGGACTGAGTAATTTGAAATATTGATCCACTCCCTGCCAGGTAATCGGTTAAACTGTGGAAAAAAGCTAACTTTTTTTTTTTTTTTAAGTTTGGGGATTGTGCTGAATCAATGTAGAAATTTTCTGAGGATATCTGCAGAGTAGAGGTCCATTTAAACCTGTGAAGTACTAACTTTGCTCTGTTCGCATTCATTTCTAATGACTTCCCCCCACTTCCTGCCTCCCAATGAGGTATTTTGGATCACATGATTGCAAACAAACTACCCTTTAACCAAAGACAAACATTTTAGAATTCAACTGTTGAATATAGCCAGCCCACTGGCTTTGCAAGGTTCAGCTCACATAGCAGGGCTGCAGCTTGATACTACTCACTGTAGTATCATCCTGCTCCCTTTTGCGAAAAAAGGACCCTGCTTGCTTCAATATTGAAATTTTAAGCAGTTAACTTTTTTCTTTAACCTTGGTAAAGCTAGTATAGTTACTCCCAATCTAGCAGAAGTTCCTAACTATCTTACACAATGATAGCATTTATTCACTCAGTCTCATGACACTACAAATTACAAATTAAAAGTAAAATAAATACCAGGGTTTTTTTTTTTTTTTTGGTTTGTTTTTTTTACGATTCTCTTGCATTAAAGGTCACATATTTCACCCCCTTTTTTGCATATCTAAATCAACCCTGTTTCAGCCCTGCTCAGAACGAGCTGTTTCTATGTCTGTGGCTCTAAATGTTAATGGGCTGTCTGACTCCGCCCCTCTCAGGAAATGGATATGGCACTCTTGGAACTTAGGAAAGTTCGGCGGAACTTTCTTCCAAGCAGGTAGAGCCAACTGAACCTGGGGGGCGGGTCTAAATCCCCACATTACATCATAAGGGGAAAATCTGACAACGGCTTGTTTCAGCACACATTTTCAGAAATGTGGAAAAAGATTAACCTGATACTGGGAAACGTTTGAGAAAAGGCAGGGGCTTGGAATGAAACTCGGAGTGTGAGGGTGAATGTTCTGTCTGTCACATCTCTACAGGCCAATCAGAGCTGCGCTTGCGCAGCTACTGAGGAATAACGCGAAACATGGCAACTATAGACATGTAAGTACTCGACTTTTGTCGTTTTTGAAAAGTAAACAGCTCACTGCTGTTCTTTGTTCTTCTTTTAACGAAGAAATGGTTTCAAGTTCTGATAAAACTGGCACTTTAGCAGCATCCACGCAAACCTCTTCCTCCATAACTGCACCAGCTCTTGCTGCTGCTTGTTTATGTCACGACTCTGCTGCACCTGAAAGTACTGCCCCTTGTCGCAGATTGGTCCTTTCACTTTCTAACTGGGCCCAAACGGTTCAGATGGGATCTTTGCCAGATGGATTCGCCAGTGAGAAACAAGGAAACAGGGGTATCCATCTGCTTTGCAAGGTTAGAAAAAGATACGGGGAGAGAATGGATTTTTCCAATTCTTTGGGGGGGACCCAAATATATGTTAGAAAAGCCTGAAAAAGTGTATTTTTCATAATATGTGACCACACCAACTGAACTTCATTGGACTTCATTGAGTCATTTTGTACTTGCCCTCCTGTGTGTATGATTATGCATGTCAGTGTTAAACAATGTATTTAACAGAAAATAAATAAATAAATAAAGCTGTCTCCTGCCTGTAAGCCATAATTTTTGACCACTTAGATGTAGCAGTGAAGCACATATTTAAATTATAAATCAGGACTGAAAATCACGAGATACTTCTCCTTCTGAAAGCACATAACAAAAAATTGGTGTGCTGTAAACTTAATTCTCCTCCAAATCTGTAGGTCTTTTTCATGAAGCTGCTACTGTTAATAGATGAGCATGTTGGAGCAAATTCTTTCTATAATTAACAGACTGTAACCATCACTATGTATGTCACTTTGAAACTTTTTGTAGTGATGGAGCATGCTGCTATCTTCGCCCCTGTGGAGAAGTCTGATCCAACAGACTCAGCATTCACAGCTTTGGTCTCTCTGCTCTTTTTGAAAGATAATCAGCAGGCAGGGAACTTTGATAAGCTCTGTGAAGTTCTCCGAGCGAAGCACAAGACATGAAGGCCGAGCCGGCTGTGACAGGATCAGTGGTCAGCTGTGATTCTCCTCTAAAAAGTGGAGAGGAGAACAACTCGAGTGCAAAGGGACAGCTCAAGAAGTGAACTAGTGTGAAGAGGAGAGGTGATAAGCTTAATTAGAAGAAAAAACAAACATCCTTTAATACACTCAACCATCTGGTAAAATCCATAACTGATATGTGCCTCTGGTAACAGAATGAAGTCATTGACGCATGAAAAAATGAGTCAACCAAATGTGAAATAAGTGTGCACACACAATTATTAAGCATTTATCGCACACTTGACCTGACCTCAGCGAGGGAAAAATCCTTTTACATAATAGATGCTATTTTCATCTGTCAGTCCACGTGTTGTTTGGGTTACTTTTTCCTTCCCTGCAAAAATGACCGCTGCTTGTCCTCATTAGCATCACTTGTTAGTATTTCCTTCCCTGAAACAAGCTTGTTTAAAGCATCCTGACAAGCCTGACTTGAATCACATGGCTGGGAGGGGAGGGAGTGGGGGGGCTGGGAGGTGTGGCTGTGTCTCCTCTGACGGGGATCAGCAGTCAGGGCTACATGAGGAGAAACTGAGTCTCTGTACAGTTTGAAAAAGAAGCCGTGCCCTGGAACCCTCGACCTCGCCGAGTGCTCATGTCCTCTTGAAGCTTTGAGGCCGGCAGACTTCTGAGACCTTTCCACCCCTGGCTGAGCTGCACTGTCCCAAAAAGCCCTCTGAGCAAGCTAGCCGCTCACGAGGGACCCTTGGATAACTCTTGTGGGGAAGATGTGCCACACGCCCGAGGGATCCTCATGCTAAGACTATGAGCATATGGTTTAGGCCGAGAAGGAGTACAGTGCCAGGAAGGGGCAGTGCTGGATATGATGAAAATTGATTCTTGCCATGCAGCTGCAGGTGTTGTTACTAGATCAATGATCTAGATGATGATCATGATCACTGATCATGTGCCTATTTTTGTGACAGGATGGGCTGTGTGCAAACACAAAAGGCACATTAGAGTGAAAAGAGAAGTGGCAATATATCAGTGATATCCAAATTTAACTAAACCATAATCACTCTTTAGACTCAAAGAGGAAAAAATACACTGAGATAGTTCTTGAGTGGATGCAGCGCTGCTCCAAATGAAAATTAAAAAGGCAGTCACCAATAGTGGATATCAAATATACAGTGCTGACAAAAAGTATTCACCTCTTTGAATGTTTTACCTCTTTATTGATTAAATAATTCAATCTTGTTCAATATATTTGGCTTTTTAAAGCCAAATTATATTTCTACAAAGTAATGTCAATTATATTTAAAAATGTTTGAGGTAAAATAAATGTGACTCAAGTGATTGTGAAATAAAAGACACCTGGATCTGAAAGGTCCAATCACTAGTTAATCAGTATTCCTGGTTACCATTACACCATGAAGACAAAAGAACACACCAAGCAACAAAGAGAAAAGGTTATTGAAAAGTCTAGGTCTGGTGATGGATTAAAAAAAATCCAAGGCATTACACAACAAGGATGGGACAACATAGGAGGAATATAGCAAATATGTGAATCTGCCTCAATTCAGTGAAACACCAGTGAGAGAGGCCACGAAACCACCTATGACTGCTCTGAAGGAGTTACAAGCTTCAGCAGCTGAGATTGGAATGAATCAACTACAACAGCTGTTGCCTGGGTTCTTCAAAGTTTTATGTGAAAGTGGCAAAGAGAAAGCCACTGTAGAAAATTAGAGTTTGCCAAAAAAGCATTTAGGAGACTCCATGGTCAAGTGGAAGGAAGCTCTTTGGTCTGAGGAGACTAAAATGGAGCTTTTTAGCCATCAGACAAGATGCTAAACACTGCACATCACCACAACCAAACCATCCCCAAGGTGGTGGCAGCATCATGCTGTGGGGATGCTTCTTGGCCGCCGGCCCTGTAAGGCTTGTGAAGGTAGAGGTCGAAATGAATGTGGCAAAATTTAGAGGAAATCCTTGAGGACAATCTTATTCAGTCTGCAAGAGAACTGCAGCTTGGGAGAAGATTTATTTTCCTGTAAGACAATGAGCATACAGAGGAAAGCTTCACAGAAATGGTTTAAAGCAGTGGTTCTCAACTGGTTGAGTCATGGGACCCACCATCAACTCATCAAGGAGAACTGTGACCCAAATTTTGGAGATCTTTTTGGTCTATCAGATATATTTAATGAAAAAATAGTAGAGCATGGGCCTATGACAGTACAATGTACCAAAACAATGAAACAGGACAAAACGGGCATGTTTTATAGAGTCTCAAAGATAATTTGGCAGAATTTTTTCCCCAGGCAAACATCCGCTACCCACTGAAAAGCGCTTCGCGACCCACTTTTGGGTCCCAACTCACCGGTTGAGAACCACTGGTTTAAAGACAACAACGGGAATGTTCTGGAGTGGCTGAGTCAAAGCACAGACCTCAGTCCAGAAGAGAATCTGTGGTTGGACTAGAAGTGGGCTGTTCATGCCCAATCCCTATGCAACCTGACAGAGCCTGAGCAGTGGTACTTTCTGTACGATTAAATGTGAGAACATTCTATCATTTGAAGCAGTGATACTCAACATGTGGCTCTTTTGTGATTATTTGTGGCTCTTTTATGTCTTAATTTTAAATTTGATTTCCCCAGAAATCCTTGGAAAGGGGAAATTTCTTTGCCCTTTTTTTTTTATCATTTTTGCCACTTTTCACCCATTCAAGCTACCTTTGGCCTTTAAATACAACTTGTTTCTTACTTTTTGCCCATGCAGTTTTGTCAATCTTAACTGCTTTTTTCCATTTTAGACACTTTTAACTCTTTTTTTTTTTTTTTTTTTTTTTTTTTTCATGTTTTTGCCACTATTGGACCATTTTTTTGCCACCTGTAACTCATACTTTGGTAACTTCTCACCCATTTTTGCTACTTTCTGACTCTTTTCTCCCCATTTTTGCTGTTTTTTCATCATTTTTGCTATCTTACACCTATATTTATTGCTACTTCAAGCCGTTTTTGCCACTTTTCACCACTTAGATTGTGGCTCTTGCAAAGGAATTTTTCAATACCTTTGGCTCTTTGGTTGAGCAGGGGTGAGTAACACTGATTTAAAGCATGTAGTATCTACTTAAGTATTACACTTGTTTGTATGGTGGCTGGCCAGACCTCCATACTAACACGTCTTTCAGCTGTTAGAGATGTGTCGTGCTTCTCAAGAGGGTCTTAACGTGCATCTGAAAACTATCTTTTCATCATCCTTCAAAGACTCTCTAATTAAGATTGAATGCATTAAAGCTGTCTTTGTGACCTCGGATGAATTTCTCACAGTTTCAGGAACCACATCACAGATACTCTTCCTGTTTATTTAAATCCTTGCCCTTGAATTTTATTTTCTTTTGTTTTGCAGACAGGTGCAACTGAAGGACAAAACTGCAGCACACATTAAAAAGAAAAAAAAAAAAAAAAAAAAAAAACTTCATCTAAAAGCTCAGTTGCCTTTAATTATTTAATCAAAGTGTCAGTCACATTGCACCTACATTAACCTCTTTGCTTCTGCAATTAACCAGAAAACATATGATTAGCAGAGCTAAATGTCCTTCTGTCCTCAACCCAAGTCAGAGTGCCAAATTAAATTTTGGATTTCGTTCCCTTGTAGCTTTGTAATGAAAGTGCTCGAGGATTTTTTTCTGTTTTCGTTTTGCAGTTTATCAGTGATGATGTGAAGAGTTTTCACCTTCAGTTAAAGATGGTGGGAAAAGATCGGCTCGGCAAGGACATTATAATCCTCTTTTTCATGTAGCCAAATGCAGTGAAATGGTTTTTTTTTCATGGTGAAAGATCTGATAATTTAAAAAGCCAAAGCTAAGCCAATGTTGACTCTGTCCAAGGTGGTTGGCTTTGATTCATATTTTGAATAAGGTAAAAAAAAAAAAAATCTGTATTCAAGTTTCTTTTCATTTTCCAACTAAATCAGTTTCTCTTAGTTTTACTTCTGGGATTTCTTTGCCCAGCTCTTTGGGAATGATCCAGCACTTGGTACTTGGTAAATAGTTGTTGTGAAGCCTAATGAATGGCAATTAGTGATCCCACATTTTCCTTGATTCATTGTTGCTGTCTAAAAACAAAAAAAAAAAAAAACAAAAAAAAACAAAAAAAAAAAAACCAAACAAAAAAAAAAACTACATAAACAACGTATATTTTAGGTACTCTGCCTTAAACTCTACACGGCAGCACTTGCGTCCAATTGAACCTGAAGCACTTGATGGCACTTACTGATGTTGTTTCTTCTTGTCTAGATCATTGCTTGTGTTGTTCTTGCTCTCAAATGTACGTCGCTTTGGAGAAAAGCGTCTGCTAAATGACATTGTAACATTGTAACATTGTAACATAATTGATTTCAATCCTCAAATTTAACTCTTGAGTCAACAAGCTATCATCAAATAGCACAAACAACACAACCTACTCATTGCAAAAGGCAGAGATAATTGCAGTGCCATAAAAAACTATTTGCCGCTTTTCTGATTCATTTTTTATTTTATTTTTTTGTAGAATAGTCACACTAAAGCGATTCAGATCATCAACCTGATATGAATATTAGACAAAAATAACCAGGGATAATATAAATTGCATCTTTTAAATGATGATTTGATTTACCAAGGGAAAAAAAACATCCAAATGTACCTGGCCCTATGTGAAAAAGTAACTGACCCGTTGATGAATTATTAATCGACTGTGATTAACCACGTTTTTTGAAAGCTGAGTTCAGTTTCAATAGTCACATGCAGTCCTTCATGCTGCAAGACATGTTGATTTAAGAAATCTCTTATTATTATATATAGAACCTGTCTGACAAAGTGAAGTAGGCAAAAAGATCACAAAAAGCCACAGTGAGAGCCATTATCTACAAATGGAGAAAACTATGAACAGTGGTGAACCTTCCCAGGAGTGGCCGGCTTACCAAAAGTAATTCAAGAGTGCATCAACGACTCATTGAGGAGGTCCTAAAATAACCCAGAACAATGTCTAAAGACATGCAAGCCTAACTTGACTCAGTTAAGGTCAGAGTTCATGATTCGACAAGAAGAAAGACGCTGGGCAAAAACGGCATCCACGGGGGAGTTCCAAAGCCAAAACTGCTGCTGACCGAAAATTACAGGTTTGTCTTGCATCCTGATGATCCCCCAAGACATTTGGGAAAATATTCTAATGACTGACAAGACAACAGTTGTTATATCTGACTATAAACTTACAGCATTTTCATAAAACGAGCTTCATATCAACAGTATGAAACAAACTGTGTTTTGAACCCCATGTTGATGCTACCTCCAAGAAGGTTCAGCAAAGATTGTTCTTTTTGAGGAAAATGAGAACCTTCCATGTTTCTACTGAGATGATGACTCTCTTTTAAAGAACTTTTATTGAATCTGTTTTAACCTTGTGTATTGTTGCATGGTTTGGAAACCTGAACCTGTCCAATAAGAACCGTCTCACTAGTCTTGTTAAAACTGCTGGAAAAATCTCAGGAAGTCAGCAGGCTGGGGTAATGTCTATGCATAACAGACAGGTCCTGAGGAAGGCTAATGCTATTCTGGATTGTCCTAATCATCCACTTGGAAACAAGTTTGAGCTTTTGCCCTCAGGCCGTCGTTTTAGGGTTCCTATGAGGACGACTAAAAGACTTCAGGTCTCTTTTATCCCCAGTGCAATTTATTTACTTAATGGCAATTAGCCCTAAGGTTGCTCCTGTTCTTCTTGCACTATTATTGCTCATTTGCACATCCACACAAGGCACTTTTTTGCAATACTTGATAGTTATTTTCCATTTTTGGTATGAGCTCTAGACTAAACTTCAGTGATTTTGTGTACGTGTATGGTGTTTCTTATATTGTGTTGTTTTTTTAAATTTGTCCGACTTTTAGACTTTCTGCTGATGTTGTCATTGTGTACCTTGTCTTTTGAGTGCCCCTGCTGCAAAACTAATTTCCCTTCATGAGACAATAAAGAGATTCTGATGCGGATTCTGATTCTGACAGGCTAACATGGTGCTGTCAGTGTGATGGTCTAGGTCTCCTTTGCTGCTTGCTGTGATTGATGGAACCATGATTAATGGGGTCTACCAGAAAACCCTGAAGGAGCCATCAGTTTGTGACCTGAAGCTCAGGAGTACTTTAGTTATGCAGTGATGTGAAGAACTCTTTGCCAGTTGTTCCAAACGCTTGCCTGCAATTGATGCTGCCAAGGATGGCACAACCAGTTCTTAGGTATCGGAGGCCATGAGTTTTTGTATGTGGCCATTAAACATTAAAGTATGACAAATATGCAAAAAAAATGAGAAATTAGGAAGGAGCCAAATACTTTTTTACAGCACTACCCATCTGAATGTAAAATCATATAAGCAACAGGTATTGCTGGTCTGCCTCTCCCCTCCCCCATCCTGATTGGTTCCTGAGTGCACACACCTATTTATTACTCTTTTCTTGCTCCATTTTCCCTGCACAAATGCATTGCATGTACGTGACACGGGGGTTTTCTCTCCCTGAGTTTTGCAAACAAACTTTGTGACTCATCCTATGGGCCTCAAAGTCAACCATCAAAGCGACTCTAAAGACTCAGAGTTGAATCCACATCTGAAGCATATGGAGATGATTTGAATTTCTCCCACACACACACAAAAAAAAAAAAACACCCAAAGACATCTGCTTTGAACACTCCTTTCTGAACAAAAGTGTTGTCTCTGCCTTTGATTGCAAAATGTCCTGGTACTCTATTATTGACTGTCTCATACACAACTGGCAGCAAGCTTTTAGCGGTGTGCAAACAAACGTCAGGCCAGTCAACACAAAAATGGCAGCTGGAACTGATCATTATCTAGAAGTGATTAAGCCTCTCAGTAGCATGTCAACAGCTGAGCAATTACTCTGTCAATTGGCGAGAGCTGTTTATGAGACACATTGTCAACTGGTGGCAACAGAGCAACCAGTTAACAGCAAGGCAAGGCGGAAAGACGCTGAATCCTTTCACACAATCTGGCATGACTATTGGGGAAAAAGCTGTTTATTTGATGGTAAGTGGATGAATACACAGAGTTTTTTCAATAATTGTAAGGGATAAGAGAAAGAGGTGAAATAAAGAGGCTGACAACAATAGGATCCATCTGACATAAGAAAAGCAACCATCATCTGTTCTTTTGTTTTCCTGCTACAAACAAACAGGGCTGGGCGTCAAGAGCTTCCACCAAAGCATGAGTCAACAGGATAATGAATACTCTCACTGAAAACCTCAACAACAAATACACATTTTCTGGAGACTGAGGCTGCACAACTCAATATTTTCCCTACAATCAATCACAAAGAGTAACTGATTGTGAAACAAATGAAAAATTACATTATTACCATTCTTTTAGTCATTAAATTATTTAAGATCTATGATTGCTGGCAACAGTAATGGCAGTGACAAGAATGGGTAGGATGAAGGGATCACACAGAGCTTATGAGAGAAAATGTAAAGTTTAGTGTGGAATTTGTGCTTTTTAATACCCAGTTCTCTATCTAAAAAGTTGGTTATATCCATATATAAGGGTTATGATGAGATGCACTGCCCTGCCATGGTACTGTGATGGATGCCACAGTTTTCAATTAAACAAAAATGTCATATGTCAGTATTTCATATCCCACAATCAACTCTAAGTGATATTATTAGAAAATCAGAGCATTTAGGAACAACAGCAACTCAGCCATTAAGCAGAAGACCTCATAAAAAAGTAATGACTGCTAAAGTAAATGTTGAATGTCATAAAGTCGCCAGTGCTTTGCTGAGTGCAAACCTCACATCAGCAAGTCCAATGCCAAATGTCAAATGGGGTGGTGTAAGGCACACTGAAACTGGACCAGGACAATTTCAGAGGAAATCCTATCTAGAATTTCTAATCGGTTTCCAGAAAAAAAAAAAAAAAAAAAAAAAAAAAATCCCCAATTTCCATAAAAGCATCTTAAAAATTTCTGAGCAAATTTTGCCAAAACTTTGAAAATATTTCTGAAAATGTATCAAAAAATCCCTAGATTTCAAAGTAATTCCAAGCAAAATCCTGTAAAATCCACATCCTTTCACAAATTAATGGTAACAACATACCTAAAATTTCCAATAAAAATCAGGAAAATTCCCCCCCCCAAAAAATTAAATAAATAAAAGCATATTTCACAGAATTTCAAAGCAAATTCCTTTCAAGAATTTTAATCAAATTCCAAACATTTTACAAATAATTTTTCCCATAATGCCAATTAAATGACAGAATAAATTTTCCAACCATTTTAACAAGCTTCATCAACTTTCCATTAAAAAAGCCAAGATTTTTCAGAAGATATTTCCCTTTCTTCCCAAAATGTTGCAAATTTTTTCCCAAATTCCCAGTTAAGTAAATCACTGTTTTTTAAAGAAAATTTCCTGAAAATTTAAAGTGAATTTTTCAACATTCAAAGCAGATTGCTTTAACTTCTTTGGACATTCCAGACAAGTATCTCTCTGATAAAAAAACGAATAGCATGAATTATAACTAAGTTGTAAGAAACCTAAATGTAAAGTCTTCAGATGTACATGCAGGGTCTCAGGAGGTTTAAGAATCTTTTTGTTTGATCAGTAAGTGTGTTTCAGGCTGCAGAAGAGGCATCAGTTGTAACCTGTTTTTGTTGTTATGGCAACAAACTCTACTCGCCATGGCAATGATAAGACAAAATACATATTCAATAATCATATCAGGCTGAACAGACTAGACTTTTCAAAGCAAAAGCAAAATCCCCCCTTTTATAGATATCCAAACTCTTCAGTCCTCCGTCATTGAGGATGGAAGATTGAATCTCCATCATTCCATCGTTCTTCTCATTAATGTAACCTTTGTGTGGTGATATCTCTCCACTCTTTGCTCAACCATCTGTCCTTTGTAAGGAGCCATCAGTGTCTCATACAGTGCATTTTCTCCATAGAAGTAACCTTAAATGACAGCATTAAGCCATTAGTCTCTATCCTCATTGTCTAGCCTCCACTTCAGCTTCTGAGATCATTCTTTGGAGAAGAAGAGGATTACATGGGAGCTTTGTGTGTTGTTTGCCATGATAGAGTGTGCTGAATGCCTCCTTCATATGTCCATGCAGGCCGTTTGTGGATGATGGGAAGAGAGGTAAGATGTAAAATGAGTAGTGTTTGCGTGTGTAAATGCAGTCCACCAGGGTTTGTTATAGCAGTTGGCGTGTTGTATTCCCAACAAGGCCACACCAGGGAGAAGGCCGCGGTACTGTGCTCCTTCTGGACATCACTCACTCGGCTTCCTCGCAGCATCCTCCTTCTCCTCCTCTCTCTGTCACTCTGCTGCTCCATTCTCACGCTCTCTGTCTTCATCTCTCTGTATCTGAATCACTTGCTCCTTTTTTTTTATTTCTTCTTCCTCCTCCTCTATTTCTCCCCGGAGTGGAGTTTCTCTCATTTATTGCATCCGTCATTTGTCTGTCGTTCCCCAGTTCCCTCTTTCTCGTCGGCCACATCTCACCCAACCATTACCTTACCGACTCAGAGTGTTCCTCCAGACTTAATCCACTTTATCTCTGTTTATCTGGGCTTGTCTTTTTTTTCCGTCTTCCTTTTGTCTCGCTCCCCCTTAGTTTATCTTCATGCCTTCTTCTTATCTTTATTCTCTCAGTTGTTTCTCATATTGTCTTCCTAATGTGTCCCAACCTCTGCTCCTCACCTTCACACTGTCACTTTTACTCTGTTTATCTCTTGGTAACGCTGCTCCCCCATGTCTCCCAGACTTTTTTCTTCCTTTATCTTGTCCAAAAATTCTGTACGTTTGACTTTTTAGGTGGATAAGCATTGCAGTTACATTTCATCTATTATACTGAGAAAATCCCTGATTACCTTTGTTTTGAAATGAAGGAATTGTTCAGTTTCAGCATGAACAAGCAAACCTATAACTACACAATCCCCACCTGAGAAACATGAAGATACAGCATCCCAATTCCATAAAAGTTGGGACACTGTAAAATGTATATAAAAACAGAATGCAATGATTTGCACATCTCCTAAACCCATATTTTATCCACAGTAGAATAGAAACATTGCATAAGATGTTGAAACTGAGATATTTTACCATTTCATGAACAATATTAGCTCATTCTAAATTTTATGGCAACAACATATCTCAAAAAAGCAGAGAACGGGAAAAAAAAAAAGGCTGGAAAACTAAGTAGTATCAATGAAAAATAGCCAATAAGGTTAACTGGCAACATGTCAGAACCAAGACTGGGTACAAAAGGAGCATTTTAGAGAGAGAGAGTCTCCAGAAAGTAAAGACGGGCAGAGATTCTGCAAAAACTGCATACATTTGCTAAGACTTGGAACATCCCACCATCTACAGTAAAAGGTTTACAGAATCTGGAGAAATCTCTCTGCTTAATATACAAGGTCAAAGGTCAATGATGCTTGTGATGCTTGTTATCTTTAGGCCATCAGATGACATTGCATTAAAAACAGACATTACTTTGTACTGGAAATCCCTAACCTTGCAAGGCAGATGGATACGCCCGTTTCCTTGTTTTTCACTGGCGAATCCATCTCGCAAAGCTCCCATCTGAACCGTTTGGGTTTAGAAAGTGACAGGACCAATCAGCAACGAAGGGCAGTACTTTTAGGTGTGGCGAAGTCGTGATGTAAACAAGAAGCACCATAAGCTGTTGCAGTTATGGAGGAAGAGATTAGCATGGATGCTGCTTAAGTGCCAGTTTTATCAGAACTTGACAACATTTCTTTGTTAAAAGAAGAACAAAAACGACAAAAGTCGAGTACTGACATGTCTATAGTTGCCATGTTTCATGTTATTCCTCACTAGCTGCGCATGCGCAGCTCAATAGCAGCTACGTCATGGGTTTTTTTTGATGCTCTTATTGGCCCGTAGAGATGTGATACACAAAACGTTCATCCAATCACACTCCGAGTTTTTTTCAAATCCTCTGCCTTTTCTCAAACATTTCCTATTGAGGCTTTCCCAGATGGATATGTGAAACAAATCCATCTGGCATGTCAGGTTAGGAAATCCTTGCATGGGCTCAGGAACACTTTTCACACATCATTGTTTGTCAACACAGTTCGCCGTGCCATCCAAAAATGCATGTTAAGCTGTATCGAGCAAAGAATAAGCCACATGTGAACACAATTCAGAGACGCCCACGTCTTCTCTGAGCCAAAGCTCAGTAAAATGGACCAAAGTAAAATGGAAAACTGTTCTGCGGTCACATGCATGAAAATTTGCAATTAATTTTGTTGACCACGGATGCACTGTCCTGTGGACTGAAGAGGAGAGGGACCATCCAGCTTTTTATCAGTGCACAGTTCAAAAGCCTGCATCTCTGATGGTATGTGATTACATGAATGCCTATGGCATGGGCAGCTTACACATCTGGAAAGGCACTATCAATGCCAAACAATATATAGATGTTTAAGAGCAACATATCCTCCCATTCAGATGTCTCTTTCAGGGGAGGTCTTGCATATTTCAGCAAGATGATGCTAAACCACAAGCCGAATTCAGTACAATAGCATGGCTTCTGAGTAGAAGAGTCTGGGTGCTGAACTGACCTGCCTGTAGTCCAGACCTTTCACCAATAAAAAACATCTGATGCATCATAAAACAAAAAAACCCTGCAACGAATACTCAAAACTGTTGAGCTGCTAGAATCCTACATCAGACAAGAATGGGAAAACATTCCTCTCCAAAAAACTCCAGCAACTGATCTCCTTGCTTCCCAGATATTTACAGACTGTTGTCAAAAGAAGACAGGATGCAACACAATGGTAAACATGGCTCTGTCCCTACTTTTTTGGGATGTGTTGCTGCCATTAGATTCCTAATGAGCAAATATTTTTTCATGCAATTGTAAAATATCTCCATTTCAACATCTGATATGTTGTTTATGCTATTATGAATACAATATAGGTTCCCAAAATTTGCAAATCGTTGCACTCTGTTATGCACTCATTTATGGATGGCCTGATAATGAGGGAGAAAAGCTGTTTAAAAATGTTGCTTTACAGGTTTGCATTGCAAGCAGCTTGCAAAGATTGCTTGCAGTGTGTAGTGGGAAGGTAGCGCCACTTTTAACTAGTTTTCTCCCTAATTATTGGAAATTCATCCAAAAGACAAAAACATCTTACGGCTTCATAAAATTTCTAGTGTGACCAGACCGTACGGGTTGTGGAAGGTTTCACCTTTGAAAAATCTGGAAAGATTTAAATTAATATTTGGTGCAACACTGGAAGTAAGAGTTGACATAAAATCCAGAGACCAACCTTCAACATCTGAAGGGATTTTTCTGGACGGTGGATGGTTTCATTGGACATTAAGTGTTACATCTCTGTTATAGATAGACTCATTGTTACTCTGAGAGCTGCTACTTTGTACCTGCTGCACTAATCAGTGTCTTTCTACATGAACGAAGACTTAAATTACTCTTTTAAAAAGTGACTGTTAGCGACAAAAACACAGAAAAGAGACAATACTTTCCAGTTTGCCTCCGTCTTAATGAGCCCTTTGGTCTATTTTAGACTGCTGTTTGGCTTTTCTTGCCCACACCTGTCTTTCATCTGCCTCCTTTGCAGCCACAGGAGGGAAGATTGTTTTTGTAACAATAGAGACAGCTGCTAAGTAACCTTACTTTTTTTTTTTTTTGCTTACATATTCATCCAGACAACCTTTAAAGGTGATAGCATGTCAAATCTGCCTGTTATGCTCACACAAGTGGGAAAAGATCCCTAAATCTTCTAGATAATTCTCACTTAGTATTTAAAAGCCTTAGGCTTGCAACACACTAGACAAGAGCCTCCCTGATGAAGAATGATAAATATCAAATGACTGAAATTCCCATTTCCAGACTTGAATGCCTCCAGCTAAATACCCACAGCAGCCAATTAGAGCAAGCAGACTGGCAAGCGTCACCGACTGGATCTTAGGCACTTGTAGCACCACAGCTCCACTTAACTGTGCATCTTCAGATCTTGTGTGATAGCCAGAGGAGGTTCAGGCATTATAATTCTTCCAGTCGTGTGTTTCAATCAAGAGTTCAGACTTTTTGCATGCAGTTAAGGCATTGTAATGGCGAAGAGCACTCTGGCCAATCACAGTACCAGTGCGGACCAAAACATGTCGGCCTCCTGGTGAGTTAACAAGCTCAGGTTTACTCAAATTGCTGATATCTAGGACATCTAGTGAGTTTTTTTAGTTCAACATACAAATATATATCCACTAAGGTGAACCTGGGTTACTCTTAACGTCCATCCAACCATTTTCTACACTAATCATGCTGTTTGGAGTCATGGGGTGCTGGAGTCAATCAGCTGTCATTGAATGAAAGATGGGGTACACCCTGGACTGGTTGCCAGTCAATCACAGGGCTGACATGTAAAGACAAACCATCTGGCAAGCTCACACTAACGCCTGCAGGTAATTCAGAGTCCAGTGAGCACATATTTGGTCTGTGGGAGGAACCTGGAGTACCCTAGGACAACCTGAGCATGCACAGAACACATGCCAACTCCACAAAGAAGGACCCAGTCTGATCTGGATCCAAACTAGAGAGTCAGAAAAGCATGTGTAGACGGATCTCTTTGTGTGAAATCTTGGTGTCTGACAGCATGGTATCTATTTTTCTTTCATGTGGGTCATTAGGGGTCTCATGTTGAGATAAAGATATAGGGGCCTGCAAGGACAAAAAGGTTGAAAATGACTGAAGTGTGAAGGCATGCACAGGTTAACACACTATGATGAACTGCTTGCCACTGGTTGATAGCCCCTCATAAAAAATTCTGAGAGAACAATATGGCATTTGGCATTAGCTGCTAGCATCAGAAACAATCAAAAAAGGATTAAAAAAAATCAATAAGAAAGACATTCAATATCACATTTACTTGTGTGGATTAAATCTTTAAAGTTCCCAGAATGTCACCCAAGTTTCAGGCTCACTGGAAAAGCTTCTGTAAGGAATTTATAGGCATGGATAATGCCATTGGGATGGCACAATGGCTAGCTGCAAGAAGATAAAAAGCAAGAGGCTACAATTTGTGACTCAAAAGTTGTTGACTTTGACACTTCTTATCATATCAGACAACATCTGGGAAAGTTAAAAAGCCTTTTTTTCAGCATACGTTTTTCTCCTACTTCCTCCAATTTACTAACCTGACACACCAGATGGATTAGTTTCACACATCCATCTGGTAAACCTTCCATAGACAGTGTTTGAGAAAGGGCAGAGCCTTTGAAGAAAAAAAAAAAAAACTCAGAGGTTGATTGGATGAACATTCTGTCTGTCACATCTTTTTGGGCCAATCAGAGCAACAAAACACATGTCGTCATAGCCACTACTGAGGAGTAAACTCCATAGAGAACTGCATAACGTGAATCATGGCGACTGTAGACATGACAGTACATGACATTTGAAAAGAAAACAACTCAATGCTGTTCTTTGTTCTTCTTTTAACAAAGAAATGGTGTCAAGTTCTGATAAAACTTACACTTTAGGCCTCTGCCGAAAGTACTGCCTCTCGATTGGCTGATTGGTCCTGTTACTTTCTAACCGGGCCCAAGCACCACATATGATGACAACACAAGCACCATTTGAAATAGAGCACAGACAAAAAGCATTAGAAGCATCCCTGTTTAAAAGAAAAGCTTGTTAGTATTGAGTATTTATTTCTACAGCAGAGGAAAAATCTGCAAGCAAAGCGATGTCAGTGTGCATCATTTATGTACTGCCTCTGCATTGATTCAGAATAAAACATGAAAACGTTTATTCCAAATACCTCTACTCAAGTTACTTTAAAGTACCTTTGCAATGATACAAAGGTATTTTATCATAAGAAATAGATTCAGTGTTGCTGCAGCCTTTTTGTCTGAATAACTTTGAGTTTAACTTAACAATAGATGGATATCATTCCAGGGCCAGAGCCCTTCATTGGATTGCTTTGTCATTGAACACTTAAAGTTTGTGCTCAAGCAGGAGACATTGCATTCAAAAGCGAGGGGATCAATATGGTGCTACAAGGTGAGGGGACAGTCAATTGATAAAGAAATCAAGTGGTCTGCATGGTGGTGGTGAGATTGTGAGTTTTATCACCTCAGCTGGACTTGAGAGAGGAATAACCTTCCCAGCACACCGAGATAAACCTGTCGTATTACCCCGTGCAATCCTTCCCCCAAAAAGTTTTCCATTTCACACAAGCGTGCTATATCCTCCCTCAGCTTCAAAGACTGGAGATAGAAATGTTACCATAACAACAGCTGTCTGTAAAGCAGCTGCAAATGCTCACAGAGCCCCAGCCATTCTGGGTCCACAGTTTCTAGAAGTCGAGAGAAACCCGCTGCTATCTCCTTCAGAGCGGATTTATAATTTGTCAAAAGCAGGGATATTCTGGCATGGGAGAAAATGAAGCGCACCTAAAGTCAAAAGGAATTGGAGAGTGAGGTTTTTTTTTTTTTTTTACTACTTTTTGCAGCGCTACCATGAGCTGCCAGCATATATGCACAGCTTGATATTGAGCTGCTGTTCTTAGCATTAGCTGCCATTCTGAATGATAGCAGTAGGCTGGAACATAAAATAAATAAGAAGTGACAGTCCTTCAAATTTGGATGTTTTTGCAAGTATATTTTGGCATTTCTTCCTACTTCATGGAAAAAATTCTGCAATGTTTCCTGCAGAGAGCCACTTTTACAGTGGAAGGTAAGTCATCGGCCTCATTCCAACACCTAATTAGGCCTAACTAACTCTAAAAATATTTGCAGATTCAGAAAGAAACTGTCTTTGTCTTAAACAAACAAAGGAAAGGCACTTAGGCACAGCTACTCAAGTCTTTGGTTAATAGGAGAATAAATTCAAAGTCATTATTTATAGTTTAATTTGCATTTGGCTATTTAAGGCATTTGAAGAGCATGCAGGACACAAGTTCTCCTATATGCCCATTATTTCCTTTCCCATGATGCATCTGTCTCTCAGGCCAGCTCCGGAGGAAGTCAAGCGAAGCAAACACTATCTGGCTGGCTGTGAAGCCGGCACTGGGGGTTAGAGCTTATCTCAGTGCAGGCAAGGGTGCAACCAAAACAAAGGCTATGTGGACTCCCTGACTTTAAGCCCATCATATTTTATAACACAGAGACAGACAGAGAAATGGAAGCAGTGGCATTTCATTGACACAGACTCAGACTTGCCAGACATCGCAGTGAAATCAAACATCCTGCATTCTTCTAAGCCAATCCTGATTATAGAAAAAAAAAAAAAAAAGAATGTGAAACCACAAAGCTTATGCCATTAAACACATGGAGGGTTTACCCAGCAGGAGTCCGCAGTGACAATCTGGGAGATGTTCAAAGAATTTTCCATCCCTCTAAAGGAGACTGTTTTCACCAGAATGCAGCCCCGTGTGTTCACTAATTAGAAAACAGGGGAAGCTGCTGCAGTGTAAATGGGATGCAAGTGATACCTCGTGATGAAAAATGGACTGCGGCACAGAAAAAAAGGAATGTCACTAATAAGATGCTCTCGGAAATAGCCTATTAGTATGTGCACGACTGTTTGTTGCTACAGCATGTTCTCCCACAGAGAACTGAAGTAGTGTAGGC
This sequence comes from Cheilinus undulatus, assembly GCF_018320785.1. Lineage (NCBI taxonomy): Eukaryota > Metazoa > Chordata > Actinopteri > Labriformes > Labridae > Cheilinus > Cheilinus undulatus. Next base: position 8,115,470 of record NC_054868.1, read on the forward strand.
TAATCATCATTACAGTCCAAGAAGAAGCAAACAAAGAGCAAAGCCCTTCCATATCAAAGAGGCAATTTGTCAAAGTAAGAAATCAAAATGCAATGCTTTATTTGCCTGCTAGACATGCTACATAATAAGCTACCTTTTTAGAGATTGTACTAGCCTGTTTCTCCTCTTGAAGTGTTGTAATGAAGTCAGCAAACATCAAGTCTGAGATAAAGCTGCTGTTTCAGCAACTATAGTGTCATGAGCATTCTTGTAAACATACTTGCCTATATGTGATGCATGTGACCGCAGGACACCACTAGAGGGCACACGAGAGTGTGGGCCACACAGCTACCTGATGTGTGTGATGTAAAGTATGAAAATGGGAACACTCTAGAAGATTTTTTTATGTTGATTCTGAAATAAGAACTTACTAAATATATAAGCATTAATAACCAATAGTGACATCAGAACAGCTCAGACTAATGATTGCTGGTCAAAACACTCCATCTCCACTTTGTTTCTACAGTGTTTTCATCTGCACATGTGCGTAATGCTCCTGGTTTATCCATTGAAAGACCCCGTAGAGTGAAAATAAATAAATATTTCAGTTCTGTGTGTCAAATAAAACATCTCTAAGTTTATAAATTAAGCTTCAACCTCCTGAAAAATTAGGCAGCAAATTCTGCTCCAGAAAGGTGTGGGCGTGTCTGTTGAATAAGCTAAAGCCACTGAACAGAGTGCAGCTGCCTGGCTCTGTGCCAGTGAAGAGACTAAGTCTGTTTTCTGGCTCAAATCTCTGTTATGATACTTTAAATGATCCATAGACCACTGTGGCTAATAGATTTGGCAAATTTACCTCACAATAAACCAAAAAAAACAGCATTTGACTGGCTATTAATTTCAATAAAGGCAGTGACATCAGCTAACAATGGACTGGACTGAGATGAACTGCTCTGTGATTTTATATTGTAGTGTTAGAGGGGCGGGGTCATTCCCTACTGTGGGCACGTGACATCATGAGCCCACATATTTGCCCCACCTACATGAAACCAAGCCAGGAAAGAGGTGAAAAACTTAAATCCTAAATTCAGTCACATGTAGATCTCAGTGTTTTTTTCTTTGCATGTTTACTAACAACCATATTTCAACATATCTAGTGTGCCAAGACAAACATTTTGGATTTCACTTGACAGGGTCTTTAATTCAAAACAGTCTGACCGCAGCTCTCAGACGCCCCCCTTGCAGACCACTACGGTGAGACGTTGCCTCTGTCAGGACAGCTCATGCTACAAACTTACAAAATAAAATTGGATTTAACTTCCAGTTAGGGTAAGGGTTAAGATACAAAAAGTTAAAAACCTGGCCTGCAAAACGTTGCAAAAAGTTTAATAAAGTTGATTAATCAGTCTGCTTAAAGAAAAAAGCTAGCTCTCCATGAAAACAGCGTAACACAGTTAACGTAGCTATGAAGCTAACAAAGCTATGTTTGCTACATGCACTTTTACAATGTTTACTACAGCTAATGTAACTACATTTGCTCTTGCTTTTGCCACATTGTTGTTACCTATGTAGCTAATGTAACAATGTTAGCTTTAGCAAGGTTTGCAAAAGATCAAAAATAATTGGGCTAATATAGCTACATTGGCTTACCTTGCAGCATTAACTGCATAGATAGAGTAGCTACAGTAGCTTTAGCTGAAGTTAACACGAATAAAGCTAAAATAGGTCACATATAATTTAATTTCAGATTTAACCCCTAACCTTTTTATCTTTTTTTTTTTTCTTTTTTTTAAATGAAATGATGCTTAGTATGGGATGTTTGCCATGTTGTTATTTCATAATTCTGGCTTTTGTTTATGGATAAAGTTGATTTTTTTTCTATAAAAAAGGGAAATACAGTAGATTAAGTCACTTCTGTCCTGGCGTCTCACAGTGGTGATCTGCAGAAGGGGGTGTCTGAGCTCTGCAGTTAGAAGACAGACCCCTCTTTATTAATTAGGGACTATTAATTCTTAACATCAAGTTGACTGCTTTTGTAGATGTTGTGTTTACAACAGACAGATCAAGTATGGAAGCATATGCTGTTTCAGCACTTCACTGCTCCAGCCTTGGCCCTGAACTGCCCTAGCTCACTGATGGATCAGGCTGCATCAAGGTCATGCCGCATCTCTCCAGATACCAGCTGGGTCACCTGCTGACAACGTAATGTTAATAGCAGCAAATGCCAGAATTACAGATCTTGTTTACTGATGACCTTTGAGTGTGTGCTGTATAGGCTGACCCGGCTTAACCCCACTGATATAGATAATGAATAGATTTGTGTTAAGTAAGTTGGGCCTATTCCACGACCATCTGGTTTAGACAAAGCACGATGGTATCTGAGGTGCATTGTAACTTCATTCATAAAAACTGTTGTTAGTGAGTGAGTAAAAGCACTCACAACAGTGTAATGTGCGAAAGATTAGTGGAGTGTCCCCTTAAAAGGTAATTCAGGATAAATCAGATCATTTCCACTAAAGTGGTGAAATGCTGCCAAGAGGAGACACTCTGCAAACTGCTCCTCCATAATCTGCTTGATATTCTTCTGGGAGTCTAAAAATTGGGATGATTTTTCTTCATGTGGAGAAGACCATGAGGAGGAGGATGTAATTTAAAGTTCTGGTAAAAATGCCAAAGAAAGTAGGGAAAAAAAAAAAAAAGTAGCTGAGAAGTTTTCACCTGACAGACGCAGTATGCATTTTCTGCTAGAGGGAACAAGGTGGACGAATGGTCTACAAGTGACAGACACCTGACTGTGAAATGTGTGAGAGGGAAATATAAGTTTTTGGCAGGAAAATGGTCCGTGTTTTTAATAATTTGTGTGAAAAACAAATTCCCACGTGAAGAGCAACACCAGAGTGTACACGGTGTCAGCGCGAGGAGTCAGAGCCAGGGTGGGAGGTGTCGCCCACCCACAGAAATCAGTAATGAAATGAAATGACACCTGTTTATTTCTTGCTTTTGTTTTGATCTAAGGCTGGCAAGACTGGACGATTTTCAGATCTGACCTGATATAAAACATGAGAGGCCACAGACATAAGAACGTCCAAATGAACAGTCTAGATTATCCAGTGTTGGCCCGCAGCCCACATCAGGCCCCTACATCTTCCCATGCAGGCCCCTAGAACCTGATCAAATTTAGAAATATACAGAGGAAAAAAATATGATGAAGTATATCAGGTGTCTTTAAAAAATCTTCAACCCCCCACAAAACAACTGAGATTGAAAAAAATGTCCATGTTGGTTCAATATTTGATACATTTTACAGAAATCTGCCTGTCAGCCATTACTGGAAAATGAGATACATGATAGAGGCATACTCATTCAGTCTTTATTAACACTGTGGTTTACTTTAGAATTCAGGTGTTTTCCTGCCTAAGAATCAAAAAATAAATACCTGTTTCTTTTTTCAACAGTTAGGACATCGAGAAATAACCAGGAAAAATATCTCAATCGCCCCCTTGTGGCCGGCGATGACATATGGACTGATCTCATTTTAAGATACTTAATGTGGCATACATTTGAAAGAGAAAAAAAAAAAAATCAAAAAGAAATATTTTAATTCAACCAAGAATTGTCATAAATCTGCAGATCATTAGCTATGATGTCATTAATAAATATCTTACATGCCGTTTTCTGAAATCAGGGTGAAGCATGTTGTTTTTCATGGATACATTTTGACTGCAGTGACTCACAATTTTTCTTTATTTTACCAGTGTACCATGACAGAAAAAAGCCTGAGAAATGCTTAGCAAGACCCTGAAACATCACACCTGTGATCTGTAGTAATGATTTCACAGCTATTATTTCACTAGCTCAGTTCACAGTGACATGAGCGCTGCACCCTCACTACGAATGTCAAAGAGGTGTCAAAAGGAAGATGACATGATACACCCTCTTTGCGATTTTTTGAGGTGATAAAAGGTGTTAAAAGAGGTGAAAACAGGATCAGCTGAGCCAGCAGGTGAATGCAGACTTTGCACATTTCTGATGGTGTATGAGACTCCTGTTGTGCCATGCTCTCATACCATCCTGCAATGGTAAAATGCACTGTGAAGGACCACGTAATATCACACCTTGGTGGTAACCACAACACTGTCTCACATACAGCTGATTATATTGGAAAAAAACACTGGAATATTTTCTTTTTCTTCTCTCTGTCTTTATTTGTAGGCACAGGAATGGTAAGAACATGTGCTGTCCCTGCCTGATACTTTCCCCATTGGCCATGGAAGGGCAGGGCTATCCCAGATATAAATAACAGCAATAATGACAAGTGTGCCCCTGCCATTAAGAGACCCTACAATAATGTGAACCTGATATTGATAAAAGCAGCAAAATACGCTCATAATTGAGTGTCTGCCTCGAGCACCTTGCTGATGTATCTACAACGTAAGCAGAGCTCAGTTCTCTGATTGCAGATGGGTATTTGAGACAGGATTTTGATGGAGATTAGTCATAAAAACAAGAAAAGACTTTATTTTAACCAGCGTTAGTGCTTCTGTTCTCATCAAATAACACTGGAGTGACAGCATGACATGTTTCGTATCATGTGACTAACATTGAATTTCCTGTGATGGGACTACTGTTCATGAGCTCATTACCATCCCTTTTGTAAAAGGAAATATTGCTCAGTCTCAAGACATAAAGACAGCGGGACATCACTCTTGTGGGTGGAAATGTTAGCAACAAGACCAGCACCAACGAGTCCACAGCAAACTCAATCACAGCAGGGGCTATATTCTGGATTCAGGACTAACCTGAGGGCCTAACAGGGTCACCTTTTTAACCATAAACTGTCAACCTCATTTCACCAGTAATAAAATACAAAAAAAAAAAAAAAAACTTAGCATTGATGATAAATGATTTCTAAATTATAAAAGTTAAAAAGATAAGTTTAAAGGCTCACAATCTGAGAAAAGAAAGTCAAAATCATGAATTTCAAAGGTCAAAATATGATTAATTTTCTAAAATGTGAGTGATAAAGGCCAAACTATGGGATCAAAAAGTCAAAGTTAGGAGATAAAATACAAAATAATTGTTTAAAAAGGTAAAAAAATGACTTAAAATTTAACATTATGAATCTTAAAGCTCAAAATAATATAAAAGAAGTCAAATTATGTGTTGAAATGCGCAATGTACAAAATAAAAAGTCAAAATCCTAAGTTTGAGGCCAAATTGTGAGATGCGAAATTAAAAATATGAAATTAAAACACAAATTACAACATTCCTGACTTTTTGTCTAATTATTTTCACTCCTCCTGTTACAAGGGCGGGATTTGGCCCCCGGGCCTTGAGTTTAACGCTCCTGAGCTAATACAACAGATATGTTATTATAAAATAAACCACATATGAGAGGGCCCATTCACTTGGCTTTTCAGGGGCACTGCCATTACTATGGGCAGGCCTGCTTGTATGAGACATTTCTGTGGCATTTGTATTGTTACCATAATTTTTTTAAAAAGTATTTTTTAATTGGTGTTCCTCTTGTCTCTGTGCATGGTTGTGTTTATTTGTATTAGCATAGTTGTAAGCAGCAGCAGTATGCAATATCTAGTTAGTGACGCTTCTTGGTTTGCTCGCTCCCATTGGCTATTGCTGGTTTTCGGTCAAAGGCTGCCCTATCTGGAAATGTTAATATCAAAGATTTGAATCAAATCGTGGAGGCAGTAATGCAATCATATTGACACCCCACACTTGAGGATTATTTGGACAAATAATCTGTTTAGACAAGCCTTGAATCAGGCCATGCCCCCAGACTGCTGGAGAAGGGGGCCAGGCCAAAAATTGGGCCTTAAATCATCTAATGTGTAGCCAGCCTATGACAGAAGGACACGCTGGGTTCTATTATCACAATGAGGACTGCTAGCTTTGATTCTCAAAAAGGGTGAATCACCCTGACAGCTGAAGGTCTGAACACATCCTCCAGCACAAGCTCCCATTAATCTAATCAGAGTCATCTTCCACTGCAACGAGCCGGGATATGGTTTTCCACAGGCACATCATTTCTGATTAGAGCAGCATATTGCTCTTTATTCTGCAAACGAGCGACAGGAATTAGTTGGAGTCTTTCATTTACATCTTCACATTATTTCCTTTTTTTTCACACTGTTACTCTGAGCTCGGGTAATTTTGTCTCCCTGGTGTCAGCGGTAGCAGAGGAGAGACGGTAGGCAGACAGCGTTAACTGCGGGCGTTCTCATGTGTCATCGGGAATCTTCTCTGAGGTGACACTGTATGGAGGCAGCAGGACAGCTGATTAACACCAGGCTCTGTCTCAAACTCTTAAATACACTCTCCCCTCACTCTGACTCCTGTCTCTGGATTCTGCCAGCTAATGCAGGTGTGCCCGCCCCGACTCTGCAAACACACTAAAAGCAGAAGAAGTGAGTGGGGCGTAATTAAAATTGCAACATGTTGTCCTTTCAGAGACATTATGTTATCCATCAGGCAGTTGATCCATCGGCCCGGCTCGACAGAGGCGGCCCGCTGATGACTCAGAGGCTGCTTACACCAACATCTGCTGTGACAACGCTGGGCTAGCTGACACCAAAATGTGCTGCTGACGCCATCCTGCCGTGCCATCCATTACTGTAATGCCTCTACCTGACTGCTCCGCTGTTTGGAGAGTCATTTCAGGTCAGACTGTTTTATCTTGATAGTCTTGATAGTTAAAACTTTGAAAGAGCGAGAGATTTTTTTGGCCATGCACCATCCCTTTGTAAATAGTTCCTGTAACCTGAGAGATATCAGTCATTTTACAGGAAGGACCGATAAGAGGGTGCACTCATGATCATGAGAAACCTTTCATGCAATTTGTCCCAAGGCTATAGCTTGATTACTGTAACTGGTAGTGGTGTTGAAAATGACAATTTTAACGATGCATTGTGATGCAGACATGAACAATTCTGCATTGCTGCAGAAGCATAAACAATGCAGATGGATGCTGCTTTCCCCCTACAGCTGGACCTACCATCAACACTCAAATAATGACTGGCTTTCCTTCCAAACAGGGCTGCTTTCAATGCATTTCAGTGGTACTCTATTTTACATAGTGCAGCTTTTCCTGTCTTTGCAGTAGCAATAGTCACATGTGACTACCACTCAACTGTGCTCACACGTCAACCTGGAAATACTCTCTGCACTCTGCAGACTGCACTTCGGACAGAAACACATACAGTCATGGACAAAAGTATTGGCACCCCTGGAATTTTTCCAGAAAACACAACATTTCTCCCAGAAATTTTTGCAATTACAAATGTTTTTGGTGAACACATGTTTATTTCCTTTACATGCATTGGAACAACACAAAAAGAAGAAGGAAAAGGCCAAAATTGACAGAATTTTGCACAAAAAAAAAAAAAAAAAAAAAAAAATGGGCTGGACAAAATTATTAGCACCCTTTTAAAACTGTGAGTAAATCATTTTATCTCAAGCATGTAATGCTCATTTAAACTCACCTGCGGCAGTAACAGGTGCTGGCAATCTAGAAATCACACCTGAAGCCAGTTAGAATGTCTAAAAGTTGACTCAACCTTTGTGTTTTGTGCCTGTGTGTGTCACACCAAGCATGGAGAAGAGAAAGAAGAGCCCAGAATTGTCTGAGGACTTGAGAAGCAAAATTGTAGAAAAATATGAACAATCTCAAGAGATCTTGAAATTCCTTTGTCCACTGTGTGTAATATAATCAAGAAGTTCATAACCCATGGAACTGTGGCTAATCTCCCTGGATGTGGATGGAAGACAACAATTGACAAAAGAAAGCAACACAGGATAGTTGCAATGGTGGATAAACATCCTCAGTCAACTTCCACACAAATTCAGGCTGTCCTGCAGACTCAGGGTGCAAAAGTGTCAGCTCAGACCATACGTCGTCATCTGAATGAGATGAAGCGCTATAGCAGGAGACTGAGGAGAACCTCACTGCTGACAAAGAGACATAAAAAAAGCCAGACTGGAGTTTGCAAAAATGTACCTGAGTAAGCCTCAATCCTTCTGGGAGAACATTTTGTGGACAGATGAGACTAAGGTAGAGCTTTTTGGAAAAGCACATCATTCTACTGTCTACAGAAAACAGAATGAGGACTACAAAGAAAAGAACACAGTACCTACAGTAAGGCATGGAGGAGGTCCAAAGATGTTTTGGGGTTATTTTGCTGCCTCTGGCACTGGGTGCCTTGACTGTGTGCAAGGAGTCATGAAATCTGGAGACTATCAAAAGATTTTGGGCTGCAATGTAGGGCTTAGTGTAAGAAAGCTGGGTCTGTATCAGAGGTCATGGGTGTTCCAGCAGGACAACGACCCCAAACATACCTAAAAAGCACCAAGAAATGGTTGGAGACAAAGCGCTGGAGAGTTCTGAGATGGCCAGCAATGAGTCCGGATCTAAATCCCATTGAACACTTATGGAGAGATCTCAAAATTGCTGTTGCAAGAAGCTTCCTTCAAATCTGAGAGACCTGGAGCAGTTTGCAAAAGAAGAGTGGTCCAAAATTCCAGTAAGAAGCTTGTTGATGGTTCTAGGAAGTGATTGGTTTCAGTTATCTTTTTCGCAAGGGTGTGCAACCAAATATTAAGTTGAGAGTTCCAATAATTTTGTCTGGCCCATTTTTTGAGTTTTGTGTAAAATTATGTCAATTTTGACTTTCTTCTTTTGCTTTTTTTGTGTTGTTTAAATTTCCATAAAGGAAATAAACATGTGTATACCAAAAACATTTGTAATTGCAACAATTTCTGGGAGAAATGGTGCATTTTCTGGAAAAATTCCAGGGGTGCCAATACTTTCATACATTCACATCGGATGAATATGTTTAAAATCTGTTTCTTGATGACCTTGAAAGGCCTTCAGCTAAATTTACTAACTTATGTAAAAATAATAACTTTCCTCTATTCCCATTCATTCCACACAGCTGTCCCCCCACTTCCTGCCATCCATTGGCCATTCCTTTGCCATCAGGATCAAGTTGTTGTAAACAACCTGTTCCCAGAGAGTGACACAATTAAGTCAAGATCTCAGGGAAATAACCAAAATGTAATTTTTATCACAACAAAACTGAGTTATATAAAATGAATGAATTAATGTCTGCTCAGGGCTTCTGTAAATCTGTTTTTTCCTGGCTCAGTCACAACCCGCTGAACCCACTTCTAACTGAGTAGTAATTCATTAAATGTCTAAAATATTTACACAACCCTGCCATTTAAGGGTCAAGGGGAAAACATTTCTATAATAGAGACTAAAATGATTTTACTGCCATGTTAACATCTCTGTGAGTTTGAGCTGAGCACAGTGATGCTATAGTCAAGATGAAATATTTCAGGAAGGCTTAGCTGCTGTCCTTAGTCTGTCCTCTCTACTGTAGCAGACAGGTTAGAAATTACAGGAAGGAAGGACTTACACAACCAAACATAAAAATAAACAGCAGACTGCTTCAATGATAAATATTTCAAATGCAGACCTCAGTCTGAATTCTTTCTTCTCCGAGTTGTCTATTATTGAGTTTAATTCTGCTCGCTAACATGCTTTGAATAATAGTGCTAAACAGATAGTCCTCAGTTAGTAGCATGTTCATTTTCCTGTTTAAACAACAAAGTAAAATATACTTGTACTTTTCACAGGCACAAACACTTAAGATGTTGAGTTTAAGGCGATATTTAAATCTCCAAATATGTGACTGAATTTGCAAAGAAAGAAACAAATACACTGGTTACGATAAAGTCATTTATATATTTGGCTAAATTATTGTTACAGAATTCCAGTTTTTACCTTTCTACATTCTACTTTCCAGTGAATGTGATTATTTTAATGATATTATTTGATCATTTGACTATAGCTGTCCATTAGGACACAATTATCTCCAGATATTTTTTCCCTTAATGTGGGAGTTTTAAAATCATCTTCAAATATGAAGCACTGCTGAAAATAGTAAGATTATTATTATTTTTTACATTTTTGGTTATAATCATGAACCAGAGTATTAAGAAAACAGACATGGCTGTTGTCAATGAAAAGGTATTTTGAGTGTGGCATGATCTGTGTAGTATATGATCTGTGACTTCACTGCACTGAAATTAGTGTCTTAGTGCCCCATGACGGGGCTGCAGGAAAGTTAGGAATGTAGCATCGGTGATGATATATTAGTTTTTGATTTTGATTTGATTTGATTTGATAATACTTTATTGTCAGAAGCAAGATCTGAAATTTGTTTTGCATTAAAACAGCAGCTCCGTCATACACAATTCAAGGGACGATATACATAGACATACATATAACATTCAACAAGGACAATTAACAAAAAACCGTCTACCCAATTACGACCTCATTGATTTTGTGTGATTTTGTGAATTAAGCTCCTCATTTAGCTTTAGGATGGACTGATGTATGAAGGACTGTTTGAACCTGACCCTATTAAAGCGTGGCACAGAGTACCGACGCCCTGATGGTAACAGTACATATTCTTTGTTTAGAACATGGCTGGGGTCGGAGATGATGTTCTTAGCCAATCGCATGGTGTTATTGTGATAGGCAGCTTCAAACAGTGCGTCCAGAGGTTGGCCCACAATCTTTGAACAGATTTTAATCAAGTGTCTTAGTTTTTGAAGTGTGATTTTGAAAGGCAACTGCCATATTTAATTCTAGCGCTGTTATTCAATTTTAAAAAAATCATGATGAATCACAGCATTTCTTTAATAGTTTAAGCAAGTTGTTGCCAAACTTAGTCATATGGTTCAAATGTGTTATTATTCTTTTAACATGTTAAGGTTTCAAGATTAATTGCAGGGTTTAATGTTGACAGCTCCATTTAATACCTTAAATACTGTGGATTCTTCATTGATGAGCCGCTGTCGTTTAAGCTTCATATTGAGCAACTTGTGAAAAAAGTTTAAGTTGCAGCTGGGTATTTATTTTAGAAGTCTTATTTTTTTCTTTTACTGCAAAGAAAATACTTGTTGCTGCCACTTTTACACCACTGATTGATTATGATGATGCTCTAGATATGCATGCATCTTCCATGTCGTCATTTTCAAAGCTGAGGCTTCATCATTAGCATATCTTTATTACACAAGGTTATACTAAATCTGCTTCCATATAACTTGTGTGATTTCATTCACATGAAAAGTTCTGGAAGCTACAGCCTGACTCAGTCACTAGAGTTACTTTGCTATCTCCCAAAGTCCATCTTAAAATGTGTAAAAAGAGTTTCAGGTATGCTGCTCCTGCAGCCTGGAATCTGCTGCAGAAGACCTTATGTCTTAAAGAGCTGGTCCAAACTCTTTTAAAAGTAGACTAAAGGCACAGGAGGATGATGCTTTCAGTTGTAGATGTTTCGACTGATGATTTTGCGCTCTGTGACTCAGGATCAGTTGGTCTGTGTTTGCATCTCTGTCTGTAGCTCTGTTAAATGTGCTGCTGCCTGTCCTGGTGAGGATACTCTTGTAAATGAGATTATTGATCTCTATGAGTTTTTCCTGCTTAAATACATTTTAGATGTTGAAAGACATTTAAATATGGGTGTTAATGGGACTTTTGGGGCTTCTGAAGACAGCCTCAGGTTGATACCAGAGTATACGCACATTATTTTTTTTCCGATTTCTCCAGATCTTTATTCTCTAACAGAGGGGGTTGTGGCCTGATTTTCATCCTCTCCCCGCCATGCATATCTGTATGATTTTCAATGTAAAACTATCCTGTCATGACGAAAATGACTGAGCAAACCGCAATTTCCAGATCAATACAATAAGTAGGGCTGAAAAGAAAAGTTGCTTCTTATTTCATTCAATAATACCCAGAAAATCAAGTCTGAGATTTGATCATTCTCTAAGTATTTATCTGGTTGAAAAGAGTGAAAGTAAAAGGGATGAATAGTAGAAAAATGACATGATACAGTACATTGTAATAGTTGGATTACAGAGTTTGGACTGAGCTGACAGCTTCCACAGATCCACTCTCAATCTGTTTAATGACTATTTTTCAAAGACAAATATCTCATCTTTTCTGAGACTTAAGACATTATTCCAATAGAGCCGTGGTGGAATTTAAGAAAAGAAAATCCCAGAGGAAAAAAAAAGCTCTGTCCATCCTGTTAAAATCAGCTCATCAAACAGCATAGTTCCATAGAAAGCATAACTGTCACTGCGGTGCAGCTCTAGAGAGACGGCACTGCTTTCCGTCCATCTGACATACTGGGGACTGGAGCTTCAGGAAGCCAGCATGTCTCAGCTCATCATCCAGTGCCATGGAGGCTCATGGGCAGTGGGCATCACCTCGCGCCAGCAACAGTAGCCCAGCAAGCATAACAGTTGGTGCCATGTGTTTTTCTGGCATGATTCATTTTGACATGCTGAACGTCCAGCATCCTCACAGCCAAGGCAGTTTAAGTGAGTCATATCTGAGAGTCAGCTAAGAGTCCAGAGTGATGCTGTGGTCTGCTAGTCTGCAAACATAAGCTGGCATAACTGTGTTAAGGGTTGGGCAGGCTTTAAGGACATGAAGATGAAATGGAGGATAACATGAAGAATACATTCTATTATACAAACAAAATCAGCTGTCTAGTTAACACTGGAAGGAAAAAAAGAAGTCTGCATGTCCATCTTTAGTGAACAAGATGCTTGAATCTTCACCATGAGTAATGGACACCATGCCTTCTGCATTTGTGGGAAATCTTCTAACACATCATCTTGATGTTGTCCTCTGTCAGTGTGACGGTGAAGACAGCCTCTTTCTACATTAAGAGCCAAATTTCAGTGCACTGCATGGACCAAAGTCACAATATTTGAATCTGAATCTCACCAACACAGTATGTGTAAGCCCTCAAACTCCACAGTTCCCATCTACCTAGCAATCAACACGTGAAGCACACTCCAGAGCATATCGCTCTATTTCTTGTCAACATTTTCAAATCCACTGCACATGCTCTGGTCAGTCTCCAGTATGAGTTCTTTGCACATGACATAATGCAGTAGCAGATGGGGGGCAAGTAGTGATTTCTGCATGGAGAAATGCTGCCAAAAGGCCATGTTTTGAGCTGTTGCCAAGTGTTCAAAATATGAAAATTAAATCACGTTTAAGTTACTTTTGTGTCATGAAAGTAGTGAAATATAAAGGCAAAAATAAAAAAGGAAAAAATGTTTAAAAAGCTCAGAAAAATAAGAGCAGGGCGGAATAAATAAGCACCGTCCAGATCTGGCACTCATATGGGAGCTAGCTACAGTGGCTCACATAAAAGTGTCATTTGCACATCAGGCTGAATGCTCAAGGGTCTGCAGCACTGAGTAATTAATGATATTTATTATTTCCATGTCAGGTAAATCACTAAAACTGTGGAAAAATTTCCTTTTTGTTAGGTGTAGGGATCGTACTTAATGTATATAGACATTTTTTATGGTAACTGCAGCATAGATAGAGAGCTATCCACTGGAAACATTTTCACGACCCACTTTTGGGTCCCAACCCACCAGTTGAGAACCCCTGGTCTTAACCTCCACTCTTTGTTTTGCTTACCACAATGATACACTATGTCACAGAAAACACAAGCACAGTAAGAGTACACTTACAAGCTTGTGCTTTTCAAAGTAAAAGCCCAGTTTAGCATTTCTTTAGAGAAACTTCCTTTGCGTGTACAGAATGCTTTTATTCTGAAAACCTCTCAATATAATTCCCCTACACACTGATTGAAGTCACTTGTAGAGAGATTTATTGAGGTAGAACTTATGAAGAATGACAGTGCTTTTACAGCAGGGAGATGCAGCCAAGATGCAGCTTACACGTGCTTTAGTGTGAAAGCTGCAACAGCAGAAGCCAGTCTGAAACAGCCGTGACGGCTGTCCCCCACTTCCTGCCCTCCATGAGGCATTCCTGTGTCATCGGGATCACTTGATTGCAAACAACCTATGCGCCAGAGGCACCACTCAGCTCTGCTCTGATCTAGATATGCACTGGGTCTATTTTCAGCATAGCCCACTGCCAAAACGTGTCAACCCACATAGATCAGAACCAAGAACAAAAGCACCGTTACAACACAATGCAAGGACACCTGATATTACAGCTCATCAATATATCAACATTACATCGAAAGCGCTGGGACAAGCCACGGCTCACCAGCCCGTCAGAGAATCACAGAGGTAATCTGACAGCATGGGTGATGAAAAGTTATTCTTTAGATGGAAAACCACAGGATTTTATATGTCACCACACATCTTTTATAGAAAATGTAAACCTTTAACTTACTTATTTACTCATATATGGTAGAAGCTAATAAAGTTAGGTTCAGGTTGGGACACAGCAGGAAGCAGAAGTAAATTAGACCTTTTTTTTGGAACTCTTGGCAGTTGCAGCTCAATCTTTGTGAAACAGACCCTGAGGTGTGTCATAGTCTGTGACAGCACATAGATGTAAAGAACAAGGATATCACTGATTTCCTGATCAGAAACACTAAAAAATGACTGAACCAGAATAACTCTGCTCCACACCAGCCAGTTTTAGAACTTCCTTCAATGTGATTTCGACTGTTTCTGATTGATTTATAAGTCAAATAATCAATTTTCTTTGATGAAATTAAAAGGATCAAACTTTTCCATGGTACATGAACAAAACAGCTATTTACAAAATCATGCGTGACATGACTTCAGTGACTGCTTTACAAGCCCAGTGCTCACATGAGGGAATTAAAAAAAAGAAGCCTTCACTTAGCCCGCCAAGCTTCAGTGCAGCTGTGAGAGACTTCCCCTAAACCAATTAGGGGAAGAAAAGGTCATACAGTAGCCTTGGAGAAAAAGAGATAAAAGCCTGATTGGATTTGTTCATGCTCTAATTTTGACCATCAGACTTCTCACAAATGATACAACTGAGCAGAGACGAGAAGATGAGAGCCTCTTCCTGCTTTAGTCCGTCTAGTGCTGCTGATAAAAAAGAGCAGACTTATCAAAATGAATTGCCAGCACACAGATCACTGTGTTCGTGTGATGCAGAAAGATGAAAAATGATCACAATCTATAATGAAGTTTGGTGAGAATAACAACAACATGAGACATGAGTGGCTTATCAGTGAAAACAAGAAAAGAGGAGTCGGCCGCTGCATGGAAAATCCCAGCCTGGATGGTGCAGCGTGCACACACAGTGTTTGTAATGAGAGCATGAGGTTTACTGTGTGAGAGTAGAGCGCAGTGCATGATATACAGCTCAGACTTACACGTCCCCTGCAGGTACACTTACACGCTCACATTTACCTTGATTAAATTAATTATGTGAATTTGCTGCAGCATGCAGACTGTGTTTGGCAAGGTTGTTCCTTGAAGCTTTGGTGCCCCAGGCCAAATATCCAGACAAACCTGAGGCGATTCATCTTTTAATCACATCCAATATCTTATGAAAATCAAACTGTTTTCAAAAATTCAGAATTCAGTTTCTAATTATAATATTAGACACTTTCAGTGATAGGAATGTGTGATCAGTCACTGTCTGCAAATGATCAGAGCATAACAGTGTATGCATTTTAAATCATTGGAAAATAAAAACACTGGGCCTTATCTATAAATAAAAATGTACTGAATATTGACTTGAGAAAATCAGACATTGATTTTGAATTCAACAGAACAAACTGAAACAGGCCTGGACTAAAATGATGGTTCCCTTAACTTAATATTTTGTTGCACAACCTGCTGAGGCCATCACTGTGATTTCTGCTGTTAATGAGACTTCTGCACCTGTCCACAGGTATTTCGGCCCACTCCAGCCATCTCAGGCTTGAAGGGTTCCTTCTCCAAACTGCCTGTGTCAGCTCCTTCTACAGATGATCAGTAGGATTTAGATAATTGAAGGCCACTTCAGAAGAGTTTAGTGTAAGGTGCTGTTAGTTTAAGAACGGTGGAGCTTGCTGATGGATAAAAAAAAGTGCAAAAACATCTGCCAAGAGAAGCTTTTAGTGTAGCTCTTGTTTTAATAAAGCTCTGATAAAACTCCAGGGCCACCCATCAGGGGGAAAAAAAGTTATGCTTTCTGGGGCCTGAAGAAAGAAGGGGCCAGTGCAATAAGTAAAACACTGTCCATCCTAAACTTAAGCGAAGCCAACCAGAACCTTATTATTTACTTTTAGGTATGGTAGCAGTGTTAATTTCATCGACTAAAACTATGACCAAAAATGTTGGTCGACAACCTTTTTTCCATGACAAAAACTCAACTAAAACTAACAAAAATAGATCTGTGATAACTAAAACTACAGAATGACTAAAACTAGACTGAAATGCATTTTAGTTTTTGTCAGACATTTAAAATCTGTGATATTTCTCCACTGTGGGTAAATCTGTCAAAAAACAATGCATCTGTAGCTATTCTGCCTCTCAGCTGTAGAAAGCAGGGACCCCAGGTTTGGCAGAGTGCAGAGAACACACTACCATGATTTGGTCCCAGATTTAGGCAAGAAAAATGCTTGGACTAAAAGTAAAGGCTAAAATGTGAGGACTTTTATGGACTAAAACTAGACTACAATGTTTTGAGTTTTCCTCAACAAAAATTAAAAAGGATAGAAATGACTAAAATGGGACTAAAACTAAAATGCATTTCATTTAAAGACTAAAACTAAAATTAAAAATAGCTGCCAAAATGAACACTGTATGCAAGCAACTTTTTACTTTCCTGTTTCAGTGCAAACCGCTTCATCTGAAAGTGACACAACCCTACATTTAAATCATTTTATTTTTTGTCAAGACAGCATCATAATGGGTGCACCAAGGTTACAAAGGTTTTGGATTGGCTGGGTTTGTTAGTTTAGTTTAGTTTTTCTCTTGCAAAAATGCTTCCATTTTAGTTCAGTTTTTATTAGTTTTAGTGTCAGGGCTCAGTGAACATCATACATTTTTAAAAACATCCCAATCCCTGTCCAATCCAAATTTCTTTATACAGCACATTTAAAAACAGCAAAATGCTGACCAAAGTGCTGTACAGTAAAAATTTAAAACAATAAAACATAAATGCAGGACCAAAGTAAAAACTGGAGGACATAAATGGATCAATAAAAACAGAAAGGATGAAAAAGCTAAATTCCCAAACAGAGTCAAAAGCCAGGGAGAAATAGTGCATTTTTAAGTTTGATTTAAAGACAGGCAGCAAGGGGGACAAAGAGGAAGAACATTCCAGAGCTTTGGTGCTGCTACTGAAAAAGCTCAGCCACCCCCGAGCTTCAAGTTTGACCTCGGGACAGGCAACATATTTAAACTCTTCACTTATTATTAAAAAAAAATGTTTGAATAAAGCTCCAGACATAAAACTACCACTGTGTAAAGTCTTAACCAATCATTTCAGGCCATTTTACACTCCCCAGGCTTGGGTGTAGGTGCCTGTCAGTCTGGTTGTGTCGAGGTAGGACTAAGGATATTTTGTCCCTGTTTTTATTTTATTTTAGTTAGTTTTTGGGCACACTATACAGTTTTAGTCAGTTTTTCGTTTTTTGGTAAAGCTTAGTTTTTATTTAGTTCCAGTTAACTAACATGATTTTTGAATTTTAGTTTTAGTTATTTAGTTAGTTTTAGTTAACTACAATAACCCTGGGGTGCACTCATTGTGTCTAACTGCAAGTCAAATAATGTCAGAGTGGTAGAAATGCCAGGACTTCAAAAGTTGGGATACCGAAACAAGGAGGAGAAAGTCCTTGGATAAGGTTTGACCCAAGGAACTTCTTTGGAAATTTGTCTACTACGAGCTCCAGAGACAGCTGCAGTCAGGCCAAAGTGTCAAATATTAGCAAGGAGGCGAGTGCCAACACTGATATAACACACATTCATTCATATTAATAAGTGATACATGGTCCGCCCCATGTACTGGGCTTTCAGGGGCCCAGCCATTTTTAAATTCATTTTTTTAAATTCATTTTTAACAGCAGCAGGCGTACATCTTTATGTATCAGTAACATTGCATGAATTCATAATGGCAATTAATGATAAAACTAGAAAAGCACCCAGAGAGTGCAGACCTCTGCCATTAGCCCTATCTCCCAACAGTGAAGAATCCTTTAAAAACATTCCTGGATCCAGACGGTGATCCGGATCAGTCCCAAAATCTAATCGGTTCTTCCTTATGCCATTTCTGACATTTCCTGAAAATTTCATGAAAATCCACCTATGACTTTTTGAGTCATGTTGCTAACAAACTGACGAACAAATGAACAAACGAACAAACCCACCCGATCACATAACCTCCTTGGCGGAGGTAAAAATACATTGCAAACCTGCAGCTAGCTATTCTTAGTTTCAAAAACCCCAACCCTTCCCTTCCCCAGGGGTCTTTCTCTGCAGTATCTAACTCAAAAGATCTTTACAATACATAAAAAGGGCCCAGCCATTTCAGGCCTGGTTGCATCTGAGCTAAACGCTACACTGACGGCAGCCGTTCCTGTCAGCTTCCAGTACAGCCAAACCCCTGCCCATAGCTACTGCCTAGTTCCCCTCAAAAGACGTTGATTGGTCAGATCCATTTTCAGACTGGAGCTTTGCAAGATGGATTTGCCTTATAGCAGACGTGGATCTGGCCAATCCAGATACTTGCTTTGCTGCATAAGCGGGTTTAAAGAACACATTTGTTCTTATGAATGGTTGGTGAATGAGGCCCATCATTAGGCCCAATGTCAACAAGTCCTCTGTTTGAATGACATCCAGTCATTTTTCTCATGTGTTTTGTTTATATATTCTAAAGTGATACATTTTTCACAATATTCAGAAAAAGTGCACAGCCCCTAAATCTAAGGAGTGATGTTCTGAGAGTAAAAAGCTGAAAAATCACTGCACCTCCTGTTGTTTGGGCATTTAATCTGCTTTGTTGCCTCGAATGCAGAAAGAAAATAAAGGATTTTCTATTGATGCAGAGAATTAGGACCATTAGGTCTCATTAAGGGACTCGATCAGCGCCTGCTCGTGTGCTCTTTTTTTTCTGTTCTTCAGGCTTGCTCGGGAGATAGTGAAGGCCTGAAGTGATCGTTACAAACAAAAGCACATTTATTCTTTCTGTCAGCCGCTCAGACTGTGGATGCTGCCAATGAATCTCTAATTTCTGAAGCCACTGAGACGAGGAAATTTCCAAAAAAAGCACAGAGCAAAGCAATGTTTGTTCTACTTTTACTGCTGCTGTTGTTGTTTTGGCACCAGGGAAAGAAATAGATAGGGAGGCTCAATTGAGAAGAAATAGTGGAGAGCAGATTATCTGTTTGATCTTTTGTTTTTTTTTTAAATATCAAATTGATTGGTATCACAGAATCCAAAATAAATGTATGGGTGTGTATGTAGAGCTGCTGTTTAAAACACCAACTTACATTTTTGTGCTGCCATTTTTTTGTGTTTACCAGGCGTCTGCACGTCTTTTGCATCTTTTTCTTTTGTGCACTGCGACATCTAAATCTTAAAGGTTCAGCTTGACTATGTGCTGCACTATTAAACTTACTTTTCAGCTGCCTCTCTCGGCTGCTGTTCTCGTTATATCTACAGCAGCATTGCTAAGCTATAAATAGGGATCCTCAGAAAAGCGGGGTAATAAAAGTGTCAGGGTTTTGCGATGAAGAATGATGCTTCTGCTGTTAAGTTTCTCCATTGGGCTGATGTATCATTGGGGTTGAGCTCTCATTATCAACTCGTAGGATTATAGGCCCTAACTCTCTCCGAGGACGGTACTGTCTGCTCTTCTTGGATCAGGTGTAATTCTGCAGTTCAGAGACTCACTGCCGGCTGAATGGGGACATATCTATCCTGTGCTGCATCTCTCAGACCGCCCTCCTCCTCATTCTCTGCTCTCTTTACTCTTCCACTCCCTCCCGAATGTCTCCCTGCCGTGTTTCCCCTCTTGGCCATTTTCCTGCCCCCTATCTCTATCGCCTGCCTTCATTTCTTTCATGCTGTCTGAAAGTTCAAGGCTTTCATTGACTTTGCTGACTCTCGGCAGACTCTGAGGACAGCTAGAGCTCTGAGTTCCAATGCTGAAGCTGACACCTCTTCTCAATTAAATCTGGGACTTTAGCCGCAGTGTGTGGTGGCTTTGGTGGTCAATTAAAAGAGGGATTTGGTCCTTTATAGAAGCACATCGAGCGGGATAAAGGAACAAATCCGGTGCTTCGCTCAGATTTAAATTAATATCATACATAAACATACGGCATCCTTTATAAACACTTATCTTAAAAGGGCATCCTGCATTGCCTCCCATAGTAGGTTAATTACTGACCTTAGAAAGTAGCAATTAACCCTTTATGGCCATACAGCAACAATGACTTTATCTCAGTTCAACAATCCCAATTCCAAAAGTCAGGGTGCTGTTTAAAATGTAATGTGAAAACAGAGTGCAATTTCACAAACCCCTTTGGTTCAGGGATATTTCGCCATTACTTTAGCTCATTTGAATTTGGCAGCAACACATCTAAAAAAAGTTGGGACAGGCCATATTTACCTTTGTTCATCATCCCTTCCTCTTTAACCTCTTAAGCCCAAGCAGGACCAAATTTGGTCCTGCTCACCTTGATCTGAACAAACTTGCTCTGTGCACTCTGTTTTGGCACAAACATAGTCATGTTACACATCAAATTAAACAGAAAAAGCTCAGCTACAAGCCCAAATAAACTATTTTTACCTACATTACAGACAACTCTAAAAGGAATCACATCAATGACCACATATCAAAGTAGCCATAGCGCTACGTAGCCAGACACTTCCGCCCCTAAAGGG
Source organism: Cheilinus undulatus (assembly GCF_018320785.1). Classification (NCBI taxonomy): domain Eukaryota; kingdom Metazoa; phylum Chordata; class Actinopteri; order Labriformes; family Labridae; genus Cheilinus; species Cheilinus undulatus. The sequence goes on from NC_054868.1 coordinate 8,136,176, forward strand.
ATGGTGCCTGGTACTACAGACACAAACATGGTCTCATTTGAAAGTCCAGCCTCTGCTGATTCCAGCCATATCCACCATTAATATCTGCAAGCAAAATTTGCAGAGTTATAATCAAAAATGCACATCAATCACTAACCTGACACACCAGGTGGATTAGTTTCACACATCCATCTGGAAAACCTTCCATAGCCAGCGTTTGGGAAAGGGCAGAGCCTTTGAAAAAAAAAAAAACTCAGAGGGTGATTGGATGAACATTCTGTCTGTCACATCTTTACGGGCCAATCAGAGTAACAAAAGCAACCAAGGTGTGCGTGCGCAGCTACCGAGGAATAACACAAACCATGGTGACAACAGACATGTCAGTACACGACTTTTGTCGCTTTTGAAAATAAAACAACTCACTGCTGTTCTTTGTTCTTCTTTTAACGAAGAAATGTCGTCAAGTTCTGATAAAACTGGCGCTTTAGCAGCATCCACGCTAATCTCTTCCGCCACAATTGCACCGGCCTCTTGTTGCTGCTTGCTTACATCGCGCCTGAAAGTACTGCCCGTCATCGCTAATTGGTCCTGTCACTTTCTAACTGGGCCCAAATGGTTCAGACGGGAGCTTTGCAAGATGGATTCACCAGTGAGAAACAAAGAAACAGGTGTATCCATCTGCTTTGCAAGGTTAGTCTCATGTAGGATTCCAGCTGCAAAACAAATCTGGGTCTTCTTTGCCAGATGTTTTTCTTTTATAATGCACCAAATGTTTTTTATTGGTGAAGGTCTAGACTGCAGCTAGACCTGTTCAGCACCTGGACTCATCTACTATGATGAATGTATATGTGGTTTCAGTGAAATATGCAAGAACTTCCCAGAAAGAGCCGTTGTCTGGATCAGTTTGTCAATCAGTCAGTCTTTGTTTGCATGGCACCAATACATAAGTGAAGCAACCTCAAGACACTTTGCAAAGATGGCAGGTCAGGACCGCACTCTCTGATGTAGCCTATTAAGACCAGCACTTATCGCCATTAGCCACGCAATGGCCTATTTAGCCTTGTCACAGTGACAAGGAAAAACTTTTTCTTTAAAGGCCAGGAATCTCAAGTAGAACCAGACCTATGCTGACAGCCGTCTGCCAAAGCTGTGCATATGTTGCTCTAAAACCTCTATATACATTTCAGCATGCCATAGGCACTAATACAGCATCCCATCAGAGATGAGGCTTTTGAGTTGTGTGCTGGTAACAAGCTGTTCCATGGTTTCCAAAAGGAATTTCTCATTTTGATTCATCTGACCACAGAACAGTTTTCCATTTTACTTTAAGTCTGTTTAAAATGAGCTTTGGCTCAGAGATGACGGTGGCATTTCTGGATGGTGCTCAGATATGGCTTGTTCTTTGCATGATTCAGTTTTAACTTGCATGGCCAACTGTGTTTACAGACTATGATTTCCTGAACCCATGCATGGATTTTCAGTACAGAGTCATGCCTGTTCAGGCATCAAATACTGACCTTTGGTGAGTAAGTAAAGCTACAGACCAGGTGTTGACAAGATCCTCTTATAATCATCCATCATACTAAACAAGTGTTAGCATGGATCTACATCTATCTTTTAGGGATGCTGTGATTATATGGGAGTGATTTTAATGTAACATTTATAGTTTATGTACCACTGGCTTTAAAGACCAGCCAGTTTCCTTGTTTGAGCATTGTTGAGCAGCCTCTTTAAGCAGACTATTGCATGGTATCCAAATCTGGTATATTTGTATTCACACTGATCAAAAGAGCTTGACTTTGAGGTCAAGTGTACACTGATCCAGGCCCAGGGACCTAAACTGAAACCACCCTTGAGCTCACCGAGAAAACATGGATGCTTTCAAGAAAGTTTGTGACTGCTGTCGAAAGTAAAATCACTGATTTCAAAGGGGATTCTGAAGGTGTTTACAGCCCTTTATAAGATGAAGAGGTGATTTAGAAAAGTAATCCTGGCAAACATTTCCATCTGTGTGACATCTTCGCAGCCTTACTCAGCAATAAAAAGAGAAATTAGAGAGATTTAGGGATCTGATCTTCAAGGATTACATCAAAGATTTTCTTTCTTCCTTCAAAGTGCTGTGAATCAAATATCACATGAATTTATCCTCTAGCTGCAGACACATTTGACTTTCAGCTACAAACAGGAAAATCAGGGAGACATGCATGTTATGAAGCCATAGAATACAAGAAACATGAGTGTTTATGGTAGCTGAGACATACGCTTTTACTGTGAAAGTTTTTGATACCATATGTTTTTAAATGAATGTAATGAAAAATAGCACTGAGGAGTACAGGAGCTTTAAAAATGACATCTACATCATGTGAAAGAGGCTTAGGGTAAAGGATTAACCCATCAAAAATAACAAGAATACCCCACTTGTGGTTGCCCATGTGAACTACAAGTGTGGATCAGCCCACAAGAGTACCATATATGGCCCATCTAGAGATCATTGCCCATGCTTACTACAAGTAGGATCTATCATGGATCTCCAGAGATGGGGCCTATATGGGTCTCTTAAGGGCTGATCCACACTTGCAGTTCATATGGGCAATCACAGGTGGGGTCACCATGGAACCAGTGGACGAACCCACATGGGACCCATACTGTAGCCTTTATGTGGGGCCCATAAGGACATGTTGGCTGGGTGGTAATGCTCTGGATGTCTTTGCATATTATCAGAACCATGGGACAAAAAGTCCACACCTTTAGGGCAGAGTAAGGGGTAGATATGCTGAGTAAGCATGGCCTCCCTGTCAGAGTTGCTATGAGCCTCTGGTCAAGCTGGGGTTGTCCCAAGGGCCTGTAAACTGCTGGCAGTCACCAGCCATGACTGTATGTCTACACTTTCTGACAACCTCTATCTATACACTAAACTCAGCGTTATTAAAGAGATGTGAAAAGTTGTAAAGATGTGAGCTAAAAGCATAGTTACTCACCATAAGATTGGTGGTTTCTTGTGCTAGCGCTTGCTTTAGTAGTTATTGGCAGTGGAAAACAACATTGGTGCACCAGCTCAAAATTCCTCAAGTTTTTCTGATCCAGCTGATTTCAGAAAGGCTAAAGTGACGCTCCGGATTTGTTTACCCATACAGAAGTATGTGTAAATAAAGGCCCTCTCAGCTGATTCAGTCTCTAACAACAAATCACAGCAGTGTCATAAACAGCATCCCGAATAAACAGGTTGTTCTTTCCCAGAACCACAAACTGGATCCCTGTGCTGAAAACTAACTTGTGTTTTAACCAAAATGTGATTTTGCAGAGCTGCAGATCATTAATTTTAAATATGGCCAGGGGACAGTGCACTTAAAGAGCATGTTCTCTGATCTTACGTGTGAAAACATGCAGGATACCCAACTCACACGAGTCAATGAGGAGCTATGCTAAGGAAAAGGTTGTCACACATGCATAAAACCTTTCCTGATTTGCTAGTTGACAAACTCTGTCTCCAAACCAAAATGTGATGTGTGAGATAAAGTCGTTTCTTCCTGCAGTCCGTGCACTTTATGTTCAACTAAAAATAAGTGCTTAAATCTGGCTGTCAGCCCAAGAGGGGCTTTGCTGAATGATGGTAAACACAGGAGAGCTATGTGTAAGAGAGAAAACAAACATAACATTTAATTTAGCGGGTAGAAGAAAAACCCAGAGCCATGAATCTGCGTCCTTACATGACAGAGAAAATAGGAAGTGCTGCTTGTATTCTTCTAAAACCCAGGAAAAAGGAATTTGTGTTCAATTTAAAAATCAATTAAACAAAGCCGCTGGACCATGGGAGCTAAAAGGTGCACAATTTTAAACCTGGATCATGTTTTTAAATGTGTTTTGCCTGGCTATGAGCTGAAAAAGAGCAGTAATTCTCTAAAATCAATGCTTCATTTAGGCTTTCATTTCTCATACTTGTTTCTGTGCTTGAACGGCTTGACTGCAATGCTGCAAAGTGCATTTACAATCAAATCTAACCTGCCTCCTTACAACATTACATTTCTATAGAAAGAGCAGGGCTTCTTTTTTATCTATTCATCCACTTCACGATTTCTTTATGCAATACATGAATGAAAGCATTGGCTCTCATTCAGCCAGTGCTATCAAGGATTTTGTTATTTTAGCGCGCAGACAGATCTCCATGCCTTTTCATCCTAATGGCTCTAGGAAACTGAATAAGCCATTACACTGCCTCCTGATTACATTTCCAGAAGAAAAGAAAACAGTAAAAGATTACGCCAAAGAACATCTGTCAGTGTATCCATTACAGTGCAACAGTCTGACATAATCTTTTAGAGCCTGAGAGGTATGATAGCTACACAGATTTAGAGAAAAACACAAATAAAAAACACAATTCGTGTCTGCCATGTTCCCAGAAGAGATATAAATGAGCATTTAAATGGATTATTGTAAGTCTTTATGGGCAGGGGAGTCAAACTCAATCACAGAGGGGGCTGGATTCTGATTATAGGTCTAACCTGAAGGCCTAACAGGGTCCACTTTTAACCAAATTCTTGCCAGTAATAAATTTTGGGGAAAAAATTGGCACTGATAATGAATGATTTTGAGATTTAAAAATCAAAATGACAAGTTCGAAGGCTCAAAATCTGAGATTAAAAAGTTTAATTTATTAGTTCAAAAGTTCAAGGGTTTTAGGCAAAAAATAGGACTTAAAATTTAAAATAGTGCCCTAAAATCTCAAAATAGGAGATAAAAAAGTGAAAATAATACATTGACAAAGTCATTAGATGAGATAAAAGTCAAAAAAATAGATTGAAGTCATAATTGTACAATGCAAAATTGAAAATATGAAATTAACACACAAATTAGTTTCTTTTCCCACATTTCTTTGTAGCTAATTATTTTTACTCAGTCATAATAAGAGTATGATAAGATCTTGCTGGCTGAGTGTAACTGTACCATGGGCCGGATTTGGCCCCTGGGCCGTGAGTTTGATACCCCTGCTTTAAGGGTTTGAGGAAGATTAATTAGCAAGTCTTGACAGGAAAATCTAGGGAGTAATTTCTCCAGAGTAAAGAATATTTTACTCAAAAATGGTAAAATTTACTCTTTTTTGAGTGTATTTATTACCAGCCACCACCAGAGTTGGAGTAAAGAAACAGAGTAATTTCTGCTGGAGTAAAACTTAAACCAAGTTTCAGCTCAGCTGGTGTCACTCATGGCTGGTCACGGCTGCAGTTTGTTAGCTGTCCCAGCTGCAGCTAATCCTCTGCAATCAAGACCTCCTCACCTGGTGATGAATTTTCAGACACCTGTGTACTACAGCTTCTAATCAGGTAACCTGGCTCCTCTTCAACCTTTGATAATCTAGTGATTTTTCAGTGACTTTTTGCCTTGTCAAACTCCATTTTGTACTTTTATTACAGTGTCTCCATCTCACTGCCAGTGATTCTGCCAACCACCGGCCAGCTCAGCATCATTTGCACTGATGTAGTCAAATAAACTTCTTTAACCTCACTACCTCATCTCGTACTCTGCACCTGGGCCCTTGTCGTTTGTTCATCACATTTGTTTCTGTAATATTTGAACACTATGTCTAATACATATAAGCAAAAAAAAAAAAAAAAAAACTCCTTTGTTGTCATGCCCTTTATAGGTTGAAAGGCAGATTTATCTATTAAGAGGAAATGTAGCTCTTTATATAGAGGAAGATTAATCTATTTAGAGTGAGATAAAGTTCTACATAAGCATTACTCAGTTGTAAATGGAGCAGAAATTGTTCCGTAATGGGTAAGAAACATTTCTTAATGGAATGAAAAACAGCTCCGAAAAGATTAAATATCACTTAGTATTAAGAAAAAAACACCTCTATAATGAGAAAACTAAGGTCTGTATTACTCTGTAGTGAGTACAGTTGCTGTAGGGTTGTTTTTAATTTGTTCATTATGGAGCACATAATCATCATTTAGAGTTAAATAAAAACACTTTTTAGAGTAAAAACACTCTGAAAACATTACTCTGTAAAATTGTATTTAATCTGAGTAAAATTTACTAAGGCAAATTTACTGTGGGGGGCCAGTATCAGATTTCAAATGCACGACTCTGACTCTGACTCTGTTTGGTCAGTGTGAATGTAAGCATACTGGCACCATGTCAGAGTCTGCTTGAACAGGTGAGTCTTGGACACTAGAGAGACAGTCCTAAATGTCTCCTTTCCCTCAGAAACCATTTAAAACCATGCAGCACAGACTCAACTCAGTCCTCTGAGCTGCATGGAATATGAGACAACGAAGAGGGTTATCAGTATCTCAGAAAAAACTTCTAAAGGAGGCCTGGAGGATGGACTTCAATGCATGAAGCAGTTACAAATGTCAACCACAGTTATTGGATTTACAATAACCTGACACGACAGATCAACTGCCTCATAAGATGTATTTCACATTATCTGGGAAACCTCCCATACAAAGCATTTGAGAAGGGCAGGAGTTTTCGAAAAATCATCAGAAAGTGACTGGACTAACGTTCTGTCGATCTCATTCATTACGGGTCAAACTGAGCAACAAGACAAAATGAGGTAGCAAGCATGAGCAGCTCTGGTAGTAACCTGAGCTTGACAGTAAGGCACTGTCATAGTTTGTGAACAGTGGATCTTTGCTCTTATTTTAACAAAGATGTGTGACCCAGTTCTGATAAAACTGCCATTATACTATATATCTATACCACTGCTAATCGCTCCACCAGCGGCAGCCATTGTTTATGCAGCTAAACCCCACCCATAACTATCCCAAACTCATGCTGAAGCAATGGGAGAAGAGCAGAAACATCTTTTCTGTCACAAAAAGATTTCAGTGCTGTTCTTTGCTCTATATGGAAGAAAGAAATTGTGTCCATGTCTGACTGAACTGCTTCTATGCTATAGCTACATCCAAGTTAATTACTACACAGGTGGCAGCCATTACTACCCTATCCCAGTACCACTAAACCCCGCCCATAACTATCCCAAACTCATGCTGAAGCAATGGGAGAAGAGCAGAAACATCTTTTCTGTCACAAAAAGATTTCAGTGCTGTTCTTTGCTCTTTATGTAATAAAGAAATTGTGTCCATGTCTGACCGAACTGCTTCTATGCTACAGCTACATCCAAGGTAATTACTACACAGGTGACAGCCATTGCTACCCTCTCCCAGTACCACTAAACCCCGCCTGTTGCAACTGCCTCATTCTCCTGAAATGATGCTGATTGGTCAGGTCTGTTCTCAGATTGGGTATAATCGTTTTGACCGAAGCGTTGCATGATGGATTTGCCTGATGACTCCAAAGAATCTAGAATGTGTAATTTTTGGTGAGCTGCAGGTATTTCCTGGGCAGAATAGATAGGAAGAGGATAAATAGAGAGCGACTGTATGTTTACCCTGTGTTAGCATACTCTTCAGAGTTGCACATGCACGTTGATAGTCCCACCAGGAGAGGATAAGTGAGGCAAACATGCTCCCAGTCTAAAACAGCTGTGACAGCTTCAAATACTAGCTGCCTTTATCCCAGGCTCTTTTTGCCCTCCAGGTCTTTGTGCTGGTCATGTGACTCAAAGCTATGATAGACTGTTATGCATGAAAATATTGCTACTTAATTTTAATCAAAGAAAGTAAGTGTTTAGATTATAGTGTTGTGTTTGTAACATCATTAGGTAATGCCCTAAAAAGCCTCCTCCCATACTTCACCAATACACAATACACTTGATGAATTAAAATGGCAGAGTGCCCACAAAAAAAAAAAAAAAAAAATCTTCAATGGAATTGTCCACAGTCCACAAACCACAGAGGGAGAATCATTATCCTGAAAAGCTATTGATTGTTACATTTTTAAAGATATGAGTGAGGATGCTGGGTTTGAATAAACAAGTCACTTTGGACATTTTTGTCAAAAAAAATTCATTTTAACTGTGCCGTCACATTGTCTGTGTTGCTGAAAATTGAATGATTTTTCTATAGAAAGTTGTTTTGGGATAAATTTGGAGATTCAAATTCAAACTTTCTAAAGGCCCTGAGTGTACCAATTGTGCACCCTAAAAAGCCATTCAAGACAAAAAAAATGTCCACTGTGAAAACAATCATTCAAAATATACATATAAAAATGTTTTCTACACATGTATTGCTGCCATGCTTGCCTTTGAATAAGAGATGTTTGATCTCAGTGAGACTAACCTGGTTAAATAAAGGTTAAACATGTTTGAAAAATTATTTTAATTGACTTCAGTCCTGACAGTAATTATCAAATATATTATATATTAATATTTCAAAGATTTTAACCCTTTTAATGCCAGTTTGAATACATGTTGTCACTGTTTTATAATAATCATATGTGACAAAGTTGTATTTATATATATAATCTATCTATCTATCTATCTATCTATCTATCTATCTATACACATATATAATTCACAATGGTGGTCTGGGATTTTTTTTTTTTTTATGTTCTTGGGTATGTTAAAGATTGGCAACAAAATTGGTTTTGATTCATGTTTTCTTTTTTTTTTATTATTATTATTTTATTCCAGGGTCTAATTTAAAGTGTTGTACTCTGATGAACCATTTATAGACATGTTACAGCCTCTTAAAAATGATCAATTCAAACCACAAAAATAAGGCTCATACAAAAGAGACCAACAACATATAAGGACACAGACAAATGATTTGGAGTTTCAACAAATTTTTCAAACTTTATTTTATGAGCAAAAATTAATCAGTAAGTAAATCAATGAAATTAAAAGGGCTGCAGCTGCCGGCCAAATAGAACAAAGAAGGGGTGGTGGACGTGGCTAACCGCGCAATGGGCCATTGGACCAGCCACCACCCCTAACTAAACCTACCTGACCAACAGAACCTATTTGATCAAGAAATCAACGAGAAAATAGGACTACTGAACCACTACAGCCAAACTAAAATAACAAAACCCAGCAATCTGGACATGCATGGGGGGAAAAGAAGGAACAGGAAACCAAAACGCTTGGGAAAAAAAATAATTAATTAATATTCAACGAAAAAGAGAAGGTGAACCAAACAAACAAACCTCAGGTTTGTCCAGGGAGTGTGTGTATGGCTCTGTGTCTCCTCTGCTCTGCATGCTCCTCTCCCTGCCACTCTAAATACTCCCCTCCTCCACCCTGAGTGCTAGCAGCACTCAGATGGGCTGCAGCCACACAGGTAGAGGGAGGAGGGAGACCAGAGGGCCAGGGAGAGAGAGGGCATGCAGCACTCTAGGCCACACGTAACAGACAAGAACAAACCCACTATGAAAAACTAGATATAAAAAATAATAAAAAAGTACTTCCCCAATTTTTTTTTCAAATAAACTGGCAAAAAAATTTAAAATATTTGAATGTTGTGGGGATTTTAACACTTTAAATGCCAGATTAAATACAATACGCAATGGTTGTTTTTTCTGAATAAATTACAAGAAAAAATGTTGATTAAAAATAAATAAAAATAATGTCAGGAGTCTGGGGATTTCTTTTCAGCATAGTCCTGGATATGTCAAAGATAAAAAAAAATAGATTTTGATGCATTCTTGTTTTATGTGACTCAAAATTTAAACTTTGCACCCTATTGTTCAAAAACGTCTGCTTACAAAAAAAAAAAAAAAAAAAAATGCTAAAAAGGATATTACACAATAATATCCTTCCACTCTTTTCAGAATAAATCTTTCAATCAATTTCAGTACAAACCAGAACTGCCAAATATTCAATGATTTTTTAAAATTATTTTTACCCTTTCATTGCCAGTCTGAATACATGGTGCCACTGTTTTATATGAAAAAAAAAAAAAAACACAAAATATCAGTTTAGTATTGATATAATAAATGATGGAAGCTGGGGTATTTTTTCAAATGAAAGTCTTGGGTATGTCAAATATTAGCAGAAAAGGGATTTCATTGCATGATTAGTTTCTGAAGGGTCCAAATTAAAATTTTGCACTTTTATAAGCCAAGCATGGACAAAAAAACTGCCATCAGAATAGTATGCATTCATTTATCTACTCTTTTTGGATTAAATCTTGTAAAAAGCTTCAGTCCTGATCAAAACTACCAAAAATTCAATTATTTTCAGGATTTTAACCCTTTTATTACCAGTCTGGATGCATGGTGCCACTGCTTTTATGAAAATATCACAGAAAAATGAGTTATGATGGAGGGGCTGGGATATTTTTTTAAATATTACAGACTTGGGTATGTCAGCCATTAACAACAAAATTGATATGATGCATGTTTGGTTTTTCATCATCTCAGATTTAATATTTTGCAAACTAATAAGCCATTCATGGACAAAAAAGACCCTTTTACTCCCATTGTTATCTTGTTTTTTTATCCTCTCTGCCATTGCAGAATAAAACCATGCATTCTGTAATGCCAGTGATGCATTTTTGTCCTGGATGGCTTATTAAGGTATGACATTTGAATGATATCGGAGGGCTGAAATGTTCACAATATATTAATAAAAGCATAATCCCTTGAACAGAGCATCAAAAATAACATGGCATATGCTGTAAAAAGCTCAATGTAGCTCATTTAGTCCTCAGCCCAGAGTCGTCCAGTTTCAGCTTTTAAAAAGGAAAATTGTACAACACACAAGAGTTTAAACATGCATATTAGTGCGAGTTTATCCAGTAGTCCAGTTGTTTATTCATGTGAAATTCTTTTCTTTTGAAAAATTCAGACAGCAAAGCAGCAGCTGCGTTCTATTTGCAGTGAGTGTGACCTGTTGAAGGTCAGTCTCTCCTGTATTTACATAAAAATCCTCTTCGGTTTTAAATGTTTCACTTGTTGGAGAAAATGAGCTGTATTTGTTTTCTCAGCAGGCTCTGTTGGAGGAATCTGTCAGGAGTCGGAGCTGCAAGTGACCTTTCCAGCAGCCAACACTCACAGCAGCCTCCAGTCACCTCCTCAACTTTAGCTTGGCGTGTTAAGACTCCGCTGAAGGCTCCCTGACACCCACCAGCTCCGGCACATCTCCCTTTGGATGCACACACGACACACACAATACACACTTGTTTGCACACACAAAGAAACCACAAAAAGCTGTCTGGAGACTCTGCCAACCTTGTGTACGCAGTCACCTCTCAGACGCTGGCTCTCTACTCCCCCTCTCTCGCCTCTATCCCTCCACTTTCTTCACAGCCACAAGCAAACACACTCAGTGGATCAATCTTCTCCGATTGGATTGATGGCCCGCAAGCCTTCTGCTGACTAAGGCGATGCCAAATATGGTGAGTTATTGGGGAAATTATGCTTAGCTGCCACTCTATCTGGGAAGGAGATCCACTTTGTCAATCCTGATCTTTAGCTGCTGTCACCGCAGCACCACCCAGCTTGCCTCTGTGACCCGGCGCCGCTAATGCAGACAGAGCAGATGTCACCACAGGCGTGATAAATGCATCCCAATGAGTTCAGTTGTTGCTTGTTTTGATCAATAGAACCGAACACCAAAGAAGGATGTTATGTTACTGAGATGAAATGTAGTCAAGTACAGGAAATTAAAGCACATGGGTGTTGAACTATTGGAAGTAAAACAGCTGGTACTGTGCACTTTTTTCTGACAGAAACAGTCAAAGGAATAAGAAATATAGAAAACAAGTGCCTGCGTGTGGTCTGAGGTTAGAGAAACAAAGGCACACTGAATTTCTCTTTCCCTTCATGCCCGGTCATTTCCATATGTCCCCCTTGCTCTCCTGCCCATCCATCACATTTCACTCTGGGCAAGACAGCTGTCTGAGGCTGAAGCATATTCACAGTTCAGCAGTCCATCAAATTGCACCAAATACAGTAATTCTTCAGTCAAGCTAGAGGAGGGGGAGAGCAGGATTGAGGGGCACGAGGCAAAAAGCATCAAGGAGGCAGAGTCATGTTTGTGAACTAGACGAGCCTTAACCATTCTCAGGATTTGAGAACAAGTTTACTTTGTTTTACATGCAATACATGACTCGCTAAATTTTTGTCTCTATACAAGTGAGGCTGTTTTTCTTTCAAATGAAAACACTATTCATACACTATGTATTTGGATACCAGGCCATTCATTTTGGTGTGTTTTTGTGGGAATATGTGCCCATTCATTCTGTAGAGTAGTGTTGCTCAACCAAAAAGCCGAATTGTTGAAAAACTACAATCTAAGTTGCCACATGAATTCTAAGGGTTAAAGATGTGACAGACACAACGTCTATGGCGGTGGTTCTAAACTTTTTCAGCCCGTGACCCCCAAAACAAAGGTGTCAGAGATCGGCGACCCCCACTGTACCTTAAGGTGGTTGAACACAGACTGGGGGGGCAGTCAAACTGGGGGCCAGCAAAATCATGGTCTATTGTAAAGTAAAGCTGTGTTTTTTTTATATTTAACCTTAATAATAACCACTCTTTTTAAAGAAACAAGTATCTTTTTAATTCATTTGTGTAATAAGTAGCCCTCTTAAAAATATAAATCCTTTTGTTTAAAACAGAATTAAAATACTTTAAAAATAGAAAAAATTGGTTAATAATAGCAAACAATGCTGGGAAAGGTGGTGAAATTTGAGTTTAAAAGTAGCAGAAATGGGTTAGAAGTGCCAAAAATTGGATACAAGTGGCAACCCCCCCCCAAAATGACAAAAATTGGTTAAAGTGGCAAAAACTGGGATATTACGTTGTAAAAGGGGATTTAAAAAGTGGCTGAAATGGCATTTAAGTAGCAAAAATAGGTGGACATTTGTTGAAATGGGGTGAAAAATTGATTTAAACTGGCAATAAAGGGTTTGCTGAGGCAGAAATAGGCTGAAATGGCTTAAACTGACCAAAATGGACGTATTAAATTGTGACATGTGGTATAAAAAGTGGTAAAGAGGGGTTAATAGTGGCGATAATGGGTCAACAGAGCCAGCAATAGACAGAGAGTGGCAAAATTTGTTGTAGAAGTGGCAAAAACAGGCAGGAAAAAAGTGGTGGAAAGGGTTTAAAACTGACAAAAAAATGGGTTTTGAGTGGCAAAAATGTGTTTAACTTGGCAAAATTGGTGGTAATAAAGTGATGACAAGGGTTGAAATCTGGCAAAATTGGTGTAAAGTGGAAACTGTGAATTCAAAAATATTCCGAGTGTTTTTAAGGCATCTGGAGACCCCCTCTCAATGTCTTGCGACCCCCAATGGGGTCCCGACCCCAATGTTGAGAACCATTGGTCTATGGAAAGTTTCCAAGATGGATGTGTGAAACACATCCATCTGGTGTGTCAGGTTAGTCTGATGCTGCAGTCAAAAAAAAAAAAAAAAAAACACACAATACCACATGATAAAAAGTGAAAACAAAACTTTAAAAATCTTTACAAATGTATCAAAAATATCACGTCGAGTATTCAGAGCCTTTGTAACATCATTTGAAATTGAGCACAGGTTTCTTCTGCTTTCTCTCGATATTGGTTGATATGTTTCTTCACCTTGATTGGAGTCCACCTGTGGTCAGTTAAATGGATTGGACCTGATATGGAAAGGCACACACCTCTCTATGGAAGACCTAGCAGCTGACAATGCACATCAGATCAGAAACCAAGCCATGAAGTCAAAGGAACTACCTGCAGAGCTCAGAGACAGGAGTGTTGAAATGCACAGTTCTGGGCTACAAAAAAGAAAAAAAGAAAAATCTGCTGCTCTTAAGGTTCCCAGGAGCACAGTGCCAGGACTCCAGGTGGACACATTTATATTCTGAGGAGAGGGTTCTGTCTTTGTCCCATCTCCACACAGTATCTCTGGAGCACAGTCAATAGCTACATTTCATTACAGCTTTTTGCAAAATTAAAGCGATACTTCTCAAATTAGTACAATTGTGCTTTGATTGCGTTTCCATGGAGGAGAGTTTTGGGCATAAGCCTCGTAATTCCTGTAAAATCTCATCTTGCCAGACTCTGCTGCAAGGAAGCTGGACACTCAAACCTGTTGCATGTTGGTAGGGTTATGATTACATCCACAGCGACTGCCTTGATAATTCTGAAAAAAAAAAATGAAGGCAATGATGTTGTTCAGCAAAGTCTGTATAAATGGCAAAAGCCACATTTAAGGGTATAAGTAAGAAATGTCTTGGTCTCCTCTTCTGTTCACGTACTGCGCCATGTTGTCTCAAAATGACCTGGTCATGTGACATCATACGTTACGTCCTGTGACATGTAAATGTGGAAAAGTCTTTCCATTGTGATATATTTCTATATGGAAACATCTGGAAAACCTCCTCATGAGGGTGTAAAAACTTTTTAGCGATATTTAAGAGTTTTTTTTTAATTTTTTTTAATACAGGTGTTTCCGTTACCAGTTTTTAATTGCACTATTTCGATTTTTGTGCATTTCTAAGGGTAATGGAGATGCAGAGTGATCATCAGATTCTTAGTACAGCCTTTCTCTCGAAGTCAAATGCCTGTTCATGCTTTTCTTATTAAAAAAATGTATAAATTATTTAATAACTGCTTTATCATCATTTTAGTCAATATTTGCAAATCTTGTTTTGGCAGCCTCAGAGCAGACAAAGGCTAGGATCTTTGGCACCCCTCCCGGGCGGTCCCGGACCCCAGGTTGGGAACCAATGCTCTAAGGCAGGGGTTCTTGACCTTTTCAGCTTGCAACCCCTAAAATAAAGGTGCCAGAGATCAGGGACACTCACTGTACATGGAGGTGGTTGAACAACCATGCACAATCAGTCATTTCCAGACAAGGCTGCCCATAAGGGGGGATAAATGGAGGTCTGCAAAATCATGGTCAATTGTGAAGTTAACCTGCAATATTCTTATTTTATATTTAACCTGAATAATTACCAATCCTAAAAAACAAAAATATTTTTGTATTATTCTTTTGTGCTGTAGTAACTAGTCTTCTTAAAAAATGTTAATCTGTTTTCTCTAAAACAGAATTAAAATACGTTAAAAATGGCAAACACTGGTGAAAAAGGTGTTGAAAGTGGATTCAAAAGTAGCCAAATTGGTTTAAAGTGGCAAGATGGGTGGAAAATTTGGTGAAATGGGAAGAAAAATGGGTTAAAACTGCCAAAAATGGACAGAAATGGGTTAAACAGGAATGAAATGTTGTTAAAATGGGCCTAAAAATGGTTAATAGGAAAAAAGAAAATGGAAAGAATTGGTTTTAAAAGTGACAAAACTTTCCAAAAAAAAAAAAAAAAAAAAAATGGTGGAAAGGGTTTAAAATCAACAAAAATGAGTTTTAAGTGGCAAAAATGTTTGAAAATTGGCAAAATTGGTGTGAACTGGCAAATATGTCATTTAAAAAATATTCTTTTTATTAAGGCATCTGGAGACCCCCTCTCAGTGTCTCATGACCCCAACATTGAGAATCACTGCCTGAAGGAACCATTTGCTTTAAATTCACCAGACTGAATTTTAAACATGCAACTGTAATTAAATACAATTAATTCTTTCGGGCTAAATTTTTTTAAAGAAAATATTCAATTGTGATATCAAGATTTCAAAGGGCTGCAGCTTTAAAGTGGTTACAGATAAAGGCCTTCTGTAAATGAGAAAAATCTTCAGTATGACCCAAAGTTTGTGATGGGAGTAAATTCACTCATCTAATTAGCATATTCTGACATCACCAGGCAGCCTCCACCACCATTGGCTGTGCGTTTTTTCCCAAGTCTTCTAACATGGCTGCCCCTACCTCCACGGTATTTTTCATCCCCTACCTCCATCACTATTAGTGGTGTTTTGACCACCCCGATACACCAAACCACGTCCCCCTCCCTCCCACAGTGAAGCACAGCATCAGCCTCAGTGTGTGGCATTGGGAGTATTCTCGCTACAGTTCGCTCTCTTTCTCTCAGTTACGTTCCGACTACAAGCACCGCTTCCTCGTCTCCTCAACTGGGGGTGGGTCTTTCAAAACTCTCTCTCTCCAAAACTTTGAAAAGAAACAAACCCACAAGTGCCGCTGGGATTGAAGTTACTCATGTCCAACATCTCCTGGTGTAAAGTGGTAACAACATTAGGTACCGTATTTGCAGCTGGAGCCTGTTTAATTCAGCAATGTTGCTTGTCACAATTTTGCGACTTCGGTGCTTAAAGGGTTTTACAACCCTGATATAAATATTTTCAAAACCAGAACCAATTTTACATGTTGTTTATCTGTGAGGATTGGCTGCTTTGCTTGTTTTAGACAGTTGAACCTATACTGCACTCTATGTGAAAAAAAATGTTGCTCAAGCAAGAAAGTCACTGTAATAGTCCACAAGGTTGCAGAGGACGTGTGATATCAGGCTCTTGAGATCCAAAGGGAAATCAAACGTGAAGGTGCGAGATGATTGTGGGAAAAAAGCTTGGTTTGTCTACTTTGTTGCTGAGGGTAGGTCTAATAAAGTGGCACCACAGAGAACAGCTTTATGATTTCATTTGGTATGCCCTCCTTAAGATGCATGTTTTTACTAGCGTTTTAAAGAGCATAAAAATAGAAAGCACAAAGGATTAAAACAACAGGATGGAAGATAAAGACTGCTCAAGGGCTAAAGCACTTCTCCTTTTCTTCTAAGAGCACAAATAAAAGCAGCACTGCAGAGTGATATTCAAAACGTCATTTTAAAACATGAGGTACAACCATTTCATTTCCTGTAAACACAGCTGGACTCTTGTGAGAGGTTTATTATTGCTGACCTCTTTCTTTCCCCCCTCTTTTCCCTTTGAGAGGTTTATGACTTTTTGGAAAGGCCTGGATTGGAATGGGCCTTTGTTCTCGCTTGGGCATGTTGATTCTTCACTTCAGAGTGCCTTGTTAACCCACTCAGCCAGCACATGAGTGCACTTTACTTAATGCATGGAGGTGGCACCCAGCCAGCTGCTGCACAATTTTATATTATGGCAGGCTTCACTCAAATCCGCTCTATTAAAAAGCTGCCAGCTCCCACTCCCGCAACTACTCATTATGTCGTGATCAACCTGTGGCAGCCTTCTGCACCATCGGCTTGTCCCTCTTTTCTTCCTCGAGACAGGCCTAAGCATCCGCAAGAATGCAAATGAAAGGAGGATTATGCAGTGAATAAAAAAAGCATGTCATAGGGATTCAGTCCCATGTGGGATTTCTTGAAAGCCCTGGTTACCCTAGAAGCATGCTGCCATCAGAGGCAGTAGCTCCTGGTTGGTCACCTAAAGACAAATTGGTTTGAGGTGAGAGGCTAGGCAATTCATAGACCCCTATGTTTCTCATGTGGGAAAGACTGAACCCTCCCCTGAAGCAGGGGCAGCTTAAGAATAAGTGCTTTACTCATGGGCCCTGTTTCACTCTGCTCAGAAAAGGAGAAAAATGACACTGCTGCCATGTGAGAATACTACCTACAAGGAAAGGTGCGGCCTGTTACATAGCTATTCAGAATGCAGGAATAAGTTCAAGCTTTTCTGGGCTGAGTCGCTGCTTTACATCAGGTATGCCCAAGCTACGGCCTGGTGGCCAAATACGGCCCATGGTTCATTTTTTATTGGCCTGCAAGATTTTCTAAAAATAAATTTAAAATGGCCCACATTACAACATGAAGCTTGTGGTTGACTTCTTCTGCCTTCTTAGATTTGACACTGGATAGTGCAGCTGTGCTCTGTAAACAAACATTTTACAAGAGTTCAACTGCAGTACCGTGCAGAACTTTCAGGCATGTCCAAGCCAAACATTGAGACTGGTAATGACAAGTAAACCCATCTGAGCGCGCCAAAAGGCAGGAAGGAGGATTGTTGTTCCAATAGTGCTCTGGATGTAGTATTTTGTTATTTAATGCACAAAAAAAAGCCAAACCGGTAACAAAAGAGGAGCTGTTTGGGTGCCGATAAACTGGCTTTTATTACTGAGCAAAGCCAAATGGTCCAGATCTCTTAAAAGAGACAGATCTTCCACCCAGTGTTAATTTCATCAATTAAAACTATGACTAAAAATGTTTGTTGACAGCCATTTCTCCATGACAAAAATTAGATCAAAACTAACAAAAGTTTAGTTTTCCTCAAGATGACTGAAACTACACTAAAATGTAATGTAGTTTTCGTTGGACATTCAAAATCGGTGATATTTCTCCACTGTGGGTAAATCTGTCAAAAAACAGTCTAGCTGTAGCTTTTCTGCCTCTCAGCTGTAGAAAGCAGGGACCCCAGGTTTGGCAGAGCACAGAGAACACACTAACATGGTTTGGTGCCAGATTTAGCTAACAAAAAAAAGTGCTTGGACCAAAAGTAAAGACTAAAATGTGAGGACATTTCATGGACTAAAACTAGACTCAAATGTTTTGAGTTTCCGTTGACTGAAACTAGACTAAAACTAAAAAGGGCAGACATGATTAAAACGTGACTAAAACTAAAATGCATTTCATCTAAAGACTAAAACTAAGACTGAAATTGAAAATATATGCCAAAATTAACACCACTGCAAACAAACATTTTACAAGAGTTTAATTGCAGTGCCATGCAGAACTTTGCGGCATGTCTGAGCCAAAAATGATGGCTAGTAATGACAAGTAAACCCACCTGAGGGCGCCACTGGACAGGAAGGAGGATTGTCATTCCAGTAGTGCTCTGTATGTGGTAGTTTTTTTATTTAATGCACATTGAAAAGCCAAACCGGTACCAAACCAAGAACTGTTTGGGTGCCAATAAACTCGCTTTAATTACTGAGCAAAACCAAATGATCCAGACCTCTTAAATTAGACAGATCTTCCATCCAGACTCGTGAGACTGGATGGGCATCAGCTGTGGAATTACAAGAGAGATCAGGGTTTACCTGGCCAAACTGTGCTTAGCTGTACTGATCCAGCACTTGGTGAAAATGGACCATACAGGAGCGTTTTGTGATACCACACCATCAGACTTCAGACTGAGCTTTATAATCTGTCAAGCATGTCAATTCAGCTCAATTCAAATGGCTTTATTGGAATGGAAATCATAACTTTCATTGCCAATGCAGTTCACAATGAAAAAGACTCACAAATTTACACATTCAAATTGGCAAATTCAACGATTTCAAAAATTCACAAAATCAAAGATTTCAGACTGTTGGTTGAGAGGACACTGAATGTCTCATGCCTCTGTGAGCTTTTAGAACTATTCTGCCTGAATGTGTCAGTACTTTAAAGGAACCCTGAATGATCAGACAAGTTCAGCTTGTTGGAAAGATATTTCTACCGCTCATATGCATATTTAACTAAAAGAAACTCACCAGATATCCTAAATATCTGCATTTTTAATAATTTTGAGCTTATAAACTCACCAGGAGGCCAAGATGTTTTGGTCCATGCTGGTACTATAACGTCACTAGCGCTCCTCACTGTTGCTATGCAGTTCAGACGGTTTTGCTGCTTGCAGCTGTTGCTGCCATAACAGCTTTCATACCAGACACGAGTTTGCTGCATGTTTGCTTTGTCTCCCAGCTGTCAAAGCTCTGTCATTCCTCCTAAGATTTACCTCAATAAACCTCCCTACAAGTGACCGGATTCAGTGTGTAGTGGAAGTGTGCCGGTAGCTTTTCAAAATAAAAGCATTATGTACATATAAAAGGAAATAAATGCAAATAAATGCTAAAGTGGGCTTTTCCTTTGAAAAGTGCAAACCGGATGTGTTTCCATACTGGGTTTATCTTTACCTGCAACATTTGGAAACAGAAAGCTTCATAGATAGTCAAAGTTTTGGGATCAGCTTTATTAAACAGATGTGTTTAGCTCCTGGTCTTCATCTGGTTCATCAAGAAATAGATTTCAAACATATTCTACTGATGTGAGCATAAATATTTGCTACAACAAGGTAAATATGGCTCTGTATTTATCATTTTCCTGTCTAGTTTGACCGATAACCGCTCATGGTGTAGGAAGAAATTGAAGAGGCCTCAAATCTTAAAATCCTCTGTGCATGAGACGTGCAGCGTCTCTGAGATGCAGCCCTAACACTGGCTGCCAGTCTGAAACTGCAGTTACTGAGAGCGATGCAGCTCTGTGACGTCACACTACCAGTGTGGACCAAAACATGATGGCCTCCTGGTGAGTTTATAAACTCAACTTTCTCCAAATGCAGATATCTAGTGAGTTTTTAAGCTCAACATGGATATGAGAGATAAAAATATCTATCCAACAAGATGAACTTGTGTGATGCAACAGATTGGGGTTTGATTAGCAATTTGATTAGCTAGCATGACTGTAAACAGCGCAAAACTTTGGCATTTTGAGGAGGCAAGGTTTATGACCTTTACTGCAACCAGTTGCGCTGACATAATGCCACTCTATGCTCCTTAAGGTTAAACACAAATATTGTAAGTTTTGCTGCCAGGAGGCTCTCAATCCAAACGATGATAAAGTGTACTATGGTCTGGCATGGTGATGGTGGTAGATGAAATTGACCAGATGGTAAGATGCAGATAATTTAAAGGGTAAAACTGAAGCAGCTTTTCAGTGTAACACTGAGACCAGGGACAGACTACCAGACAGAAACATTAGTTACATTCTACAAGGGCTCTATGTAGGTTCCCTTAGTTTGAAATAGAAACAAGACCCAGACACAGTCATTTGAGAAAACTTGTGAATGTAGTGACACATTTAAAAGTTAAGAGGAAGTTGGAGAGCAGATGAGCAATGCTTAAAATTGAGCATGTAGAAAAAAGAGTCAGCCCTGTTCAGAGTTCTGGAGCTGGCATGTCTAGTCAGGATGTACTTGAGGGCTTTATAAATGAGTCTATTTCAAGGACAGGATGGTGAACTCAGGTATGCCCGTGTTGTATGAAGTAGGTCTACTCTCCTTTGCATTTATACAAGTGGTGGCAGCAGTGTGGAAAAATCTCATACTAAGGGTTCTTGGTAGATGAAGTTTTTTTAAACTTGAAAACACTCGAAGACATGAGATAAGTTAGGAAAGAAAATATTTGTCAAAACCAGCTAGAATGAAAACATCTAGAGCCACACTTCTCTGGTTCGAGGTCCTTTAGCCTCTTCTTAAAAGCATCCAGTCCAGACTAGCTCATTAAGGTTTCACAATAGGGACCCTGGCCCGGATCCAAGTTAACCTAACCCCAAGGTCTGGTTCATTTTATTCAATTTTGGTGAACTATAGGGCAACAGACTTTGTTTCACTTGAAAAGATACTTGAGACTCGTGTACTTGAACATAGCGTGCAGGAGATGTAAATGCATCCGTGTCAAGGACGGGGGCTGTCAGCGTGGAATTGTTGGATCGGCACACAACAGGCCCATGTCATGCTCTGGGCTGCACAGTAGAGGTGTCCCATAACCATAGCAGGAAGAAGTCAGTTGTCTGCATATGATGTCTACTAATATGACTCAGGTAATGCTATTTGTGGTTGCCATAATTGCTTCTTCTTTCTTGTTCTTGGAAGATTTGCATGCCAACTACTGCCACCAAACAAACAGTGTGCATGCACAAGAGTTCTCTGTGATGACATTTGATAGATCAGTGCATTTCTGAACCCAGCAGAGGCCTACACATCTTCCCAGTATGCACCTCCACCATAATGCTTCTAAAACTCAAAACCACACAGACCATAAGCATTATGATTGGTAGAAATATCTTATTTCAGTGTTGTTTTTGCCCTTTGATTCAAAAAGCAATACTTCCAGTTCTGATTAGCTGCTACAGCATAGCTATAGCCAAGCTAATCACTGCACTAGTGGCAGCCATTGCTATTAGCTCTAAGTACAACTAAAACCTGGCCTTGCAAAGCAGATGGATTCACTCATTTCTGTGTTTCTTACTGGTGAATCCATCTTAACAGGACCAATCAGGAGTAAGAGACAGTGCTTTCGGGCGCAGTGGAGTCGTGATGTAAGCAAGCAGTGACAAGAGGCCGGTGCACTTATGGCGGAAGAGATTAGCATGGATGCTGCTAAAGCATAAGTTTTATCAGAACTTGACGACATTTCTTCGTTAAAGTAAGAACAAAGACCAAAAATGAGTTCTTTTTTCTTTTTCTTTTTTTTTTTTTTTATGAAAACCGGCAAAAGTCATGTACTAACATGTCTACAGTTGCCATTGTTTGCGTTATGCAGCTTTCTATGGAGTTTACTACTCGGTAGCAGCGCACACCTACAGTACTGTGTAGAAGTTTAAGGCATGTTTTGGCTGAAATTTGAGGCTAAAGTAAGCCGTTTAATGGTGAGTACCCCCACCTGAGGGCCCCATCATGGTCATGCTCTGGATGTCTTTGTACATTACCAAGGGCGTGGGAAAATAATCTGATGAAAACAAAACAAAAAACACATCTTAAGAGCGGAGTTATGGGTAGATGTGGCACTTAAACATAGCCTAGGGTACTGTTAGGGCGGGTAGGAGGGTTGCCACAACCCCCTAGTTGTTGTGTGTATGTTCTAAGCACCTGAAAACTGTTAGTGGTTGCTGGGCACATTACCAGGGGTGCAAAGGCCTGGACAAAAGAAATGTTAAGCTCGACATTGGCTGCTGAGCGACACACATACATGTTGACACTGACTCTGGCCGCACTCCCTCCTCTCTTCAGCCCAGGGTTGTGGAACAACAGGACCTGTGAAGAACCGTTTGCGCTCTACATGCCTAAAACTTCTGCACAGTACTGTACATCACGTTTTGTTGCTTTGATTGGCAAATCCACTACCTTTAAAGGTTATTTTCCCCATTTCAGTTTTGAAATTTGGAAACGAGAACATGAGAAGGCTGTAGATTGTAAGTTCCTGTATTCTTCAGATAAGTAAAAGGTATGAAGGAAGAAGACCTAAAATAGCCTTGTAGATAAAAATATGCCTATATTTAAGTCTATGCATGGATCATCCAATAAGTGCATACCACAAACAATGATGAATAAAAGCTTTAAGGGCATTTTTAACCAAGAACACACAGGAAGGATTATTTGTACTTTGATTATCAATCAGAACGAGCTAAAGGAAAGTCTCACTTGCTGGGCCTGCAGCAATGACAGATTCAGATATGCTGTGGTAATAACTAAGTGGGTGGCTTTGTTTACCTATTAATATGTTTCCTTTCATACCAATCAGAACATCCATTTAAGTTTCTCATGAAAGGAAAGTCCTTTAGGTAAAATTAGGTTATGAACTGAAAGAAAGCAATTATACCACTGAACTACAGTTTAATCACATTCACTCATTAGAAGTAAACTGGGAAGGGAGAGAGAAAAATGACATCAAAGCAGGAGGAAAAAACATCAGAATAAACACCCAGTGAGATTGTTTCTACACCGAGATGGAGAAGTGTTGCATTTTCACTGTGAAATGAATCGCTACTTGTCATGCAAAAACACAAACAAGCGACGGCAGTCTGGACAATGAATACAGATTACATATCAAATATTAGCACAGTTAATTAACTCCAAATCATGGCCGGGTAAACAGTGCAGCAGTCTTGGAATATCAGTCCCTGGCTTTGAATGAATGTGTCAAACTGACAGTAATTTCCTACCATTTCAAATTTAATGGAAACGTTTGAAACTGGCACCGGCAATGACTAGAATTCTAAGTCATTTTATTGAAGAAGATCATGCTGGAAATGAAACGCCAGTGCTGTGACACCACCTGAGACTCCTAACTTTTATTCAGATGTTAAGTTTGCAAAAGTCTACCAACTTTCCTCCCAGTAGTTTTCTCTTTTTTTCAGAGGAGAAAATCAGTCTCAAGATTTAAATTATGTACTTGCAGAAGTTCACAATGCTGTACCAAGATCAACAAATATTTCACTTTTTTCAAAACTGACAGTAAAAGAGTGTGCTGTATTTTGAGGAACAATCTTTTGGTTTGATGTGTCTGCTTTCACACATATCAGGGCAACCCCAATTCCAAAAAAGCTGTGGCACTGTGAAATGTAAAAAGCAGAATGCAATGGTTGTCAAATCTCAAAAACAGATTTATTCACAATGAAACATAAACAACATACCAGATGTTGAAACTGAGACATTTTACCATTCAACTCATTTTGAATTTGATGGCTGCAACATATTTCATAGAAGTAGGGACAGGGCAATGTTTACCATTGTGTAACATTCCCTTTTCTTTTAACAGTCTGTAAACCTTGGGAGAGGAATGATGTCCAATTTTTGTCTGATGTAGGATTCTAGCTGCTCAACAGTCCTGGCTCTTCCCTGCTGGATTTTTGGTTTTATGATGCAGCAAATCTTTTTTATTGGTAAAAGGTCTGGGCAGCAGACAGGCCGTGCTGTTGTGATGGATGTGATATGTGATTCAGCATTGTCTTGCTGAAATATGCAAGGTTTTCTCTGAAAAAGAGATTGTCTAGGTGGGAGAATGGAGCCCATAGTTTCCAAAAAGAATCAGAAATTTTCATTCATCTGACCACAGAACAGTTTTCCGTTTTGTCTCACTCCACTGTTGATGATCTTGAACCTAGTGTTTCTGGATTCTGGTCACATGTGGCTTCTTCTTTGCATGATGCAACTTTAACTTGCATTTATGGATGGCACAGGCTAATTTGCAGAGGTGTCAAAAGTATTCACATTCATTACTCAGGTAGAAGTATAGATACTAGGGTTTAAAAAGACTTCTGTAGAAGTTGAAGTATCAACTCAAGCTTTAACTGAAGTAAAAGTATATAAGTACTGGTTTCAAAACTACTTCAAGTATAAAAGTAAAAGTAATGTAAAGGGAAAAAAATTTCTATTAAGGACAAAGGCTTAGGCTGCGCCACAGGGGCCAATTCCATTCTACCATTCAATCCCATTCCATTTCATTATACTTTTCATTGTATTCTACCATTCCATTCTACCATTCCATTCTACCATTCCATTCCACCATTCCATTCCATTCTACCATTCCATTCCATTCTACCATTCCATTCCACCATTCTATTCCATTCTACCAATCCATTATATTCTACCATTCTATTCTAATCTACCATTCCATTCCATTCTACCATTCTATTCCATTAAACAATCCTTTCTATTCTACCATTCCATTCCATTATACATTCCATTCCATTCTACACTCATCCATTATACCATTCCATTCCATTCTACCATTCCATACCATTATACATTCCATTCCATTATACATTCAATTGCATTCTACTATTCCATTCCATTATACATTCCATTCCACCATTCTATTCCATTCTACCAATCCATTATATTCTACCATTCTATTCTAATCTACCATTCTACCATTCTATTCCATTAAACAATCCATTCTATTCTACCATTCCATTCCATTATACATTCCATTCCATTCTACTATTCCATTCCATTCTACCATTCCATTCCATTCTACCATTCCATACCATTATATATTCCATTCCATTATACATTCAATTGCATTCTACCATTCCATTCCATTATACATTCCATTCCATTCTACTATTCCATTCCATTCTACCATTCCATACCATTATATATTCCATTCCATTATACATTCAATTGCATTCTACTATTCCATTCCATTATACCATTCCATTCCATTATCCATTCCATTCCATTATACCATTCCATTCCATTATACCATTCCATTCCATTCTACCATTCCATACCATTATACATTCCATTCCATTATACAATCAATTCCATTCTACTATTCCATTCCATTATACATTCCATTCCATTATACATTCCATTCCATTATACCATTCCATTCCATTCTATCTTTCCATTCCATTATACAATCCATTGCATTCTACTATTCCATTCCTTTCTACCATAGTGAACTACCCCACCTCCCCAAAAAGCATTTTTCTAAAGGCCATAATGACTATAATGTTATATCAAAATTTTTTAGTTTTAGTACAAGGCAAATACATTCATGAACCATATATGTGAACTACCAATCTCCTCACTGGTGCTTGGTTGGGACATTTCGCTCCAGTTCTCTTGAGTCTCTGCCATGGACATCTTCGTATTAGGCTACATACGTCTGCTATTTCCTTGCTGGAGTGTGATGTGATTTGTGTCATGTCCGAAGGTGCAATGGATTGCGTACAAACCAATAGGGTGTCAGAATGGTATTATGTTTATACTTCTCATCCAACCACAATCAAATTCACTCTATCCGGATGGCGCGATTTATCTGGATAGTTTTTTTTTGTTTTGTTTTGTTTTGGGGTTTATTTGTTTTTTTTTGTTTGTTCTTTTTTTTTTTTTTTGAACGATGTCAAGCTGGAAAGAAAACAAGCTGAAATAAAATAGGAGTAATAAGGCTATTTTTAAATGTAAGGAGTAGAAAGTACAGATAATTGCATGAAAATGTAAGGAGCAGAAGTAAAAAGTCTGCTGAAAAATAATTACTCCAGTAAAGTATAGATACCCAAAATTTCTACTCAAGTAAGGTAACGAAGTATTTGTACTTAGTTACTTGATACCTCTGCTAATTTGATAACAGGTGTTCCTGAGTCCATGCAGTGATTTCCAGTACAAAATTATGACTGTTTCAATGCAGTGTCATCTGAGAGCCTGAATATCATCAGCATCCCATATTGACCTTTGGCCTTATCCCTTTTACACAAAGATTCCTCCAGATTCTCTGAATCTTTAGATTATATTATGGAGTGTAGATGATGGGATATTAAAAGTTTTCACAGATTTGCATTGGGGAACATTTTTTTGTAATTTTCCACAATTTTTAGATGCAGATTTTTGCAGATTAGTGAACCTTTGCACATTTTTTTTTTTAAATTCTGGAGACTTTTTCTCTCAAAAATGTTCTTTTAATACCCAGTTATGTTTCTGACCTCTTGCCAATCGTACATCGACCTCTGACCTCTTGCCAAGCTGATTTTCATTTGTACCACTTACTTTTCCAGTCTTTTGTTGCCCTACTTTCTTGAGATGCCATCAAATTCAAAATGTGGCAATATTTTTCATGAAATGGTAAAGTGTCTAAGTTTCAACATCTGATCAGTTTTTATGTTCTATTTTAAAGGAAATATGGGTTGATGAGATTTGCAAATCATGACATTCCACTTTTCTGTGCATTTGGCACAGCGCTCCAACCTTTTTTGGGATTTAGATTTTTTTTCTATTTTAGTGGTGGTGGATGTTTGCCTTTATTTGAGAGACAGGACACTAGATGATTTTAGAAATGGGGGAGAGAGACCAGAGAATGACATGCAGCAAAAAGTCAAAGGTCAGATTTGAACCCAGGTTGCCTGCTTCAAGGATAACAGCCTCTGAATATAGGGCGAACTAACCACAAGGACACTGCTGCTACTGGTTTAAGAAGATTTATACAGAAGAATGAAGTCATATGACCCATGAAATAATCATGGAACATTACAAGACTGAGAAGTTTTGAAGCTAAATGCAAAGCCGGAACTACACTCCAGACATGGCTGCCGCACTGTGTCACTCCACCCAGTGGTTTACTCAAGAAATAGTTCAGAGTATTTGCTTCATGCGTCGTAATGTTACATAATCATACCTTATTATTTCATAGCGTGGTGAATGTGCAGGTCACAGCTTGTCCACGAGAGCATTTTGGAGTTGTTGGATTGTGTATTTGATGAGTTTGATGAGGGAAAGCTGGAATACCGTCTGCTTACATTGAGTTGGCACATCAGGTCCAAACTCGCAACAGCGATCTAAAAATAGCTTGCACCGACAACTAAAGGTAATGAACCTATTACTAAGACTATAGGAATTATGGCACTGGACGAATTTGCCAAAATGTTGAAGTATCCCTTTAAGAATTTCTTGGATAGGACCCCCAGAACCCCCTTTAACTGTCCCACACAGTTTTTTTATGCTTCTGACGGCCATGTTTGTGGATGATGTTACACATAGATTGATTGTCCACTGTGAGTTACAGCTATTAAAGTCCAGTCATAACTTCAATATAAAAAAAAAAACAACAAAAAAACCCACACTGCATTATGAGAGCTGGCGAGTCATTCCCTGTAATGTTTTATTAATGCAGCCTCTGTGCCTGAGGGGTAAATGTTTCTTTTGTAGTGCCACATATCCACTTTAAGAAATCAATCATTCTGCTCACTAATGGCAGATCATCTTCTCTGGCATGCTAGCAACATCTTTTCAAAGCATCCTATCCCTGAGCTTTTGCACTCTGATCAGACACTGCAGATTAAAAGAGAACAGCGTTGATGGAGATGAAGCCTTTTCTGTGCTGTAAGGTCTGAAAAGGGTTGATGAGAAAAACAGAATAACTTTCACTCTTCCTATTAAGCAGGTATATTTCATATGAGCCTTTTACACCAGGGCACGTTGCTGTTATTTGGAGACTGGATTTATTTATTACAGCACATTTTAAACAAATTGAAAAAGAAATGATGTGGTAACACTCAACTTTCAGCCATCTCCTTTTAAATTATTCAACACTGTTTATAGGAACGTCCATGACAAAGATGCTTGATGGGGCTTAGGTCAGGGTTCTGTGCAAACCAGTCAGGATTTTTCCACAAAGAACTCATCAAACCATGTCTTCACAGTCCTTGCTTTGACACGCTGTATATGGAAAATCGGGGTCAGTCATTGACACAAACATACTTGCTGGCATCGACACCCAAGTCTGGGGAGTGTAAAATGGCCTGATCTGATTGGTTAAGATTTTTCACAGTGGTAGTTTTATGTCTGGAGGTGTATTCAAACATCATCATTAAGTAAATAAATGATAAATGAAGAGTAACTTGTTGTAACATGTTTTTAAAAATGTATGACGCTCACTCAGTCCCGACATCTATCCGTAAAAAACTAAAACTAACACTAAAACTAATAAAAACTAAACCAAAACGAAGCTTTTTTGCAAAAAAAGAAAAAAAAAACTAACAAACCAGCAGTCAAAACTAATAAAAACTAAACTGAAATCGAACACAGAAAGTGAAAAGCAAATATTTAAAATCCCAAACTATTATAACCTTGCTATATACGCGGGTGGCCCGGGTTCAAATTCGGCCTGAGGCCCTTTACGCATGTCTCTCCCCCACTCTCATCCCTATAGAGTCTGTTCCTACTCTATCCACTGTCCTCTTCTATCAAAATAAAGGCACGAAAATGCCCAAAATTAAATCTTAAGAAAAAGAAGCTAACAACTGCCAGTGACTGCCACTGAACACTGCCTGATCAACAGTCCATCACTGGCAGCAAAACAAAGCCCTACACTTACACCAGACTTGACATTCTGTGTATAAGAGACTTCTTTGATGACTACTGCAAAGGAAGCTTGCAAGGGAAGTTATATCAATGCAGATTTATAAGATGTACAAACCTGCAATACAGCAATTTCTATTGTCTGTTCAAATGCTGATCAATCAGATGAGTGTATAATAAAAGTAGTTTGTCACATTCCCTTGGTTTTTACATTATTTAAACCTAAAGCATAGCAGTATGATATTATAGAAGTATTTCAACATCCCACCAGAGCTGGAGTTAAAAGAAAATGGCCTCACTGCGAGTCTGATCCCTCACAGCCCTCCAATCCAACATCACAGCCAACACTGGATGTTGGAATACTTGAACTACACAGAGATACCTCCTCTGAGAATGATACCCCATGTCTTTGAGGTGGAAAATCTGCCTCTGCACTACCTTGACACATACTGCCTTCAGACTTGATTGTTATGGATGGTGTGATTAAACTTAACAGCTGGGGACAGTCTGGAGCACATCCAGGCACAAAGGCACGAACAAAAGTGAAAAAGATGTTCCAAATCTGACGTGAAACTAGCAACAGCAGGAACTCTCAGGCATCCAAAGGAGGCCTTAGATTTGCAGCCAGCAGCCTGTGTGTGAGAAGTGTGTGAGAAGTTTTAAAGTCTCTGCAAACCTACACCTAGACTGGTAGTGATACCTTATGGTTTATGTATGCGCCTTTACAAATGAGGAAATAACTGCTAGGTAGCCAGGTAACAAAAGAGCAATTAACTGTGAGTAAATCTTAACTAAAAGCAATGTTGTTACTAGGTAACTAACAACTAGGTAACCAGGAAAAGTGTACATACTAACTGTTTTTAACCATGGTACAAAGAGTAGTTGATCACTAGTTAGTCCAAATGGCATTTAGCATGGTTACTTGGTAAAGAACTCAGTAACTAATTTCTAAGTACTCTCAAACCACTTAAAAATTAGTAGGTAACTGTTAGTTAATCACGGGGTGAATGCACAAATAACTTTTTGGTAATGCAAACAAAAATAGGCATACTTAGTTACTGATGTGTAACTACTTCCAGTAAAGACTAAAACTGACATAAATTTAGGTAGAGGATGAGCAACTAACTCCAAAAAATGTCCACAAAAATGGCACAGATACTAGGAAATGAATGGGTAAATAACTGCTAGTCATCAAGGGAACAAACTGATAGCTAACTTCTAAGTAATCAACACTAAAATGTGCTTACTTTATAGTTAATGAATGAAACCTAACTGCTAAGTAAGCAGATAATAAATGCCTATTTACCTGTTGGTTTGTCAAGGAACAAATGCACAACTAACTGATGAGCACTGTACAGAAACTGCTATAGTTTCTACGTGACAGATGAGTAGCTACTGCTAGTTACTCTACATTAAAATGGATGTAGTTTCCAACTGCCAGGTAACCTGGGAATATATGGGTATTTAAAATGCATTCATAAATTATTAAGACCACCTTCACTTCAAAAAAATTTTTGTTGCAGCCAGATGCTACAATCATGCTAAACGACATCCCCACAGCATGATGCTGCCATCACCATGCTTCACTGCTGGGATAGTATTGGGCAGGTGCTGAGCGGTGCCTGGTTTCCTCCAGATATAACATTTAGGCCAAAAAAGTTGAATATGGGTTTCATCAGAGCAAAGAATCTTGTTTCACATAGTCTGAGAGTCCTTCAGATGCTTTTAAGCAAACTCCAAGTGGACTTTTCTGTATTTTGCAGTGAAGAGAGGCTTCTGTAGAGCCACTCCACCATAAGCCCAGATCAATGGGGGGGCAGCAGTTTATTTATTTATTTTTTTACCTTTATTTAAACAGGAGAACAACCTCAATGACATTAAAAATGTCTTTTTCAAGAGTGTCCTGGCCAAGACAGCAGCAGCACAGCCAAAGTTACAGACAAACAACGGGTACACATACAAGTGAAATAAAACAGTAACCAGTACACTGAAAGAGAAAGCAGCAAGTAATTGTTAAAACCAGCTATGATCAAACACATCATTCAAAACATTTGCAGACAGATCTGGCTGCCTCCAAGTCAACCGACCTCCTCTGAAAAGCTTCCAATGAGACCAGTTCACTAAGTTTTAGGTCTTTCTGTAAGTCATTCCAGGCAGAGGGAGCAGCAAATTTAAAGACCCTATTTCCCAGCTCAGTTCTGACCCTGGGGACAGACAGTAAGAAAAGATCCCGAGATTATAAGTTCTAAGCAGTGACAGTTGTCCTTCTGTAACTTTGTCCCATCTCCACGCAGGATCTCTGGAGCTCAGTCAGGGACAATCGGACTTGATCACCTCTCTTGCTTTGGCACTTCTCTCCTGTTTGCTCACTTTGGCTGGGCGACCAACCCTCAGTAGAGTCCTGGTTGTGCCAAACTTCTTCCATTTGAAAATTATGGAGGCCACTGTGCCTTTGGGAGCCTTCAGTGCAGCAGATGGTTTTCGTAGTCTTCTCCAGGTCTGTGCCTTGAAACAATCCTGTCACTGAGCTCGGAAGACAGTTCCTTTGACCTTGTGGCATGGTTTTTGCTCTGAAATGTATTTTCAGCTATGTGGCCTTAGAGAGGTTCTTTCCAAATCATGCCCAATCAGTTGAATTTACCACATTTGGGCTCCAGACAAGGTGTAAAAACAGCAACAGTAAAATTAGATCTAAAGCAATTAATCCATAGTAGCATGAATCTGAATATGAGGGTGCAACAAGCTTTATGTTATAAATGAGGAGGCTGGGGTGGAGGAGGTTAAACTTTGCTAGCAGCAACAGTACTGTGGTGCATCAGCATTAACGCAAGCAGGGAGTAGTGAGAAGACTGTCGTATTTAAATACACAGCTGTAGTGAGAGAAAGAGCTGTGATTGGCTGTGGGAGCTGGGATTGGCTGGCCATCAGGTGGTCATGGCTGGGGGTATGACTACAGTGTCCTGCATGAAATAACACTGCGCTTAATTCACCTGTTATACTATTGCTTTACAGACAAATGTAATGTGATTGCAGAAATGCATTACTTTGTACCACGTCGCACCCAACACATATTAATAAGTGGTTAACAAGCAGTTAATTTCTACTCCATTTCCTGGTTAATTAGCAGTTAGGAACTCATATGTTAGCTAGTGACATTGCCAATTTCTGTGTGCATATTTTTAAGTGTTACAAAGAGTGACTTCTCAACATGATTACAGTAAAATAAAACCTACACAGGCACTCCTGTCTCTACCAATTTTTGATTCCTTTCATACAGCAAAGCTTTTATCTACATTCCTATCTGCTTTATTGGTTTGTGAAATTCCATCTATTTTTAGCCTCTCAGTTCCTGCTAAAATCCCACGGCCCTCCCGCTGAGTTTTCTTTCAATTTCCTATCTCTTTCTAATTCTCTGATATCTGGAGGTTTACAGGCACCATAGTCTCCTAAAACATCTCTGTTCATTGTTGTGCATATTAAGATGCAACCTCTAAACCAACTCTCTTGTCGCTGCTCTTCATACAATACCTGTCTGACAGACCTTCCCTGGCTCCGTAGGTGCACCAAACAGCAGCGAAGGAAATGCAGAATAGCCACAGAGCTAACCTTGACCACAGCTGTGACTGTGGGAGGCTGATGGAGGAGCGGGGGAGTGGAAGAGGAAGAGGTCATGAACTGCCCCTCTGGTGCTAAATGGATAATTCAACTCTATTCCACTAAAACACCTACTGGAGCCAGGAGGCAGTGAAGTTTGTACAATACCTCATGCCATCAACAACATAACAAGCTCCATCACCTCTTGGAATAAAGGAATGAAATGGTGGGCAGCCCTCTCCACATAAACACCTCCTACCCCCACTTTCTTTTCTATTACTTATTTCTGCCGTTCCCTGCCTGTAGCTCGATACAATCCATCATCTTCTGCTGCGGCTCAGTCTCCTCAGGTTGAGCAGTGAGTGCTCAGTGCACCATATGGCTTCCTTAACAAAACATTTCTCCTCCCTGAATCCAACTCTCTCTGCTCAAGTTCTTTTGACCTCTTGTTATTTATAGACAAGATACGGGGCAAACCACTTAGGGAAACGTCGCATTTTTAGCACACATGAAAGAGTCAGAAATTATTTCCCTCTCTTTGTGTCCTTGCCTCTTGGTGTGTTTTCATTTCTCTTTCATTGCACCTTCAGATTATTCTGGGTGTTTTGCCAAACATACCATTCTCCATGGCTCTGTCATTTATATTTCAAATAGAAGCTTCTGATACTTCTGATTTGGCAGTTAGGAACTGGCATGGTTCGCGCTCGCTCTCGATATGAAATAAAAATGAGTCAAAATGCAAAAGTAATGCTCCAGAAAGGGACTCTTTATCCAGCCAAAGAAAGAAGAGCAAGAAGCGGCTCTTTGTGCATTATTGATAGAAGTGTTCTCACGCAGACTTTAATAACTTGTGACTGAGCAGATTCTGTTTGGGTGGAATTGGTTTAGAGTTTGCTGATGTCAGGCGAAAACTGCATTATAGCTAAATAAATGTTTGCATGACTTGAAGCACTAACAACTATTGAAACGAGTAATGGTCATATGGGATTAATTCCAAATCCAGTTAAAGGCCCATTGTACTTTAGTCAACTAGTCTAAAGTTAAGGAAACATCAGGGCTTGGTCAAAACTGAGCACTTGTTATTTAACCCTCTGAGGTTGCACACACAACACTTCTTTCTCCAAAGTCAAAAGTTTACACACATGTCCGTAGTATTCTGTAGAATTGCCTTGAAACTGTATAACTTGGGGTATCTTTCCACAAGCTCTTCACAAGAGTTTGCTGGACTTTTGGCACATTCCTCCAGACAGACCAGTGTAACTGAGTCAGGTTTGTAGGCCACCTTGCTTGCACATGTCTCTTCAGCTCTACCCAAAAATATTCAATAGATTGAGATCAGGGCTTTGTGACTGCCTCTCCGAAACATTGACTTTGTTCTCTTTAAGCCACTTTGTCATTAATTTGCTGGCAGGGGTGTCCAAAATGCGGCCCGCGGTCTATTTTTGGTTGACCCCAGTGTTAATTTTGGCAGCTATTTTTCAATTTTACTCTTAGTCTTTTGATTAAATTTCTTTTAGTTTTAGCCATGTTTTAGTCATTTCTACCCTTTTAGTTTAAGTCTCGTTTTAAAAGACCTCACATTTTAGTCTTTACTTTTAGTCCAAACATTTATTTTCTTGCCTAAATCTGGTACCAAATCATGGTAGTGTGTTCTCTGCACTCTGCCAAACCTGGGGTCCCTGCTTTCTGCCGCTGAGAGGCTGTAGATGGTTCATATTTTGACTTTGTATCATGGATTTTTAATGTCAGAAGAAAACTATATTACGTTTTCGTCTAGTTTTAGTCATCTTGACAACAACTTAGCTTATGTTTTGTCAGTTTTAGTCATTGCAGATCTTTCTTTGGTTAGTTTTAGTCTAGTTTTCTTCATGGAAAAAAAAGGCTGTCGATGAATAGTTTTAGACATAGTTTGGTTGACAAAATTAGCACTAATGGCCCCCAGCAAATTCTAGAAATAAAATGAAATATGGCCCCTCTTCCTGATTTCTTGGCTGATTTCTTTAGATTTTTCCAATGATGTCACACAAGGAACAGTGTGTTAGAGGTGTGCCTTAATCCACAGGTGTGCCTCCTATTAATTCAAATGTTGTCAACAAATCTATCAGAAGCTTCCATAGCCATGGCATCCCCAATTCTTAAAATGCACAGTAATCTTATAATATACAAACTTCTGGCTTTGAGGACTGTTAATATCTTGTTCATTTGTTTTGAGACAAACATGCTGAGCATAACTTTGCTAGCCATAAGAGTGAAATACAGCATAATTGTTCTTATTGATGAAAATAGAGAATTCACCCAGACCATGACACAAGGATCTTTATAGGAGCCTTTTGTCCTTCTGTTAACTTCTGCTGTTACAGTTGACATATTCAAACAAGCACATGCATCGTGTTCTTTCTATTTATATTTACAATGACTGTGTTCTACAGCATTATATGTATCTTTTCAGCCTACAATTGAAGGTCACTGTGTTTTTCTTTATGGATGAAAAGAGGAAGACTGGTATGAAAAGATGTATACAGCTCATTATATATTCCAACCTCAGGATGTACAAGGATTAGTCACAAAACCATTTATCTATAATGTTGTGTGTTGCTTTATCCTGTTTTTAATGGAAGGATTATTTTGTACATTAGATTGGCTCCATTGTTTTTCTCTGACTGTATGTGTTTATCCCTGGCTTACTGATAGACCCAGCACCAGATAATGATGGGTTGCACTCGTCTCCATAGCTTGTGTGTTGCACCGTAACAAAATCTTCAGAAGAATTCAACATTTCTCAGGTGTTGGTGTTATCAAAAGTGGCACGAACTGCTGCAGAAACAATCAATACCCTCGGTTTCTTCAGCATGTAAACTCAATACCTCTCCCAAAACTTAAATGCCACAGATTCTGTAAAGTAAAACACAGCAGCTAAAATGTGTGGAGGGAAAAAAAGCAGACATAGGCGCAACGGCAGCCAGACGGTGGAACTGCCAAACATTAATTTAGGAAAATCATTAAAACCACCTTCAAAGACCTTATCGAGGCAACTTGTTTCTCGGCTGCCTCAAAGGGGTAAACATATTCCGTCAGCAGCAAAACAGTTTTGTTAAGACGCTCACTTTTGTTGTAAAGTCAAATGAAGGATAAAGAAACAATCCGTCTCATGTAGCTCATTAGAGGAGAGATGAGCCGGGTGCTCCCAGCAGAGTAAGACCCATCAGCTGTCAAACACCTGCTTTCTGTGTCTGGAAGACAGGCAGACAGGGAGCCTCACAAAGCGGAGTGCAAACTGTCGGTGCCACTGTAAAAGATCCAAAACAACATCAAGAGGAATATGCCACATCATTATGACTGCAATCCAGTCGGCAAATACAGAATACGATAACAGCTCAGAGCCTTTGTTGATGCACAAAGCGTCGTCAGCGCTGTAAAAACAGGGACAAACACCTGATGAAGCTTCATTTAGATACAGTAAAGATGTGCTTCCACTCCAATCTCTTATTTAACTATGCTCCTGTTGGAATGACACACAAAGCAGCTCCTCTGCAGGCTTTTTTCCAGCCTTCCAACCCTGAAAAGGTCAGACTGAGTGAGGAATTCATTAGATCTACGTTTCCATGCCAAGGGTGTAAAGATGAATTGTCCCTCAGGCTAATGCTGGTCCCAGGAGAGCTTTGAGGAAATCCCTGCTCGGTCTTTCTGACCACCTGTACTGATCATTTTATGTCAGAGTAGTTTAGACTAAAGGCATTAAAACCAGAGCTTTAACAGCTTTACTCAAATATGCATCAAGAGCTTTTCTATGCTGCTATTGGCTCAATGCTAGCAGACATTTACATACATAATGGAATAATAATGTACTCATATTTAGATATTCCTTAATTCAACACCTGCCAAACCATGATCTAAATAATGACTGCTTTAATCACATGCAAATAAAAGCATTTCTACTTTCTACATTAAGCTATATTTTGAGGCTTTTTATGCCTCCATTCAGAGAGGAGGACGGAGTCAGAAATGGGATGAGAGAGTGGGGGTGAGACATGCAGGAAATAGGTGCAGGCCGGACCTGGGCCACCCACGTCCTTATGGGGCAGCCTAACCGCTAGTCCGTCCATCCATCCATCTTCTTCTGCTTATCCGAGACCACATCATGGTGGTAGCAGATTGAGCAAGTTAACCCAGACATCCCTCTCCCCAGCAACACTTTCCAACTCATTCTGGGGGATCCTGAGGACCAGACAGGATATATATAATCCCTCCAACACATTTGGGGTCTTCCCAGTGGAACACCTCTACAGGGAGGTGCCCATAAGGCATCCTGATCAGATGTCTGAACCACCTCAACCAGATCATTTTGATGCTAAGGAGCAGTGGCTCTACTCCTAGCTCCTTCTGGATGTCTGAACCCCTCACCCTATCTCTCTCAGAAGAAAACCCATTTCAACTGCTTGTATCCACAATCTCATTCTTTTGGTCATTAACCAGAGTTTATGACCACAGGTGAGGGTTGGGAGGTAGATGGCCGGTACATTGAGAGCTTTGCAGCTCCCTCTTCACACAATGGTCCAGCACAACGCCTGCAGTACTGCTTCCGCTGCACCAATCTGCCTGCCAATCTCACCCTTCCTTTCACCCTCACTTGTGAACAAGACCTCAAGATACTTGAACTCCCTCACCTGAGGCAGAGACTTACTCACAATCTGGAGGGAGCAATCGTCCATTTTCTGTCAGAGAACCATTTCCAGTCTTCTCCTTACATACTTCAGCTTTAGTTTGTGATAGTTTCAGGTGGGATTTAGTTGCACTGCAAGCTGGTAGCAGTGACCAAGGCTGCCCATAAGGGGGGATAAAGGGGAGAGCTTTCAAAGGGCCCTGCCAAATATGGCCAGTGGAGGTCATCACTATCATGGTCCATTGTAAAGTTAATAAAGTTAATCTTAGCAATGTGGATGGGCACATTGGCTAAACCATTTGGCAAGTAATGTCAGACTTCATAGCTAAGGTTATGCACAAAAACGTCAGGTTGATGGAGAATAAAGAAGAAGAAACTGAAAAGGATTTTAATTAAAATGAATAAATAAAAATCGCAAAAAGAGTGAAAATTGGCAAAATTTGATTAAAAGTGGCAAAAATGCAGGAAAAAAGTAGTGAAAAGTGGTTACAGAGTGGCAAAAATTGGTTATTTATTTATCCAATTTGCATACATATATGATTACATAAAAGCAAACTAGAAACATATAAAAATGTGTCAGGAGAGGTCAAGAAGCCATTAGGCTTATACAGGGGACCTCACCTTTCTATGAGACAAAAAGGGAGTTAAAGATATGTGTAGAATGGGGAAAAGCGGCTAAAAAAGTGGCCAAAATTGGTTAAACTTGGCAAAATGGGCAGCTTAAATACATCACAAATGGGGAGGTCCATTCACTTGGATGTCCAGGGTTCCAGCCAATTCTTTTGTCAGGCCTGGCAGTGACTACCACCGGTGAAGCTATCACATGGAATGCAGCTTTATTGATAGTTTTTATCAAATCTGGTCAACATTTCTTTATTGAAAGAGGAGCAAAGAACCACAATGAATGTTTCTCTTGGTAGGGAGGATGATTTTTCACTTCTTCCAACCACCGTCAGCATGAGTTTTATCCAACAACAAGCTCCACCACTCATAAAATATGACAGTGCCTTACTTCTAAGTTTATGTTATCTAAAATCCTTCCCTTTCAAAACACTTAAGGGGTTTCCAAGAAGAATGGATATATGAAACAGAGCTCATCCACTCCCCAAAAATATATAAAATCTGCAAGTCATCAATTCTCTGAGCTAAAGGGATGAATACATTTCAATTCCACCTGTCACTGCAGCCTCATAGACAAAATCTTAACATTTTAACACAATTTAGTGCAAGATTCTCAACAGAATTTTTTTTAAAACGTTTTCATCCCCCTGAAACTTTCCCCTGAGTTCAACCGGCACTTCAACTTTTCTTAGTGTTGGAAACTCAACTTTCTCTATGGAGCTAAGGAATGCTGGAGATGGAGCGGCATTTATATTTAATTTTGAGTTTTGGTGTGACCAGTTTCTGATTCATGTCTGCTTTCATAAGAAAGAAAAACAGCACTTCTATCACATATTTTCTCCTCTGGAAATTTCTGTTAACATAAGGCATTCAGGTTGCTAGTTATTCAGATAAACCCCGAGTCTAAAAATTCTTCGAAACATCACAAATGAGCAGAGTTATTGTGATATATAGGGCAAACCCCACAATCCTCCCTCCTGCAACATAACCGAGAATCTGCTTTATGCTCTCACATTTATTAACACCATGAAAAACTAAAAATCCAACATTATTTGACAGCGAGAAAATGTAGGAAGTAAAATTACTCAGTATTACACCTCACTTGTGGCTAAATTCAACCCTTAAATCACACACGTCTTGGCTTAAGAGGAAAGCTCATTTTGTCAGAGGGGTAAATGATCTTCTCGCTCCCCTGCCTTTGCCTTGTTTCACCAAGAAAAGACTCACTCTTAATCTCTTCATGAAATGAGACTATAAACAATGAGAAATTCACCAGACATCTCCTATTCCATTCCACTGGAAAAGGTTGAAGTTAGCCTTGGGCGAAGCTGTTAGTGCTTCATGCTCCAGCAATCTGGCAACTACTTCTGTTGGGGAACCTTCGTGCAGGGGTGAGAGGGTTGTGTATCTTGCCAGGCAGCATGATATGTTTTTCTTTTTCTGTCCTTTCTTATTCTCTCTCTCTCTCTCTCCCTCTCCCTCTCTCTCTCTCGCTTGTGTTTTTAAAATCAGTCCTTGGGTTGGTGGTGTACGGAAGAGAAACAGAGGGAATATGGGTGCTTTAGTTCTGTCGCAGACACATTTCAAACAAGCCGTTCTTTGTGACTGATGCTGCATTCAAGCAAAATGGAATCTGAATTAGCTTGAATGACAGAGATTGTAAGCCGTGCCTGTTCATATCTAAGTAGGCAGCTAAAGAACAGAAAAGCACATAAAGAAGGGCTGGCTGTATTTATAATATCCATTATCTCTTTATGTCGACTAGACAGGCTGAGGATCCTATCTTATAGAGGATAACCTGCTCTATCCTCCAGTTTGTTGTCCATATCATGAAATCTCCATGGTCCATTAAGATCAGATTGAACTTCTTTTTGAATTGATTGGATGTTGCTATCAGAACAGATACATTTGCCTACATTACATGCACACATAATCCCGCCTATGGAAAAGCTGCTGCATACTCTTTTCACCAAAACCGATGTGACCACACACTTTTACAAGTCATTATGCTTTCCTTCTAAAGGCAGCTGTCGTTGAGAGTTATATTTTATCTCCCTCCCCTCTTTTTCTGCATCACCCTGTTTTCTCTTTCTGCTTTTCCCTACACCTTGCGGAGTGGTTTGATCGGCCAGATTCCATGCCTGTCATCAGGTATCTTGCAAAGTTCCAATCTGAAATGACTGTTCTGAAAACAAACCTGACCAAACAGCATCATTTGAAGCACATAAGGCAGTAGCTACGGGTGGCATTTAGTACTGCTCAAAGCCCACAGTGGGCTGAACAGCGGCACAGGGCTAAGTGCTGTTGCCACTCAGCAAGAAGGTCTGGATCACATTTCTTTATCAAACCAAGAGCAGATGTTAAAAATGTTAATGCAAAGCCTTCCCCAACAATTTCAAAAAATCCTGGAGGAAACCCTGGGCCAGCCATAAGGATTAAATGGGAACAGAGGAAAGTTAGTACTTCACTAATGTTCTATATGCATTGAATACGATCCCTACACTTAATAATGAAGTGATTTTTACCACGCTTTAACAGATTTACCTGGCGTGGAGGTGAACATGATCACAAATGATTCAGTCCTGCAGGCCTCCTAGCGTGTTAAGTCGTCTAGCCAGATGAAGGGAGGCAAAGGTCTAGAGCTGTGGTTCTCGATTGGTGGGTAAAGACCCAAAAGTCAGTCGCAAAGCTCTTTCTAGTGGGTCGCAAATGTATCCCTGGGAAAAAAAAAAAAAAAAAAAAACTGACAAAGACTGTCTTCATAGAAGCCCTAAGTGGACATACAGTAATTTTTAGTTGTAGTTTTTTTTAGATTTTCCTATGATTAAGAGTGAAATTAAGTTTTTTTTTTGAGAATTTTACCTTTTTATATCCCCTTTGTTGGGGAATAAAGCTGCTTTACCCAAGGAAACTTTGAGGGATTACCAAACTTCCATGCTATCTCAGGAAAATGGATTAAAATAAGATGTATGCATGCAAATCCTTCTGTAATAATATGCTTTAATGTGTTTTTTTTTTCCCCATTGATTTGCTAAATAGTTTTTTTCTATTTAGAGTCCAAACATCAACAATTTTGGGGGTGTTCTTATGTTTTCATGATGCAATGGTAGCCAAGAATACTGATTAACCAACATTCCTGAAATAAATGATTTTTGTATTTTTTGGGGGGGCTGTGATTTCTCTTCAGGAGAAGGTGGTGGGTCCTGATGTCTGACCAGTTGAGAACCGCTGGTCTAGAGAAGTCTTGTACTGAGTTAAGAGGCTAGATGAGGCCTTTTCACATATAAAAAGTTCATGTTTGTAACAAAAAATGCTTTTAATCGAAACAATGACGTACTATCAACCAAAAAAACCTTGTGGGATGAGCTAATGAGTGACAAGGCGTTTACGAACAAGCCTGTACTACAAAGGAGCCCTTTAATGCGAGTCACTGCTAGCTCCTGTTTGAGTGCCAGTTTCCTGTCTCCATCCTTATAAATTATTTTATCCCTGTTTAAAAAAAAAAAAAAAAAAAAAAAGCTAAACTGTGACCAAATGAAAAGTCATTTGGGAGCCAAATGACCAGCTCTACTGAGTTGACCCACATGATCTAGATCTCTTAAAAAAGGAAATAAAAAATGCACTGCAATATTGCCTACATGCCAGGTATGTAGTTGAGCCAAGCTTTGTGATGAAGCAACATGCACTTAGGCACATCAGCTTATTTCTGCAAAGTTAATTGAGTAAATTAGGAAAAAAGTCAAATGGGAATTAGCAGCACAAGCAGAGCTTGGTACTCTGTAACTGTTATTGCTGTCCACCCACTAGCATGTGCCTATCAGCCACAACTGAACTACTATTGTGTTTGCACACTGAGTCCGTATTTTCATCTCATATTGATGCACATTAATAAGAAATAAGATCTAATGTTGTCTAATACGTTGGACTTCAAAACCTTTGTCAGACATTCTTTTTCTTTTCTGGACCAGGTAAGATGTTTGTGTTTTTGGCATCTATCCCGATCATTTAATTACAGGATTGACGTTTTAGAGCTGCAGCAGTAGTTTCTTTCCCTTTTTCTCTCTCCCTCAGTCTGAAACTTTACTTTGCTTGTGATTTGGACTGAAACCATGGAACATAAATAAAGGCCAAAGTTTGTACTCACAGCCATGTAGCAATGAGACTCAAATGAAAAGTTGCTCTTTATCTCTTCAACTTGGAACATCGTCATGCAGACAAGCTTGTGCAAATAATCAGGTCTCTGTTGACCCAGTCTTTCTCTTTCCAGCCATAGAATTGTTTTCACTGCTTTTTTTCTATGCCATCATGTACTGCAAATTTTTAGAATGAATAAAAAATAAATACATTGGACTTGGTGCAAGGTTTGACCGTGTGACATGTTTTAATATCAGGTTACAGATCCAAAAAAAAACATAAAAAACAGACTTGGTTTTTTCAAAGACCTTTAGTCTCTGTTTTCCAAGGAGACTCTACTGCAAATTTGCATGACCACTAAACGATAGCTTTTGCAAAATTTTGCACTTTGGCAACCACTTTAAACAAAAACAATTTTCAGGCACCCAAAACAACATTGTTGACACAGCCAGAACACAACAATGAATGAATTCATTGCCATGTGGCCTCTCTTTTATGGTCAGCCTAAACTCAGCATGAGAGGATCTGCAGTCTGTGGCATTTCTATGCCTGCTTTATGCAGCCATAGTCTTCTAGCAAACTCTCTCGCCAGGCCTTCTGCAGACAATTCCTCTGCTCATTAACCTTTTTGCTCCAGCAGCCCCCAGGGGCCCAATTTTTTGTGCACATTTGCTTCTTTTATGTAACTCGGGGTCCGCATGCTGGGCCGTTTTACTGCTTGACCAGATGCCTCCTATCACTCCCTCTGAACCTCTTTAGCACATTTCTGCCTTCTTCTATCTGCCTCTGTCCTCTGATAAAAGTCTCCTATCGTGCTGGTCGCAGAGTCCTCCTGTTCTCCTCTGCGAACCACCAGAGGGTATCCTCTAGCTCTGCTCTGTCCTAGCGCATTAAATCAAATATATGTCCTCTTTAAGCAGACGAAGCCTTATGCCATCCCTCCATCTTTCAAAGGGAGAATCTCATAGAAATTCAATGACAGTCATACAACAAGCTTTTTACAACAAAACAGCTAGGCAAGGGAAAAAAACAAATAAAAGCACTAGACATTTCAATTGGGGATGCCAGATGAAATTTCCAAACTGTTATTTTTCTCTCAACACTTGCTTAGTACCACTTAAATGCAAATTCTGGTTTCTAAAGGGCCATTGAAGATAATGTTGAGGAATAAGGTAGGTTACATTCGGCAGAGAAAAAAAGACTACTCTGATTCGAAAGAAAGGTGTAGAGTGTAATGCTGAGGTCTTAGCACACTGTCTGTTATGATGGTCACTCTTTAAGATAAGGTGATCACAAAGTCAGATAGGTTGTTTCCACCAGGCGGTCCGGTTCAGTTTGGTGCGGAAAGGCACACATTTATTTGCATTTCCATAGAGCAAAAGTTGGAAAGGGTCCCGAAAAACGGACCTGTACCACCCCACTTTTAGGCACCCTTCCGTATGGGTACCAATCTTACCTATCTGTACCAAAAAGATGATGCTACACACACAACAATAGGGGTTTGCACTCACATGCAGGGCTGCAAAATGTGGAAATCTGCATTGGGAGGAGCGTGCAAAAGCGGGGGAAAAACTGACGAATATCTGCTTAAATCTGGGATATTTGGACTCAACAGAGATCCAAACTGTTTCCTAGTCTGTGGATATTGATATCTGGCCACAAATCAAGTTTCCTGGTGTTTATCTGGACCTGATTTTAAGTACACAAAGCAGAGCCTGAAGGCTCACATCAACCTGGTCTATCCGTGATGGATATGAAACTAAATTAATGCTAAAGTTTTGTGAATATGAAGCCTTAGATCAGTTGATTCTATGTACTGTAACTAGTTATTCATTTACTTCTTACTTTAGGTAACCTGTGAAAACATCGCTCTGTGGTTGTTGGACGTGTTTATAAAACTTCAGGCTGCAGCCTATTTTAAAACGGATTTCTGACTTAGTTTAGTTTGATTTTAACACCAGCTAAACTTTTACCTTATTATTAATGTGGCAAATTCTCAC
The DNA here is from genome assembly GCF_018320785.1 of Cheilinus undulatus. Lineage (NCBI taxonomy): Eukaryota > Metazoa > Chordata > Actinopteri > Labriformes > Labridae > Cheilinus > Cheilinus undulatus. The sequence goes on from NC_054868.1 coordinate 8,180,196, forward strand.
AGTACAGCTCTAAGCTTTCATATTTTGTTGTTAAAACTGTTATAGACTAGATATATTCATATATTAATGTACAGTTATGACACAAAACGATCTGTACTGACAGCTGTTAACATAATTAAGATGTATTTATTTTTTAAAAGCACTGTCCTGCCCATCCCAAATGCTTTGGAAAGGAGGTTTCCCAGATGAAGGTGAAATGTGTATATGAAACGAACTATCTGGCCTACCATATTTCTATTTCTCGCCAACATTTCTCTTTTTTCAGTCTGTCATGGTAATCTTTCTTGGGTGACTGATGTGACAAAACAAATCTTTGAAGGTTGAAAGAACATGTTGGACTTCCTCTGTTTGGAGGTTCTGAGGTGTCCCTAAAGTGTGGCCTTGGTTTGTCATTCACTGTGACTCACCACATAGGGATAAACAGTAGATTTTTTTAGGCCTGATGGGTCCCGAAACCCTCCGTTAGCTGGATCCAGCTATGTATATTAGTGCTGATAATGTGTAGTCTGACCTTTGCATCAAAATGAAAGTAAATCTTAAATTTATCGGCATTTATTAGGCCTATATACTTTACTTGTTGTTGTTGCTCCCTTCTCAAACATTTATAAATCTGTAAAACAAAATCTTTCCAGCTCTAGATGTATGAATTCATAACACATAACCCCGACTGTCAGCTCAGACATCAAAATAGTGAAATCTCTTCTCAATATGCAACCCTCTGTCTTCAAAAACATCCCATCTTAGAAATCGTCTCACCTGCAAATCTCCTCTGAACTCCATCATTCCTAATCCCTGATAAGAGTTCCCTGCAGTCTGAGTAGTTTGTTGTGTGATATGTAACTCAAATGCCTGTTTAAGACTTATTATGACTGCTAATGTGGAGAGCTGAGCTTAACTTCTGTTCTGCATTAAAACTCCTCCAAAACTTCCAGCTCCTTTGAAAAAACATGTTTTGAAATAAGGCTTTTCTCTTTTCACCTAACCTGACATGCCTGACATGGACTGTCTCATATCTCCATTGCATGGATATATTTTTCATTCATCTGGGAAACACAGAGCTTTTCAAAAAATGTGGCCCAGATCTGATAAAACTGCAAGTATACCATAGCTACATCCAAGCTAATTACTACACCAACGGCAGTGTGATTAGCCCACAGTGCAGCTAAACCCCACGCATAACGACCACAAACTTACCAAAGAAGGTCTATGGAAGAGCGGAAACACCTCTTCTGTCATGAAAAGCTTCCAATGCTATTCTTTTCTCTTTGTTTAATAGAGAAAGGTTGTCCAATTTGTGATTAAACTGCCACCATACTGGAGCTACATACATCCAAGCTAACAGCTACACCAGTGGCAGCCATTGCTTCCCTCTCAGTACAACTAGTCCACTTGAAGTTAACCTTGGAAAGCAGACGGATTTGCCAGACCCCATGTCATCATGTCATCAGGCAAATCCATCTTTAAAAGCTCCAATCTACAACTCTTCTGCCGAACTGAACACTGGTCAGACCAATCAGCGTCATTTGATGAAAACGAGGCAGTAGTTATAGACAGGATTCAGTTATACAAGCCTTCTACAATGGCTCCCTCCAAAAATGAGATAGTCTCGGATGTAGCTACAGCACAGCAACAGTTTTAACCGAACTGGACCAATTTTATGAATGAAAAATAAGAGTTAAAAAAATACTAAACTTTACATGACAGAAAAGATGTTTTCCCTCTTTGGCATGTGTTTACAATCCTTCCAGGTGGGGCCTGTAGATGTATATAGTTTCATCGACTGGACCACATTTTCTTTCAAAACAAGTGCTAAGAGTCACACCAAAAGCTAGTCTTAGCAGAGAAGATGTCTTTACACTCCCAACCAACCTTGGCATGAATTTTCTTCTCAACTGCAGCAGTCTGGCAGTCCAGGCGCTGTGCATGCGCACAACCTCATTTATCTTGTCGCTCTGATTGACCCGTCAGAAATGTGACAGACAGAACGTTCCTCCAATCACCCTCTGAGAATTTTTTGAAAAGTCCTGCCCTTCCCAAACATTCTCATTCTCCTTAAGTGACATTGATTGGTCAGGTCTTTTTTTAGACTTGGCACAATCATTTCATACTGGAGGCAAGGCAAGGCGGATTTACCTAATAAGACATGGAATCTGACCAAGCCATCTGCTTTGCAAGCTCAAGTTCTGCTTTTCAAAATCTAATTTTAAGGTACAAAAGTAAAATAATCAAATGATAAGGAAAAAAGGACTAGTTAAAAAAAGACTGATATGAACAGAAAGTGTCATAATTGTTGATGCTCAGGATGTTTATCAGTTTTATCATGGTTTTACAACACTTCACAGAAAGACAGATAAATTAGAATAGTTGCTAGTTAATGAATGAGCAACTAAGTGTAGAGTCCTACCTGTGTCGGATGGGTGTAATCTTGCAGTTTTCTGAGTTAAAAAACAAATACAGATCAAATCTGGATGTGAAAATGAACCAAGAGTGGCAGCCTCACTGCTGCATCCCAAGATTGGAGGAGATGTTTTAAAGGGAGTCATTCATCTTCAGTTCATCTTAGCTAAAAAATAAATAAATAAATAAATAAATAAAATTTGAAAGAAATGATTGAAGCAATTCTGTTTTGACCTCTGAGAATAAAAGGTTTGACTGATGTTGTCTTCAGTGTATTTCATATGTTTATGTGTTGTTCTAACCTTGAAGGTTTTGGAGGGCTTGACATTATTTTAATTTTACAAAAGGGGGAATATAGCCACCACTGGCTTAAATATCATCACAAGAAACAGATACAACTTGTATCAGTACAGTGTTTGCCTCTGAAATATCATAACATAGAGAAGTAGGGCAGAATGGCCAGTGTGGTAGTTACACCAGACCTGTACTCGAGTGCATGTCTTGAGTAAGTGTACTCACTCTCAGTCATATTTTGTCCAGGACATTCTTGTAAATGTGATTTTTGATCTCAATCGGTTTTCCTGGTTAAAAAAAAATAATAATAATAAATAAATGAAAATGAAATAATATATATATTTTTAATTTTCTTCTGGTTTTTTTGTTTTGTTTTGTTTTGTTTTGTTTTGTTTTGTTTTTTTGTTTGTTTGTTTGTTTGTTTTTTGTCTACACAAACAAACTTCCAACAAAGCATAAGCATGCTGTGGCTGATGATGAGTAGATACTGACATTTGTGGATCTGAAGTGCAAACATTGGATGTGTTTTAGACCAGAGCATTGAAATGAAAGAAGCGAAAAGCCCTGCAGGGCTGTGTGAAACTGCAGTTTGTTGCTTTTTCATCACCAGGAATGACTTTCTACTCATTAAATATTGATAAATTCTTAAAACATTAAAAAAAAATTTAAATGCAACTTAGTGAAGAAACATGGGTTTATCATCCTATTATCACACAGTAAATATAACTGACTGGATTTTTTAAAAGATGAGAAGAGTGCAACTTTGCACAAATGTCCACTCTGACTCAAGAATGAACTGAACAGATTTAGAGACTAAAGACAAAAGTTCAGGTCACTGGGCCTCATGTTGATCCTTTGCTTGTAGATGGATTAACTAAAGAATGCAAGGAGGGATTTTCTGCACATTTTGCACAGTTGCCAAATGCCAAGGTCACTGGCCCTTATGTTCACCCCTTGCTAGGGAAAGTTAACCCTTTG